>NC_091820.1:26835000-27460000 GCF_041296235.1 Equus asinus | reverse complement strand
TATAGATTCACAGTCCTTGGCTCAAATGCCACTTCTTTTTAACACACTCAGTGGCCAAAGTCGAGTTAATTAACCTCTTTTAGCTTTAATTTCCTTATCTAGAAAATAGGACTGATAAAAGTACATACCTTATAAAGTTATGATGAGGAGACAAATATATGTATATGTGTTTAGTGCAGTGCCTGTCACATATCAAAATAGAGGTGCACCTTAGCATTCCTGTCTTCACTGTAATTGTCATCATCTTATTTTGACAATATTGATACTTCCTGGCCTAGTGGGTTGATGACTAAATGTGCTAATTTGTGAATTGCTGGGCAACTCTTATGAAGTTACGTTATTTGTGTGTTGTTTTCATCTTGATATCATATTATCAATGAAAAATAGAAAATCATTTTCTACTGCAACAGTTTATTAACAACAATGAAGTAAAAACAAAATGTTTAAAAAAAAGTGGTAAAATATTCATGTGAAGTAGGAGCTGTGTGTTTAGCATCTTTACTGAGTATTTTTATGTGGTAAACTCTTCCTGGCAATAAAATTAATCATTTTTTATTGTTAGGAATTTCTCAAATTTACAAAATGTAAAAGATATCACATCTTTACAAATTTATTGTTTCCATCAAATAAAAAGAACTACTTTATTTTCTATAATTAAAGGAGTATCACCTAATTTGAATAGTGTTAACTCCCACACTCCCTTTTGGAAAATAAAGTTAAATATGTGCTCAAGAGAAAACTGTAATTTTTCTTCTCATATTTCCTTTTAACCTTTATTAACATAATTCATCCCCAAGCATTTATGATTTGAAAATAAAACTTGAAAGTTATGCAAATAGATGAAAGGAAACCTGATTGCTTTTGGGGAAACAAGAGGATTGGTAACATTTTCTACTTTTTGAAAAATCTAGATTTTTCTTAAACATCAGTAATAGAAAATGAGGGTTATTGCAAAATAACATACCTCTCCCACCAAGAAAACAACTTTTGAAATGAAAATGGTTCTAATTAATATTAAAAAAATCTGCAAAAATGGATTATGTAAAATCTGACTTTTTCAAATCATTTCCTTAGTATATTGAGTAGAAATTTTACACATGTAAGGAAACTATACATTCTTAAAAGACTCATTCTAAACATAGCTTCCATTTACATGACATTCAACTTGCCACTTATGATGATGGTAATAATAAAGATGAGAGGTAATCTAATGCAACATTTACAATTATTTCCTATACTTCATCTGTGTTGCCTTAGTTGACACCCTCAACTACCTCATGAGGGAAGTTACTGCTATTTTCCACATTTAGAGATGAAGAAACTAAATGGTAGATTAATCAAACTAATACAGCTAGCAAGAGTTAGAGATAAGAATGAACTTATATTACATGAATCTAAGGATGTGCTATTGACCACTAGGACGTACTGCCTCTAGATACTCCCACCTCTAAAAAATAATACTTCAGAACCAGAGATGGAACTGGAAAGGCTAATTGAAGTAACCAAGGAGGTTTGGGGACTGTCATTGTGAGTATAAATTCTTTATTAAAGAACTTGGTATTCTGGAAGGCAATGAGTGAAATCTAACATAAGGTAAACTTGTCTAAAATTACTAAGAACATGAAGGAAGTTATCTGGTCCACCCGATGCCAGAACTAAGAGATGCTGCTTCTGCTTGAAAGAGTAGCCATATACTGCCTAACGTAGGTATATTCAACAGAGGTTTACATCCTTGATGACTAGTTGAGGAAAACATTTCAAGTGTTATATCAATCAAATGCAAGCATGTTTTTTTCTGAATATTCCACTGTACTGCTGTTTAATAAAAATATTTTTTGTGTTTGTAGTAGATATGATATTTTTGTAGGATAAACTAAATAATAAAAACTAAACATTGGTCATTTTGACATTGTATTATTGTAGAGAATGCCTCGTTAGAAAGATAAATGTTGGTAAGTGTTTATTATGAATATTAAAGTTGGTGTAAGAGACTCGATTTTTCTTAATCAAAGGTAGTCATGCAAGTATTGATTCTTAGTGTCTTTTACATCCTTGTTTTAAAAAGAAAGCTAGTCTTAAGGTGATTGTCACTTAACAGTTCATACATGGAGGATGAGTGTTGTAATTTTTTTCAAGTCATGAAGAACTTGAGTATCAATTGATGTCGAAGAACTTAATAGCATAAAAATGCAGCTCCCTTTCCCTTGGTAGCACTCTCTTTTCATCCTTTGTTACAAGGATTTCTTTACACAGACCTATTTAAAACATTTGGGGTTCATTCATAGTTGATGTACATGTGTAACACTGCTATTAATGGCAATCAAGACAGGAATATTCTCTCTTGTCAAATCCACAGAGAAAAGCTAAATTGCTCTGACAGCATAAAAGAGACCAGCTGTAAATTTTATACTTGCCAAAATGGTAACAGAAAAGCAAATAAAAGGGAAAAAGCCCAATTTCCCTTCCTTTCCCTTGAAACAAATCTACAGAATTTTTAGCATTTATGATGAAACTTAGAGATTTTTCTCTATTTCCAGGCTACTGTTTTCCCCTTTTTTATAACAGGCAAAACAATTTTTTTACTTTTTTTTATGGTGAGAAAGATTAGCCCTGAGCTAACATTCGTTGCCACTCTTCCTCTTTTTGCTTGAGAGAGATTGTTCCTGACCTAGCATCTGTGCCAATTGTCCTCTGTTTTGTATGAGGGATGCCACCACGGCATGGTTTGATGGGCAGTGTGTATGTCCACACTCAGGATTGGAACCCTGGGCTGCCAAAGTGGAGCACATGAACTCAACCACTATGCCACCGGGCTGGCCGCAGGAAAAAAATATTTCTAATGAAAGTTTTGTTTACTGTAGAAGTTATTCTCCACTTAACCAGATTTCTTCAGAGGTGGCTAGTATCCAAAAAGTAGCAGTTATATATAAGTTACTCCCCTTTTTCATATGATTGACACCCAGTCTCTACTTTCAGGAAGCTTCCAATCTGTTGGAAAAGAGAATATTTATACACAATCAGCTACCACATTAGGAATGAGTATGCAGAGTGCCAACAGACTGGGCATAAGCACAACATCAAGCCAAATGTTATAAGGAAACCATATATCAGTAGTAAGGAGGAGCCACTAATTTTCTTAATTTCAGCATATCCTCCTATTAAAAATGGCAGCAAATGCCAGGTTGAACGCTTGATTTCCAAAACTGTTGGCTTCACCTTTCTTTCATTCTACCTGAGTCGCTAGGGAAAACTATCTGGTGGTAGCAAATTCCAGCATCTCTTGTCAAGACCGATTCCTATAAATGCCAAACAGTGAATGCTAAGAAAGATTTGGCAGTGTTGCGGGAATCTTTGTCTCCATTCTCATGCCTCCTAAGCTTACTCGGCTTTGTTTCAGATGTGAAACATCTAGGCTAGATATCATTTTCAGGATTGTTACAAATTTTTCTTAGACAATACCTTAGTTACAAAATTATCTCATCTAACCTTTTATGTTACCTCCTTGTCCACTATGCTTTGGCACACATGAATGGCCCCTTTTAAATGGCACCTCCTGAGAAGTCTCCTTCCAATGAACACATTATCTCGGTTATACTTATTACTTACCATAGAATTCTATTTCTTTATGACACATATCATTTACTACCATTGTGTATTATCTGTCTCCATCACTAACTTGTATGTTACATGAAAACAGGATTATGCTTATATTTCATCACACCCAGTCTATTCAAGAATGCTTGGAACATAAGGTGTAATCAGTAAACATTTGTTGAATGAGTGAATTGTTTTCAGGATGTTATAATTGAGGTGTATTAAGGAAATATTTCTTCATTTTTACAAGTACTTCATGCAATATGTTGGGCTGAGAGGAATAAGATGATGAATAGATCATAGCCACAAGAGATTTTCACGTGAATTCACTAAATCACTGTAGAAAGTGGTATGGTATTGTTACAAGCATATGGAAATCTCTGTTTTAATTTTTCTAGTAAAATTATGTACTAACAAGTTATCATCTTGTATAATAATTTTCTTCACGCTGAGATTTTAGCGGGCATTTTTTCCATAAGCCAAACCTTTCTCATTCTCTTAGGCCTTCCTCAAAACAATGTGAATTTGAATTTGTATTCTTCCCGGAGTTTTTATATTCTTGATAATACATAATGCTTTCTCACAACGTGTGGCTGGGTATCTAATTGGGACTTAAATAGTTAAACGTCTCCCACAACTAATAGATGCTGCCAACAAGATTTTGGCAAGCCCTGGATTCTGTCAGTTTATGGTTGAAGTCCCTGATAGAAGCCCAAAGCGCTGATTATCTGTGTTGTTGACTGAAAAGAGAGCAATGTGCTTTAGGACCTAGGTATGCATGTGACAGAATTGGCGTTCGATTTGAAAATGTGAGGTATCTGGCACATAATTTTGCTCAGATGCAGAACTGCTCTGCTTCTCTATGGAGGTGAACTTCAGGGGACACTTCGGGGAGGTAATTACTTGATTGATAGTTAACCAGACACAGTTAATTAGGCCCTAGGCACTGTTGAATATGGTCCATGTACTTTCAGACCTAGGCACTCAAAAGGAGTAGGATACGTTTTCTGTTGTTTGGAGGTTTGATTTAGCAACAGTACTGCCTTCTGATCAGTGTCCCTAGTTTCTGCATCCCATAGTAGGAAGTTTTTCTCCATCAGGTTCTTATGTAAAATATCATAGTACATTTGGGCTGCTATAACAAAATGCCACACACTGGGTGGCTTAGAAACAGCAGAAATTTATTTCTCATAGTTGTGGAGGCTGGGAAGTCCAAGATCAAGGCACTAGCAGATTCAGTGTCTGTTGAGGACCTGCTTTCTGGTTCATAGATGGTCATGTTCTCATTGTGTGCTCACATGGAGGAAGGGACAAGGGAGCTCTGGGGTCTTTTTTACAAGGGGGCTTCATCCTCGGGATATAATCATCTCCCAAAGGCTACCTTCAAACACCATCACATTGAAGATTAGATTTCAACATAGGATTTTTAGGAGGACACAAACATTCAGTCTATAACATAAGGTCATGTACCAGCCTTGTACCTCTGTATTTCTCAGTTCTCTTTTCTCGTCAAGCTGCGTGGAATCTTGACCATACATGTGTTCTACTGGTATACTAAAGTCTATTGGTCGTCTTTCCACCCACCGTCTGATTTTAATTGTAATTTACTAAACAACAACTGATCCTTCTAGTTCTCCCTTCCATATTGCGGCACACCCACAAGGTATGATTTTCTGAGTGGTTTAGACTAAGTCATTTCTTTAAATTTGATAGCATTGAAAATATTAGGATAAATATCATGGTTTAATTTTCCTACATAAAATATTCTAGATAAACTACAGTATTACTAGTTTTGGAGAAAATTGATCTTAACAACTATGAAAGTTTTATTCTAGTCCATTCCGAGAGTTGTACATTTGAGTATTTTTCTTAAAATAGAACATCATTTTTAGTTGGTTCCACAGTCCCTTTTGCAAATTGTAGGGATTCTTATAAAATGTCTTAAAGAACAGAAAATCATGAAATAACGTCATCCCTGGGACTTATGGTTAGGGATAGGGGGACTAAGAATAAGAGGATGGAGGAACTTTACAGAACTTATATTTTACAATGTATTGTTTGAAATTTTTCAGTGAGTGTATATAACCTTCTAAAATTAAAAATCATAGAAACAGTATTGGAAATTTTCAATGCCCAATCACCTCATTCATTTATTCATGCACCAAATACATATTGAGTACTTAATAAATTCTTGGTGAATAAGAAGAGAAATAAAACATAATCCCTGTTCTTTAAGAGTTTGACAGTCCAGAGAGCAAACATGCCTGGGCAACAATGATTCTTTCACTGTGTCATAAAATCTGAGATTCATTACCCTAATGTGGTTAATAATGTGAGCTCTGTTGTTATATTAAATGGATTTGAATCTTGACTTTATTATTTACTAGCTTTATATCGGGAATGTTACTAAATCTCTGTGAGCCCCATTTGCACCATCTGTAAAGTAGGAACAATTAAAGCGCCTACCTCATGTTGTTGGAGAGATTAAATGAGTTAATTTCTGTAGAATGCTTAGAACCATGTTTGGCAAAGAGTAAACAATAATTATTAGGTGTTTATCCTGGAAATATAAACAAAGGACGTCCACATCACCTTTTTTATATTTTTTTAGATAGAAAATTATAGATTCCCTTAGGAATGATGATAACTAAGTTAAATGCTAAAGAATATTTAGGGACTTTCTAGAAGAAGGACTGGATGTTCTGCTGGGCTTGTGAACTAGAATCCAGACTGCTGGAAAGTTTCATCTGATTGGCTCAATATTTTAAGTTTGTAAATATTATCTTCAAGTATTTAATTATCACATTCATATAAAAATCAGATCTTGAAAAGTCGTAATTACTAAACCTGTGTGCAGATGACAGCAGTTGGTCGGAGCTATAGGACAGCTACCTAAGGTCCTTAGATGACGTCTTTATTTCACCAGCACACCTGTGGATGCCTGACACTGAAGACTCTGATAAAATGTGCTTGTGCTCTTGCTTTTCTTTCATGCTGCCTTCTCTACACACGCCCTGAAACATTTTAGTTGTTGACCAGTGATAAAAGGGATCTTACAGGGAGTAGCTGAAGTAGACAATAAAGAGCTAAGCCAAGGTCAAAATCATAAAGGCCTACTCTTTATAATTGGAGAAATGGAGATTGTATCTTGAAAGCCTCAGGGAGCCACTGGTGCTTATAACAAGGGAAATTAAATGAGAGGAGCTCTTTGGAAAGACCATACTGGCATCACTTGGGGAGATAAATAGGAGAGGTTTAGACTGGTTTCAACTTTTTAAATGCTGAGTTGGAAATGCCCAAGAAATATATACAAGCTAAGGTCATTATGTGAATCCTATAGCCTAGAGATGACAACTTTGATAGTGGAAGCCCTAGAATTGATGAGGTTACCAAGATATGGGGTAAGGGAGAGGCTTGGAATTGAAAAGACAAAAGTATCCATAATACTCAGACTGGAACATACAGAATCTAGGACCACAAACAAACGCCCTTAGACTTCAAATTTTTTTCTAGTTTTACTGAAGTATAGTTTATATACAATAGAACTTACCCATTTTAAGTGTTGAGTTTGAATTTAAAATTTTTTCCTTCTACCCTTTGAGTCCCTCTGCCAAGTCTCAGGCAGCTATTTATACTTTTTATGTCACTATAGATTTTCTAGAAATTCATATGAATGGCATCATATAATATGTAGTGTTTTGTGTTTGATTTCTCTCACTAAATCATCCATATTCTTGCATGTGTTAGTGCATCATTCCTTGCCATTGCTCTATAGTATCCCATAGTGTGGATATACCACAGATCTATTCACCAGATGATGGAGATTTGAGTTGTTTCCAGTTTTTGGCTGTTTGAATAATGGATGGATAATATATGGGCATATATTTTCATTTCCTTTAATAAGAGTAGAATTTCTGTGTCTATGGTATTTCAGTTGATTTATCATATACTGCCTTACTATTTTTTTTTAATTGGCTGGCACTTTGCAATCCCACCAGCCGTGTAAGAGAGTTCCACTTGCTCCATATCTTCAGTAGCACTTGGTGGTGTCAGTAGTTTTAACTTTAGCTATAGTATTGAAAGCGTGTAGTGTTATCATATAATGGACAATTTTTATTTCCATGACGACTGAAGATTTCGAATGCCTTCCGTGTGCTTATTGTATATTTGCATATGTTTTTGGTTAAGTGTCTAAACATTTCCTTATGTCGTTTTATTGAGTTGTACACCAACATTGCATTGCCTGGATAAATGATGTTTGGACATGATGTATCATCTTTATATATTTTACATATTGTTGGATTTAATTTGCTAAATTTATTTTTTTTATTTTACTGAAAATTTTTATTGCAGTAACATTGGATTACAACATTATATAGCTTTCAGATGTACATCATAATATATTTCGAATTCTGTGTAGAGTACATCATGTTTACCACCCAAAAGCTAATTATAGTCCATCACCATACATGTATGCCTAATCCCCCTTTTGCACTCTCCCCTCCCCCATTCCCCTATGGTAACCACCAATCCAATCTCTGTTGCTATGTGTTTGTTTGTTGTTGTTTTTATCTTCTACTTATGAGTGATATCATACAGTATTCGACTTTCTCCCTCTGACTTATTTCACTCAGCATAATCCCCTCAAGGTCCATCCATGTTGTCACAAATGGCCAGATTTTATCATTTCTTATGGCTGAGTAGTATTCCATTGTGTATATATACCACATCTTCTTTATCCCTTTGTCCCTTGATGGGCACCTAGGTTGCTTCCAGTCTTGGCTATTGTGAAGAATGCTGCAATGACCATAGAGGTGCATCTATCTTTATGCATTTGTGTTTTCAAGATCTTTGGATCAATACCCAGCAGTGGGATAGCTGGATCATATGGTAGATCTATCCTTAATTTCCTGAGGATTCTCCATGCTGCTTTCCGTAGTGACTGCACCAGTTTGCACTCCCACCAGCAGTGTACCAGGGTTCCTTTCTCTCCACATCCTCTCCAACACTTGTTGTTACCTGTCATGTTAATTATAGCCATTCTGAAGGGAGTGAGGTGATATCTCATTTGTAGTTTTATCTATTTATTTATTTATTTTTTCTCCCCAAAGCCCCCCGGTACATAGTTGTATATTCTTTGTTGTGGGTCTTTCTAGTTGTGGCATGTGGGACGCTGCCTCAGCGTGGCTTGATGAGCAGTGCCATGTCCATGCCCAGGATTCGAACCAACGAAACACTGGGCCACCTGCAGCGGAGCGCGCGAACTTAACCACTTGGCCACGGGGCCAGCCCCTCATTTGTAGTTTTGATTTGCATTTCCTTGATAGTTAATGATGTTGAGCATCTTTTCATATGCCTGTTGGCCATCCGTTCTTAAAATTGCAACAAAAAAAATAAAGTACCAAAAAAGGAATAAACTTAACCAAAGAGGTGAAAGATCTGTACACTGAAAACTATGAAACAGTATTGAAAGAAGTTGAAACGGAAAGATATTCCGTGCTCTTGGATTGGAAGAATTAACATCATTAAAATGTCGATGCTTCCTAAAGCAATCTGCAGATTCAATGCAATGCCTGTCAAAGTTCCAACAACATTTTTCACAGAAATAGAACAAAGAATCCTAAAATTTATATGGAACAACAAAAGACCCCGAATAGCCAAAGGATTCCTGAGGAAAAAGATCAAAGCTGGAGGTATCACACTCCCTGATTTCAAAATATACTGGAAAGCCACAGTAACCAAAAGAGCATGGTACTGGCACAAAAACAGACACACAGATCAATGGAACAGAAATGAGAGCCCAGAAATAAACCTGCACATTTATAGATGGCTAATATTCGATAACGGAGCCAAGAGCATACTGTGGAGAAAGGAAAGTCTCTTCAATAAATGGTTTTTGGAAAACTGGGCAGCCACATGCAAAAGAATGAAAGTAGACCATTCCCTTACACCATGCACAAAAATCAACTCAAAATGGATTAAAGACTTGAAAGTAAGGCCTGAAACCAGGAAACTTCTAGAAGAAAACATAGGCAGTATGCTCTTTGACAGCAGTCTTAGCAGCATGTTTTCAGGTCCCATGTCTGACCAGGCAAGGGAAACAGAAGAAAAATGAACAAATGGGACTACATCAAACGAAAATGCTTCTGCACAGTAAAGGAAACCATCACCAAAATGAAAAGACAACCTAACAATTGGGAGAAGGTATTTGCAAACCGTATATCAGATAAGGGGTTAATATCCAAAATATACAAAGAACCCATACATCTCAACAACAAAAAAACCAACAACCCAATTAAAAAATGGGCAAAAGATCTGAACAGAGATTTCTCCAAAGAAGATACATGGATGGCCAACAGGCACATAATTTGCTAAATTTCTATTAAGATATTTTACATTTGTGTTCATTAGGGCTATCCATTTATATGTTTTTTGTGGGATGTCTTTGGTGTCAGGAAATACTGGCTTGATAAAATTAGTTGGGAAGTATTTCTACCTCCTATATTACCAAGAAGAGTTTGTTTAGCATGAGTATTCTTCTTCCTTAAATGGCTGATGTAAATCACCTGTCAATTCATCTGGGCCAAGAGTGTTTTCTGGTTGTTGGTTTGTTTTCATGGGAGTGTTTTTAATTGCAATGTCAATAGCCTGCATGAGGGTAATTCAGTTTTCTGTTAATTTTTGGATCATTTGGTCACTATATATTTCAAGGAATTGTTCATTTCATCTGGGTTGTCAAATTTATGGACATAAATGTTATTCATTGTATTCTCTTATTACTCATATAATTTCTGTTGGATCTGCAGTAATATACCCTTTTTAATTCCTGACAATGGAATATTCTGTTGTATCTCTCTTTGATTTGTTTTTTCTAGAAATAAGCTTATAAAGTTTGTTTATCTTTTTTCAAAGAATCAGCTTTTGGTTTTACTTATTTTGTCTATTTTTCTTTTACACTTGTGTTGATTTCTGCTCTTAGCTTTATTAAGGCTTTCCTTCTACTTGCTTTGAGTTTAATTTCCTTTTTTTCCCCTGATTTCTTAAGGTGGGAACTCAAATAATTGATTTTAAATTCTCTTCTTTTCTAATGTAAATATTTAAAGCTCTAATGTAAATATTTAAGCTCTGCTTAAGCTGTATCTCCCAAACTTTGTGTTTTATTATCATTCAGTTCAGCATATTTTCTAATTTCCTTTGATTTTTTTCTCTGACTAGTCTATTATTTAGAAATAAATTTTTTCATTTCCAAATATTTGGGGGGTTTTCTAGTTAACTTATTTGTATTGCTCTTTAATTATGTTGTGGTCAGAGGACACCCTCTGGATGATTTCATTCTTTAAAAATGTAGTAATATACTGGGACTTGATTTATGGCTTAGTGTATTGTCTATCACAGTAACATACTATGTACACATGAAAAGAATTGGTATTCTGATGTTATTATGTTTGAGTGACGTAAACGCCAATCAAGTCAAGTTAGTAAATTCGTTCTCTATGTCTGTTGGATCCTTATGCAGTTCTTTGAAAATTAGTGTTTTAAATTTTAAAATTTTTAGCAAAAATTGTGTATATTTAAGGAGAGCATTTGGTGCTTTGATATATGTATACCTTGTGAAATGATTACCACACTCAAACTAATTAACATATCTATCATTTTCCAAAGTTACTTTTTTTTGTGTGCTGAAGCCACTTGAGATCTATTCTCTAAGCAAATTTCAGGTGTGCAATACATTGTTAATATCTGTAGTCACCATCCTGCACATTCGATCCCCAGAACTTACTCATTTTATAACTGAAAGTTCTTATCCTTTTGTCGTTATCTTCCCGTTTCCCCAATACTCCAGCCTCTGGCAACCACCATTCTCTCTATTACTATGTGTTTGACTTATTTTTTTTTTAGATTCCACATATAAGAGAAACCATGCAATATTTCTCTTTCTCTGTCTGATTTATTTCACTTAGTCTGGTTTTATTAACTGCTGAGAGAGAGATGTTAAACTCTCCAATTCTGATTTTGGAATTACTGATTTATGACTTTATATCAATTTTGCCTCATGTATGTTGAAACTCCATTATTAGAAGCATGCACCTTCATGATAATGTTTTCCTATAAAGTTGACACTTTGTGATATATTCCTCATTATGTTTGGTAGTATTTTGTATCTTACTCTCTATTTTATCTGTTAATATGGCCACTTAAGCCTTCTTATACTTACTGTTTTTATGGTACATCATTTTCCATCCATTTACTTTCTACTTATTTGTGACATTATATTTAAAATGCATTTCTTGTAGGCAGTACGTTAGGTTTCTCTTTCTTTAATCCTTTATTAAAATCTCTACCTGTTTATTGTAGCCTGTTAACATTAAATGTAATTATTTATGTGGTTTAATGTCTACCATTTTATTATTTGTTTCCTATTTGTTCCCTTTCTGTGCATTTGCTTTCCATTTCTCCTTCCTCTCTCCATTTTTTTGGATAATTTTAAACATTTTTAGAATTTTATTTTAATTTTATTACTGGCTTTTTAGCTACATATCTTTGCATTTTTTAGTGGTTATTCTGAGGATTAAAATATCTTTTACCCTTTACTGTCCAGTTACAGTAAATAGTTTACTACTTCACATAAGTTGTAGAATCTCTGAAACCCTGTAAGTCCATATATCCCTCAACTTTTATGCCAGAATTGACAAATAAGGAACCTATAGTTCAACTACCTGTTTTATAAGTAAAGTTTTATTGGAACACATTCATCGTTGTCCACTTACACTTTATCTATGGCTGCTTTTGTGCTACAGTGGTAGAGCTGAGTAGTTATAATGGAGCCCTTGTGTCCTGCAAAAGCTAAAATATTTGCTATGTAGCCACCTTCATTGTTGCTAAATGTATTATATTTCTATACATTATAAACCCCACAAAGTGATATGATAGTGTTTGCTTTAATCATTTATATGTATAATATTTAAATTGAGAGAAAAATAAATAGTCATTTGCATATCCCTAGGTATTTATGATTGCCAATGCTTTTCTTTCCTTTCTGAGAATCTGTGTTTCCATCTGGTCTTACTCCACTTTAGCCTGTGGAATTTTCTTTAGCACTCCTTATAATAGGTGTGTGCTAGCAACAACAATTCTCTTATTTATTTATTTGTTCATTTTCTTATTTATTTGGTTAATCTGATCGTGTCTTTATTTTACCTTGACTCTTGAAAGCTATTTTATAGAATATTTTAAATTATTTATATATTTATATATTTTATAGAATATCCTGTGTGTAGAATTCTGGGTGGACAGTTTTGTTTGTTTTAGCACTTGAGCAGTGCTATTTGCCTCTCTTCAGCCCTCTAAAGTGTCTGGTGAAAAAGTCACTTGTTAATTGGGTTATTATTGCCCTGTAGGTAATAAGTTGTTTTTGTCTCCCCACATTCAAGATTTGCCCTTTTCTCTAGCGTTCAACAGTCTGATTGGTGTTCTTTTCGCCTGTTCGCTTTATAATTTCCTACCTTTAATCAAATTTGGGAAATTTTTGGACATTATTTCTTCAGATTTTTTCTGCCTTATTTTTTCATTCCTCTTCTGGGATTCCAGTTACAGAAAGGGCAGACTGTTTAATATTACCTAACAGGTCTTTGAGGCTCTGTTCATTTATTTTCAATCTCTTTATATCTTTTCTGCATAATTGGCTAATTTCTATTGATTTTTCTTCAAGTTCACTTAATCTTTCCTCTGTGACTTCCATTTGTCTGGTAAAATCTATCAAGTGATTTATTTTTTATTTCAGATTTCTTTTAGTTCTGAACTTCCAACTTAGTTTCTTTTATTGTTTCTATTTTTTGATAGCATTTCCCATCTTTTCATTCATTGTGAGCATATTTTACTTTACTTCATTGAGGACTGTTATAATAGCCACTTGAAAATCCCTGTTTGCTACTTCCAAAATCTGGGTCATATCTGAGTTGGCATTTGCTTAATTTGATTTCTCTTTTTTCCCTTTCCCTAGTTCCCTGCTACTTTGGCTTCATTTTGGATTGCATCTTGGACATATAGATACTAACTTTTAAAGATTTTGGATTCTATTTTTTCTCAAATGAGGGCTATTTCTTTACTTTTAAGAAGTAATTATCTTAGTTGGACTTAAATTGCAAGCTCTGATTTTTGAGTGGTAGCTCTGGCCTTAGCTCAGGTCTTATGTCGTTGGGTGAACTGTTTTTCTGTGCATGCATGTGTCAAGGTTTAGGCAGAACTGTGGGTAAAGAACTAGCACTTTGCCTTTCAGGGTTCCCTCACACCGTTCTTCAGCAACAGTTTCCCCATATTCAACTTTCTGGCTACCCATATTAGAAATGCTGCAGTTTTCCCAATACCTTGCCACCTCATACACCAAATGACTCAGCCTGACTCCAGGCTAAAACTTATAAAAATGGATTTTCACTTCATACGTCCCCCTCCTTTGAGTTTGTATTCACCACTAGATTCTGACAGCTTCTGTTCAGTTCCATTGCCTGCGTATATGTACTTTTGGTATAATGTCCAGTTTTTTATTTGTTTTCTGCAGAGGAGCCATTCTTGTAAGGACTGCTTCTGTCGTTACTAGTGAGATATTCAGATTTCAATAAATGTGTTTTGAAATTATACTTGTTTCAAGGATGACATTTGTACAATAATTTTTTTGTAACAGTTTCTATTCTCTTTGTAATTTCAGTTGACTTCTTATGTAGGCTTCAATCATCACTAATATGTTACAAGAATACATTTTGTATTTTGTCCTCTCTTTTAGTGTTTGTTTGTATCTTTTCTATCTTGTACAAAAATATATATATATATTATTTTTACAAAACAAACTTACAAAACTTAAAACATATGGTAAATATGTATTGCAATGATAAATTATGCAGATATTTGTGAGACTGTTAATTTAAATTTACGTCAAGGCTTAATTGTTATAATTAGAAAAATGAAATAAATGAAATTTGTTCCTTTATCACTAGGCTTGATTTGTATCATCCATTCTGTACCTCATCAATTGAAAATCATGTTTGCTTTTAGGTAAATGTATTGAATAAATATTTCTAGCATTACGAATTACATTTGTCCTGTGGTAAGTTTTCTCAATAGTAGATATCATCTTGAGTGACAGAGGCCACATGGAATATCTGTGTGGGGAGGCTCAGCATTATTTAAACACAGATGTATTTTTCCTTGAAATGTGTTAGAGACTGATAAACCCTTCCCTGCACAAACATCTCTTTTACTTCTTTTTAGTACTTAGAAAAAGCTAGTGGATCATTAGAGTAATCCCCTGAGTGAGTTTAAACAGTTATTTCAGAAACAGAGAAAAGAAACATCAGTGCAGCAGAGATTTATTTTTAACACTCTGACTTCAAGGTCAGAATCAATTTTTCTTTTGTACATAATGGTGATAGGAAGGTGAAGGCTAGGAATCAAAATCTATAAGCTTTTATTATAGTTTATGAAATAAGAGTATTTTGAAAAGAAAAACTGTGCAGGGATAGAATTGATTTTAATCTAGACAAAATTTGAGTGTTCTATAGGGTATGATATAGGTAGTACAACTTAGTGATTATTTCCTTATCTGTGGGGTTGATTAAATAATACCTACCTCATAGAGTTTTGTGGAATTTTCTGGTTTTAAAAAAGTCATCATTGTTAACTAACTTTTGAATACCTCTAGCGATGGACTTATGATCATGAGGTGCCCAAATAGTCAAACTTTAGAGTAAAAGTATGTGACTCTCTGATCACTGCAAAATATTTTAACTTGAAACATAATCCCATAATAACTAACATTTAAAATAGCAAGTGTTTTGAGAATTCCAAAGAAACAAATAACCTCAGATAACCAAGAATAGTTATTTGAGGGAAGACAGAAATGGAGGATTTTCACAAAGAGTGTTGCTTTACTGGGAATAGGCCATTGTCTTAAGTCTTTGTGTTTATCTTATTAACCTCACACTGAATGTCTTGAGGCCTTGGAAAATTTAGCACTTTTGGAGGATATTATTATTTCTAACTATGGGCACTTACTGACATGGTCATAACGCTGCTGAGGGTTAGAGTTCAAGCAGAAATTCAGTTACTTGCCTAGATTTAGATATTAAAGTTTCTTGAGGAAAGCCGTATGCTTTAAAAACCCATAGAAAGGAAAAATAACTACCCAAGTTTAGTTAGCTGGTTAGTTGAAAGCAAGTGACTACAATTCTGGTGTTTTGAATTCTATGACATTGTACATTCAATTATATTACACTACCTAAACATGGTGGGGAGTATATTCAATTTCTAAAACAATCAATTTCCCCATTTCTCCCTGCTACTGCAGCACGCATTCCATCATACCCCACTCCATTACGTTTTGCAGCATTTATAGATTTAGACATACAAAGATAGTTAAGTCGTGTAACTGACTGATGCTTTTAAAATTTTAAGAGATTTGATGAGGTATAATTGGTATACAGTGGAATGTACATATTTAAATAGTAAAATTTGATAAGTTTTAACAAATATATACATCTGTGAAACCACCATCACAATCAAGAACACAAAAACACACAAAAATTTTCTAAGAATTTTCATCCTTTCAACTATTTATTCATTTTACTCCCACCCCTAGGCAGCCACCAATCCATTTTCTGTCACTAAATATTTGCATTTTCTAGAATTACATCTAAATGGAATCATATATTATGTACCCCTTTTATTATCTGGCTTCTTTCACTGAGCATAATTATTTTGAGATCCATCAGTGTTGTTGCCTATATAAATAATTCATTGATGTTTATCATTACTGTTGCTGAGTAATGTTCCATTATATAGATATAACAAAATTACCTTATCCATTGACATGTTAATGGATACATTTGGGTTTTGGATTGTTGTTGGGTTTTATTTTTATTTTTATTTTTTTGCTCTTACAAATAAAGTTGCTATGAACATCTGTATTCAAGTCTGTATACACATATGAGCTTACTACTTTTGGGTAAATAACTAGGAGCAGAATTGCTGGTCATATGGTAGGTATATGTGCTTTGAACTTCTTTTGAAAGTGAGCGTACTATTTTGAATTCTCACCAGCAGAAGATAAGAGTTCCAGTGATTTCATAGTCTTGCCAACATTTAATATAGACAGTTTTTAGTTTGGTTTTAAGTATCCTAAAAGATGTATCAAGGTATCTCAGTGTGATTTTAATTTGCACTGTAGACCATTTTTTCACATGCTTATTTGCCATCCATATATGTTTTCAAAGACCAAAATTTTTATTATGTGGGTTTTTTCTTTATTCTATTATATATTTCATTTATTTCCACTCTGTGTAATATCATTTCCATTGTTATACAGAGTTTAATTTGCTCTTTTTTCTTGAGGTAAAAATTGGCAATGCTATTTGACACCTTGCTTCATTGCTAATAAAGGCATTTTATGCTTAAAAAAAAGTCCCTCTAATTATTTCCTTTGCTGCAGCCCAGATAACTTGACCTTTTGTTTGTTTGCTTCATACACTTAAAAATAATTATCTTTCTGATTTCTTATTTGTTGCATAAGTTATTTAAAAAGTAGATTATTTGGAGATTTTCCAGATATCTTTCTGTAATTGCCCTCTAATTGAATTCCATTGTGGTCAAAAAACATACTTGGTATGATTTGAATCCTTTCAAATTTGGTGATACTCTTTTATGGCCCAGAATATCTTCTATTTCAGTGCATCTTTCTGTGTTCACTTGAAAAGAGTGCATATTATTCTGTCCTGAGATAAAATGTTTTACAAATGTCAGTTAGATTAATTGGGTTATTGTGTTAGTCAAAACTCATATCATTTCTGATTTCCTGTCTACTTATTCTATAAAATAGAGAGGATTGCTGAAATTCATGTCTATAATTGTGGATTTGTCTATTTTCTTGCAATTCAAATACTTTTTGTATCACTTATTTTGAAACTCTGTTATAAGTTGCGTAGATGTTTAGGATTATTCTTTCATCTTGCTGAATTGACTCCTTATATCCTTGAGAGATGGCCCTTTTTATCCCTAGTAACATTCTTTGCTATGAAATGTATTTCACCTGGTATTAATCTAGGGAGTCCAGCTTTCTTATGATTAGTGTTAGCACGTTATATCATTTCCATCCTTTTACTTTTATCCTATTTGTGTTTTTTATATTTAATGTGGATTTCTTTTTGGCAGAATAGTTAGGTCTTGTTATCTTATCCAATTTGATAGTCTCTTCCTTTTTATTGGGTTGTTTAGACAATTTATATTTAATGTGATTATTGATAGGAGTGGATTAAATTTACCATTTTGGATTTATTTCCTATTTGCCTCATTTTTTATATTTTTCTTTTTTTCCATCATTCTTGATTTTTTTTATGATTTAATTTTATTCACTTTACTATTAACTGTAATTATTTCTTGTGTTATTTTAGTGCTTGGTTTATGGTATACATCTTTAAATTATAGCAGTTACTTTCAAGTGATATTATACCATTTCATGTATAGTATAAGAAACTTAGGGGAAAAAAAACTTAAAACACTATCTTTCCATTTTTCTCCTCCCAGTCTTTGTGCTATGATAGTCATATATTTTTTACATATATTATAAACCCCACAGTTCATTGTTTCTGCTTTAAAGAATCAATTATATTTCAAAGCTATATATTTAAATAACAATAAACACTTATTTTAGATTTACCTATATAATGACCATTTTCGTTGTTCTTCATTTGCTTGCATAGATCTTGATTTCCATCTGCTAATATTTTCCTTTTGCCTGAAGTACTTCTTTACGATTCCTTGTAGTGCAGATTTACTGGTTGTCGATTCGTAAAGTTTTTGTATGTCTGAAATGTCTTTATTTCATCTACATTTTTGAAAAATATTTTCACCAATTATAGAATTACATGATAACAGTATTTTCTTTCAGTACTTTGAAGATACTGCTCCACTGCCTTCCTTTTAGCATTGTTTCTGACACACACAAATCTGCTGTCATTCTTATCTTAGTTCCTTTACTGGTAATGTGTATCTTATTTTCTGGCTGTTTTTAAAATTTTCCCTTTGTCAATCACTATGATGTTCCTTGTTTTAGTTTCCAAGTTTCTTGTGTTGACTTTTGTTGAATTTTTGGATGTATAGTATTCATCATTTTTTTGAAAAAACCTTGGTTATTAATTTTTCAAATATTTTGTTTTCTTCACCCTTTCTCTTCTTTGAGAATTTATTTGTTTTAAATTATCTCAAAGCTCAGTGGTATACTCTTTTTTTAGATCTTTCTCAGTATTTTATCTCTCCGTGTTCCATTTTAGGCAGTATCTCTTGGTGTGTTTTCAAGTTCATTAATATTTTCTTCTCTATTCTGTCTTTAATCACAGTATATTTTTCATCTCATTCATTGTAGTTTTCAACAATAAAATTTTGTTTAGGTTTTTTAAAAATATCTTTTGTCTCTAGTTAACAGTGTCTACATTTAGCTTCTTGAACACATTAGCTACTAATTTTATCACCTGTGTCATTTCTGGTTCAATTCAGATTATTTTTTCTCCTCATTATGTGTTGTGTTTATTGCTTCTTTGAATGTCTGAGATTTTTCTGATTTGTTCTCAAACATGGGAATTTTTACCTTGTATAAATATTCATATAAATTCATATACTCCTGTAAATATTCTTGAGCTTTGTTCCAGAATCCAGTTATTTCTAAGATTTTGACTCTTATTGGTATTAAGTTTAATCTTTGTTTTGTCATACTGGAACAGCTTTTTGTCAATGGCTAGTTTTGCCTCACCCTTTTGCCTCATCATTTTCATACAAAATCCTACTGAGTACTCTGTTTGATCCCCCATGATTTATGAGGTTTCCTACTCTGCCCAGTGGGGGCATGAACTATTACTTGACCTGTGTGAGCTTGGGTTATTATTTCCTCTAATCCTTTTGGGTTATTCTTTCCCTCGCCTTCATTATTTTTCTTAATTGTATGTGCTGATCAATACTGAGCTGAACATTCAGAGGACTCTCTACATCTCCAGAGCTCTTTCTCTTTAAAGACTCTCTCTTTTCTAGAATTAAGCCCTGCCAATTATAGCCAGCTTGGTATCTTCAAAATCATAGCTCCATTTTCTCATGTTGACATGATAGCCAGACTCCTCTTAGAGTGCCCAACCTTGTACTACAGCCTATAAATGCTCCAGGCACTAAGGTAGGGCAAAATATAGGGCTCACTTTGTTAATTTCCCTACTCTTAGGGATCACTGACCTTTGTTGCCTGATATCCAGTACCTCTAAAGTTGTTATTCTCTATACATTGTCCAATTTTAGTTATTTCAGATGAGGAGATCAATCTAGTTCCTGTTCATCTTGGCCAGGAGTGGAAATCTTTAATAGTTAAAAAAGTACTGTTCTATATTCTGGAATGGGGTTTACACTTTATACTTCTCTAATGGCACTCATCAAGTTGTATTACCGGATCTGTTGTATTGTAATTTCTCTCTCCAAGTCTGTATAAAGTAGAATTCAGGTGTCAGTTTTCCTATATTGCCCCTGTCTATCAAATTGTCTAAACCAAGGAAGACAATATGAATAAATAAATGCACTAGTTAATTCATATATTTGTACCAGAACAAGGAAAAAGGACAAAATAATGATTCCAAGTTAATAATTTTCAGGGGGTTTGGTACAATAACTTTTAGGGCTGATGTTCTTTTCATGAGGATGATAACTTCTTGAACTGTAATGGGCTTTTCCATTGATAAAGGCTGACTTCGCATCTACATGTGTGTGTGTGGGATACAGCCTAGATTTGTAAAAGTGAGAGAAAGAGATAGATAAATGCTTTGATAAAAGTTAGAAGGTTTTTGAGTATTCATAGTAAGCTAGAGAGAGATCAAAGAAAACTGGAAACAGAGGAAATAGGTGTGAGGAGAATATCCTCAAGAATCTCACATAATTTATATATCTATCTGGAGACATGAAGAATATAGAATTATCTGCTTGGAAATGACTGAAAACTTTATAGTATCTGATATTTTATTTTCTTTGCAAATTACACTAGTTTACATTAAAATGAACATGAAATTGTGCATTCTACTTGACATGTTTCTTAGCATATTGAAGTGAGGGAAGAAGAGCTGTATCCACAATGGAGTGAAATGCACTAGCAAGAGGAGATGGTCCCTGTAGCTGCTAAGGGTAACATTTAGAAACAGATGGGAATATAGCAACAGGTACAGCTGGACTGACGTGGGTGAAGCATAAGCTTTCTCAAAAACCCCTAGATGGCTGACAATTTTACAGAGTACACACATATGCATTGCATATTTATTAATAATAATAATGGCAATTATAGTAATTTTCATTGTTATTATACTACAAATGAAATTAAAATACTAAATCAGTGACCATTTACTAAGCCAATCCACTTTAAGTGTTTGAAACATTCTTTTTCAAAATATTTTCCTTAAAATGTTGTGTGTTTCTTTCACTGATGTGACACTTTTTCTATATTTCTGGGATTCTTGTACGGAAGCTATTTTTGGTATAATTTTGATCCACATAAGAAAAACAAGTAGTTAACCATAAATTACACTGACTATATCATTCATAACTTAATCATTCATGTTCTTCAGTAATCTTTGATTAATTGATTTTTGTCTTTTCTAATTCAAATCTAATGGGTACAAGTTTGGGGCTATTAGTATTCAGAAAGTAAATATAGAAAAAGAAATTATTTTAAAAATTATTTTAGATCAGAAGAGTTGAAATTCGTCAATGCTTTCTTTTTTTTTCTGCACAGGCGCCTCTCATGGAATTCAGAAGTGAACATATTCTCTTTAGTACTTCAAGGGTTTATCAGAAAGTGAGCACAAAACACAAATGAACCTTCATTGATGTTGTGTAGTTGGTCTTGACAAATCACATGTATTTTCCAATCTATTCTATATTAAGTTGGTGCATATTTGGACATATGTAACAATGATTTAAATTACCCTTTATGACATTATTGTGTTTTTCATGTTTTTGAGTAACTCAATCGTTAGGCTTACAGTAGGGTCTGTTTTCCTATATCCTATGTATACCAACTAGGCAAGAAGATTTGATCAACTTTCTATAAATCAAGATTTTAATACCTTAAATATTAAATTACCAAATAATCAAGTATAATTTTCTAAATGCACATATTTAGAAACTACTTCCTTTAAGGATCCATGATAGAGGGAAAAAACCCCACATTTTTCGTGTGAATTCACATGTTTCTTTGCAGATTGTCATGTATTCCTTGCTGAGCATAATCCTGATTTTAGGATATTTACTTCCAAAGTGACAAATTTGAATACGAGAAGGAGGGAGAATGTGTGTATTCTATTAAGTTTTTTAGTTCACATGGATTTTTTGTTGTGATTTTGAGAAAGTCTCACATAATTTTAAAATTGAACACTGTGGTCTTTTATAAACATTTTTTATTTTGAAAATTTTTTTTTTAAGATGTTCTTTTTGCACTATTTTTTTTCTGGGAAAGATTTGCCCTGAGCCTAATATCTGTTGCAAATATTCCTCTCTTTTTTTCCTTCCAAAAGCCGCAGTGCATAGTTGTGTATGCTAGTTGTAAGTTCTTCTAGTTCTTCTGTGTGAGCTGCTGCCACAGCATGGCTACTGACAGATGAGTGGTGTAGTTCCGCGCCCAGGAATTGAACCTGGGCTGCCAAAGTGAAGTGCACTGAACTTTAACTACTAGGCTATCAGGGCTGGCTCAGAAAAAAAAAGTATTTTCTTTAAACTGTATATCCACTTTGAAGGAATAACCAATACTCTGGAGTTATAAAACTACTAATAAAATTTATAATCCCTGAAGCAAATACTCTAAGGGTACTGTCCTGCTTTCAGTGAGTTTCTGGGAGGATTTGTGTTGTAGGCCTGCCTCACAGATTTGATGGAATTTCTGAAGTCTTTTGGAGCCTGCAATGTGAGTTTTAAAAACCACAACCTGACAGACATTGTACAGAAAAGTTGACGATTCTTACCTAACCCAGTGACAGATTTTCTTTAATCGAGGTTGATATTAAAAAACTACATAAAGTCGGGGCTGGCCCCATGGCCGAGTGGTTGGGTTTGCGTGCTCTGCTGCAGGTGGCCCAGTGTTTCGTTGGTTCGAATCCCGGGCGCGGACATGGCACTGCTCATCAAACCACGCTGAGGCAGCGTCCCACATACCACAACTAGAAGGACCCACAATGAAGAATATACAACTATGTACTGGGGGGCTTTGGAGAGAAAAAGGAAAAAAATAAAATCTTTAAAAAAAAAAAAACTACATAAAGTCATATTTCTCCTAGGAGGGGCACATTTTTAATAACATTGCACTTTTCCTTTAAGTTTTACATATTCATGTTTATGTATACCGTCATTCTTATAGTTATGGAAACTGAGTATGAAAAACTACAGAACTGGGAAATAAAGGAGATATAGATTGCTATTAGGCAGCCAGGAATATTATAATTTCCATAATATTTTCTCTTCCTACTCAATGTTTCTTATGTTGACAACCATTGCATCATGCTTTTCTTTCTAAATTTGAATGGGTCCTTCATAGTGGTATTCAAAGAGAGTTTTGAAAACTGTCATATTCTTAGGTAATTCATAATAATTATATTTGGCATCCCCTGAGTCACATAATTTGATTATATTTTATCCACACTTTAAAGTAATTTCTACTATTTACCCATATGCAAATATATCTAACTTGGCACAGATATCCCAAAGCATGTTTTTTTCTCATTAGCAAAGCTGTATAGTCAGAGAAACAAGATAGAAAACTAGAAACTGTATTGCGTGTCATAATCTAAAATCTCCACTCTTTAAAAAGTAGATATCTCACTCCCTGACTTGCTAGCATACTCACTAACAACACAGCTGCCAGCTCTTGATTTACTTTAAAGAAGTGTAATGTTAGAAAAAAACAAAAAAAAATACACTCTACATATCAGAAATTTCCTTGTAGAAATATATGCATAGAATTTTAAATAATTTCAACAAGTATTGTTAGTTTCAGAATTAACAAAGAGTATTGTGTTTCCATACTACCTGATTTAAATTGAAGTCTGCAGGAATTTGAAAGTGTTGGAAAAGGATGTTATTAAAATAGGCGGTTAAAATCTATTTGTGCCCTTTTGAGGTGGTAGGCAGGCACACATAGGAAACTTTGTTTGCAGGCCTTAAACTACAGAATATAATAAAGGAGTAGGAAATACGTGAGACTCCATGTCAAGAATGACTTCTCTTCTTTTGAGGGAGAAGGACTGTCACTGTGCCCTTTGTTGTAATGGATGAGACAAGATGGATAGAGAATAAAAACTGATAACTATTCTGAAGAATCCTGGCACTTCATATGATTGATCCCATAGGCAACCCAGAGTGTGTTGTTTAAAACAAGATTGTAAATATCTTTTGGCTTGACTTTATCCTAGAAAAGATGTTCAAAAAGATCTAGTGATGATACATGATTTTGAAAAATATGCAAACATAGCTATTTTTGAAAATGTATTTATGCACGTAAAATAATATGTTGGATTTGCCTTTTCTCGTGAATGTTTACAACCTTGACTCATACAATAGTGACAGTAGACAATAGAAAAAAATAGAAGTCCAACAATGTGTCCTGGTTATCTATCACTGCATAGGAAACCACCCTCAAATTAGTTGCTTAAAACAACAATATATCATTATCTCTAACAGTTCCGTGGGTCAACTTGGCTCACCTCAGTGGTTCTAAATGGGGTAGCTTAGGCAGTTGTGCTCAGTAGTGCCTGGGTAGAAGTTCTTGAATGGCAGGGAGAGGAGCTCAGAGAACACTCTTCCCTGACAGACATCTATTAAGCTAGTGAAAATTAGCAAAGTCAGTCACTCAAAGTCGCTGGAGATTCGTTAAAGGGCTAACAACAAATGGAGAAAAATTTATTAAACAAAATCCATGGAGACAGAGTAAGAACAATAGGAGGCCCTGGCATTCGAGTTAGCGAATATAATTACATCCCCATGTCTCTGCCTTGCAGAATTGCTATTCCAGTAAGTTCAGTGGCCAAGTGGCAGTTGTAATTTCCCTCAGCATCCTGCGGTGGAAGAGCTATTTGGAGTGATTTTGGTTGCCAGTGAATATTAGCAGATGTCATTTTCACTTCCCTGTGCTATGGAAAGTTCATATCATATGTCTGACAGTGGCTGTGTGGCTACTACTTCCCCACCTGCAACTCTTGCTAGGTAGAGTGAATCTGAGCCAGGAAGCAGATGAAGTAAGACCTATTTTCCACACAGCGCTATGTTTCAAGACAGCTGCTCCAGAGGATTTGGTAGGCAAGTGATAGCTTCCATCACCTCCAGCTTCCTATGATTAAAGAACTATTCCAGATAGATTCAGCATCTGGTCAACATTGGCCAATCCCCTTCTCTGTAGCTCTATGGTATAGAAGCTCCATACTAGGTATTAGCAACAATCAGAGAGCAATACCAGATCCCCCACTCCCTGGAAGCACAGGCACACATGCAGAAAGAGATCTTGCTCCATAGAGAGAATCCTGGTTGGGCAACTAGTGAAAAACAGATTTCCTCCCACCCAGCTCCTGCTTCATAGCTCGGAGATCTGCCCAGAGGATTGGAACAAGCCTCAAAGACTGCAACACTCTGCCCCTGCCAAGAGACTGGGATTCAATTTAGAATAATTTATGCCTGAGGACATTCTTGAAAACAATAGAGCAATCAGCTGGCAATTAGTAGGGGCTAATCTCTCAGAGGGGTAACCAGCCAGGAGCTTAATGTGGAGATGAAGGGAAAAGAGACATAAATAAAGTATAGCTAAAACTGGACGCATCCTTGATTGGCAGGAAGACAGTGTGGATGCTGAAGTGTGGCCCTCTGAGGAAAATATCAAGATTGTACACTACAGGAGAAATAGACTTGATTGAACTAGTCCAGGCAAATCAGTAAAGAAATAGACAAACATCAGCTAGAAGAAGTCTGTGGGGATTAATATTGAGAGTTGCTACACTATATTATCTAAAATGTCCACTATCAACAAAAATTGAGACATTCACAGGAACATAAAAATGTGACCCATACACGGAATGAAAAACAGGTGTTAAAAACTACCTTTGAGGGTGCCCAGATGTTGGATGTAGGAGACAATGACTTCAAAAAATTACAAATATGTTCAAAGAAAAAAAGGAAATCATGTTCAAAACGTACAGGAAGGTATGATGGCAATGTGTTATCAGTTTAATAATACTGATGAAGAGAGATTATATTGAAAGAATCAAAAGGAAATTCTTGAGTCAAAAAAGTACAATAATCAAAATAAATTTTATAGTGTGGCTCAACAGTAGATTTGAGCTGACAGAAAATCAGTGAAATTAAAGGTAGATTGATAGATATTATGCAATCTGAAGAAGAGAGAGAAAAAATGAGGAAACAGCAGAGCTGAGAGGAACATGAACACCATTGAGCATACTAACATACTACTAATGAGAGTATCAGAAGGAAAAGAGACAAAACCAGAAAAAAGTATGCAAATAATAACTTAAAACTTCTCAAATTTGATAAAAAACATTCAAATATATATTCAAGAAACTACACAGAAGCCAAGTAGAATGAATACAAGATTCGTACCTAGAAACATCATGTTCAAAATGCTAAAAGAACAAAAAAATCTTGCAAACAGCAAGAAAACAACAACAAAAAACTCATCACATACAAGGGGACCACAATAAAATTAACGGAGGACTTATCGTCGAAAACCGTGGAGGCCAAATGTCAGTGGAATGACACAACCAAAGAAATGACAGGAAAAAATCTTTCACCCAAGACTCTTAAATCCAGTAAACCTCTTTCAAAAATAATGATAGAAACATAAACAAAATCTGAGAGAATTCATTGCTAAGACACCCCTCACAGAAAGTACTAAAGGAAGTTCTTCATGCTGGAACCAAGGAAGTCCAGACAGTAATTTGAATCCACACAATAAAACAGTGATGATGTTGATAATTATTCAGGTAATGGTAAAATGCAGTATAAATGTATTTATATCTTAACATATTTAAAAATCAATTGCATAAATAATATAGAATAATTGTATTCTTGGGCAATATAACATATAGAAATGTAATATATTTGACAATAACAGGACGAAGGAGGAAGGTGGGAACAAAACTGTGTTCCTACCTGGAGTAAGGTAATGACACCAGATAGTAACTTGAATCCACAGTAAGAAATTAAGAGAAACAGAAATAGTAATTCAGAAAGTTAATATAAGAAACTCTATAAATATATACTTGCTTTCCTCTCCTCTCTCAGCTTCTTCAAAAATATATAAAATATAAATACAGTGTTAAGTATAACAATCTATTTTTAGGTTTGTAATATATATAAATGAGAAGTGTATAACAATAAAAACACAAAATGGGCAGAAAAAAATAGAGCTACATGGCAATAAAGTTTCTATATCTCATTGGAATTAGTATAAATTTGAAGTAGATTCTGAGAAGGTAAGATGTATATTGTAAGCCATAGAACAATCATTTATAAATAACTATAAAAAGATATTGTTAAATTATGAAAGGAATCAAAGTGTTACAATAGAAAATTTCACTTAATTGAAAAGAAGGCAGTAAAGGAGAAACAGAGGAACAAACAAAATGTTAGACATATGGAAGGAATAAAACAAAATGAGAGATGTAAATCCAGTCTTACCAATAATAGCGTCAAAGATGAACAAATTGAACAATCCAATCCAAAGGCAGAGATTGTCAAACTTGATAAAAATAATCCACTACACTTATATGCTAACTATAGGAGATACATTTTAGATTCAAATTACAAATAGATTAGAAGGAAAATGAGGGAAAAAATATAAACAGCGTACAAACAACAACCGTATGAGAGTCAGAGTGACTATGTGAAGCTTAGATAAAATTGAATTTTTTTTTTGAGGAAGATCATCCCTGAGCTAACTACGGCCAATCTTCCTCTTTTTGCTGAGGAAGACTGGCCCTGAGCTAACATCTGTGCCCGTCTTCCTCTACTTTATATGTGGGATGCCTACCACAGCATGATGTGCCAAGCGGTGCCATGTCCACACCCAGGATCTGAACCGGCGAACCCTGGGCTGCCAAGAAGTAGAACGTGCGAACTTAACTGCTGTGCCATCAGGCCGGCCCCTAAAATTGACTTTAAATCAAAACAAAATATTTCCAGAGACAAGAGGGACACTTTAGAATTACAAATGACTGAACTGTGATAAAGAAAACTATTATAAGCATATATGCACCTAACAACAGAGCTTCAAAATACATGAAACAAAAATGGCAGAAGTGAAGGGAGAAATAAGAGAATTCAACAATAGTATTTGGAGACTTCAGCATTCCACTATTGAAAATGGATGAACAGAGAATCAACAAGAATAAAGAAGAGTATAAACAAACTCTACCTAAAAGACATTTATAAAACACTATGCCCAACGACCAAAGAATGCACATTCTTCTCAAAAATACATGAGACATTTGCCAGGATAGGCAATATGCTAGAATATAATCCAAGCTTCACTAAATTAAAAAACTATTGAAATCATGCAAGGTAAGTTCTCTGACCACAACAGAATGAAATTAGAAATCAATAACAAAAGAAAACTTGGGAAAGTCAAGGTATGTTGAAATTAAATAGCACACACATAAATAAGCAATGGGTCAAAGAAAAAATCCCAAGGGAAATTAGAAAAAAATCTGAGAAGAACAAAAATGAAAGTACACATAACAGAACTTACGGAATTCAGCTAATGCAGTGCTTAAAAATTTACATCTGTGAATACCTATATTAAAAAAGATCTCAAATCAGTAACCTGACATTTTACTTTAAGGGAAATGGAAAATGATAGTAAACTAAATCCAAAGTAAGCATAAGGAAGGACATAACTGAGATTATACTGGAGATAAATTATAGAATAGGAATCCAATACAGAATAATCAATAAAACCAAAAGTTCTTATTTGAAAAGGTCAATAAAATTGACACATCTTCCGCTAGACTGACTAACAAAAAGAGAAAACTCGTTATTAAAATCAGTTATGAAAGAGGGAACATAACTCTCAACCTTAGAAAAGTAAAATCAATTATTAGGGAATACTATGAACAAGCAGATGCGAATAAATATGACACTTTGATAAATTAGACAAATTTGTTAAAACACAAACAATTGGAGCTGACTCAAGAAGAGAGAAAAATCTGGATTGACAAGTAAAAAGATTGAATTTAGTAATTAAATAATATATACATAAGGAAAATCAGAGGCCCAAATGGCTTCACTGGTAAATTCTACCAGGCATTTAGAGAAAAATTAATTCTAAGCCCTTAGAAACTCTTCCAAAAAATAGAAGTGGTGGGAATACTTACCAACTCACTGTATGAGGCCAGCATTATCCTGACACCAAAACCAGACGAAGGCATCAGTAGAAAGGAAAACAATATGCCATATGCTTTATGAATATACATGCAAAATTCCTCAACAACAAAATACTAACAGACTCCAGCAATGTATAAAGAGGAACCAAAGGCATGTGTGTGTGTGTGTGTGTGTTTGTAATGACCAAGTGGGATTTATCCCAGGAATGCAAATTTAAAATCCAGCAATCAATCAATATAATACACTATGTCAATAGAATAAAGGACAAAAGTACACATGATCATCTCGATAGACACAGAGAAAGCTTTGAAAAAATCCGACACCATTTCACAATAAAAACACTCACAAAACTTGGAATACAAGGGAACTTCCTCAAAATGATAAAGTACGTCTGAGAAATACCTATCCCTAACAGTATACTTAATGGTGAAAGATTGGACACCTTTCCCATTATCATCAGCAAATAGAAGTGGTATGAGCAGATGTCACTCATGTCACTTCTATTTAGTATTTTACTAGGCATTGTAGCCAGGGTGATCTGGCAGGAAAACAAATAAAAAGCATCAAGATTGGGAAAAAAATAAGTAAAACTCTATTTGCAGATGGCATTATATTGTATATAAAATATCCTGAAGAATCCACTAAAAACCTGTTAGAAGTAATAAGTGAGTTCAAAGTTGCAGGTTAAAAGATCAGTACACAAAAATCAAATTGTACTTCTAACCACTAGCAATGAACAAATTGAAAATGAAATCAATAACAGTTCTGTTTACATTATTCTCAAAAAGAATATAATATTTAGGAATAAATTTAACCATGAGTGGAAGACTTGTACACTAAATACTACAAAATATTTCCGAGAAAAATTGAAGAATATCTAAATAAATGAAAAGACATCCTATTTTCATAGATTGGAAGACTTATTAGGATGGCAATATGCCCCCAAAGCAATCTACAGATTCAATGCAATAAAAATTTTAGCCTCATTTATTTTCGGGAATTGACAAGCTGAACCTAAAGTTAACATGGAATTGCATCGGATCCAAAGTAATCGAAATAATTTTGGAAAAAGAGCAAATTTGGAGGACTCAAATGCCCCCATTTCAAAACTTACTACAAGGGTGTAGTAATCAAGAGAGAACATTCAAGAGCATAGGTGTAGACATGTATGTCACTGGAATTGAATTGAAAGTCCTAAATAAACCCTCAAATTTTGGTCGATTGAGTTTGACAAGGATGCCAAGACAATCTTGTTGGAAAATAATTTTCTTTTCAATTAATGCTGCTGGGATAATGGATATCCAAATGCAAAATAATGAATTTTGATGCCTACCTTATACCATATACAAAGCATGACACTAAAAGGATCATAGAACAAAACATAAGAACTAAAACTCTTACAAGAAAACATAACAGTAGATCTTCATGACTTTGGTTTAGGTAATGGTTTCTTAGATATGACACCAAGTGCAAAAATGACAAAAGAGAGACTAGGTAAATTGATCATCAAAACTGAAAACTTTTATGCTTCAAGTCACCAGCAAGTAAGTTAAAAGACAATCCAAAGAATGAAGAAAAATGATTTGCAAGCCTTGATCTGTTAGGGGACTTGTCTCCAGACCATATAAAACGTATTTACAACTCAGTAAAAAGATAAAAAATCCAATTAAAAATGACAAGTGATATGAATAGGTATTTCTCCAAAGAAGATATACAAATGGCCAATAAGTATGTGAAATGATGCTCAACATAATTGGGAAATGCTTTGGTGACCATGAAATTCCACTTCACACCCCCTAGTTTGTCTATAATGAAAAAGACAGACAATAACAAACTTTGGTCGAGATGAGGAGATAATGGATAGCTTACATATTGTTTGTGGAAATATAAAATAGTTCAGCTGCTTTGGAAAGGAGTTTGGCAGTTCCTCCAAATATTAAACATAGATTTACCGTTTTCCTCCTAGGGATATATCAAAAAGTATTCAAAACAGGTGTTCAACCCACAACTTATACAGAAATATCGTAGCAGCATACTCACAATAGCCAAAAGGTATGAAACAACTGTCCATAAACTGAATAATGGATGAATAAAACATGGTATATTCACATAATGGAATATGAATGAAGTGTTGATATATGCTGCCACATGATGTATGATTCCTTTTCTATGAAACGTCCACAATAGGTCAATCTATAGGGACGGCAAGTAAATTTGTGGTTTCCTAAAGCTGAGAGTAGAGGGAGGAATGGGGAGTAGCTGCTAATTGGTGTGAAGTTTCTTTGTGGGGTGATGAAATTATTCTAAAATTAGATTGTGGTGATTGTGCACAACTCTGTGAATATGCTAAAATCCCTTGGATTGTACATTTTAGATAAGTGTTGTATGGTTTGTGAATTATATCTCATTACCTTCAGGAGTCACCACACAAATCTGCTGAGATATGTGTCCAGAATCAGAGTCACCAAAGAAAAGTAGTTGGGCCAAAAGCAGTCAACTGTCACAGCTCATATACCAGCAGCCAGGGAATGAGAGCCATGCAGAATCCAGTTACATCATTTTATATAGTGTTTCCTCTTCTGGTATTGCATTTTTAAAGGCGAGATACCTGCACTTCTGTCAAGAAAGAACTGTGCTTTTGGGTGTCTAAGGGAGATAGATGGGCATGAGAAAGGATGGCTGAATGCCCTCTAATTGGATCATTTAGCATTGGACAGAATCAGCCTTTTCACAATTAAATCAGCTTTCAGAGTTTCATAACTGAGTTGTAAAACTGGACTAGAATCTGTTATCTGAAGCATGGCTTTTATCATCAGACTTTATCACCACCCTCCTCTCATTTCTAATTTGTTTCCAAACATAAAGGGAGCTGTAGCAGATTGGTAATCTGCTTAGCAGCTTAAAAACAATAAAAGGAGTGAAAGGGGGAAAAAAAAAAAAGCAGTGTCTTGGGCTGGAGACACATGAAGTCTAGACTAGGCTGGATGTCCAAGGTGGTTGACTCACATGGCTGATAGCTGATGCCGTCTGTCAGCTGTGGCTGTCAACCAGAACACATACACGTGGCCTCTATATTTAGCTTGGTGTTCTCAGAACATAACACACATACCAATCTATTTGCATGCTTACCTGCTCTCAGGAAAGTGTCCGTATGCCTTCACCTTTGGTTCAGTTCTGTCAATCTCAGTCTCAATCTCTCTTTGCCCACCTCCTATCCCAAATAATTCGCAAACCATACAAAGAAACTCTAGAACAAAAACAAATATTTTCGTATTCCCCACTCTGGCTATTGTCCTATCTTTCTCCAGACTGCCACTACTCTTCAAATGTATCTTACAAATTAATTTTAATTTTGGGTTTTTATCTACCCATAGGATAACTTCTTAGTAGTAAAGTCTCTGGAGTCTGACCACCTATGATTATTGTAACACGTACAGAACTCACAGTCTTACCTTCCGATCCTTAGGTTTCTTTTTTTATTTTTATTGTCTTACATAAATGGTCAGGAACACAAGTACTGTGTTAAAAAATAATAAGTATCTTCTTTGACTTGTTCCTGATTTTAAAGGGACTGTATCTCAAGTTTGTCCATTAAGCGTGATTCTTGCTTTAGACTTTTCAGATATAACTATCATTCAGTAGGTTCTCCTTGATGCAAATTATTAGAATTCTAAAATTGAGAGAGTTATATTTTTCCTTTAAAGTCTAACATGGAGAATTGCATTTATAAACTTCATAATGTTGAAACTACTGAATTTATGATAAATTCCTGAGAAAAACCCTACTTGAAAATGTTTCTTAAATGTTATCATTGAATTTGCTTACCTAAGATACGATTTCTAGGTTTTTGGGTGAAGTAAGCCTATAATTTTATTTTCTTTTAATGTCCTTAAATTGTTCTGGAACCAAAGTTGTATACTAGCCATGTAAAATGAATTGTCAGCCTTCCTTTTGTTAAATATGATTTATTTCTGCCCCTTATTTATTTTTTCACATACTATATTTCTTGTTTCATTTTTGTTTACTTACTGCCTTGCATCATAGAGATAAAATATCATCTGCTGATGGAAGCTTAAATAACTTATGTTTATTATTCTCATTCCTCTGTCTAAAATATTAAGAAACTATTCAAATAATTTTATTGTACCACTTCTATGTCTGTCTGTAAGTAAAACAAGTATTTTATCACACTCATAAATTCTTATGGTAACTATACCCACCCACCTCATATGTTCTACATTATTTGAGGCCCATATAAGGACCAGGACATGATAGGATTTTTATTTTTAAATTTGTATTTTTAAATTGGTATGAATAGATTGAATAATTTAAAAGGGGAGTAATATAAACACATTTGTGTTTTAGAAAGTTCAAGCTTATGGCAATGTTATGGATTGTTTCAGATGATTAAAAAAAGCAAGGATTTTGGCGTTAGATTTTTCTAACAGTCAAGACCAAATAATGGTGGAAGCCTCAGTTAAGACAGCGGCAGATGGTATGGAAAAGAGAGAAATGTTTAGAGAAAGATTTGGAAGAGTTGGAGATGGTTGCGGTGTTGAATGATATGGTGGTACCAGAAAGTCAGCTTGAAATCTTTCTTTTTCTGTCCTTTTTCCTTTACTTCATTACTGTTTCTTTTGCTTCCTCATGCCCCTCCCACTTTCCCAGCCACACACGCATATACGCTCATACACATATACGCATTTGGTTTTGACATTTTTCATCCTGAATTATCAGGGTGGCAAATCCGACTTTCCCTTTGCTTTAGTGTGTATGACCCTAGTTCCAAACATGAGAGATACTAAGAAGTGATCTTAGTAGACATTAAGGAACAAGAATTTGTTTCCTAAGAGATGCTTTTCTCAGTAAGGCCTTATATTCCCATCATCTGCTTTTGTCAAATGATAAGATAGCTACATCTGCAACCAATCAAAACTTTCCACATTGCCTGAATTCCAGTCAATAGTAGCTTGACAGAGACATATTGTCCCCAGATTGGGTATTAAGGGTGGTGGCCTCCCAGTGTGAGACCCCACTTCACGATCTGTGGCAGCCAATAAGATATTGGGTAAATCAACAATCAAGCTAGACTCTTGACCTCTGTGTGCTATCAATAGGGTACTGACCTTTCATTCATTTCCTGTTTCCTCTCAGATTTTATGCACGGCCTGAGATGATTGCAGCAGTGATGGATCAGGAAGCATTTGGGAGAAGCCTATGACAGCTCAGAGCTGGATGTAGCTGATAGGAAGCTTATTTGTTGTTTTAGCAAGTATCCTTTTGCTTAAAAATAAACTTCATATTTCACCCAACATATAAAAGTGAAAGTTTATCTACATAAATACGAAAGAAATGGGTCTGAATGTAAATTCTCAAACATATTCCCTTTGCAGATGAGCAGAGGAAAAGAATATTTATGCTTTTGAATAGAGACCTCTATGGACCCTCCAAAACTAAAGATGGCTGAAGGAAAAGGATAAAACAAAATGATTTTTGTATTGGAACACAACTCTTTTTTTTATGCCTATAGGTTTTTAAATTTTTTAAAAAAAAACTTATATAGAATAAAATTCCCTCTGGTGTATAGCTCTAGAACCTTTGACAAGTACATAGAGTTGTGTAACCAAGACAATCGAGGTACAGAACAGTATCATTATCCCCTGCCCTCCCTATCAAATTCATTCTTGCTACTTTATAGTAAAAACCTCCCTACCCCTAACTTCTGGCAACCCTGATTTGTTCTTTGTCCTTACAGTTTTGTCTTTTGGAGAATGTCATAGAAGTGGAATTATACAGTATGTAGCCTTTTGAGACTGGCTTCTTTCACTAAGCACAATACATTTAACCTTCATCCACATTGTTGAGTCTATCAATAGTTCCTTATTTCTGAGTCCTACTGTATTGTATGGATGTACTTCCATTGGTTTATCCATTCCCCAGTTGAAGGGACATTGAGTTGTTTCTGGTTTGGGGTGATTATAAATAAAGCTGCTGTAAATGTTTGCGTGCAATTTTTTGTGTTTTCATTTCTCTAGAGTAAATACTTAGAGTTGGATTGCTGGGATATTTGGTAAGTATATGTTTAACATTCTCAGACACTGCTAAACTGTTTCTCAAAGTAGCTCTAGCATTTGGCATTCCCATCAGTATGTGAAAGTTTCAGTTGCTCCACACCCTTTCCAGCACTTGGCATTGTGAGTTTTTTGACACCAGCTATTATAGTAGGATGTAGCACTATCTCATTGTGGTTTTGATTCGCATTTCCCCACTGAATAATGATTGAGCATATTTTCATGTGCTTATTTGCCATCCATATATCTTCTTTGGCAAAGTGCTCAAATCTCTTGCACATTTTGTAATGGGTTGTTTGTTTTATTATTGTTGAGTATTGGAAATTCTATATTTATATTGAATACAAGTTCTTCATCGGATACAGTTGACCTTCCGGATCCGCATGTACTATGTTTATGATCCGCAATTGGCTAAATCTGCAGGTGAGGAACCCATGGATACAGAGGGCCAACTAAGGGACTAGAGCATCTGTGGATTTTGGTATCTCCAGGGGGTATATCCAGGGGGATCCTGGAACCAATCCCCCATGGATACCAAGGGACGACTGTATATGCTTTGTAACATTTTTTCGCAATCTGTTGAAAACAAGTGTTTAAATAATAGTATTTTTGGAGATACAAAGTAAGAAAGAGGCAGTTTAGAGGACATTAATTCGTTTGGGGTTATTCTGAGGTTTTAATACCTGAGGACATATGGTCTAGGGCAAATAATTTGGGCCAGAAGTATAAGTTGAGAATTTCTCAAAAAATAGGTGGTACTTAAAATGAATATAGATAAAATCTGGGAAAAAAAGTTTTGAGTGAGGAAAGGAGAAGGTCAAGGACAAAGAGTCATGAGAGAGATTTCTATCTAAAGAAGAGTAGAGGAAGAAAAGTCAATAAAGGGGGTCAAGGAAAAATAACCAGAAGGACAATAAATTAGGCAACAGGGGAGTAAAGAAAGAAAAAGGAAGAGAGAGTTTTAAGAAGAAGAGAATAACCAACTAAAGGGACAAATGTTAAAGTGTTGCCACATAATATGAGAGGAAAAATACTACATTGTATTTTCTAAGTAGGAGATCATTGTTGAATTCAGTATGTTTAGTTTAATACATAGCATCAGGATGAGAAGACAGATTGTAATGGGTTGAGGGGACTATTGTTTAGTGAACTTTGGCTGTGAAAGAAAAGACTGAGAGAAGGCTTAGGAGGTTTGCAAAACAGAAAGGGCATTTTACCCTGGAATGTAAGATATGTGACCATGTTTAGAGTTTTAAAGATGGAGGCAAGAGAGGCAAATGTACTATGAAGGTAACTAATCAAGCTTAAGCATTTAGTACTGGAAGGGAGCGTTAACAAAATGTTTTTTTACTCATATGTGTTTGTAAAAGATGCATAAGTAAGATATCGTAATACAATGTTAACACTTTCTACTATGAATCCTCCTGCACACATGCCCACTTCCAATCATGTTCGAGAGCTGAGCATATGTTGGGGATGTGGCTAAAGGAGTAAAGGAGGAGTAGAGCTGGGGATATGTCATTTGACCTGCAATTTGAAAAGATTTGTTTTGGAAAGTCTTGATAAAACAATAGGTCCCTGATTTGGAATACATGAAGTGTATCTTCTTTTGTCACCTTAATTTTTTTTATTAAAAAAATGAGAGAAAATTCAAGTAAACGTCAAGTGGAAGATGAAAAGAAAACAATGAAGATCCATAAACAGAATAGAAATAATTTTGCTATCAAGAAATAACAATAAAGCAAAACAATATAACAAAGTAACAAAAATTCAGATCATAAATAAAAATAGTAACTTATTAATGGGAAGAGAGGAATTTCTATTAGAAGTAATGAACAAACTCTCATATCTGTCCATTGAGCCAATTAATGAGGAGGAGCAAGCTATATGAAATAGATTGAAGTATAATTAAATTTCTTGCTGATTTGGTTGAAAATGCTGACATTAACAAATATAACATAGGACTTTTACCACCACAGTGAGGTATTGTCAGCAAAATGGCTAATGAGCATCATCATTTGAAAGATTATTTAGGATCCCTTATAGAATAAGAAAACTTGAAATGCTCTGAAAGCCTATAGTTCATTTAAAGGAGGTTTCTCAAACTTGATAAAAATCCTAAACTTTAAATAACATTACCAGTATGAGTTGTAAAGCTGAAAAATACATTTTATACCATCCGTAAAAAAAATATTCAGTCACCATGCTAGAGGAAAGACTGAATAGTCATATTGTTACATCTAGAAAAGGATAAAAATTCCTTGTCATATAAAAAGAGGATCAGAATACACAGACAAATTTATAGAAAAAAGTGCTATAATGATGTTTCAAGCAGTGAATTAATAAAAATATTTCTTCCAGATTTTGTGTTTTGAGATGCTTGTCATCTTTTCACAGTTTGTTGTGATTTCCTTCACATTATAAACAAATATTCTTTATAGAATTTTATATTCAAAGTTTTGCATACTCCTTTTTAAACAAGGCCACCAAAACTGTATAAACTTCAGGACCCACAAAACTTTTGTCTACCTCTGGGAGTCGAGGAGAAAACACATGTTGGAGAGTATTGGAGTCAGGGAGAATTACTTGAATGTAATATGTATGGCTACAAAGATTGAGAGGATTAGGTGATAGGAGAGCCAACAGAAGCAACAGACTTTTCTTTAAATTTTGGCGGCTTTTAGCTTCTCAAAAAGAAGTGTCTTTTCTGGGGGTTAGGAAGCGCTGTGGAGAGCGAAGACAAGAAAGACTGTTCAGGGGCAAAGATCTCTTCATACAAATAATAAATCATGAGGATTATGGCCATACTGTTAGCTATTATTAAGTGAACAATTATACATTTTCAATTCTGTATATCCTCGACGGATCCATATCACCGGGTGTGCCAATACACAAAATCTCTAATCCTTAGAGCAAGCTGACAAATTAGCTGATGATATCCCGATTTTGTGGCTCCAGAAACTGAAGATATGAAGATTAGTTGAACTGTCTAAGACCTCACAGGTAGCAAATGGCAAGATTCTGTAGTGCGCATTCTTTTTCTATACCACACTGTCTCCCCAAGTGAGGTTAAGCACATTCTGAGAAATAAATTGAAAATACATGCACCATCAAAGATTACTGTTCAATTCCTGCTACTATATGGTATTGTCTTTATTGCCTTTTCTCCATTTTATTCTTTTATACTTCAAATGAATTTCAGCATGTTTTGTTTTGGCAATTTTATTACCTCTTATATGCCAATTACAATATAAAGCATGCTACTACAATAAGAAGGAAGAACAGAAAGATTAAAGGAAAAATTATTAATTTATATTCCCCCTGTTTACTGATGTTGTGCTAGTTTTGCTGGCAAAGCCATCCGTATCACATAGCATTCCCTTTAAGTGAATCGTTATATTTGATTTTTAATTTTTATTTGAAAATGAACATTCTCCTGGAGTGAGCATCTGATCCTGCCAGTCATTTAGACAGGAAGAAAAGAAGATAGCAAATAATACTGCCATAACTTGAAGAGTCCCTCAAGAGAAAGGATCAACACTTGTACAAAACCTCTTAGACACCTGCAGGAGCACACACTTGGGTTTAGGTGAAGTTGTGGTCCTTCATGTTTTTTATTATTGTAGGCAATAAGTATCACCTTAAATTGTGTTTCCCCCCATCTGATTTTTAAAGTGCTGGATTTTATCAATTTGCTATCTTCGCTGAAGTGTCAGCAAACCAAGAGAGAATACTTGTTTGGGATTTGTGAGGGAACAGCTTAAATCTCTTTGCGGTGAAAGAGCCATTATTGTAGAGGCTGAAATAGTTTGTACTAACCAAAATGTTATGGTAGAAGGTACGGCATACACACATTATCTTTATGGGAAGGCAGTTGCTGTGTTCTAGTTCCTGTAACTTTTTTCAGACTTATTTGTGGGAAAAAAACACGTAATGTGAGATCTATACTCAAGTTTTTGAGTGTACAGTACACTATTGTTAACTATAAGCATAATGTTGTACTGTAGATATCTACAACTTTTTCATCTTCCATGGCTGAAATTTTATAGTCATTGAGTAGCGATTTCCATTTCCCTCTCTACCCAGCCTCTGGCAATGACTACTCTTTCTACATCAATGAATTTGACTACTTTAGATAGCTCATATAAGGGTAACATCATGCAGTATTTGTCCTTGACTGCTTTATTTCACTTAGCATAATGTCCTCAAGATTCGTATTGTAGCATGTAACAGGATTTCCTTCATTTTATGGCTGAATAATATTCCATTGTATGTGAATACCACATTTTCTTTATCCAGTCATCTGTCAATGGACATTTAGATTTTTCCACCTGTTGGCTATTGTGAATTGTACTACAATGACCCTGTGAGTGCAGATGTCTCTTCAAGAACCTGATTTCACTTATTTAGAATGAACACCTAGAAGTAGGATTGCTGGATCATATAACAGTTCTATTTTTAATTTTTTGAGGAACTACCATCCTGTTTCCCATAGAGGCAGTGCCATTTTACATTCACATCAACAGTGCACAAAGGTTCCAATTCCTCCATGTCCTTGCCAACACGTTATCTTTTCTGTTTTTTTTTAAAGTATCCGTCATAACAGGAGTGAGGTGATATCTCTATGGTTTTCCTTTGCATTTCCCTGATGATTAGTGATGTGAGAAATTTTTCACATGCTTGTTGGCTGTTTTGTATGTCTTTGGAGAAATGTCTATTCCAGTCCTTTGCCCATTTTCTAAGCAGATTATTTTTTTGCTATTGAGTTGTAGGAGTTCCTTGCAAAGTGTGGAAATTAATCCCTTTTCAGATATACGGTTTGCAAATATTTTCTCCATCTCATAGGTTGCTTTTTCACTCTGTTGATTTACTTTGGTGTGTGGAATCTTTTTCATTTGATGTAGTTTCACTTGCATTTTTGCTTTTTCCATCTGTGTTTTTGGCGTCATATCCAAGAAATCATTGCCAAGACTAATGTCATAAAGATTTTCCACTATTTTTCTTTGAGGAGTTTTATACGTTCAGGTCTTTTGTGTATGCTTTTATCCCATTTAGAGTTGATTTTTGTGTATGGTGTAAGATAAGAGTCCAATTTCATTCTTTGACCGTGGATATCCAGTTTTCCCAATACGACGTGTCGAAAAGAATATCTTTCCCCATCGTGTATTATTGGCACCCTTGTTGAAAATCAGTTTAACGTATAAACACAGGTTTGTTTTTGGGCTCTGTTATGTTCCATTGGTCTATATGTTTTTATCATACTGTTTTGATTACTGCATCTTTGTAATATGTTTTGAAATCAGGAAGTGTGAGGACTCCAGCTTTGTTCTTTCTCAAGATTGTTCTGGCTATTCAAGGTCCTTTGTGGTTCCATATAAATTTTAGGATTTTCTTTCTATGTCTGTTAAAAATACTATTTGCATTTTTTTTGAGGAAGATTAGCCCTGAGCTAACATCGTGCCCATCTTCCTGTCCTTTCTATGTGGGACACCTACCACAGCATGGCTTGCCGAGCGGTGCCATGTCCGCACTTGGCATCCAAACTGGTGAACCCTGGACTGCTGAAATGGAATGTGCACACTTAACCGCTGCACCACCAGGCCGGCCCCAAAGAGTACTATTGGGATTTTGATAGGGGTTGTAACAATATTAAGTCTTCCAAACCAGGAACATGAGATGTATTTCCATTTTGTATCTTGAATTTCTGTTAGCAAAGTTCTGCAGTTTTCAGTGTACAAGCATTTTACCTCCTTCATTTCTTCCAAGGTATTTTACTCTTTTTGATGTGATTGTAAATAAGATTTTCTTAATTTCTTTTTCAGGTTATTCATTGTTAGTGTATAGAAATGCAATTTTATGTTGATTTTGTATTATACAACTTTATTGAATTAGTTTTAACTTTTTAATGGAATCTTTAGGGTTTTCTACGTATAAGATCATGTCATCTGGAAACAGATAATTTTATTTCTTCCTTTCCAATTTGGATGCCTTTTATTTCTTTTCTTGTCTAATTGCTCTGGCTAGGACTTCCAGTACTATGTTGAATAGAAGTGGTGAGAGAGGGCATCCACTGCCTTGTTCCTTATCTTAGAGGAAAAGCGTTCAGTTTTTCACCATTGAATATGTTACCTATGAGCTTTTCATATATGGCCTTTATTCTGTTGAAGTAATTTTCTTCTCTTCCTAGTTTAAGAGTTTTTATCACAAGTCGGTGTTGAATTTTGTTGAAAGCTTTTTGTGCATTTACTGAGATGATCATGTGATTTTTATCCTTCCTTCTGTATAGTATGTACTCGTTCTAATATTTTCTATTAATTTGATTTTACTAAGAATGAGGAAAGGTAGGTAATATCACTAGTTGACATGTAAGTAGAAGACGTAAGATGTGAAATAGTAAAAAGTGATATAGGGACCAATTTAAAAAGTGGTATACTGGGGCTGGCCCAGTAGCGTAGCAGTTAAGTGCACACATTCTGCTTCGGTGGCCCGGGCTTTACCGGTTTGGGTCCCGGGTACGGACATGGCACCGCTTGGTAAGCCATGCTGTGGTACACGTCCCACATATGAAGTAAAGGAAGAGGGGCATGGATGTTAGCTCAGGGCCAGCCTTCCTCAGCAAAAAGAGGAGGATTGGCAGCAGATGTTAGCTCAGGGCTAATCTTCCTCAAAAAAAAAAAATGATATACTATAGACAAGAATACTTTTGAGCAAACCTGTCTTGATTCAACTGGTTACTCTATTATCATACAAGTCTAGGTTTGGACAAAAACCAAAACTCTACAAATATTATGGGAATAAGATGTTTAATGGGAGATAGAGCTTGTGGTAGATGGTAAAAATTGCCAGACTTTCTTCCACTCCTCTATCTCTGCCCTCATCTGTTAACTCTGGGCTTGGCCATTTGAGCTAATAAATTCAGCCTACATTTTGTTGAAGTGGAGTTTGTTCTTTGTTGTAGTATGTTCCTCCAATTTATTTACATTTGTTTAGGCACCAGGGTATGATTTGAATGTTGAATCTTTGTACTACAGCAAATGTGAATTCTTTAACCAGTTTATTTGTTAGAATAGAGAACTAGCCTTGCCACCAATAGCCCTGTGTTTTGCAGTGGTGTCCATTAGCCCTCCTTGTTCCATGCAACAAAACAAGTGATAATATCAAAGGTAAACTTATTCATAGATGGTTCTGCCAGGCTAGAGATAAATATACTCTAAAGTTAGTTGACCTTAAGCATTGAAGTTTCTTTGATAATACTTTGACATAGTTCTTATTAAAGATTATTTAATAATACTTAAGTAGCAAGAGATTTTTAGGTAGAGCGTTATTTCAGAAGAGCTTTCCAAATGTTCTGAAGAATCATTGTATCTGAAGGCTGTGCAGTAGCTCACACAAGTATATCAGAACCTCTCACTTTTGGACAATATAGATATATTATGTCAATTATTTCCATTAAAATTGGAAAGATTGCTTTGATTCATTAATTTCTACCTTCGTTTAACAGGTACTACTGTGTTTAAGGCATTCTGTTAGGCTCTGTGGTGGATATAAACACCAATAAGACCCAGAAAATTCCTTTAAGAATAGGAAAATGGTTATCTATACAAAAAGTACTCTTATACAGGATAGAAAATATCATATCATTTTCTTGAGAGTAATGAGCGGTCGGAGGAAAATGACAGCTTACCATTGGGGGGATCTTGAATCCTTTCATGGAGAATGCGACATGTGAGCTGGGCCTTAAATATTGGAGAGAATTTATTTTTAAAGCAAGAGAAACAAAACAAGGAATTTCTATGGGGAGAGAAGAGCACGAGGGTTAGGTAGATAAGCCTGGAGTGTACAGTGAATAGTAATTCCATAAAACTATACATAAGTCTCTTGGAAGGAGCTATGGGAGGGTATACTTTAGGTTGAAATCTGAAATTTTAAGGTTTTGTATTGAAATTTAACATGTTATTGTACAGTGAGAGGAGACTGAGCACTGAAATGCTGCCTCTCAACAATAATTTGTTCCTTTGCTGTCAGGAATTTTGTAAAACAGCTGGGTCTCAGTTTAGTGTAAAATGAGGCAGACTGATCTAAAATATCTTTAAATTCCCTTCCGCATCTAAAAGTATGATTGTTACCTTTACTCAGTAAATAACTGGGAACGAATTAAAAATCCAAGAGTAATACAACCAGACCTGTGATTAAGGAAGTGATTTCTAATGGTTTGGAAGAATTTAGGAGTGGGTTGATACAGGATCAGGAATTTGACATAGTAAGAAGAGCAACATTCTGTGTAAAATGCAAGAAGACCAAAGAAGGTTAAAAGAGAGGGATGGATGGATAAAATAGAAAATGCAGGCATAGAAATGAGAGAATACTTCAATTATACTTTAGTATCAAAAATAGGAATCTGATAAATATCTCTTTTTAAAATGCCCATATTCATTTTAAATATTACACTACAATGTCTTGGTATTTATTATTCTTCATGATTTAAACTTTAAAAAAAAACTCTTAATGCTTTCTGTACAAACCATGTTGAAAACAAATTGTTTATTTCCACTAGAAGAGATGGCATATTCATATTATTACTGAGAAGACAGGTGTGGGATATAACTGTGGGTTGCAAATGCTGGGGGACTTTTTGAAAGTCTTTTTTGAATGCCTCGTTGCCATCTCCACAGTGATTGCTATCCACAAGAGTTTGAACAAATAGGCAAAATAGGATAACTTAAGTGGAATGTGCCTTACTAAAAAATGATACAGTAGAAATATCAGCATAAGTGCCTGTAGAATTGCTGGATAGTTTTCAGGAGAGGTCAATGTGTCTTCATGAATACTTCCTATAAATGTGATGTGATAAAAGAATTTAGCAGAAAATAAAATATATGTCTAAATATTTTTTAAGTCATATAATTAGTGTTTGTAATGGATATATAGTGTAAATTCATACCTCATATTTAAAACTTTGGCAACGAATTTTTCAGGAGATATTGATTTTTTTAAAATCTCAAGCGAAAAAGGAATATTCACATGGTGATACTTCATATTGATTCTTACTATTAAGTTAAAAGAGTAGTTCTCAAACCACAGTCATGGAGAAGTCTTGTTGAAACATAGATTTCCTGGTAGCAATCCCAGAGTTTCTGATTCAGCAGATCAGGGGTGTGGCCTAAGAATTTGCATTGCTTGCAAGAGTTTTGTTTACTGACCTTTGCCACTAAAGACATTTAAATGTGGAAAGATCATAAGATGTAATAATTTTGCCTTATTGTAGGATGTACTCATCCCCACCCAGCCCCCTCATTAAGATGTAGAATAGTTTTGAAGTCGTTGTGTATTTTCCAGGCATTAGACATTTTAAAAATCATATATGTAATTTGGAGAACTTTCTAGGCTACCTAAAGACAAAGTTATGTCACTTCTTACATGGATATTTACAATTTTAAATATTCTTCATGGGGCTTCACTGATTCTTTGTAAATATGATAGAGTAAATCTAACCTTCAACGTATACTATTTACTTACACTGAAGATGAGTGTTAGTAGACAAAATTTTAATTCTAAATCCTTAAAACAGGTCTACAGGCCAACATCGTAACACAAGGAGGAGAAAGCTCAGGCAAAATAGGTGACGTGTATTTTCATATATTTGCTCTCATTTTCTCCCACTTGGAAAAGTCATTTGTTTCTTGAAAGATAAAAGATATCTTTCGCATTTTAATGTCTTTATAGCAATGTAGTAATATCATTCATTCTTATTGCTTTACTTTTTGTTGTATGTTGCAGCAGTGATTACCTTACTTTACAAAGGAAACCAATCAACATTCTGATTGACATATTTACTATATTTTATCTCCAGTATTTCAAATGTAGATAGCATCAGTTCCATGGTATATAAAGTTTTGATTTTATTAAAAATGGAAAAAAAATTTAGAGTTATACTACTTCTATGATTTTTATTTTTCAATAAATAATATAGCCACATGATTCAAAATTTGAACGTTACGAATGGGTGGTATGTCCCTCTTCACTTCCCTCAACCAGTCACCTAGTTCCCATCCCCAGGGATAAACAAGGTTACCAGTTTCTTCTCTATCGTTTTACAAATATAGAAGAATTCTGACTATATAATCAAATCTAAATTAATATCTTTCCATATTTAACATGATAGGCTATATGATATACACTCTTCTGTACTTTTTTTTTCACTAAAAAATATATCTTGGAGATCATTCCATAGCAGTGCATAGGAATTCCCTAAAACTTAGGACAGTATCGTATTTCATTGTCTAGATATACCATAATTTATTTAACCAATATCTTATCAGTGGATATTTAGGTCACTTCTGATCTTTTGCTAATACAAACAATGCTAAAATAAATTACCTTTTACTTATGCCGTTTCACATTTGTGCATGTATATCTATATGACGAATTCCTAGAAGTGAATTTGCTAGGTCAGACTGTGTGTGTATGCATTTTTTATACTTTTATATCCCAATCAATATTATATGAGAGTGCCTTTTTCCCCTTATGCTTATAAACATAGCATGTCAGCAAGCTTTCAGATCTTTGCCAATCTGATTGTTGAAAATGCCCTTCAGTAGAATCTCAGTTTTCATTCCTTCCTTTTTGAGAGATTTAGTAACTCTTCATATGCTTAAGATATTTTTATTTTCCTTTCTTGGAACAATTTCCTTTGCTATTTTTTCTCTTGCATAGTTAATCTGATTTTTTTTTTATTGTAGGTCTTTATGTAATGGGAAAATTATCACTTCGTGAAATAGGGTGTTATTAGAGGACAGCTTATATTACTGTATCAAAAATGCCCCAAAATAGAGTGGTTTAAATGAGCTAGAAGTATTTTTTTTCTCTTGTGATTCTACTAGAGACAGAGAGTCCACAGATCAACATGTGGCTCACACTTCTGGGCCCAAGTTGACAGCTATAGTTCTTATTATCTCGAGAGATGAAGAAGAACAGAGAGGTCTGGGGGAGTCTACTCACAATTTTTTTTTTGAGGAAGATTAGCCCTGAGCTAACATCTGCTGCCAACCTTCCTCTTTTTGCTGAGGAAGACTGGCCCTGAGCTAACATCCATGCCCATCTTCCTCTACTTTGTATGTGGGACACCTACCACAGCATGGTGTGCCAAGCAGTGCAATGTCTGCACCCGGGATCTGAACCGGTGAACCCCAGGCCGGCAAAGCGGAACGTGTGCACTTAACCACTGCACCACCGGGCCGGCCCCTAGGCACAATTTTTTTTAAGGGCACTATACTGTGCCTTACTCTTAGTCAAACCCTGTTGGCCAGAACTTTGATTAAGGCCATATTTAGATGCTCAGGAGTCTAGAAAATACAGCTTTTCAGTTGGCAGCCTTGTGAACGGTGAAACTAATGCTATAGAATAAGGGCACACTGGCTTAGGGTGAGACTTATCAATTTGCCTCAAGTGGATCAAAAATATAATTTTTCTGGGGCTGGCCCCGTGGCTGAGTGGTTAAGTTTGCGTACTCCACTTCAGCAGCCAGAGATTCACTGGTTCAGATCCTGGGTGGGGGCCTACACATGGCTCATCAAGCCATGCTGTGGCAGCATCCCACATAGAATAACTAGAATGACATACAACTAAGATATACAACTATGTACTGGGGCTTTGGGGAGGAAAAAATAAAAGCAAAATTGACAACAGATGTTAGCTCAGGGTCACTCTTCCTCACCCAAATATATGTGTGTGTGTGTATATATATATATAATTTTGCCACTTATTCCTTTTGCTTGTTGTACGTGTGCAGGATTGTATCCTGCAAAATGGTAGTTTATTTATATATCTGAATATGTCAATCTTTTTTTATGATTTCTGGATTTGGCATCACCTTTAAAAGCACCTTTCTCATTTTGTGATTATCTGTGAAAATCTCCTATCATTTCTTCTAGTAAATCTTATGGGAGTGTTGGCAGCGGTCCCTGCTGTTTCTGCTTCCTCTTCTCTATCTTGTTCTTCCTCTCTTGACATTTGAAATTTAAAATATTAAATTATTAGTTTCTTTGTCAGTCAAAATGCATGACACCAGAAATAACATTTATATTCTTTATCTTTGGTATTATATATCCACATACATTCTAGTCTTAAATGTTTTCTAAGATGTATTCCATTTGTTTTATCATTTTTCATGGACAAGTTTCAAGATACATTGAACTCCACTGTTTTTACTACATTTGTGTTCTGAATCTATGGCTCTTTGGAAATTAAAAAAGAACTGGTGGAATATAAGAAAGCATATATGATAGCTTAGGGAAAGACACAGGAAAGAGAGCTTGAAATGTTCATTAAATTGTATTAATAATTGAAATAAAAGTAATATACTTTGTAAAAGGTGATTTAATGACTTGGAAAATTTAATTATGGTGATCTGATTAAATTAAAGTGTCACAAAACATTGGTACCATCAGAATTGATTTGTGAGCACCATTGCAATTTTAGATTGATGAAGCTACAACAGGAGATGAAATAATTTTGTCCTCCAGTAAAGAGTCAAAGGACTGAATTTGCAATGCAAAAATATATATCACAATAACTTGACACTGCCTTCCTACTTCTCTTTCACTCTCCCCTCTCTCCCTACCCCACCATCCCTCCCTCCCTTTTCCTCTCTCTCTTTTGCTTTTCCTTGCTTATTTCCATCTCTTCCCCTTTATTCTCTTACATTTTGTGCTGATTCCCTACTTCTCTCATACACTGATTTTTCTTTTTGGAAATTAAGTTCTTTAATATTCTATGTGTGTATCTGAGGAGGAAGATTAGAGTGGCCACCATCACAAATCTCATTACCTTTCAAAAGAACACCTTTGACTCCTTCCTGAAAGATTATGTTTGCTATTTTATGTGTATATATATATATGTGTGTGTGTGTGTGTGTGTGTGTTTGTGTATATATACATTATATTTTGACACAAGTCTAAATGTAGCTTAATTATAACTGACTTTCAATATCAATTGACATGTGCTAATCTTGGCTTTAAAGTCAAACAAAGAATTGTATATTCCAGTGTTTCACTTTGTTATCTATGGGTCAAGTATTTTAAAATATAATTTTTAATACTTAAATGTTAATCTTATGCTTAGATTTTTATTGTGATAAAATATTTACACTTACCATTTTAATCATTTTTAAGTGTACAGTGACATTAAGTACATTCACATTGTTATGCAACCATCATCATCATTCCTCTCCAGAACTTTGTCTTCCCAAACTGAAACTCTGTACCTATTAAGCAATAATTTCCCATTACCTCCTCCCGCTAGAGCCTAGTGACCACCATGATCCTTTCTGTCTCTGTGAATTTGAGTACTCTAGGTACTTCACATAGGTGGAATCATACAGTATTTGCCTTTTTGTGACTGGCTTATTTCCTTAAGCATATCCTTTGAGGTTCATCCATGTTATAACATGTGTCAGAAGTTTCTTCCTTTTAGTGCTGAATAATATTCCATTGTATATATGTACCACAATTTGTTTATCCATTCATCCATCTATGGACATTCAGGTTGCTTCCACCTTTTGGCTGTTGTGAATAGTGCTTCTATGAACAAGAGCATACAAACATCTGTTTAAGTTTTTGCTTTCATTTCTTTTAGATATATACCTAGAAGTGGAATTGCTGAATCATATGCTAATACTATGTTAATTTTGGAGGGAACCACCATACTGTCTTTCATAGTGGCTGTACCATTTCTCATTCCCACCAGCAGTGTACAAGGGTTCCAATTCCTCCACATCTTTTTTAGCATTTGTATTTTCTGGGGTTCTTAAAAATATATAATAGCCTATTAACTGTCATAAAGGGTGTGAAGTGCCCTCTCATTGTGGTTTTGACTTTTACTTGCCTAATAATTAGTGATGTTGAATATCTTTTCATGTGCTTATTGACTATTTGTATATTTTCTTTAGAAAAATGTCTCTTCAAGCACTTTGCATTTTTTAAAATTGTGTCACTGGGTTGTTTGTTTTGTGTCATTTTTGAGTCATTGAAGTTCTTTATTCTGGAAATTAACTCCTTATTCAATATATTTTCTCCCATTATATGGGTTACCTTTTCACTCTGTTGACAGTGTCCTTTGATGCATAAAACTTTAAATTTTTATGCAGTCCAATTTATCTATTTTTTGTTGTTGTTGCTTGTGCTTTTGGTGTCATTTGCAAAAATCATTGCCAAATCCAATGTCATAAAGCTTTTCTACTATGTTTCCTAAGAGTTTTGGAGTTTTAGCTCTTACATGTATGTCTTTGATCCATTTTGAGTTAATTTTTGTACATGGTGTATGGTAATGGTCTAATTTCACTTTTTGCATGTGGATGTCATTTTCCCAACCCGACTTGTTGAAAAGACTCATGCTTATCTTCACATATGTGTCGAAGTTCCATTTTCCATTTTTTAAAGCACTGAAAGGTGAAAAAAATTCATCCCCTCATGCAAGTGATTTCTTTTTCTTTTTACTAGTATTTCAGAAACTTTTAAATCAGCTTTAGAGATCAAGAACTCAGTTGTGTGCTAGTAATTTTAGACATGGAATAAGCCATTCTTGAATGACAAAACCAATTATTGCTACAAATGCTATTCTGAACTCTCAACTCTGTTCACCATTGTTACCTCTAACACTGAAGTATTAACAGAAGAAAGGAGAGAAAGAGATGATATATAGATTGAGAGGTATGCAGGCAGGTAGGTTGAGAATAGGCACTTGTGTTAGATTAGCATTGCCCTCATCCTACGTTAGTGAAGAATCATAAACCACATAGTTCTTTAGCCTACACTGTCTGAAAAATGGACCTGGATAAGTAAAAATAAAATAAAAATGACATTTTATTTTTAAAATGCCTCTTTTTAAACAAAAGGGAGCATTTCTTTGCATTACTTACAGCCTATCACACAGAAGATACTGTAGCTTTGGGGGACATGCATGTCATCAGGGCCTCTTTGCTCTCATACCACCTCTCCTTCCACTAGAAACAAAACATTTGGGGGAATGTAGGGAGGTGAAATAGACAGTGAACCAGAGTCAGCAGGACAGTAAGACCTATGAAGCTCAGAACACCTAGGAAAATGCTACTGAAGTGGCGCACAATCAATATTGGGCCTGAGGCATATGGCAAAGAGGAAAGATGCAGTAGGTAGGTATAAACGGTCCAGTGGATGATGAAGGAGCAGTAGGAGGTGTCTAGCATGGACTTTGTCTTAGCATGGGCTTTGTACACTCTAAACAAACAGTCCTGTAGCAGTCTAAGAGAACAGGAACCATATAAACCTAGGAGCAGTTAGATTTATATTTTGAAATGATAGAAATATACTTATTTAAAATTATCTCCTGATGCCGAAAGAGTCAGTGTGCAAAGTGACAAAAACCTACACTGAAAATTATGGTCAATAAGATAGGGAGTCAAACTCTGGTCACCCTATTCCCTGGCCATTTCACTGTGTATAAATTCATTTTTCTTTACCTACGAAGTGGCAAGAAGCACATTTAGAGTATAAAGGAATAACCCAAGATAATAGATGCAAATCTCACTGTAAAGTACCAGCCCATAGATCAATGATAATTGGCATGCATTGTTGTGATTTCCAGACAAACAAACAAGAGAATTTTGTCAGCATTGTTACAAACAGTGCATTGCATGTGAACTGATCCTTTAAGTACACAGCCACAACCAAGCTTAAAGTGGATAAATCAGTATAATGAAATCCATATTGTGCACCAGTACAGAAACAGGACCACCCTGAACTTCAAACAGAAGATGGAAAATGATTTTAGAAAATAGTTACTAAAAATAGTACCCACTTTCAATATTTTTTAAAGTGCTAGTTCTTAAGCAATAAAACATAAAAATGCCAAAGGATAACTTAAATTGATTGTATAATGCGTGAATTTTGCACTGCCCATCCCTATATGGGCCATTCCTGTCCTGACTTTTAAAGCTAAATTTGAGCATTTCAAATTTTTACCTTTTGGAGTACTTTAGTTTTAGATTTTTTTCCCTCTATTGTTTAGAATCTCTTAAACATGTCGGTATAACAGTTAGCTGTCCTTCATCGGGTATAAGTATTAGGACCCAAGGCTTCCCTTCATAAGGCTTAAATCTGAATAAAGAACGAGGAAACCCCCAGAATCTTAAAAAAAACTTAAATGATAGAGGAGTCAGGGCCAATTTAGAAAAGCACTCTTACTCTTACCTTAGAATTCTACTTTGGTAAATATTAACATTTGACCAGTTAGTCACGCTAACACCACCTTTTCAATCATTACCCTTTTGTGTATAGTAAGTGTTGCAAGATGAGCGTCACATTTGATAAAGCAGACTTCAAAAAACGTTTATTAGAAAGTGTGCCTTCATTTCAATACCAATTTAAACTCAGGAAAAATGAACACAACGTCTTGCAACTGCTGTTGATATACAGTGGTGGAGAATAGTTTCAAAGGCTAAATTTTCTGATTCCCGGCATGACTTCTGTTCCTGGCAATGAGATAAGCAATTAAGACAATGAGGACAATTCCTGAAAGAGCACCACCAATGGCAACAGAACTCAGCATGTTATTTTCATCTGATTGACATTCTTCCACAGATCCAAACTTGTCACTTTCGAACTTGAAAGCCTAGACCCATCCAAACTTTGAATATGTTGACTGAAGACGTATTTGTGACTTGAACGTTTTCCTCAGGATTACGCTTATGAGAATTTCCAGTGGTGGCTTGAAAGGCTCTCAGTGATTCATTAGAAGCTTTAATAGTGGAATCTCTGCTGTCATGTAAAGTTGTATTTAACTGGATTCCCTGTAGGAAAGCAGGCTAGAATTTGCATTCATTTCAAAACTGAAGATAAGAGTGACATTTTCACTGCAGAGTTCTAGTGATACTAAATGAGAATTATAGCTCACTGTCTTATTTGGATTGATATTGAATGCTCTTGTCACAGTCACCTTAGAGCTTTTCTCGTAAGTGGTGATCAGTCATCAGCCCATGCTACAAGCAGACCAGTTGCATTTGTGCCACGCATATTGTGCTTCTAAGCAGATGAACATTTCTGGGGAAGTGGTGGGCTTTGGCCGTGGAGGTGTCGTTGAGAAAGGCTCTTCTTGCTTACACACTATTTCTTCCTTGTTGAAGTTATTTGAAAGATATTCCTGGATAGTTACTTCATGTAGTTTAATAGTTACATTATTCATGTGTATCTGGTTGTCTCTGACACATGTGTATTTTTTATCTATGTGTACTTGATGTCAGGTATGGATTCCATAATCTTGTTTCCTTTTGCCCTTGCATTGAGAGAAATAGTTATGTCTGACAAGTTATAAGCAAAACCTAACAGTTGGATACTGTATGATGCTGTATTTCTTATGAAATTGAGGGTCAACGTATATTTTTCTTCAAAAGCAATCACTGTATTGGCATCAGAAGCATTCTCTTTGCCACCACAGCTACTACTCAGTATTTCTGCATTTGATGGTGGATTCAAGGTCACATTTTTATCACCACTTTTGTATGATAATTGCTCAAGAAGGCAGCTTGAGAAGTTGTCCATTGGGCAAGCTGATCAGTAGCCATTTTTCTCCATAAACACTGCAGATTTACTATGCATCAGTCCTGCAAGCAGAAGCAGGAGCAATTGTTCTCCCCAAACACTCCCCAGGGCTGCCAGGGACACAAGGGGTGGGGCAGGAGGCCCAGGTAGGTTTTACCTGCACCTCCACTATCTGCCTACATTTGGAAGTTAGGGAATAGGCAAAAAGACCAGTACTCCAGGGGTTAGGACTTGTCAGGAAAAGAAGCTTGCCAGCAAAATGGAGACACACCCTGTTACTTGGGCCCCACAGGCCTAGATGGAGACCTGGTGGCACAGATAGCTTTACCTGTCCTGTGACCACCATCACGTGCACTCCCCATTGTGAGGGTTTTGTTACCAATTTTAAGCTTTCAAACTTAGATAAGCCTTCTACTCCAGTGCGGCTGAATTGGTGAGGTTTTTCTTTCTTGCCATAACCTAATATTTAGCAATGCAAGCTGCTAAAGGATTGAAATACTCTATTTTGCCTTTTTAAATAGTCATTGACCAGATGGTTACTTGGCTTATTGTGGTGATCACTTTGCAATGTATACAAATGTTGAACCACCTGAAACTAATACAATATTGTATGTCAACTATACTTCAATTAAAAAATCTTTGCACATAACATAAATAGTCATTGACAATAATGACATTGTTTCTGCAACTGCCTTATTATGCTTCTCCTAATTCTCTTGGTTCTTCCAGAAGCTAACTCTAATTCGGATCTTAATTTGCAGAATAGTTATTAAAGGCTGGCCTGGTGATCAAACCCTGTGTAAGGGAAGAGAAGGAAGCAGGATAAGTCTAGTTGTTGTGATGCTGGGCCTCAGCTATCACCAGGGGAGAGCTCTGGAGAGCCAGGGTCAATGCACATTGAGCCTAAAAGGCCAGTACCTTACGGTCCTGCTTCTATCAGTCATTGGAATTGGGCTGACCTGGTAAGGGTATAACCTTGAAAAATGTGTCTCTTTACAGTAGAGGCATTCCTGAAGTGGATGATAGATGAAAGCTGGGGCCAAATGTCCTTCCTTAAAGAAGGATCTTGGTGGTTCATTGCAGTTATCATATAAGTAATGCTCTGAAAATTTGACACACCAAAATATAGGCTGACTTGAAGTAGGTCTGGTTTGTTTGTTTTCAAAGATAATTTGAAAACTATTATCTTTGATTTTGCAATTAAAAAATAAAGTTTCCCTTAGTTTAGAGGTAGAGCTATGTGTTATTATATAGTACTGCTTTATTTTCTTCTAATATCTTCATTGATTTAATGATATAAACAAATATCGACATCCATGATTTTAAATCTATGCCATATGTGTCCTCCAGGGATGTATAGTCCCATTCTTTTCATTTATGGTAACCTAAAAATAACAGGAGACAAAAGTAACAAGGCTCTCATTTACTTAGAATTAGTGTTCAATTGAAGACTTCATGTTGATTCGCTCTTGAATTATGTTCTGTATTTGCATGGCTTTGTAGAACATGTTTTGGAATATATATTTTCCTTTCTTAAATATGACTATAGCTTTTGTTATTCATTTGATGCTTATTAGCAAATGTTAGGCTAAACTAGGTGCTCTATAGACTTATTTATATAAGACTTATTGCCATGGTAACTAAGTACTTCTCATTTAGAAAATAGACCAAATTAGGGGAGGGGGAGAAAGAGTAGCAGCCCAAGGAATCCTTGACCACATGACCACATTAAGAGCCTATTTGCCTAGGAGTGGAAAGGGAAAAATAGGGAAGTAATTCTCTGGTCTCACAGTAACTCCTAGTAGCTATTCCTGGGTCAAATTATTAAAGAATCAGTCATGTGGCAAAAATGAGCTTGTCTTAGGGTTTTATAATACTTTATGATATACATGGTCTGTTTGCCAAATAAACCGCTCAAAAGAGGACTGAACATAAGAATTGAACAAAAATCATTGTTCTTTGCCACTAAATGCAAATATCAACCCAATGTCATGTAACATTTATGAAAGATATGGTAAAGTCTCTTACCTTTGTTCAATGATATTTTCAATGAAGAGATTTTATTCATTCTTAATTAACTTAAACTTCTAAATTGGTGGCAAGTTATTAATGTAGAAAAAAAGAAATTTCGCTAACCAAATGTTGCATGTTAAAACACATTTTGACATTTGAAATGGAATACTTTAATTTGGTAACGCAGCCGTGAAGGATTTTTGAAGGCCAAGTTAATTATTTGATGTTTTCTCAAGCAGTGAAATCAACTGTGTGGCAAGAAATGGGTTGTTTCCTTCAGTGTACACGATAGGACCATCATAATGTAGTTAATTCTTATGAGGTGGTAGTCGAAGCAAGTCAATGATTCCTTTCTATAGCAAATGATTTTGTGTAGAATGTATTAGGAGAGGTCATAACATCATTAGTGCGAGCAAAATAATCATGAGGAACCCGTTACAGGGTTACCTAGCAGGTACTAGCTTTATTTCTTCATGAATATTTTTCCTTCTCCATATGTGGCTGAGTTAGGACTTAACGCTATTTGCAGTTTGAGTGTTGATCCAAAAAGATTTTTAAAGAGTTTAATGTATTGATAAGTGATCCTTATAAATGAAAGCATCAGTAAATCATTTGCTACCATAGAATGACTTTTAAATGGTTAATATTGTGAGTATTTGGAATGCAAAATGCACTGTGTTTTGCTTTACTGTAGTCTATTTTGATTTACTTTCGGTCAATTAAGGTGATGAAGTTTACACAGAAAACCCTAGTGGTTAACGATTTGTCTTGGCCAAATGTTTGTTTAGTTTCCTTTAGTGTTATTTTTCATTGTAATAAAGTTACTGAGACACTCATTATCAGAGTGTTTTTATTTTATAAATAATTTATGTATATACATACATACATACCACATATACACACATATGTATATTTATAATATTTCTCAGAGAGTCCTCACCCTTGTGTTTAAATCTTTATAACACATCTGAGAGAATTTACTTTAACAAGTTTAAAATTGCAAAAAGAATTATTAAATACTTGTGGGAGGTATGTGGGAAGAACTAGGAAAAAACCTGATTCACGTGGTTACAATATTGCTAGATATAACGTTTCCTAGATTCCCAATGTTTTTACCATAATTTAGGATATATCTTGTGAAAAGAGCTGTAATCAGTGAATATCTGTGTGGAAACACATAGTTATACATGCCGGTTTTTGTCATTGCTAAATATTTTCTTGAAAATAGTGAAATACCTGTCTCTAGTGCTGATGTGTTATCCTGTTACATCAAGCATATCAGTTATTACGTAAAAATTACAAAGAAATTTTAGTACCTCAAGACGACATTTTTTTTCTCCCTCACACCAAGTCTCTGTGGCTCTTGGCAACAATAGAGGGCACCTACCCTCCAAGTGAAGGCTCAGGGATACACCTCACAATTAGCATGTACTTCCATGAATACAATGGCAGAGGAAGGGCAAGATCAAGAGAAACATGTAAATTCCAGTTGCATTTTGTTGGTCAAGTAAAGCAAATTTCGCAATCTTACCTAACTTCAGTTGAGTGGGAAGGTTGTATTTGCTGTGGTTCTGGAGGGGGGAAAGCATGAGGTGATGGGGAAATCACTACTGCCTCCCACATCAGACATCTTTGGTTTCAATGGAACACACCAGGAACTTCCAGGAAAATGGAAATTAACTTTATTATTGTTTTAATACATACACTATTTACAGAAGGTACAACATAGCATTTCTTTGACTCTGTTTGACTAGTTTTTGCTGAAGTGATAATGCAGAAAAGCCAAATGCATGCAGGCTCTTTGAAGTGAATACAAAAACCATTAATAGAGATTATTATCTTTTTTACATGGCATGGCCTACTTCTTTCTTCACGGGGAGACACCTATTAAATCACAAATGAGTCAATCTAGGAAATAGAAAAATGGAAGCCATGTTTCAGCAGCACGGCCATATTCCATTTTCAGCACAACAAAATGCATTTTATATTACGAATAATACTATGGATAGAGGATACCAGGAAGCACTGACATGAACCCAAAGATGATACATAATCACTATATGCACTATTATGTATTTAATCAACTATTGTAGACTAATTGTAAACAAAGCACTGGTTTTAAAGTCAGACATGCCTCAATTACTGCTTAACAATTTCAACATTAGATGTGCTGTTAAAGCTGTTTGCAGCTCAGAAGCTTCGTCTGTAAAATAGTTCAATCTTACGGGGAAGATTAAATAAAATGACATATAAAGCTCATATTACAGAGGTTAAAACATAGGAGACCTTGAATAAATATGAATCATGACAACTGGTAATATGTTATGAGAAATAATATTCTGGCTCCCATGCAAGTTTGTGGCAAATACACTTGAAAGATGTAACCTGCTTAGGGAGCTCATTTGTATTAGGCAAACTTCTTCTACTTATGTGAAGATAGAATACAGTTCTAGACAAAAGGAAAAGAAATATAACACTTGGAGATAATATTAACTCCAGATTTTTTGTTTTCTTGTTGTGAGACAGGTGCTGTACCAGGTCTTTAACATATATTATCTCACTCTGTTCCCAGAAGAATAATTTGAAGCTGGTTTTGTCTGACTTACTGATTAGAAAGTTGCAATACTACACTGTAGTACCAGTAGACAGTAAAATTGTCCACATCTATTTTTTTGCTATTCTTTTGTTTGTTTGTTTGTTTTTATGAGGAAGATTAGACCTGAGCTAACATCTGCTGCCAACCTTCCTCTTTTTGCTGAGGAAGACTGGCCCTGAGCTAACATCTGTGCCCATCTTCCTCTACTTTATACATGGGATGCCTACGACAACATGGCTTTTGCACCGGGGATCCGAACCTGTGAACCCCGCGCTGCAGAGAAGCGGAACGTGAGAAGCTAACCGCTGCGCCACCAGGCTGGCCCCGTATTGCTATTCTTTAAATGTAGAAAGCACACTGGAGTCAGATCTTAAGCAGGAATTAATATTCTAAAGTCAGAGAGTAAATGGAAAACTAGTGGAGCTAAAATTATGCTTGAAAATCCTTAAACTACCCCAAATTATAGCATGACAAGAGGGTTACACTCATAGATGCACACTAGACGAGAGAGGAGCTAAAGGCTAAAAGGTCCAAAGGAACTACAAATCTTTTCTCCTGTTTCCTTTGGGGAAATATACATAGCTAGTGGAAGGGTGGGTGTGCTTAAGAGCATTATGCAGGTTGCTTTCCCTCTCACTCTCTTCCTCTCTCCATTTTTGCTATGTCCTCCTCCCTCCCTCCCACCTTCTTTCTCTCTTATTCTTTTCATTTTTCCTGCATTAGTTAGCTAATATACATTGTTCCATTATGCAAATCATAGAATACCTGAAAATTTATTTCCATATACTACTTTTAGCTGTATAAATTTCAAACTGAGTTTACCTTAATAGTAATTTATTAAAAATAACAAAATAAAAAATTGTCACCGTGTCATTTTCTATGTCACAAAAAGCAGTGGACTTAATTGATGTAATTATTTTAATGAATATAAACCTATGAGAATTGCTAAAACTGCAGTGCGTGGGTTCACTCAAGGTATGAGAAATAGGGGCATGACATTGGGGTAAAAACTGCCCATTTGACAGAAAGGAAAATATATTTTTAAAAAAGTTTAAATTTTAATAGCCATGCTCAAACTGAATATAGAGAGGCTCTTGGGCATCCTCGGTGCATACAATAAGTATAGAATTGCCGTTGAAGCAAGTATTGAAAAGGGCACAAAAAATGGCGTTTGTATTTTCTTTACTCAGCAGACTTTGTGTTTTTAAAAGCATACACAAAAAACAAGGAAGTACGTAACTTCCAATATTTTGTTCCACATCTTTGTTTTTTGTTTGAAGACTAAAGTTTATCTGAATTTTGGTATTTTGTGTTTTTGGTTTTAACATTTATGACAAGGGAGGAAATAATGTCTAAACCAGGAATCAGGCACTATAATTCCTTTACAGAAAATCTGAGGCACATGAATGCTTTAGGCTGGCTGGGTGCTCAACTTCTGGTGTTACATTGCATTTGAAAACACGTGGCAGGTAAAACAAAATAAAGCAATGGCCTTATAAAAATCATTCATATGTTATACAAATATTGAATCATTACGTTATATGCCTGAAACTAATATAATGTTATATGTCAATTATGTCTCAATTTAAAAAATCAGTCATGAAGCCTTTTGCTTCTCGATTCCCCTCCACGTCATAGTAAAGGAATGGTTTAGGAAAGTTGTTACTTGGAATTCCATATGTAAAAAAATAGTAGAAATCTCTCTCTTTGACCTTTCTTGGGGGTAGCAGGTCACAAGAATATTACTGGAAGGTGTGATTAGCCATGAGAAATACTACATAAATATGTAGATCTCTGATCTGACCCTCAACTGTTTTTATCTATGGTCATCTTCTAGGCAAGTGATTACTTCTTAGTTAAGATTTGTTCCTCTCTGCCTACACATCTTTATGGAAAGTCCATCGAACAGTCCCTTCACTTAGATGCTTTTCATTTATTCCTGTTGTTTTTTATTCCCACCTCCTTCATCGTTGGTTAAGTGAAAGTGGAAAAGCATTAGCTTCTTATCTCCTGAAATAAACTGTAAATAACAATGTGAAGTTTAAGGCATTTCACAAAATAAAATGTATGACTCATGAATGTTCGGTTTATTTTTGTTCTCTCTCGAGTTTTCTGTCTTCAGATTTGTAAAATATGTAAAAAGTCAAAAATAAAACATACTTATATATCTGTACACTTGTTTTCTCTTTGAGTAAATTAAGAAAGTTTATTTCTGTTCTGGAATTTCAGAACCTCTTTAAGCAACATGCTGCTTAATAATTTTATTTTGCTTTGTGGATATTTCTCCTTATTATGAAGTAATTTTTGTTAAAATATATTATTGATATTAGTGTTTAGTCTGGAAGAAACTTTCTAGGGTGGAACAATTTTCTCAGGAAGTACTTTAGCATAAAGGAATGGATTTTAGATGTCACTGCAGATAATGTTGAATTACTTTGATTTTCTTTTTAGTTGAATCACTCTTCAAGAAAAATCTTTTGATAGGCAGTGACATCTGCTAGGAAAGTGGCAAAATGCTGTTTGCATTTGATCCACCAAATGAACAGAGATAACTGTCGTGTGTATGAGTTGCACTCCAAGCAATACCTGTCACAGTATCTACTTTTTCTCTGCCTATTTCCCCTATTCCTCACCTTTATCCTAAACTGAGAAAGGAAAATGTTTATCAACATACACTTACATTTCTTTGTCCTTAAATAGCATTGGGAACTGAAACCCCAGGCTCATTACATGAAACCTAGAAAAATGAGTTTTACTTTTCTCCCTCATATATATATATTATATATTTATGAATATTAAAATAGTTGTATATATGCATATTTATGATCATATATACATACATATACCCATACATATATGTATGTTTAGATTTGTCTGTGCATACATATATGTGTGTGTTCGTGTGTGTGTGTGTCTTGATAAATTTTAAAGGACAATGCTACAAATAGAAAGTGGTGAGTGCTATTTATTGGACAGTCTTAAGTTGTCATGGTGTATAGATCAAAATTTCTTCTCATATAATCTTGAGAAAATTCATAATAGAACTTATTTCATAGCCAAATGGTGAGATTCTCTTAAAGGGGGAATTCGTTATCTTTTCTCCCCCAGCTTTGTTGAGATAGAATTAACATATAACATTGTGTATGTTTAAGGTGTACAATATAATGATTTGATAAATGTATATATTGTGAAATGATTGCCACAGTAAAGTTAGTTAACACATCCATCACCTCACATAGTTACGTTTTTTGTGTGATGAGAATTTTTAAGGTCTACTCTCTTAGCACCTTTCAAACATGCCATACAGTATTGTTAACTGTAATCACATGCTGTACATTACTTCTCCAGAACTTATTCATCTTATAACCGGAAGTTTGTACACTTGGAGAACCTTCACCCTTTTCTCCCGACTCCCCCATACCCATCCCTGGCAACCACCAGTCTACTCTCTGTTTGTACCAGTTTGATGTTTTGGGATTCCAGATAAAAGTGAGATCATACAGTATTTGTCTTTCTCTGTCTGATTTATTTCACTTACCATGATGCCTTCAAGGTTCTTCTATGTTGTTGAAAGTGACAGAATTTCCTTTTTTATTTTCTGGCTGAATTAGCACATTTTCTTTGTCCTTTCATCTGTTGACGAATGCCTTTTTTGTTTCCATGTCTTGACTATGGTGAATAATGCTGCCGTGAACCTGGGGGTACAGGTATCTTTTTGAGATAGTGATTTCATTTCCTTTGGATGTATACCCAGAAGTGGAAGTACTGGGTCATATGGTAGTTCTATTTTTATTTTCTTGGGGAACCTCCATACTATTTTCCACAGTGGCTTTTCCAATTTACATTCCCACCAACAGTGTACAGGGGTTCTGTTTCCTCCAAATCCTTGCCAATACTTGTTATTTCTTGTCTTTTTGATGACAGCCATTCTAACAGGTGTGAAGTGATATCTCATTGTGGTTTTGATTTACATTTCCCTGATGATTAGCAATGTTGAGCACCTTTTCATGTACCTGTTGACCATTTCAGTGTCTTCTCTGGAAAAAATGTTTATACATGTCCTTTGCCCATTTTTTAAATGAATTTTTTTTGCTGTTCTATGAATTCCTTATATATTTTGAGTATTAACTATTTATGAGATATGTGGTTTGCAAATGTTTTGTCCCATTCTGTAAGTTGCTTTTTCATTTTGTTGATTGATTTTTTTTTTTGCCGTGCAGAAAATTTTGAGTTTCCTGTGGTCTCAGTTAGTGATATTTTTCTTTCTTTCTTGTATTTTTAGTGTTATATCTAAAAAATCATGGCTAAGACCAATGGGAAGGAGATTTTCCTCTATGTTTTCTTCTAGTAGTTTTATGGTTTCTGGTCTTACATTTAAGTCTTTAATCCATTTCTAGGTAATTTTTGTAGTGGTGTAAGGTGCAGATTCAGTTTCATTGACTTCCATATGAATATTCAGTTTTCCCAGCACCATTTATTGAAAAGAGTATCATTTTCCCATTGAGTGTTCTTGGCTCCCTTGTCAAATATTAGCTGACCATGTATGCATGGGTTTATTTCTGGGCTCTTGGTTCTGGTCCCTTGATCCATGCATGTCTTTTTATGCCACTACCGTACTGTTTTGATTACTATAGCTTTGTAATATAGTTTGAAATTAGGAAGTGTGATGCCTCCAGCTTTGTTCTTTCTCAGGATCACTTTGGCTATTCAGGGTCTTTTGTTGTTCCATTTGCAATTTAAGATTGTTTTTTCTATTTCTGTGAAAAATTCCATTGGAATTTTGATAGGGATTGGAATTCATTAACTTTTATTGAATGTATTCTAGTTGTGAGACTAGAAGTTTTAGATATGTTCTCACTTTATCTTCAGAACTGTGGAGTTAGAAGCATAATTAAGGGTTGAGAAATTATGTAACTTCTTCAAGTAGCAAAACTTTGAAGTGTCTACTTTTTTCCAGGTGCAGTTCAAGTCACTAGGGATATGTCAATAAACTAAAGTGAAGCAAAAATACATTTATGGAGTTCTTGATCCAGTTGAGGGTTATTTAAAATAAAGTAAGTGATATTTATAGTATGTTAGAGGGTGAAAAGTGCTATAGAGAAAAATCAAGCAGGTAAGGGGTATAGCATGACCTGAAGAGTGAGGAGGTCCATTATAGATAAAGTAGTCAGGGAATGGGTATTATTCAAGATAAATAATACTAACTGCCAAAACAGACAAAGGCTTAAAATTCAATGGGTTACAACAATCAACTATTATTTGTCTGATTGTATTTTGGGTGGCTCTCCTCCATCTTCTAATTACATAGTTGTTATACTTAGTCTTCAAATTGTCACAGGAAAAGAGGAATGAAAAAGGTCCATCAGTTCTTAATAGTCTAAGCCTGGAAATGACAAGTGTCACAACTGTTTACAGTCCCTTGGACAGAACTAATCACATGATGCCAACGTAACTGCAGGAAAGCTAGGAAATGTAAGGGAGCACATGGAATATTCGATCACACCAATCATCTTTTCCAGAGAAGCCTTCACAAAGAAGGTATTTGTGCCAAAACGAAAATAATTTTCAGCTCTTTACTTTAACATTAAAGCATATAAAAAATATTAAGGGCCTTTAGTCATTTAAGAAAATATTAAAGGCCTCAATCATCAACATTATTTACTTCACTGAATTTTTCACAAGAGCAAAACTCCTAATGATTTCAAATTCATATATTATGTGCCTTGTTATAGAGATGGATATACTTGTTTCTAAAATGTGCCCTCTTAAAATTCCATAGATGACATTTAAATTTGTTGGCATAAAAATAATAGGGCAGAAGAGTAATCCAGAGCAGAGAAGAAAAAGAGAAAAGGTATTAAATTAAATCTATTTAATGCGTCTTTTTAAACTGCCACATGTTTCTTGTAATAGTCACTACCAAGGTGACTATCACGAACTTTTTCCTATACAAAAGAAACATAGTAGTATATAGTCTGATGGTGGCATAATTTAAGAAAAGTGTATTGACACTCTTAAGTAGTCACTTTAACATTGAGTCAACTTGTCATCTAAATGCAATTAGCTGGGATTTTTCTCAGGTTTTATCATCTAATTTACTGAGCAAATTTTGTAGACTTTGCAAATAATAAGACCACTTCTATTATAGCAGAGAATAATTAAAAACTAGTCATATTTGATTTATTTTACTCTTACTTTTTAATCAGTGCTTTAACTAGAGAAGAACCCAAATTAGATTATTTTTATAACAGTAGAAAGAACAATGAAATATTCTCTCCTGTTTTCCTGCTTCTCCCCTCCCCCTGCCCCAGAGAATTGTAGATTTTAGAGAATATTCAGAAAACCATTGATTGATGGACAACCTTGCATTCTTAAGAATGTTAAAATAGACACCTCTGTAGGGTTTTGAGAACATAAAGAGACTGAATGATTTCTGAGCGCCTGCTCCCCTATTGCTGTCAAAGGCTGTGCTGGGGGGGAAAGAGTGATGTGTGATAAAATCTAGGATTTAATATTTAGTTTTCAATCTAATTCAACAAATACTGAGTTCTCTGTGGAGGAGGCAGTGGCAGAAGTTTCAGGAATACGGTCATTGGAAATTGGCTGTGTAATGAGGAAGTTTGCATCAACAATGAGAAAGGGAAGAAGTATATGAGGAATGATAAGAAAAGGTAAAGTTTCTCTATGTGGAAAGAGTGTACACAAATGACTGAAGAGAAAGCAAAATGCCTTTAGGTTTGTGGAATCAAGGGAAATATCGTCAAACTACATCAGATTAAAAAGCTTCTGCAAAGTGAAGGAAGCCATCAACAAAAAGGAAAGACAACCAACCAACTGGGAGAAAATATTTGCAAATCATTTGTCAGACAAGGGGTTGACATCCAAAGTATATAAAGAACTCACACAACTCAACAACAAAAAACCTGATGAAAAAAATAGGTAGAGGATATGAACAGACATTTTTCAAAGGAAGATGCACAGATGGCCAACAGACACATGAAAATATGCTCAACATCACTAATCATTGGGGATATGCAAATCAAAACTACACTGAGATATGACCTTACACTAGTCAGAATGGCTATAATTACCAAGACAAAGAACAACAAATGTTGGAGAGGATGTGGAGAAAAGGGTAATCCTCAAACACTGCTGGTGAGAAGGCAAACTGGTGCAGCCACTATGGAAAACAGTATGGAGGTTCCTCAAAAAACTAAGAATAGAACTGCCATATGACCCAGCTATCCCACTACTGGGTATCTACCCAAACAACTTGAAATTGACAATCTAAAGAACATATGTACCCCTATGTTCATTGCAGCACTATTCACAGTAGGCAAGACATGAAAACAATCCAAGTGCCCGTCAACTGATGATTGGATAAAGAAGATTATATATATATATATATATATATATATATATATATATATACACGATGGAATACTACTCAGCCATAAAAAAGACAAAATCATCCCATTTGCAACAACAAGGATGGGCCTGGAGGGTATTACACTAAGCGAAATAAGCCAGACTGAGAAAGACAAACACCATATGATTTCACTGATATGCAGAATATAAACAAACACATGGAGAAGGACAACAGTTCAGTGGTTACCAGGGGAAGGGGGGTGGGAGGTGGGCACAGGGAGTGAAGGGGAGCACTTGTGTGCTGACAGACAAGAAATAATGCACAACTGAAAATTCACAATGATGTAAACTATTCTCAATCTCAAAATAAATAAAAATAAAAGAATAAAAGAAATATCAAGCATCATACAGAAGCGTGGAAATGATCTTGAAGAACAATTAGAATGTTGCTGGACAAAAAGAGAGAAATATAGAGAACTGTTTATTCATTGGGCCGGGGGGGGGGGAGGGGAGACCTTCAATGGCTTCCCTTTGTCTACTAAATGAAGACTTGATTGCCTCATTCAAAACGCCTCAGAATCCAACTACCATCTCTTTAAGCTTCTCTCTGACATTATTGACCGCTACTAAGGAACCTGCACATTAGGCTTCTATTTTCTTACCAGAAATAATCTATATATTTCTACACTCACTATTCTCTCTACCTTCAACAACGAACCTGGGCAATCAGGATAGAAAAAGAGAAGAAACCATGAAAAAGTGTCATTTCAGGTGAAGTTCCAGAATCAGCCTGATGCCATGAGGACCTGGGGAGTGCAATTTACACTTGAGAGTCTCTCTCTTCTCTGAATAAAGGAATTGAACTTTCATTTTCTCATATCATTCACTCCTCGGATAAAGGCCTCACAGGAAAGTGGGGCATGTAAAATGCCTGGGCACTTCTAGCTCTCCTTCTCTAGTGCCCAATAACAATCCTAATAGTGTTGCAGAAGGGAGCCTTTGGCAGGGGAGTGTGTAGAAACTGGGGCATGGGTGCACAGAGTTGGTAATAGGCGATCTGAATGGGGTATCAACAGCGTCCCCTGCCTGTGTGACCTATTCCCTAGGTCAGAGTTAATTTCAATCTTCTTATCTGTTCCTTTCATGTCCTGTTTTATTTCTCTTGACATTTAGCATGTGCTGTTTTATTATTATTCTCGTACTAGATGTACTGTCCAAGATACTAAATTCCTTGGGCATGTTTTATCTTCAGTTAAATTACAGTAAATACTTTAGTCTATATTGTGTGCTAGGTATTGTGCTAGGTAGATAGGTAGACTGAAGGCAATAGAGATGGCCAATACTCTTGAGACTTTGCAGTATATAATTGTATACTGTTTGAAATGAATAGGATAGGCAGCTTGGAGAGGAGGAAGAATCCAGAGGCTGAGCCTCAGACCCAATAAAAAAAATCTTGATTCTAGCTTTCTAACTGTATGACCATGAAGAAGTAACCTAGTGACGTATTGGCAAGTAACCTGTTTGTATCTAAAATGAATATTTAGATTAATCTTTAAAATGAATACTTTAATCCTTTTTTAGCAGTGTTTTTATAATATCACTCCCATATGATCCTTGGCAGTTATTTGATGTTCTTTCTTTCCCCTTAAATTCCTTTAAATATTGAGCACAAGGCTTTGCACAAAATATGTTCATAATGCCAATATTAATTGCATGAGAAGCATGAGTGTAAAAACAAAGGAAGGACAGAGCTCTGATGATGTTCAGTGAATACTGATTAATAAAGTATGAATAGAGAATGGGATATAAATAGCAATATGAATGTATCCCCACATATAAAATTTCGAGATAACCTAAAATGAATGTAAAATTCCAGTGCAGGCTGTTTATATTTAATTTGATATACTATGGAGAATTTTCAAATTTCTTTCATCAAAGTGGTCCAAAATCATGATAAAGTATGGTAACTTCTGTGAGAGACTGAAAGTGGTAGACCATTTGGGTCCTAGAGGTTCTCCAACATTTTTTTTTCTGTTGTAAAATAATATCAGAAGTGGACATGCCATGGGGGAGTCCACATTTTGATGGTCAGTTGCTACTGGCCACACAGGGATTTAGAATAACTTCTCGTGCCAGCTCCTTTCCTCCTATTTTGGACTCTGCAGTATGTTGAGAACCTGTCTTGAGACCACATTTGCAAGTGGCTAACATAGGAGATGTGTAAAAGTCCAAATGAGAGAGTGGTGAATCATAGCAGTTGAAGGACAGTAGTAGACAGTAACACCAGAAAGGAAAATCAAGCTGTGGAATTCGTGTATCAATTGTGTTTTGTCTGACTTTCAGTTCTTTCTTGGGAAAATTAAATTATATGCGTGAACAGAAACTTCTATGCCGTCAAGTGTGTTTCTCTGTCTTCTGGGTACACTGTGAAACTGCATTACCATAGTGATCAAGAGATTCCATTCCAGCTTGTGAACACTATCTTCTGCCAGATAGTTCTAATACAAAACCAGCCTTCCTGTTCCTGTGAGCTTCTTGTCCCATGAGTCGCCAATATTCCCAATGTAAAGCTAGTGGGATGCACAACAATACGTCCCCTATCCATTGAGGTTGTAATTGAATCCCAATGTGTTGAACTCCAATGAGGAGTATTGTATTTCTTTTGGTGGTAGAGATGTTTATTTTTTCCAGCTTTATTGAGGCTTAACAAAAATTACGTATATTAAAGGTGTTCAACATGATATTTTGATACACATATATATAATAAAATGATTACCACAAACAAGCTAATTAACATATCCATCACCTCACATAGTCACAATTTATTTTTTTGAGATGAAAACACTTTGTCTTAGCAAATTTCAGCTATAAAAGACAGTATTATTAACTACACCTACCATGCTGTACGTTAGATCTCCAGAACTTATAGCATCATTATATTTTGTATGATAAACTGTGGAGAAAAACCACCTACAGCTTAAGCTCTTTGGCATGTGTCCTCAGCGCTGACCATGCCATGTGGCCAGTCTTGCCTAGAATTTTCACTTCAGTGTTTATGGAATTCACCCTTTGGTTATCTTGGATTCCTCATGGTTTTAAATACATGTCTCTCATGATGCCAGTCTATCTTATTCGATCTTCATTGAACTGCTAAAACCCTCAGCCTCAATCCTCAGTATGATCTGATGAATTTTAGAATCGTCTTTAGTCACCAAATTGTGTTTTCTTATTCCAGAGCAAAAAAAAAAAAAAATCCTAGCGAACTAAGCTTGAAGATTGGAGAATTTCTTTCTCATGCACATCTACAGTCACTTTTCATGTATATAGATGCATATATATAGATAGATATACACAAACGCATATGTATGTGTGTATGTTTTAAAATGTTTCGTTGTAAGATTAATCATTTTTAATTTTGTTTCTTCAAATTTTTGCTTACAGCAAAGTGATTCTCTGAAATATTTTAAATGTAATCACAAGTGGAAATGCAGACCATCAAATCAGAGGCTTTCCCCAATGAATTTATTTTTGGTAGTTAGCTTTCTAGAATCTTCTTGCTTTTCAAGTCTCTGTTGTGACTGATTATGCTTTCAGCCTAAAATAGCAACTCAGAATATTCAGGTTTTTAGGCACTTCTCAATTTTACATTGTAGACTGTGGCACCCATTCATTATGTACAACTCATGTTGATTTGGACTTTTCAGTTTTTGTTAATGCAGATGCCAGTCACTGGTAAAACAAGTGTCTTAAAAAAAATGGAGACATGACTTGTCTGAAAATCTGCAAAGTAATTGTTTATAACTGATAATGAGATCATTAAATTCAGCTATATTTTTGTTGCTTGAAAGAGGGTTGGCAATTTAAATTAAAGCTTGTACTGAGTAGCCTGATACTGTATTAGAAATGAATCAGAATGTGGCCTGAATTTAGAGCAGGAAATTCAATCTTTAGGTACTGAGACAATGTGTACTTGGGTTGACACACCCCACGTTTGAGTTTTTTCCCATTTCACGCTGCTCAAAATGTTCTTATTGAATAGACAGATTTTTTAACAGTTCTCAAATATACATATATAATCTAGATTCCTTAGTGACACAAGTGCTGAAATTGTTCAGAACCTATAACAGAACTGGGTGAGACTTTACTTCTAAGGCAGTAACCTTCAAACTTTAGCATGCATTGGATTCGCCTGCAGGGCTTATAATACAGCTCCCCACCCCCAAATGCATGTTTTTTGAGAGTGTAAAAATTGTTTTGTTCACTGCTGTAACTACAGTGCTAAAACAGTCTCTGGCAATTAAGAGATATTAAGTGAATATATATTGAATGGATAAATGAATGGATGGATGGAAGAATGTCCCTTTCACTGCCTCCTCTTCTTTGCAATCCAGGCAATTAATTCTTTCTTCTGCAAGTTGTCATAGTTTTCTTGCCACCATGTCTTCCAGTATTCTTCTTTGCTTATGCAGAGGCGCTTTCAGTCAATTTTCCAATGCACACCGTACCTCCAACCCTATTCCTTGAAGTGATATTAAACCTTTGGTGATTTAACAAGAATCGACACATGCACATGTAATTGAGGATACTTGGCTTTCATTTCAGGATCACTTGTCTTAAATTATGTATCCCTGTCTTATTTGTGGCTTGCACATTTTAAATGCTATAGTACTCCAACTTGACACTCTGTTCAATAGGCTGTTAGCGCCGAACTGCTAATATATGTAGAACATTAATTGCCAGACTGAAGTTTGGTCTTTTTGTGTGACAGTGATTCACTTCCAAAGCTAGAAAGATGCCAGTAAATGTTACCCTGTAACTGTTCAGTCAGCACATGGCCTCTTTTGCATGATTTCCTCTTGATGACTGCTTTTATCAAGGAGTGTTTTCCAAACAGCCAAACCATATTGTGCCATGTGCATCAGAAGCTACTTGAGATTGTGTGTTTGCCACCAGATTCTATAAAGCAAAATCGGGCACATTTGCTAACAATTGTAGAATCAAGATCAAGAATTATAGAATCAAGATTTTAAAAGATTTGCTTTTGACTTCCAAGAGCTTTTACTCTCAAATGATGAGACTTGTATCGTTTCAGCCAATTGTTCTGGCCTTTGAACTCCTCTTCCTTCACTCTCCAGTCTTACACAGTGATTTAATCCACTTTTCTGTATAAACTAATTTAAATCTCTGACTTTGATGTCTTTCACAACTCAAGCCTAATATATCTTAGTAGCGGTTTCCCCTAGAATGCTCAAGTAGTTTGTCAAACTCGCTAGCCAAAGCTGAACTTAGTATCTTTCACAAAAATGAGCTCATATTCATGACCCTGTTTCTGGTAAGGGCACAATTACTCTTTCACTCATAAACATAGTATTAGGGAAATGGAGAGAGGCATGTAGGTGCAAATGTTAGGACACATTAAGGAGTATTGGGCAGTATATATAATTTATGACGTACAATGTTTATGTATTTCCTCTAGTATCATCAAACTCATGAAATTTTCATAAATATCAAAAAGAAAAAGAAAAACTGAACATTTTGGTACAACTCACGTGATGACAATTCAGTGAAGGCATCTTCATCTAACATTTTTTATTCACACTGTTTGTATGGACATCGTTATATTACTGGGAGTATAAATGTTGTACTCTCTTCTTATATTTCTAATATTTATATTTCCAGAAATTTTTGGTTGTGATTTTTTTGTTGCCATTATAACCACTTGAAAATTGTATCATATCAATATGTCTTGCATTTTTTGTTCCCTGGCAATTTCTCTGTATCTATGTCTCTCCAACAGCCTAGAAAGCAGTATGTGTATTTGAGGTGGGGGTGGGGGAAGACATGGGAGGTACTTCCTTCCTACTTCCTTTTTTTCCTCACAAGGGCCTCATCTAGTTCAGAATTCCTGGAAGGTATATGACAGAATTGATCATCACTGTGGTCAGAAGTAACTCTTAGTACTCAATGACTTGTCAGGACTAGAGATGGTAGCCTTTGGGCTCCTTCATATCTTAATTTCCCTGTACCTCTGCTTTCAGCCTCTAATTTGTTTGCTGAAGTCTATAGAATCTGCCTTAATATTGCCCCATCTTCTTCCTTCCTTATAATAACCAATGTCATCAACCTGTATTATGTCCTCAAAATCTTTCAAAGGCTCTTAGACATATAGATAATTTCCTATATAGTCTCCCATTCCTATTAATTATACTCACTGGAATTAAAACTGTCTTTCCAAAAAGTAGATCTAATAGTGTCATCTTTCTGCTCAGCAACCTTCAATGACACCTCATTGCCGATTGTATTAAGTAAAATTTTGTTGCTTTAGTGTTTAGTGCCTTGACATCAAAATGAGCTTCTGTCTTTATGCCTCTGGACTCTTCCTGACAACTTTCTCTCTGTTTTACTTGAAATGAACAACATTCGTGCCCCTCCAGTGCACTATAATAAATTAACGTTTCAGTGTTTGTATGTGTATTGGTCTTCCCTCAGAGTAGATTATCATTTTCAAAGTTCTCTGTTTTAAAAAATTATCACCTCTTTCAAATGATCATCCCTCATTCAAGACCCTGTTAAATGCAACCTCTTACATGAAATCTGTCTTCATCTCACTTTGCCCACACTGGTGTTATAGCCTTTCCCTTTCATTTGAACCACTGTAACTCTGTTTGATGGTCTGTGTTAGTAATTTCCTTTTATCTTGCATATATAATATAGGTATAAATATATGTGCTATCTTTTTCCACATTATTATCCTACACTAGACCCCAAACCCTTAAGGGCTGTGATAATATCTTTTTTTACCTTTATTTCCTAAAACATGATGTTGTTTAAGCTTTGGAATTAGGCCTGGGTTCAAACATGGCTAGTGTAAATTACCATTTGGTGGACATAGAATCTATCCCAATACAAGGTTCTGTGACACCATGATTTAAAATTAATGTTGCATATATGATGTCCTGAATTTTTCATTGTAAAAAATTCAAAAAGCTAAGACAGTTTCTGCCAAATGCCATGCACATTTAGCCCCTTAGTCATGTATTCCCAGACATGTTTGTCTTGTTTGTTTAAGCCAGGTAGTTTGGTCCTGTGATCCAAGTGTCCAATTTGAAATATTGGGCTAGCAAGAACTGACTGGAATGGTGCAGAGCAGATGGAAAGGCCAAAGCATGGAGCATGTAACACCTGTGAATTATATCCAGATCAGTTACCAATCATATTCTGGGCTCCATTCAAGGTGTTGACTTTGATTTCTCTCCAATTGTAAATGTTTCATCCAAAACAACTGTAATCTTGGCACAACTTTTTTCAGGAGTTGCCCAGGACAAAAATAACAGGATTCCCCAGACTAGAACTAAAGCTCGTTAAAGCCCTGTTACTCTGTACATGTGAGAAAAATCCTCAAACTCAGAGGCCTAACTTAATATTATAAATAAGTTAAAAAAATAACTTGTACTCAAATTTTGGGGTATAATGAAAGCCCGCATGTTCTTTTTCTGAAATAGATGAACAATTGTTGGCTCAAAATGCACAATTCTTTGGACTGGAGCCATCTTAGGATCTGTCATAAATGATCCAAATATAGAAGCTAAAATAGGAGCTTATCTCTGTGAAGAATCCTTATGTTGAGCATGCTTATTCTTGATTGCTCAAATTGTCTTGCAAGACAACTTTGTTATACCTAGTGTAGGGCACTAACATACTTGGTGTCTTTATTTGAGTACTTGTCAAAAGGTCTGTGCTAAAAATAATTTTCTGCCATTTAACTACGTTGTTCCTTTACTTTGTGATGGTGCCGCATCTATGTGTGACATCAGTTCAGTGCACATGACTCTCAACTTAGGGAAGAGATGACTTGCAGGCCCTTGTTTTCCTAATTTTTCTCACTATCCCAGTGCCTTAATTTTGTATGCTCATATTTGAAGGAAAACAGTACAGTTATGGAGACACGCTAGATGCAACATGTGCCGCCCCAGGGATTGCTGAGGCCAATTTGGCTAACATGGCAGCCCTGGCAGTCATGTTTCCCTCCCTCACATTTCCATGTGGGATTCCTTCTTGAGCCAACATACGTGCAGCTTCTAACTCTGATCCCTTGTTTGGAATTTATGACAGTTAAGTTCCTGGGTCGTCTCACAAAAGGCCGTGTAGCCATAATATAGTTGCTCTGTAGTGCTAATTTGGTATCTGCTTCCCAGATGATCCGGGTGTCATGGGGACTAGGAATGGAAGAGGCAATGGGAAAATATTTAGGGAATTACCAAACCTATCTGGGGACATCCACTCAAAAATCTACTCAAAATACCCCTCTGATTTCCTCGGTATGTTCACAACTTTTTATCTTGTTCTACATGTATAATACACAGATCTCTCATAGCTCTCAGAAGATTTATTTTTAAAATTTCCGTGGATATAGCAGAACCCTTTCTGATGGAGAGAATAGCAAAAGTAGAGCATTTTTATTTTAGCTGTTGGAACAATTTGATTTTGACCTCTGTAAGACCACTGTATATGATAATTAACTAGTCTGGCATGGCTGTTTCTCTTTCCTTACGCATTTTTCCATGTTTTTCCTTCCTTCAGTCAGTTAATTGTTAGGTAACCTTGCAAATTGGATACTGTGATCATGGAAGAGGGGTATGTCTAATTTAAATCAATTTAGGAGAGGAGGACACTATTCGTTTTGGAGGAAAACTAGGACCCACCGATAGGTAGGCTCCTCTACTTGAACCACCAGTTGCTCCACTTTCTCAGTGTCCATTTCTGGAATGTCACTTTGAAGTTCTGGGGTTTGTTAATGACAAGTTGTATGTATTATTACTCAAAGATGTTACTGCCTAATGTATAGTTCACTACAACTTTATAAACCTTAAATTTAATGTCTTCAAAGTGTATGAAATAGTTACTTCTTTAATGACATAACTTCAATAACTGTTTTTTTTGTTTATTTAGGGCTAGATATTCTTATTCCTGAAAATGTCTTAGAGAGGAGTTACTGGGTTTGGGAAGGAGCACTGAGTTGAGAGCCAGGATATCTTGCTTCTTCTGGTCTTGACTTTGCTTCTTTAGTATCATTTCCATGAATAAGTCATTGAACTTCTCTATTTTCTATTTTTGAATATAAAATAAGAAATTTTAAGTAATAACCCCAATAAACATCAAATTTTTGCTATCACATGCCTGCTGCTGTCCCAGGTTTATACATCACAATCCTATGGATTGTGAATTATCAAATAGTTTGAAGAATTAGGAAAGTATTCTTCCTATTTCGATAGGCTTTAGGGGAAAATAAAGATGTGTCAAGAAATTTTTATGAGTTATTAAATCTTGGATTATTCATATGGATTTTAGAAAATAAGAGAACAATTGCTTTGCTCCTATAACCAATGGGTGGATAAATGCAGGAAGAGCGGATGAAGCAGATATTGGAGATAACCACCAAAGTTACTTATAGATCTAAATGCTATGAATGTAAGAGTTACCATAATGAAAGTTTCAACTTTGATCAAGCTGTTCTTTAAAATAATGGAAAACTTAACTTATGAATAGTTGGTGATGCAATATGTCAACTTGCTAACTCGATTCTTGGCATCTATGTCTATGTTTTAATGACCGTGTCATTTTAGTTCCCCGACATATAAGATTATTTTCTAAATTGGAAAACCAGGTCGTTCTATGACCAAGAGATGAGTCTTTTAGTAGCCGTCTTACATAGCAACAAGTTCAGCTATGAGAATAGAACTCCACAGCTTCATACATTAATTTAAGACACTGGAAATGGAGTTCAATTGAAGTATATATCCAAATGTGCATAGCAAAGTTAATTGTGACATTAATTACCATTCAAATTTTACATGAGCACACATCCACGTGCACACACACATACACCCACACTCAAAAACACAGACATTTCTCTCTGACCCAGCAAAGTCATATGCTGTGGTCAGACTTGGCATTATATCTAACAGATAGAATCTCTGGTGCTGTGGGCTCCTGAAGTCCTCAGCTTTCTGTGACAGCTGTTAGCTCTGTATGACTTTTGGCAACTGCATCAGGCACAGCATTGAGAACAGATCCAATGTGGATGTGATCACTGATTTAATATTGGAGCTACCTATAAAAAAATAAACGCATTTTAGGAAATTTGTAATTAAGGAAAGTTGGACTTTTTTGTAACAATGCAATGCCTATTATGATTAATATCTCTTAATTAATATTCTCTTCATCTACATATATGTTATAGAGAGACAATGATAAAATGTCTCCTTTTCTCCAATCTTTCTGCAGACTTATCTCCTGATAGATGTTAAAAACTATTCTCTGAACTAGCCCTGACAGTCTAGTGCTTAAAGTTTGGCGCTCTCACCACTTCTGCAACCCAGGTTCCGGTTACTGGTCATGGAACCATACCACTTGTCTGTTAGTTGTCATACTGTGGCCACAGCTCACACAGAAGAACTAGAAGGACTTACAACTAGAATATACAACTGTGCAGTGGTGCTTTGGGCGGGGGGGGGGGGGGGAAGAGGAAGATTGGCAACAGATGTTAGCTCAGGACTAATCTCTCCCAGCAAAAAATAAATAAATAAAAACACTATTCTCCACAGAAACAGCATTCCTTAATACTATGCACATTTCACAATAGCAAATTTCATATACATGATAAGACACTAAGACTTGCCTTAACATTGATACTAGGAGATAAATGCCACCTATATGCATACCTTTTACATTCATAATAAAAATGTCTATCATTTTTGTCATATGTTTGAGACAAGAGTTAATTATATAGAGCACTTGTAAACATTGAGTAAACTCGTAGGCCTAGCAAAACGTGTAAACCTGGTGTAAAATTGTTATTTTTATTGGGACTCTTCCTCCATTTTTATAGAGGTCAGTTTCATATTTAAGGGCTATATATAAAATAGTAAATAAAATTCCACGAAATATTTTAGAACATCAATTGAAAGACATTGTAAAAGGTGATGAAAAGAATCTAAGAGAAGCTGGCCCAGTGGCACAGCGGTTTAGTTCACGCACTTAGCTTGAGCGGCCAGGGCTCACCAGTTCAGATCCTGGGTGTTGACCTATGTACCACTTGTCAAGCCATGCTGTGGCAGACGTCCCACATATAAAGTAGGGGAAGATGGGTACGGATGTTAGGGCCAATCTTCCTCAGCAAAAAGAGGAGGATTGGCAGCAGATCGTAGCTCAGGACTAAGCTTCCTCAAAAAAAAAAAAAGAAGAAGAAGAATCTAAGATGTGCTTAGTAAACTTCATCAGCTTAAAAGCCACATATAAGGTTAGAAAGAAGTTAGGAAAGCCCATAGCCTGGCCCTGACTTCTCTCCCATATAAACAATTAAGGCAAGAAGGAGAATTGGCCAAAGGGAGAACTCTATGATGTATCATTAGAAACCTTCTTTCATTCATTCTTTCATTTATTAACATTCATTGAGTCCTATTATGTGACAAACACCACGCAAATTTTAATTTATTCTTTCAACACATCCATTCAAGAAAAAAAAATAAGGCCTGGTCATCCATTCTGTAGCTGGTGCTAGATTAAAAACCATATTGATTTTCACAACCATATGAAATATAATTTTTTACATTTTACACTTTAGGAAACTGACAATGGGAGTGGCAAAATAACTCACCAAGATCATATGGCTAGAAAATGCTGGAGCCAGAATTTTTATATCCGCATCAATATTTTTTCCACTACTGTACAGTGTTTCTGAACTTTAAAGTATACCCAACATCTGAGATTGTGCGAGAAGATGGGAGAGCAACTCATGAATGCAAGGTTATGTTTCTTCTTGAAACACCTGCACACTCACAGCTTTTACTAGTAATTATTTTATCCAAGCATTCCGTGACTGAGTTCTGTAGAAATTTTGGAATGAGATGCTGAAGCAATGGTCCACCATTCTCAGGACTCTGGGCCTGAGATGGGTAGAAAGGAGCCAGGTTAGCCCCACAGTGCTATACAAAAACAAAACAAGGACTGATCTCTAATCTGTAGTATGTCCAGTACTATGATGGTATTTATTTTCGGTGAGAGCAAAATCAATAAAAATGCCAACCATGAAAATCCAAAAGCTTTCTTTAGCTACTTCCTCTTATTTTTCTTCATTCCTCTGAATATACCTGATATTTGCTTAAATTGCTCTTCGTGGATATATTTTACCAGTCTACCTCTCCTCACATGGAGTTTGCATCATCAAAATCACATGTGTCACAACACACAGCTAGTTTCTCAGAATATATTGGGATGGTGCAGTCCTTGTTCTCCTACTTTATTTTGTTTATATATCTGGTTCCGTTAAAAATGTAAATAGGGTCCGGCTCTGTGGCATAGTGGTTGAGTTTGCACACTCTGCTTCAGTGGCCCAGGATTCATGGACTCAGTAGTGCTGCTCGTCAAGCCACACTGTGGCAGCATCCCACATAAGGTGGAGGAGGATTGGCACAGATGTTAGCTCAGTGACAATCTTGCTCACACACACACAAAAAGTAAATGGATGTGACGTTTCTGAACAGGAAAGAGGCATGTGCGTGGATAGAGAATCAAGGTTTTGAGCTGATTTTTCTAACTTTTTTTTTGATTTTTCTAACTTTCTCACTTAATCCTCAAACAAAAATCCATTTAAGCAGGCATTCTTATGATTCTTATTATTCTTTCTTTACAGATAGGATTACATCTCAAATATTCGTATATTCAAATTATCTATTTGTATGTGGAGAGTGATTTTAAGATATTAGTTGGATTTCTTTTTATCTAGGAGAATAACTATGTATTTGATCGGTTCTAGTATAATATTATACACTTTCAACATACATGATTCTAAGCCATATTTACCAAGCAATAACTCTTTGTTTTGTATGAGATGAGGGCCTTTTGCGAAGTTGAAGGTATCATGATTCTTCCTTTATATGCTTTGAGTATGTGAGTGGGCATGGCAAATGAAAGAGACTATAAATCGCAGCATTGGTTACATATATTCTATTTGAACATCCAAAGTATGTAGACCCACTGTTCTGAAATCCACCATTCTCTTTATCTTTCACTTCAGATTCAGCCTTATCATAAATCGGTGTGAATTGCTTTCATCATGTTATTATAGTCACTTCACAGTAGATGTTCCTGAGCAGAAGTGAATGGGAGTTTTGATAGGGTCGTGCAAGAAGTAAAGAGAATTTTTATAAAGAAGCATAGCTTAGGCAATTGCAGGAGCAGAGGGAAGATTGGAACAACCACTGTGTGTCTTCAAGTCTCTATGTAGCAATATTTGCTAAAGCAGCAAACTCAGTTATGCTAAAAAGTATTTCTATAATATAACAATCTCTATTTCGAGGTCCTTTCCTTCTACCTGACGGAAAATGTAATCTAGTCACTTATAGGTGAATTGTGATCATTCATTCTTTTGTTTGGTTGGTTTTTCCCTGTCAGATATTTCACATTTGAGTTCATCCGTTTTGGTGATTTCTACCTCCGCCCTTCTCCTCAAGGTTGGCCATGGGTTATAGGGAAGGTTTATCAGTACTAAAAGAGATGAGCAGTGGTGGGGACATTACTGTAATGTGGCCTTGTTGATGAAGAAAATGTATGTTCCTCTCTTAGACATTTCTGTACCCCTCTTGGATGGCCCAGGAAATTTAGGGGTGCTCTCTGTGGCCACAGATGCTCTTTGATCTCGGACGCTCTTTCTTTATATGTGCCCTAACATCATTATACTCCACAAATATCTTGCCATGCAGCAATGAAAAAATTCACTGTGAGAACTGCTTCTTCCTTCGACTTCACCCAGAGAGTGAATCATAATTCTCTGCTCCCTGATCACCCTAAACCTGTCTGGGGCTTTCATCATTCTGGGATGAAATGACACCAGGCCCCCTCTCAGGAACTCTTTGTTCAGCTACCACAACCCTTATCTAATCTGTGAAGATAGGGTGGTTTGAATCATCTCTTAGCTGTTTCAAATCTATCATTTAGTGTACACAATTTCTGCCCAGGCTTAGCTTTTTGTGTTGTAAAATACCTGGCTCTTGAAAATAAAATGACTTGGTTCTCAAGATTTTTTCTGCTATGGATTTCAAAAGACTTTTGTAACTCGGAGACCAAATTTGATTTGGTGAATGACACTAGTTCAATGAGTAAAGGGAGCATTTGTATGGAGCAAAGAAAAGAAACTAGGGGAAAAAAAGCAATGGGCTATTTGTAAAATGTATCGTATTTCACATATGTGCATATACGCTATTAGAGTTCATAGCAAAGTTTGTTTTGCTGTAAACATAGATCGCTTCTTTACAACTACAAACACAAATTTACTTCATGAAAACAATATTCCCATGAAATGCCGGTAAAATAATTATATTGTCTTCCAAAATCAAAATGGTGATTATATATTTAAATATATTCATTATATTTATTGATTTTACTATTTCAACAAATAATTGATTTTGATTGGGAAAAGCCTGTTTTCTTTAAATTCAGTACCTATTTATTTTAATTTTATAACAAAATAATGAAAGATAAATCGGTATCATGGTGGTTAAAACAAATCTGTATGTGACTATACATGCAAACCCTTAAAGGGGTACTGTCCAGGTTATTTCCACCTCATTGTCTTCTGAAGGCAAGCTGTATCTAGCCCTTGAATGCTTATATGGCATTTTGAATTCTAGTAGAGCAGACTGAAAGATGCACTCCTGGATTTCTTGGCACTACCTGGATATCTGGAGAGGTTGCTGTCACAGGTTGATCTTGTACCTCCTCCTCCTCATCTCCTGGACGCTTGAGGAAATCAGACCATTCAAAAGGCGCTTGCAAGCATTAGATTTACCATACTAAAAATTCCCTGGTATTTTCATTGAAGTGATGCTTTAAGTTATGACAGATTTAAGGAACCGAACCTTGGAGTTAACTTAAACATCCCTTAGTAGACAGCAGAGTATCTTCTCATTCAAGGCCGAGGATGCAGATTTCCTTTCTAGGAATGTAACCATGAGTTGTTGATCTGGCCCATTCTTCTCTGGCAGACGTCTGAGTGTCAAAAATTCTGCCAGGTGTCACTACCAAAATATGGATTTATCTCTTTTGTGTGTCATTTTTCTGAGAGAATCATATATATGTGGAGTGAGACTAAAAGCAAGTAATTTCTTAGATGGAAAATAAACATTTAGGAAATCTACATTTTTCTTAAGAAAAGTTGCTAGGAAATTAACCTTTTTATGTTTGTCACTTGCAGTCTTACCTAGGTACCATGAACACGGCATTGTTTGGCTAAAATTTTCAATGACTATCTGCCAGTAAATGAGCAAATAACTACCTCTTAAATCTCCTAATTATAGAGGTGAATAAATTTGGATGCTGAAGTTGCTACCAGCAGTCAAAAATTTATCCACCTAATTTTTTTGTAAGTCATGTGAATATCATGTTCTATTCCACAATGGGTCTGTTGCTGACTTCTATATACCTTCTAGTGAAATTAATGCTGTAGGAAGATATGCCATATTCTCTGCCCTGTGATTTTAAGTTCTGCTTGCCATACCATAATCAGGGCATATAGATAGAAGTCCAAAGTCATTACCTGGCATTTATACCATTAAAGATATTTTCCAAGTACTTTTCCAATCTCATCTTACCCCAACACCTGCTTCAACTTTTTATAGATCCCCAAATATGCATGCCTTTGCTAATGTTGCTGCTTCTGTCTTAAGTGTTTTAATGTGTTTACCAGACAAATTCCTATCCACTTCTACATAATATAATGACTGGCTTCTTGCAAAATCTTTTTATACGTATCACCTAATATCTTTCATTTCTCCAGTGAGGCTGCCATCTGCTACATGGGGTCCTACCTTTTATATTTCCCTTCTCATAATACTAATCACATTATTTTAATGTATGTTGGTGTGTCTATCTCTCATAGATTATAAACTCCAAAAGTTTGAGACCATGGTTTTCTACTACTGAATCCATAGTACCTAGAGCAGAGATTGCCACATAAGAAACAGGAAATAGTTTTTAATGCATGCCTGAATGATGAATACTCAAAATAATCCTTGAGTTGGGTTTGTATCATATGATAGAGAAAGGGAACTGAGGTTGGCCCATAAGTACTTAATCCATAGTAATATTCTTGTAAGAGCTGGCTGAGATCACATTTGTCTGATGTGTCCCAAAATATCTTGCTTCATAGAGCCATATGATAAATGCTGCATCTGTCTCATTTTTCTCATCCAACATTCCCCCCAAAAACATTTAAACCTTTAGATGATAACATCATTCCAGCAAGGATAAAGGCAGTTTCTACAACTTGAGGTTGACAACATTGTTATGGGAGCTCTGAGTGTTACCTTTCACCTTGTGACTTGTCTTGTTTAACCCTGAACTTGTATAGTTTTGTCCTGACATTTCTCTAGAATATTCCTGATAACTATTCTTTAAAGTGAAATTAATTATCATTGAGGTCTTACTATTAATGTCTTTGACATTTATCTGGCTTTTCAGAGTAGATTTTTTTTTTTTTGAGGAAGATTAGCCCTGAGCTAACATCTGCTGCCAATCCTCCTCTTTTTGCTGAGGAAGACTGGCCCTGAGCTAACATCTGTGCCCATCTACCTCTACTTTATATGTGGGACACCTACCACAGCATGGCTTACCAAGAGGTGCCATGTCTGCACCCAGGATCCAAACTGGCAAGCACCGGGCCACCAAAGCAGAATGTGCGCACTTAACCACTGCACCACCAGGCCGGCGCCCCACCCCTTGATTCTTAAGGAAGGTGATACTTACTCAAAATCCCTTGCTGTTTTTCCCATAAGATTAAGGAATTAAAAATAGTTAAATTTCTATAACTACTTTATGCAGCCTTGATAAGGATAAAAATATGTGAAAAACTAAAAAAAAAAAAAAAGAATTTGTCTGAACTTAAAAATTATCTCCTAATTGGGCATGGAGGAAAAAACTAATCATTAAGAAAATGACAAAGGGAATAAAAACTATGTACTCTTTAGGCTCGTATAAGCACTGCCAGGACTGTCTGCCAAGACTCCAGCATAGGACCAGCAGACATCCATGTTATTTCATCCCTGGGCATCCTGTAAGTAGAGTCTGCCAGAGATGCTGTTATAAGCTAAATTAATTCAATCATAATATTCTCATGCCACTCTTCCCTAACTGGGAGTTATTTCAGACTTACATTTCAGCTCCTATTCGCCCTAAGGAAACCACTGTGCTCTTTTGGACGTAGATTTCTTTGTGATTTGGAGCTTCACTTAACAAATAGGGAACAAATTTACATGTTATAAATCATCATTAAAAGTTTGAGGTTGGACAAAATGTAAACCAAGTCTGCTAAATTCACGTCAACCTTTGACTGAAAGAAAAGAGCTCCCTTCAATAGATATCTGAATCTCCTGAAAGAACTGAATTTAGTAGATGCATTCATAGTCTATATTAAACCTCTAAACAATGCAAAAGAAAGCCCATTTGGCATTCTGATTAAAATGTTTCAGTTCCCCTTGTACATATCAATTAGATGGTAAGAAGTAATCACGTTGATGATATTAGTTAGCTTCAGAATCCTATGATGCCCATTGTGTCACTTAAGAAACTTTATTCTTTCTAAAAATATGTACCAAATGTGAGACATGGATCCTTAAGTCATGACTTCACTTACAATACAAGATAGAAAATAATATGAGATTTTTTGTGTTAGTAATTAATAGTTTTCTTTTGAATAAGGGTTGGCTATAGGAGACGGAGATACATTAAAATTAGATCTTCTATATCTATTTATTAATTAAAATTGATAAGTGGATAATAGGATAATTTTCTCAAGTAGCTACTCCCAACATTATATCTCCTGAACATGCTAGAGATCAAAATTCCGTATACACATTTACTTATGGAGAGGAATAAGACATAGTACACACACTAGTGATAATTAACATTAATTGAGTGTTTACTATGTGTCAGGCAGTTTAAGTGATTTGCATATATTATCTCGTTTTCGTTTCATCTCTATGAGGTCTTTATTTTTATCACCTTTCTTTTACAGATGAAAAATTGAAGCTCAGAAAGTTTGTATTACGATTAAGAGCTAATATATCCATAGAGTCATAATAGAAAACAGCACACTCAAAATAGGGCAATTTGAACAGAGTTTATTTATACAAGAACTATTTGAAAAGGTATGCAGTAAAATAGCGCAGAAACCTGGAGCCAATAGAGGTGTTAACACCCCCTAGACCTTAAAGGATCATGGCCTTTAGGAGCTCCTAAATGGTAAAGAGCATTGAACTGGCATTCCGAGTTTTCGTCTGAGCACAGTTAATAACTCTTTTCTATTGTGGGCTCTCTTTTTCTTTATAGACCTTAGTTTTCTCATCCATAAATAGAAAGGGTTGAAAGAGGTGATCTGAAAGGTCAGTTCCTTCTTTTTCTAATATCCTCTGATTCTATCTTTATGTAGCAAAATGATCTAAAAGCTTTGATTCTACGTTTAAAAACCGAACTCTTGGCCCAAAAAGATGTGTTACTCAATGACTGGAAGGATGTATCTCTACTGTGGGTAGCTGAGCCATGCATGGAGTTATTGGGCTGTGACTGTGCCTATGCATTTGCAAAAAACAATGAGAAGTATATATTTTGTGGTTCCTACCACAAAACCATTGAAGCTGAATGTCTAGACTCCGACTTTTTAAATTAAAAAACAATGTCTGAATTGTCACATACATCACACTTATGAAAAACAAATTGACTGCTTCGTACAAAGAATATTTTTACTTTTGATAGGGAGTAATGTCCGCAATATCACATTGGTGAGAAATCTTGTGAATTCAAATGCTCGGCATATTTAGAAGGCAAAATGAAAGGTGATCTTTTGAATTAGTTTTTTTGAACTGAAGTTCATGGTCTGTGCAAGCATTTTTTCATACATTTTGTTTTAGGTTTGGCCACTCTCTCTTAGCTTATTCTCCAAAATGTGTTACCTTGGTGATTATTTAAATACAAAAAGAAGGAGGAAAAATCTATCTTGTGTAAAGAGGTGTTAAAATGTCTTTCATTTATGAGATCCTACTGTAGATTTCAGAACCCATATACAGGCTATCACTTTGAGCATTTAGAACAAAACACAAATATTACTGCATTAACTTATTTCCCTATGAATTTTTACTCTTCTTTGTTTCATGAATCATTAAAAACTCAGATCAAAGGAAGCAGCAAAGGGACAAAGAAAAGCAGCAGTGAACCCAAAAAGTAAATTTTCTGCAGGTAAATGACCCAGTGCACAATTGTACACCCTGTTACGGTAAACTAACAGCCATGGGTTGCAAAAAAGATTTGGGGTTTCTGATAATTTCATTTAGCACCAAAAGTAGGAATAATAAGAGTTTAGAGTTGCTACAATCAGTGAAAATATACACAAGAAGAATTCCCTTTTGGTCAAAATTATGTGCTGTGTTTATAATGACTATAATTTTTATCAGTGATCTGAGGATAAGGGCAATTTTTGTCATTTATAAATTACATCTATTAAATGAAAGGTGAGGTAACTGTTAAGTGTGCAACGATCATGGCTGGTGGTAAATCTGCTCCTTTTTTTCAGGTTATTATCATTTCTTTGACCAGGATTGCCATTCTCTATCACAAAAGGGCTCTTTACAATTCCAAGAAAATCTGAAACAAAGAACTCAAAAGTCTCTCCTACCAAAATATATACATGTGTCTTCAAGTTAGTATTTTGAGCTTCTCTAAAATATTGAAAGATTATTAAAAAGTCCGTTGTTTTCATCTAAGTGACATATATGATTGTAATTCCCAGCTGTTGTTTGTATCCAGATGACATTTGAATATACAAGTTCAACTCAAGAAAGATACAAGCGCTTTCTATGAACCTACGATAGATTCGTATGTTGTTGTGTATTAGGGAAAGTGCGATTGTTAGTAAACTTTTTTTGCGTGTGTGTGAGGAAGAGTGTCCCTGAGCTAACATCTGTTGCCACTCTTGTTCTTTTTGCTTGAGGAAGATTGTCCCTGAGCTAACATCTGTGCCAGTCTTCCTCTACTTTGTATGTGGGATGCTACCACAGCATGGCTTGATGAGTGGTATGTAGGTTTGCGCCTGGGATCCAAACCTGCGAACCCTGGGCTGCCAAAGCGGAATGGGCAAACGTAACCACTACACCACCAGGCCAGCCCCAGTAAACTATTTTTTAAGCACTTGCAAAGAATAAATGACTTGAATACAGCATTTTTATTCAGATTTATTGAATAAGCCAACACTTGAGACATAAAGCCACTGAATATTTACCAGGGAATTTTGGATAATTTCTTAAAAGAATCCAAACTTAAAAAGAATTGTTAGTCAAAATTAATTGCCTTTTTTTAGGTGGGGCAGCCCAAAATTTTGGCTGAATTAGTGGTATATGCATTGTGTGATTTGAGAAATACTTAAAATAAGTTCCGTTTGTAGCAATTACCTAGCCTACAATGGCATTACTACTCATTGTCACAGAATTTGAATTTCCAAGATTGGAATTATTTCCAAGTTTGAAAAAAGAGGGATGACCACTTCATCTCCAGAAGAATGCCTGTAAATGCCTTGGCCGATGTTACCTGGAAGTGATGGTATCTGTGGCACGACAATTTCCCCCCTATTAGTGGAAATAATTGGTTAGGTAAGTTATTACATTGGAGGACACAGAGAACAGAGCTAAGTGAGAGAATAATGTCAGTTAAGTTTGGAGTTACAAAGTGTAAGAGTTCTCAGTCTGAAACCGTCAGAGAAGACCAGTTGATACTGGACTACTTTTAGGAACTAGAAAGATTGATGCTAGCCTGAAGGTGCTTAGTGATAGAGCGAGAAAGGGGAAATCCTATATGATGGCCTCTAAAAAAAAAAAAAATAAGCAGAAGACAGTGAACACATGGGAGGGAAAAGTCTTGCCTCTAAGACTCTGACATATCATCTCATGCAGAATAGCATTTGACAATACACGGATCACCTGAAACCCGGAGGATGTTACTGTTGGAGCTCCAGTTAATTAGGGCAGAACATTATATAACAAATGACAGAGCCGTTAGTGGGATGAGGAGGGTATTGGAATTCCAGATGGGAAAGGAGTGTTACCTTCTCCTCCAATTAGTAAAAAAGAAATAAAGGGAGAAAGTGATAGGAAAAAATTAGCTCTGGACACAATTTGAGGAGAATTTTAAGAGCAGTCATCAAATTCTGTAAAATTTGACAATATTCTACACAAACCTAGAGTAATAGTTATTTTATAGATTTTACTTCTTAGAATGATTGGAGGAAAGGCCGTTAAGCAAATTAACTTCAGAGGAGTGAGTGAGATTGGCAAAGAAGTAGAATAATAAAATCATGATTGGATCAAAAAGCAAAAGATTAGGAGCCAGGATCTGTGGGCCTTTGGTTTGTTGATTTTATTAACTAGTTGTGGCATTTAGGCACCATATTTTGTCTTAAATGAATCTTGGGACTCAAAAGAACATCTATCTTCCTTGTTTCATTGATTTTGGAGAATTTTGTAAAATTATGACAAGGAGGAACTTTGAATTGGATAAAATAGCCTCGTCATGTGAACAGTATTCTCGTAGTAATATTGAGCATAGGATGTGCAGATGAAAATTGAAAATGAATTTCTTATGTAAAGAAGCCTTTAAAGTGAGGATTCCCTGTGATTGTGGAACTTCAGTATATGTTACTATCCATCATTAAGAAACTGTTTCTTATTTTCCTATACATTCTTCTTGGCTGCAATGTAATATTATAAAATGCAAGAGTGTTTTTTTTTTCACTTCAAAACTAATCCTCTAAGTGCCAGACAAAGTATATTATAAGTGTTCGACAGATCCCTATTTGATTAATACATAAACACCAATTTTTACAGGGGAATTGAAGAATGGGTATTCGAGCACTTAATTTGGACAAACCAGGAAGAAAGAATTTATACAGAAGAAAGATTGTCAGAGCCTTGATTAAAGCAGTGATTATATGGGTACAGTGAAAGAACATTAATTTATACAACACTGATTTAGCACTAAATATATGACAGTAACAAACAATTATAAGTAGGACCCAAGACATGAGGATTCCAGTAGAAGAGATTATGGACTATATTTCCATGACAATGAAGAAATTCCTTAAGGAATTAAGGGGACATCACAACATTCTTAGATGAAGGAAGCTAATGTGTTGTTAGCAATCCTACCCTTAAAGAGCGACTGAAAGAGGCTGTCTAAACAGAAAGGAAATAGAAAAAGGCTTGGAATGTCAGAATGGAAAGAAGCATGTTGGAATGGGTAAAATAAAGATAAGTGTAATAAACTAGCCTTCTCATTTGTTTCTTAAATCATATTTTGTGATTGAAGCAAAAGTTGTACCACCAGCTGATGTGGTACTTAGTAGGTGTGGAGGAAGTAGTAAAGATAATTATATTTTCAAAGTGTGAGGAGTAAAGTTACTGAGATGGAAGTAAAATATCTGTACTTGACTAGAAGTAGTAAAAGAGCAAAACCGGTAGATTGTGAAAAGTTATGTATGCATATCGTATTACCTAAAGCAACCACTAAATACACTATACAGAGTGATATACAAAAAATACAGTAATAAAGAAATCCTAAAAATCTTTCAAGTAAGCCAAAGGAAGGCAAGCAAAGATAAACAGGAACAGAACCAGAGGAAACAAACAAAAGTAGTAAATTGGCAGACCCAAGCCATAACATATTTATAATTCCCTTAAATCTAAATGGTCTAAGAAAAATAATTGCAACACAGGTATTGACATAGTGGATAAAGAAAAGATGATGCACCAATGTGCTATCTAGCTGAACTCAAACTATAACGATATAGGTAGGTTGAAGTAAAAGGATAGAAAAAGATATACTTATATACATTAATTAAAAGAAAGCAAGATTAACTAAATTAACATCAGACAAAGTAGACCTCAGAACAAAGAAAATTACAAGAGGCAGAGAGAAGTTTTACATAATGACAAAAGGGTCAGTATGCCAAGAAGAGCTATCAATCCTACATATGTCGGAAACAAACAATAGAGCTGCAACATGTGTGAAGTAAAAACTGATAGAGCTGGAATGAGTAATAGAAAAATCCACAATTATAGTTGGAGACTTCAAATCCCTCTTTCAATAACTGATAGATCTACTAGACAGAAAATCATCAAGGATATAGAAGAACTTAACGCCGTTAACCAACAGGATCTACTCAAGATTTATAGAACATTCAACAACTGCAGAATGCACAGCCTTTTTAAGTGCTCATGAAACAGATACCAAGGCAGACCCTATCCTCAGCCATAAAACAAACCTCAACAGTTATTTTTAAAATTTGAAATCATACATGATGAATTCTCTAATCAAACTAGGTATTAATATCAAGGAAAATCTCCAAACACTTGGAAACTAACAAAAAAATTTTACGTATTCCATGAGTCGAAAGGGGAGTTTCAAGAAGTTTTTAAAAATAGATTAAACTGAGTGAAAGCAAAAATAAAAATTTAAATTTAAAATGTAGTTCCTCTAAGCTGTGCTGTAGGGGAAATTTATAACATTAAATGGACACATTAGAAAAAAGAAAAAGTCTCAAATCAAAGAACTCGTACATCAAGAAACTAGAAGAACAGCAACATAAACTCAAAGCAAGCAGAAGGAAAGAAGTATAAAAATATGAGTAGAAAACAATGAAAATGAAAACAAAAAAGGGGGAATCAGTGAAACAAAAAATGATTCAAAGTGGATAAACCAATAAAACTGACAAGCCTCTAGCAAGACTGACAAAGAATAAAAACACAGATTACCAATATCAAGAATATCACGAAAGATCCTGAAAACATCAATAGGACAATGAAGAAATACTACAAAAACTCTACACTCATAAATTTGACAATTTAGATGAAATGCATTCACTCCTAGGACAATCTTGACAAATAGTAATAAAATGGGAGGAACCACTATGCCTGCTTTAAAGATTTATTGTATAGTGATCTGAAGATTGTTTGGTGTTTGTGGACGGGTAGAAGAGAGAATGAAAAAAATGCAAACAAGTATGGACAACTGATTTTTGACAAAATTGTGAAAGCAATTCAATGGAATAGGGTGATCTTTTCAACAAATGTTGCCAGAGCAACTGGTTATCCATAGGCCGGGGGAAGAAAAAGAAACTTACACTAAACCTCATACTTCATTAAATGATTACTTCAAAGTGAATCACGTATTTAAATGTAAAATGTGAAACTATAAAACTTTCAGAATAAAACATAGGAGAAATTCTGTTGAGCCTAGGCCTTGATGAAGAGTTCTTAGTCATTCCATGAAAAGCATGATTCATGAAATTTAAAAATTGATAAATTTGACTTCATCAAAATATAAAAAAAAAATTGGCTCTGTGACTTTATTACAAGGATGAAAATATCAACTCCAGACATAGAGAAAATATATGCAAACTAAATACCTAATTATAAAAAGAAAGAAAAAACCCTCTTAGCTAGAATATATAAAGAACTCTCAAAACTTGGGAAAAACAAATAATCCAATTAAAAATGGGCAAAAGGCGTGAAGCGGCATTTTACTGAAGAAGATATATAGATGGTAGATAGGTACATGAAAATATGTTCAGCATCACTAACCATCAGGGAAATGCATATTAAGACTTCAGTGGGATAGTATCACACACTTGTCAGAAGAGGTAAATAAATTTTCTTTTAAATGACAGTACCAAACACTGTTGGAGGATGTGGAGAAACTGGATCTCTCATACATTGCTGGTGGGAATGTACAATGATACAGCCACTTCAGAAAATACTTTGACGGTTTCTTCAAAAAAAGAGGCTAAATATACACAAATGCTATATGATGAATCAATTGCACTCTTGGGCATTTATCCTAGAGAAATGAAATTATATGTGGACACACACAGAAAAACTGTACTTGATAGTCCATAGCAGCTTTATTTATAATAGCCACAAACTGGAAACAACCAAAATGTGCTACAATAGGTGAACATTTAAACAAAATGTATATACGCATACCATGGAATACCACTGAGCAATAAAAAGTAAAATCTGTTGATAAATATAAGTTGGGTGGATCAAGCGCATTATGCTAAGTGGACAAAAATAAAGCCAATCTCAAACAGTTACACAGTTTATGATTCCATTTATATTACATTGTGGAAATTACAAAATTTTAGAGATGGAAAACGTTAATGGTTGCTGGGATTAGGGATTTTGTGGAGAGGGTATAGATGGGGCTACAAAGGGTTATGAGTGGAAGATTTTTGTGTTGATGGAGATGTTGTATCTGGATTGCAGAGGTGCTTACACAAATCCACATAGGTCATAAAAGAACATAAAACTATACATACACATTGGGCCAATGTTCATTTCCTAGTTTTGAAACCGTACTTAATTTAAGAAGTAACTCTTAGGGGAAAGTGGATGAGGCGTACAGGGAACCTCTCTGAGTTATCTTTGCAACTTCTTGTGAATTTATAATTATTTCAATGTTAATGGTATAGAAATCTTTTTTTATATATTGCTGAATTCTATTTGCCAAATTTTGTTAAGAATTTTTGCATCTATATTCATGAGGAATATTGGTCTGTAGTTTTCTCTTCTTTTCCCCTTTCTTTTTCTAGTTTGGGATGTCAAGGTAATATTAGCTTAATAAAATGATTTGGGAAATAATCCCTCCCCTTCTGTTTTCTTGAAGAGAGTGTGTAAAATTGGTGTTAAGTTTTTAAATGTTTGGTAGATTTCCCCAGTGAAGCCATGTGGGCCTAGAGATTACTTTTCCTGTAGCTTGTAAATTATGCATTCAATTTCTTTAATGTCCACAGAGCTATGCATTTTGTCTCTTTTATCTTGGTTGAGTTTTGGTAGCTTCTGGCTTTCAAGGAATTGTTCCATTTTTTCAAGTTGTGGAATTTATGAGCATAAAATAATTCTTAGTGTTCTCTTCGTATCCTTTTAATGGTTTCAGGATCTATAATGATATCTCTTGTTCCATATTTATTGTTAATGATTTGTGTCTTCTCTATTTTTATCTTTGTCACTGTTGCTAGAAGTTTATGAATTTGTTTTTTTCAAAGACTCATCTTTTTGTTACATTGATTGTCTCTAAGGTTTTCAGGTTTTCATTATCATTTATTTCTGCTCATATCTTTATTATTTCCTTCCTTTTTCTTGCTTTGGGTTTATGTCCTCTCCTTTTGTTAGATTCTTTAGAAACAAGAAACTAGGAGACAGGTGGCTGGGGCAATAAAAGGGTAGCACGAGGGATTCTTATAATGGAACTGTTTTGTATCTTGACTCGAAATACACGTGATAAAATTTCTTTGAACAAAGCACAGAGAGAGAAATGAGTGCATATAAAACTTGTGAAATCTGAATAAGATAGTCTCACTGTCAATTTCCTGTTTGTGGTATTGTACTGTAGGTATGCAAAATGTTACCATGGGAGAAAACTGGGTGACAATATGCAGGATTTTTTGTATGATTTCTTACAACTGCGTTTGAATCTACAATCATTCAAAATAGAAAGTTATAAAAAAATGAAGGCAAAATAAAGATGGTCTCAGTCACCCAAAAGCTGACATAATTTGTCACCAGTAGTTCTACACCAGTGTAAATTGCAAAGGATATTCTGCAGTGTGAAGAAATACTATTCTGGACAGAAAAAAACAGACATCCGGGGCTCAGCCCCGCGGCTGAGTGGTTAAGTTTGCACGCTCCTCTTTGGCAGCCCAGGGGTTTGGCTGGTTTGGATCCTTGGCATGGACATAGCACTACTCATCAGGCCATGCTGAGGCAGCATCCCACATAGCACAACCAGAGGCGCTCACAACTAGAATATACAACTATGTACCGGGGGGCTTTGGGGAGGAGAAGAAGAAGAAAAAAAGAATGAAGAAGATTGGCAATGGATGTTATCTCAGGTGCCAATCTTTAAAAAAAAAAAAACAGACATCCAAGAATGAATAAACTTCTCCAATAATGGTAAAAAAAAAATGGATAAATAAAAAAGACTATTGACTGTTTAAAACAAAAATAGCAACAATGAGTTGTGTGGTATCTACCATATGTACAAGTGCAGTAATTAACAGTAGTAATAAAGGTAGAGAAATAAAGGAAATAATGGGACAAAGGAAATAACAGGATGGTAGACTGCATATTAAACTCTTTGATTAAAAGGCAAAAATTGTCATACTGAGGAAAAATGTAGCCCTACGTTCTTCAGAAGAAATGACTTTAATTATAATGATGCAGATAAGTTGCAAGATGCATGCAAGCACAAACCAAAAGAATATTGATATGGCTGTATTAATATCAGACAAGGGAGACTTTCAGCCAAGAAGTATTATGAGAGAGAAAGGACATTTCATAATGATAAAATAGGTCACATCAACAAGAATATATAGGAATGTAAAATTTGGATGCACCCAATAATGCACCTTCAGAATAAGTAAATCAAAATTGACAACTACGTGGAGACTCGGAGAAATCACCAATTACATTGGACATTTTAAAGCCTCTCTTTCAGTAACTGTTACGACATGCTGGTAAAGAGACCAGGACACTGCAGATCCAAGGAATGTGGATGTAAGGGAATGTGGGGGGTAGTAAAGTAATAAATGTGGTAGAAAAAATTACATCTGATCTTCCCCACCAATCAGCGTTCTTAGGGATTGCACTGAACGTTTTGAAAATTTTCTAGAATGTTAGGTATATTTAATATAACAGTTAAGCTCTGTATACTGTCAGGAAAAACCAAACCCTAAAATAGAAAAAAAAAATTGCCCACAAAGCCTCCTTTAGCTATCTTCCTATGTTGGTCCACTCACTCGTCAACTTGGTCTAACTTGCTTTCTACCTTTACCACTCCTCCGAAATTGTTCACATTCAGCTCACCATGTTCTTTATGTTCCCAAACCCAGAACTCCTTAGTCGTCTTCTTACTGCTTTCTTCTTTCAACTCCCTTTCCCCATAACTTTCAGTATGCCACACGCTGTTGTTTTTTTTTTTTCTTTCTTTCTCTCTTGTCATTCCTTCTCAATGTCCTGCTAGTCTTATTCTGTTGTGTCCATCATTAATTGTTAGAGTTCCTCAAGGTGCCATCCTAGGCTCTTGTCTCTTTTCATGGTTTACTCTGTCTCCAAGTTTCATTCAAATGTATTGCTTCATTTACCATCAAATGCTATCTGATCTAAAATGTTTATGTATTCTGAAATTCAGATCCTAAAATCTAATTGTGTCCTCCTTTATGTCTTTGCTTGGATGTCTCCCAAGAATCTCAAACTCCACAGAAACAAAACTCAAGCCTTCATCCCCTTTCCAACCTGGCTTTTCCTGAAAATACTGCCCCTCTTCACTCAATTGCTCAAGTTGAAAATGTGGAGTAAATGTTTACTCCTTCATATCCCTGAACCCTCGTCAATTTCCAATCAATCTCCATGTTCTATCAGCTCTCACTTTTAAATATCTCTGGAATCTCCCTGCTTCTTTCTATCTTTTTTGTTGGCTGTCTAGTCAAATTATCTTGCCTGATGTACTAAAATTGCCTTTTAACAAGCCTCCGTACTTCTAGAATTATCCCCCATCCCATTTTAATCTAGTCTTCCCAGTACATTCAGGTTTACATATTTGACATACAATCTGATCACGTAATTCGTTTACTTAATACCTTTCAGTGCTTTTCCAGTGTCCTTAAGATGAACTCCAGGACCTTTAACATAGCTGACAAAGAAGCTTGCATAATCTAAGCTCTGCCTATCTTGAGAGCCTCGTCCTGTTCATTATGCTTCATTCTTCTTGTCATTCACTTTACTCCAGTCGTTGTGGACTTTTTTCAGTTTTTGAATGATTCCCTGCCTTGTTCCCTGTTTGTATAGTACTCTCCACATTTATCCCTTGACCCATGTAATCACCACTTATCCTTTAGTTCCATGCTTAAGGAGAATTTTCCTTGATAAGATTAGTCCCTGAAACATATGCTTCTAAAAATGTTGGATTTCTGCCTCTAGCTCTCATAATACTTTTTAAAATTACACTTTTGATTATTTGTCCAATATCTTATCTTTTCCACAAAACTACAAACTCTATGAGGACAGTAGCATTCCCAGCACTTAGAAAAGTGGCCAGCATAAAGTAGGTGGTTAATAATTGTTTGAATTAATTATTGAAATCAATAATTTTATGCCAGGTGTTAATACAAGTGAAGCAAGGCAAAGAAATAGAGAAAGATTAAGGTCAGGGAAGTGCTATTTTAGAGAGATAAGTCTGGAAAGGACTCTGTGTTGAGGTGACATTTGAGGAGAGGCCTGAATGAGGAGGAGTGAACCTTCAATATCTGTGAAAGTATGTCCCTGGTAGGAAGTATCAGCTAATGAAAATGTCGCGAGGTAGGAAAATACTTGGGATGTCTGAAGAGAAATAAGGCCAGTCAGTGTGATTAGAGAAAAATAAGGAAAGGTATAGGGGAGCAGCATAGAAGAAGAGAGGAGAAACAAGTATCAGGGGCACATTACTCACTGTCTTACAGGCTTTAATAACGGCTTTTATTCTAAGGATGATGAGAAGCCACTTGAGAAATCTGGGACACTGACATGATCTGATGTGTGTGTGTGTGTTTTAAACACCTTAATATCTTTTGGCTAATCTAGACTGGAGAGAGGAACAGTATTAGACTCAAATTACGAAGAGAGGATTTTCTGCTTTTCATTGATCCAGCTGTAACTTCACTGAGGTAATAATTTTTAAAAGTTCAGTGATCTTGCCTAATCTTTTACTACCTTGACACTTTTAATATAGCATATGAGAAAATTTTATGGGGGAATGTGTTTGATTGTTTTCAGTCTTATTTTCACATGCATTCAATTGGCTTTTCTTCAGTCATCGTCCCCTCAAAATACTCATTGAATTTGATATGATCTCCTCTACTATAAAATGAGGATAACTTTTAAAATCAAGTCCTCTAATATTTAATCATTACTTAACAAAGGAATCTTATTCTAAGGTTTTCTGAAACACGGGATTATATGGGAACAAGCTCATATTGATCAATACTTTAGATTTTATGCAGCTGATGCTTTGGGAACCAGCCTAACAGTTTATTTATTTTACTGGCTTATATGCTCACAATAAATGAAATTGTATATGTTGAATAGGACAAAATTCTTCTCTGTTATTGGACAGAAGTCAGTTTCCTGTTCAATGATGGCTAAAGAACTATAAATAGTAAATGGTAGCGAAAATTATTTTCTTGGGATGCTTAGCGTTATTATATGCAGTTGATAGAATTATTTAGAGTATACACTTTTTATTACGAAGTTTTGAAGATTAACTTTTCTTTTAAGGATGTGATAGTACGTTACTTTTAACTTTTTAATTAAATTAATGTGAGTGATTTAAAGTCTGATGAAAAGGATTTTTTAAAAAATTGAGGTATAATTGATATATAATAAACTGTAACATATTTAAAATGTACAACTTGACAATTTTGATGTCTCTATCATCTATCCATCTATCTGTCTGTCTATCTACCTATCTATTTATCTATCTATCTATCTAATCTCCATGAAACCATCACCACAATCAAGATAGTGGGAATATCCATCATCTCAAAAGTTTCCTCATGACTCTCTGTAACCCCTCCTCCCTGTTGCTCCTCCCTACCCTCCCTAGGCAACCACTAATCTGCTTAGTGTCAGTATAGGTTCATTTGCATTTTCCAGAGTTTTGTATCAGTGAAATTATACAATATGTACTCTTTTTGTTTGGCTACTTTCAATTATCATAGTTCTTTGCACTTCATTTATTGTGGTGCATATATCAATAGCCCAGTCCTTTCCATGGCAAAGAGTATTCTATTGTATAAATATATCACAGTTTGTTTATCCATTCACATCATGATGAACATGTGGGTTGTTTCCAGTTGGGGCTCTTACAAATATATCTGCTATGAGTATTCACGTACAGAGTTTTTTGATGGACACATGCTTTCCTTTCTCTCAGAGTGGAAAAGGTGGCTCTTAAAATATGTATATGTTTCCCCTTTTAAGAAACTGCCAAACTGTTTTTCAAAGTGGTTTTTTACCATTTTACATTTCCATCAGTAGTGTGTGAGAGTTCCAGTTCCTGTTCTAAAAATCTTGGTGAATCCTTCGTATCTCTTTCACAGTTTTTATTTGGCATAATTGTTTCATATCTGGCCCTCTCACTGACAATATCTAATGTCATTAAAAGTTTAAAAGGTGTCAGGAATTGTAGTATTTTACAATCATTCTGTTATTTAATCCTCACAGAAAGAATGCAAAAGAGCAATTATTATTCCCTTTTTACAGAAGAGTAAAGTGAGGATAAGTAACTTGCCCTACAACACATCAATGTTAAGCCGTAGATCTGTGATTTGAACCCAGGTCGTCACTTTGGAGACAGTGATGTTAACCAATTTGCTGTAAACTCCTATCTTCTATGCCAGGGGTTTCAGCATGGACCCCTTTGATACCTGGTGAAAACCCTAATAACTTAAGGCCTTTGACAGCTGGTGAAGCTCCTTTGAATTATATTTAAATGCAAAAATAATATATTCAGTATTACAACAGAAACTAGTTGCACTGAAATAAATTTTTCTAAATATTTTAAATGCTGTGGCATAATACATACTTTCTTATTAATATATTAAATAACGTGATTTACTGGAGGACTTAATAACAACCATAATTTCCAAGTAAAGATGAATGTAAAAAAATATTGTGAGATATATGCAGCGTCGATAAAAGGAGATGAAAAACTTGTGATTTTTATTAGTGACAAAGTCACAGGTACTGCTAATGCTGCTATGGTTTATAGGCTACAATACTAAATGAAAATAATGTTAGACTTTTGTTAGAGGTTAGTGAAAATAAAGATGTAATACTTCTCTCATCCAAGTTAACAGACATCTGACTTCTATACGTGGACCTTGGACCTGAGTTTAGAAGTCTTGCCCTCACCCATAAGCACCATGAAAATAGCATTCATGTCTGTTTTGATCGTTGCCATATGACCAGTGCTTAGCACAGTACATTGTATAAAGCAGGTTCTACTGGATGAGTGATTAACAGAATCCAAATCTCTCAATACTGCACTGGACGTTAGGATTTAGCAATGGACAAGACAAACATGATCTCTAGTCTGAAGAACTAACTGTATATTGGGAAATACAAACAATTCAATAAATTCTTGAGACCCTGGCCAAGTTATATAACTTTTCAGAGCCTCAGTTTCCTCATCTGTAAAATGCATATAGTAGTCACCCTCATAGGTTCAGTATGAAGATTGAATGAGTATCAATATAGTGGAGATACATACATACATACATACGTATATATATATATATATATATATATATATATACATACTTGTATAGGTATGTATATGTGTGCATGAGAAGAGTACCACCTTCTGTTGTAGAAGTATTTGCCATTATTGTGATGAAGACAAAGGAAGTACAAGATGCTATGAAATTGCATAGCAGGGGAATATAATTTTATCTGGGGAATGAAAAATGCCTCACATAGCAAGTTGTATTTCAAGCTGATACCTGAAGATTGGATGGAAGGTAGGCAATCAAAAGTGAGGAGAGGCTTATGGAAAGGTGAAACAGAACATGCAATATCTCTGAGACAGTAAGGAGTGCAGTATTTTAGAGGGAAAAAAGTTCGTTGTGGCTGGAACAAAGTGTGAAGGGGAGAAAGAGAGGTAAGACTTGAAGCTGGAGAGGTGAGCAGAGGCTAAGGGTAGAAACCAACCCACATAGTATTTGTCTATGCCATTCACAACCCCTAAAGTAGATATGTTTAACCACAAAAGTGATTTTTTTAAATAACAGTCATTGATAAACCACTATTTTAAAAATTGTTCTGTAGAATGATGTGTATATTATTTTTGAGAAACTTTAGTGGGTTCAAATGGACTCAATTTTTCTTTCTGGGTTTTTTCTGGCCTTTATAAATTAACCTGTTACAGATTATTATGTATTTCATGATGTATAGGGGTTATTTGTGTTTGTTACATAGGAAATTAAAATGGAGGTAGGATAGCTAAAATATATACATACATACACCCCTTAGGAAACAGTATTTCACAACAGTGACATTGGCATATCTCACATATGCGAAATGAATTATTGCTTATAGTTTCATAAAGAAACTACCCAAAAAACTGTTTTCTTTTTGTGGGAGTAGAGGATAGCTCCCTATCAAACTAAATACCTAATTGATGGGTGAGAGGAGAAATGTAAGATTTTATCAATTTTTCCTTTTAAGGTATTTTTCTCATGAAAACACTTGCTTTCCTGTTTTGTCATTTCAAACTGTAAATGTTAATACTCCGAGAGAGGCATACTTAGAAGTTTTAGATAAGATTCATACTGTATAGGTTATGGTAATTGTAATTTTCTAAAAAAATTTCAAATGCATTTTCCTGAAATGACACTTATTTCCTTGTAAACTAATTGTGTTAAGAGTCAACTAATCTAATTTCTTAATTTCTAAAGAGAGCACTCCTCTTAAGTCAAAATATCAAGTGTAAGGTCCACTCTTGGGAGAAACACACGCAGTACCAGTGTTTAAATGTCTCCAGTGTGCAAAATAAATGTTTTCTTGAAAAAATTCTCTTATCAGAAAATTTCTCATCAGAAAATTTTCTGTAGAATCACGAGGCAAATTCCATTTGAGAAAGTGCATGCTATATTTTATAATAAGGCAGAGATAAGGAGCTGAGCACACAGCATCCTTATTTCAAAAGTACAATCAGAAAGACAGAGTTTTTACTCTTAAAAGGCTGTGAAGATAAGTGAAAATCAGCCAAAATTTCATTGTGAATAATATGATGTATGGCAAAGGAACTCTACTCTTGGTATAGTTAGGAAAATAATTTAATCCAAATGCTTTGCATCTGTACAGAGGACCGAGTAGATACTGAAAGAGATTTGCAGATCCACTGTTTTTTAGGCAGGAAGAATGCTCGTTAAATGCAGAACGCTGCTCTGGCTCATGTGTTTGCTCCGAGGTGTAGGTTTTGTTCCACTGACGTATCAGATAGTCAGAGTGGTTACCACACCGACGTTGTAGCAGCTGCATAATAAATGACTGAGAGAATCATGTTAGGCATGCCCACCTAACCTAACTTGAATCATGCGAAAGGGGAGCTGTTGGAATTCAAATAGACTTTCTGGTTCCCAGCAGTCGGCAGTAATAGAATGCTTTCAGGAAGATGACAGAATCAGGAGAAAGATGCTGTTTTGCACTATCTTGATTTGTTACAGCAGCCAACTTATTGGCATGATGGAGTGACAGGAAAAACAGCTGGCATGGAAGGTAGGATTATTAAAGCTATTACATCATTATGAATACAATTAGAAGCTGACCATGACAAAGCATATGTTTGAACAAGCAGCTGTTGGTAGCTGGGGTTTGTTGCCGAGCTCTTCAAACTCTGCAAACAGTGTTGCTTTTACAGGATGGATTTTTAAATTTCCTTGTGCTGCGTTAGATTTTTGGGGGGTGTGCTTGCCTCCAACCTCAGGGAAACACTTCTGGGATAGAAATCAGTGTTAGAAGATTTTTAGAATAAAGTATTTTTCAAGAATCTAGGTTTCTCCAGGTAGATGATGACAGGGGGGAAAAAATCTATGGGGAAGCTACCCCAGCTGAGTTACATGCCATTTAGTTACAAGGACTGATGGCTATATTGGCATATTCAGACCTTGAGAGAAATGAGAATGTATAGAATGTTTGGATAGGTTAAAAATTGTTACACTTGGTTACTGTTTTATAAGGAGTTTGGCTGTCAGTCTTTTCTCCTCATCAATTTCTAGCTTTTGACATTTATTCAGTCATTCTGCATTATATGAAGAAAATACATCAATATCTCCTGCAGGGTTTTTCAACAACTCTAGCATCTGTTTCAGCTATTGAACTGTATTCACGTTTTGCCAAGTTGATGTCGACCCAGCTGGTCTATCATTTCTCGCTTGATTACTGCTCTTAATTTCTCTGTATCAGCTTGTTTCAGATAGGGCTTTGAAAGCTGTTAATGAAAAATTACATAAAATGATAAATTATTGAAAATTGGAGCATTTATTTATTTAATTACTTTGGAACCTTAATGAGTTTTGTCTTACATTCTTTCTTGCCTGCGTACAATCTTTAGAACCCTTTTGCTGTTTTGCAAGATTTCTTTCCCATACAATCAGTGGATTATACTTATAAGTACTTTTAAACCAATGGGGCATGAGGTTGGACTATATTTGGCTCCAAAAATAAAGTTTTGGGGAAAATGGGAACAATTTCAGCTTTTTATAGAAACTATGCATCATTTCCATATTCTATCTTGATACTCTGTCATGGGGATCTGTCAGTGAGTATATATTGGACCGAACATATTGAAATAATTTTTATCACCACTAGGGTAACAAGAAAATAAAACATTCAAAGCTGTTTTTAACAAGTGATTGCTTAAAACAGATGTCAAATAATATAAATAGATTTTCCTGAGTATGAAAAGCATGATTGTTAACTATCTATATAATACAGAATCTTTCAGCTCTCTGCCCGGTCTCCCCACTAACCTGAGTAGCTAAATCATCAAAGTTAATAGACTATCATGTATGAACATCTAATATGACCTTTTGGTGTACACAGTATTGCTCATATGTGCTGTACCTTTTCTGTAGTGATTGTAATATCCCAGTCAGTCTGGTCAACGAACACTACTGGCTGTTATGTAACTTTTCCCCCTGAATGTTAGTCCATGTTTTTCAATTACGTATTCCTTTTAGAAAGAGTGACTTTAGAACAACATATATTTAAACATCAGTGAATCAGTTAGAAACTGATGGACCAAGTATCCTACTCGGATGCATCCAAATTAATTGCTAACTTATGTTTTGAAAAATAGAGATTTGGATGAGTACTTTTTAACCTTGAAGCATACATGACTGTGGTTGAATATATAATTCATAATTCATACATACAGCAAGAGAGAAAATAGTTTCCTAGATGTATAGTTTTAGCAGCAAACATATTTTAAATCATTTGGTTCAGGCAATCTAATAATTTCCTGTTAATACTTTTGAGTACTGCATGTGCTTTTGTATAGTCTATTACAGTACTTGTTTAATCTTTGGGAAGCTCAGAGACTGACGAAGAATTTTGCATCCAAATGATATAGGGTTATTTCTTGGTTGGTTGACAAAAATCAGCTATATCTATACTATTGTTTAAAATACATTTCTCGTCTGTCAATGTTATTTCTCAACTTTTTCTAACCATTTTAAGTGACAATTCAAGTCTAGAAAAACTCTTTTATATTATCTCTTTAGCAGGACTTTCCTTTTGTGAATTGTCTCCTGTGAGAAAAATGTGAGCTTCCTGCTGGCCTCGCACTCCTGTTACCATAGTTACTTTAAAAAGGTTTTCTTTTCAATGAAGATAGTGTAATTTAAATCAGCCACTGGACTCCCTAAACCGTGTTATTTTGTTTGTAGTTCAGGCTGCTTCGTTTGTGACTAGGAAGTGCTCTGTATTTGATTTCACTGATGAATGGAGAGGGCAGACACTAGGTGGCACCAGCTGTTGATTATTAATGAAATCTTAAAGGCTTTTGGCCGCACACCTGAAGAGCAGGCATAGCCTTACTGATAAATGTATTTGCAAGAGTTGGAAATGCTTGCCGATCTTTCTGGCTCTGGAAAAAGATTAGCATGCAAAGTGGTGAGACCATGTGAAGGCTCTAAATCTCAATTGCTTCATTCTGTATTTTCTGAAGAGATCAGAAAAAAAAAAAAGATGAAGAAATGCATAAAAATAAAATGTATGAAAGAGAGGTGGGACAAATGAAATGGACTATAAACATTTAAATGTTTTTATCAAATATGAAATTGGTAACATATAAATCTCTGTGGGGTTATCCCAACTCTCTACAAACCAGATTGTTTTTCTAAGGCATTTATACTATAAAAGCAACTATTTGTCATTTTTAGGTAAAAATCTTAGCGAGATTACTATTTTTTAATTCAAAAATGCCCCGTAGTTCTCCTTTAATGATAATACTGTCCAGTGAAAATTCCCACTTGTGATGGAGTGGCCCGACTTCAGATGTATTGCTCTTCATCCAGAAAGAGGAGCAGGGGGAGACACTATCAGTTGAGAAATATGCTTTGAAATGTTTTTTGCTGAGAATCTTGCTCTTTCCTGTTATTCTCCAATTCTCATGTCGTCTATATTTTAAGAATGAAAAATCAAATAAAAACAACCCATATAAGCGTGTGCACACACCCCCAGAGACATATACATACATTTGAAAAAAGAATAGTTGAAAAAGACCACAACAATATTTTTAATTGGTCCTGGAGTCAGCAAACTAAAATGAAAAAGAAAGAGGAAAATCCACAATTAGGGCAGGGAGATTAAATAACTGCTCATATTGGAAATATTATTTTCGAGAAAAATAAGCAATCTTTTTCCCCCACTGGGAATAACTGAGAATTCCTGAGGAAGATGGGATGCTTTAGAATGAAGGGAAAGGTCATATAGGCCACAATCGTCCCAGGTTTTATGAAACAGTATGTGGTATAGCTAGTTATCTTGATTATACTGTGAAATTTGTTGATTTTTATGATGTCGTCAAGATGGAGAAATGTTTGCCATTTGATGTAAGTCTGGCAGATTAATTACCTTGATAAATTATTCTGCCTGAGTGTTTCAATTAATGAATCCTTGCAAACCAGGAAGGGGGCTTCTCATAGGACTACGACGTAGTTCTATCCGACTGACTCTATCTGACTTTGACCTAATCTCTCCTTCTGTGCCCTGTAATTCTGATCTTGACCTCACTTGGTCTGTGAAATACTAATACCTGAAACATGAAGGAAGATCAAAATAGCTTGCCTAGCTTGCAGAGAGAACAGATACATTGGATTATTACAGTACCAAAGGATTATGAACACCTAGAAAATGTGATGAGGCCCAAAACATGAATTTCGAGTGGAATAACATCCTGCACTAAGGTTCAAAAATCATTGCAACCAGTACAGTATTGAGAGAGTTAAAGCTTAACAATAATTCATTGAATAAGACAATAATTTTCTTAGCCGTAATTTCAGTGTCAGTCGTAGTCTCATATGGCATTGAAACAAAATAAAACAAAGTAATGTTGGACATGTATCCTTTCAAGAAGGAAACAACAATAAAACAAATTTTAGAAGGATTTTTTTTTTTAGACAAACGTTGTGGTCTAAGAGGAACTTTAACATTTAGGAGAATGTTCAGTAAAAAAGGTGCTGGAAACTATAACATTTGAGGGGCATTGAAGGTACTAGAAAAGGGAAAAGTTGAAGAATGCTTTAAAGGGGAAGAATAATGAAGAAAAAAAATGTTCTTCCAATTAATTGTGTAAGCAGAAAATTGACTACTTTGTGAGATACTATATTCCTTGTTCCTAAAGAGTTTACTGCTGTGAGTGGAGTTCTTACATTAAAAAAAAATTGAAGGAGATGCCTAGGATAACTTCTACTTTTAAAAATCTGTAAGTGTAATCATTTATGAAAAAATATTTCCCTTTTGAGATATTTCTTTGAGTGTCTCTACTACTCCACTGGAATTCCTTCAGGCAAGGAGTGAGCAAATTATGGCTCATGTGCCATGCCTCTTTTTGTTTGGCCAGCCGGCTAAGAATGGTTTTTCCATTTCTAAATGATTTTTTTAAGATAAATAATATTTTGTGATGTGAAAATTACATCAAATTTTAGTTTGTGTCTATTAATAAAGTTTTAGTGGTTGACAGCCACACCTGTTTGCTTACACATTGTCTATGGCTGTTTTCATGCTAACATAGCAGTTAAGTAGCTCTGACAGAGACCATATGGGCCACAAAACCAAAAATATTTACTATCTGGCCCTTGGTGGTAAACATTTGCTGACCTCATCTCAAGACTGTAAGGGAACTTTGCTTTTTGTTCATTGAATCAAGTGTCTTAGAGCAAGCTAGGTAACAACTTAAATATCAGCTGAGGATCATAGACAGAAATTGTGACCACTCATAATATATAAGCACTACAGACTGTGAAAAGGGGTTCAAATATGCCACTTAGGAGTTAATCATGGGGCCATTTTGGCTGTTAATGTATTGATAGATTTTACTTGCTGAGAGATGTTTATTATTTACTGTCACCAAAAGACAATTGGAGGTCTCTGCAGTCACTGACATATGTAATATCTGCTTTGCCTAAGCCCATTGATTTTGCTGAACTTACGTATTTTCTAAGATTCAGTTATTTTTATTGTTACTGTTATGTTATTGTATGGTTTCAGTAAACTTACAGAAAGTGCAGAAGTCAATGGAGAGCAAGGTAAAGTGAATGGAAATTACTTCTTGCAGTTACCCTTTTCTCTCTTCGTAGGCCTATAAAATCTCTAAGCAGCTTTTGCATTTCATAGTTCTGGAGAGGTGCTCACCTTTTAAAAAATATGAGAGTGTTCTTGAGCAAATATGGTCTAGAGGGGGTCAACAAATAGCAAAATAAAAATATATACACTGCACTATAAAAGAACAGCTCAGGCTGTTAGTAAATGATTGATAAGAAATGCTAGATTTAAAAGTTAGCAATGAGATATTGATGAGATATTTCCCTGAACACGTGGATGTGAGAGAAGGGCTTCTTTTTTAAAATCATACGAGAAACCGTGGTCAGATTCTAAGCATAAATTTAAGGGATTCTGGATTTCCGTCATATATGACAATCTCCATAGTTTCATGATTGTGAAACTAAAATCCCTGCATTTTTTCCTGGGAAGGCTATTTCTGCTCACTGGTAGCACTGGAAATTCCTGTAAAACCCATAGGATTCTTATTTTATTTCCATGAGGATGTTACTGAGCAGCTATCTTGTGATGCCTGTCTCTATGGTAACAGATACAAGGCTTAAGGGTCTGAAGGAAATTCTTCCTATTGGTTTAGGAATATGGAGCGATGAGGGAGACTCACTGAGGAAGAGGATAAAGCTGAGGGAAGGCAAAAGAGGCATTGAGAGAAAACTGTCACTAGAGAGCTGTTGTGTGTGTGAAAATGATTTCATTTCCTTTAAACCTATCACAGAATGAAATAAAAACCAACATGTAAGTAAAGTTAAAAAAAAAAAAAGGTTCTTTCAAAGTATTGTTTTTCAACTATCCAGTCAATTTTATGTAATTGCAGTCATACAGATCTTTCCCTTGGTTGGCTTGCTTTTCGCTATGCAGGAAAAGATTGCTGCTTGTCTGTAATTGACAAGAGGAGGGCTCTAGTCCTGGCAAATTTAGTTCTTGTTATTGTTATCGAATATCTTGATCTTTTAAAGTACTTTCTTTTTCTTGATTCCAAGGGTAAGAATATTGAGTTCTGGTTGGCATTCCTCATAATCGCTAAACTTTTCAGAGAATTATGAATGTACACTGTCCTTCCAGGATATTCTTTTTAGGTCTATTTCTATTAAAGACCAGCAATAAGTATAACCAGCATAAAAGTTATTTGAAACTTGAGTATTCTTTAGAATGTGTGGGGTAAGATACTATGTTTTTACATGTTTTTCTTTGTTTCTCTTATTGAAATAATAAAAGCAAACAAAACCCCATATATTTAAAAATACTTAGTTTTCCATTTATTTCACTTTTTCCTTATCTTTTACTTTAAGTTTAGAAAGAACTCACTCTGTTTTATTGTTTTAGAAAAGAGATAAATATGATTTTCCTTTCGCTTTGATTTAAAGTATATTCAAGGTATTAGCAGATAGCCAAAAGTATTATATGTCCTTCAGGAAAATATAAGTCCCAGAGAGGAGACATGGCTGTTTTACTGTGAAGTTTTTATACATATTTTCAAGATTAACACAGGTGTTGGGGTTTCCTTTATCCTGATGTCTTCATATATTATATATTAGGATCAAAGTAAAAAAGCAATAAAATAATGGAAAGTGAGCACAAATTCATAACTTGATGAAGGAAAATTAAGATTTTGAGGTTGAAGATGAATACATTTCCAATGATATTTTAGAGGATCAAATTAACAAATATTTGTTTATTATTATTCACTGACATAGTGCTTAAAGCTTTAATGGATTTTTCTTTTTATGGTTTATTTTCTGGCCTCAAGAAATTTGTGCAGCTGTAACTTTTCACAAACTTAATTCACTCTGTGTAGATATTAATAAAAACTAAGACGATGTCTTCAGGACTTGTTCACACTGTCTTTAAATTAAATGAAAAATCAAGGTAGCTGTAATGGTGCAGTACCTTCTTTAATAATTTTGGAAAATAAAGTTTTTGAAAGAAAACCTTCTTTATGGCTATACATTTTGAACCAAAAAACAGTAATTGCAATATAAAGTGAAGTTTCTGAATAAAGCAAGGCTATTTTAAATGTTAAACATATACTACTTTTGGAAACCTGACTTCAATTTAAAAAGTAAGACATTGCCAGTGTATGTCGAGCATGACTGGCCTCCAGAACCCTTCTTATTTTGTTGGGCTTTAGGCTTACACAGTTCAAAGTCACTTCAGGGAAAAAGCAAATGGGGAAAAACATGGTCTAGACAAAAGTACTCTAGGAAGTAAAGATGAGGAGATAATCTTCTCGACAAACGTTTACACAGGAAGTCGGGGATGGCTGAACTGCAAGGTTGGGTGGTGCACAGAGATTAATCACTATCCATATACACTTGAAGATAAATGGTGCCTATCAACATTCCCAAAGAGATACTGTCACTATCTGGCAATCCAGAGACAAATACAAAGAACTAAGAAGAACAAGTAGGGAAAATAAACTTATTAGCATCAATCTGCTCCGGTCATGGCATCGTTACAACTGATTGTAATGCTCCCAGGATAAAGCATGATAAGGACCATCATATTCTGATTTTACTAGCATAGATTTCTGTTTTACATATTATAGGTGGAATTATGCATTACAGGAACAATAACCTGGCTTATGGAAAGTGATGCTAATGTTAACCTGAAATTTTATGGGTTTTAGGCAAGTTGTGGGACTTACTTATATTCTGTGACAAGTGTGAAAAGGACGAGTTTGAGTAAAAGGCTCCCTGTGATGGAAATGTTAGTGTAGTGAGTAGGAATCTCAGGCTCATCCCCTTTGGCTGCTGACCCATTCAGAGGCTGGTTCTGGTGGCCGTGGTGGCAAGAGGAAGAGCCCATTTCTCCATTAGGTCATCCAGAAGATTAGAGCCCACCAACTGAAGTGACGGGTTGTTTCTGCTGCTTTCCATTCATCCAACAAATATTTATTGGTAAATTCTAACTGTCAGGCTCTGTGCTAGCGCAAGATGACCAAGATAACAGTCCCTGAGGAATTTAGAGATGAATGTGCTTTATGTGGATGAGGACAGGAAAATATCTACAGTGACAGCTTATCAGAGGGCAGCTGCAGCTGTGAATCCAGACAGAAAGGCCTGCTTGGGAATGAGCTAGAGGCTTCCAGGGTTCCTAATTTGAGTGATGTGGAAGAACTGGCAAGTCCATCAAGGAGAAAAATGGTAGCTGAAGGAAAAGAAGGCAAATTCAGTGAAAAACAGTAACTTAAAGTAAAGGGTGAAGTAACATACTTGAAGTTTCGCTTGAAGTAAGAAGAGTGCCTACAAGCTGTTGCCCATCTTCATTGAAATCAAATCTGGAAGGAAGCGGTTTAGACTGTTGTAAAAGTCAGTTGCAGACAATGAGATTGAACATTTTTAAACCTATGTGGGCGTGGTCATGCAAACTTTCTCTCAGATTTTAAAAAGATTAGTGATCTCTCTTGGTAGTTTATGTGCATCTATCCCTGAAAACTCTTTCCTATGCTGTCTTTAGAGAAATTGTAATATCACTTTATCTCAGTGTATCTTTAATTAGAAGCTAACTGATAATGTTTCACCTATGTTTAATCACAGAATTAAACCTCAGAGATTACACAGGAAGGCTAAAAGGGTGACATTTTATATAAGATAGGCCTATTGCTACATAGACCTGTAACATGATAAAATCGTGTTAGAGAATCATGAAGGTTTCATCTAACTTGAACAGCATCCAATTTAATTGGTCTTCAACTTCGCTCCTGACTCCTAGGAACTTAAAAAAAAAACATGGGTTTACATTTTAATTTGGAATAAAAGATGAGCAGAATATTTTCTGAGCAATTGCAATGTCTAGAAAGTCTCTCCCTCTCTCTCCCCCCCTCCCCATTCTCCCTCTCTCCCCTCCTACTTCTTCCCTTTCTTGTTTCCTCTCCCCCGTCTTCACACACATATAGATGTGTATGTATGCGTGCATGCATATGTGTGTATCTCTATTTCTGTCTCTATCTCTGACTCTGAAGTAATTTATATATGTAGGGTAAAGGCAATGAGGATTTCCTACAAACATGCATTATTGGAGTAGTTTTCCTTTGTAGATGAAAGCAATTTTGTACGGCTTGGTTTTTAAAACTTTTTTTTTTAATTGAAGTATAACACAAATATATAAAATGGCACAAATCAATAAGGGTACAACTTAATGAGTTTTCACAGAGTTAGCACATCCCAGTGATTACTCAAAGCAAGAAAAGGAATATTGCCTGCATCCTCAAACTCCAATCTTACCCCTTTTCAGTCAATACTCCCCCAAAGATAAGCACTAGACTGACTTCTAACACGCCATAGAATAGGATAGGCTATTTCTGAAATTTATTTAATTAGAAATATACAATATGTACTATTTTGTGTCTGATTTCTTTTTCTCAACATTGTGTTTATGAGATCTACCTATTTTGTTGCTTGCTGTGTGGTTCAACCATTTTCAGTGCTGTATGGTATGCCACCATATGAATATACCACAATTTACTTAGCCCATCCACTCTTGATGAACATGTGGATTGACTCCATTTGGGAGCTCTAAAAATTAATGTGATTCTAAACATTCTTTTACACTTTACACATGTACATACACCTGAGTTACGTGAATACCAAGAAGTAGAATTTGTGGGTCATAGAATAACCAAGTACCCACCTTTGGTTGATAATGCCAAGTAGTTTTTTAAGGTAGGTAAACAAGCTTACTTAACCACCATCAGTATATGAAGGTTCTGGATATTGTTGCCAATGCTTAGTATTATCAGTGTTTAATTTTATTTATCTGGCTGTTGTTCTGTGGTATCTCCATTGTGGTTTTGGTTTCGAAGTTTTCTAATGACTAATGAGTTGGAGAACCCTTTTATATATGATTCTTGGTAACGTGGATGTTGTCTTTAATAAGGAGACTCTTCTAGTCTCATGCTTATTTTTCTATTGAAATTTTATCTATTTTATGTTGATTTGTATGAGTCCTTTATTTTTTCCTGGATATGACCATTGGGTTTATTGTGTGTATTGCAAACATCTACATAGATATATTTTATAGAAGCCTAGAATTTAAAGCCCAGAGAACCTTAAAGAATACACAATCCAGTCTCTTAGTTTGACAGATGAAGAAACTAGGACCTATAGAGATAAAGTCACTTGATTAAAAACCTCTTCTAGTTAGTAGTAAGACCAGAAATAAAACAGACATATTCACACACTGAAGTAATGACTTTTTCGATTAAACTATGTAGAGTCTTTAGTCCTTTCTAATATGGTGACTCAAACTCTTTATCTGTCTGGGAAAGCCAAAGCAAGTACAGAGTGATGCATGATTAATCTCATTGATTTTCTAAGCAAAAATATCCCCAACTAGCCAAGTGTTGTATAGCGAGGCCATGCAAAATCTAAACTTATATTTTTCTTTTGATATCAGATTTTATTTTTCCTCTTCCATAGCTTTATCATTACATTCATCTTCTTCTTACATTTATTTTTGCTATTTCTATCTTCTCATTCCACATTTGGCTCAAATTCAAGAAAGTCTAGTTTTCATATAGTGGATTAATAAGAACATTAATTTTCTAACATTTTTCTTTCATCAGCTGGAGTCAAATTAGGTTACAGAAGTTAATTGCTAATGTAATAATACCTAATATTTATTTTCTTTTACATTCTAGATGAGGTGCTAGGTTCTTTTTGTGCCTTAGATAACACTTTGAACAACCCCAAAATATGTTTTATTATCCTCATTTTATTGATCTAGAAACTGAGCCTCAGTGCATTTAGGTTACTTGTGAGACAGCTGGAAATTGAACAAGATTTATCAGAATTCACACATCATAATCTTTACATGATTCCACTCTACCTACTTGGAAGGAAACAGATTTAACAATAGAGATTTGGGTCACTAACGGTTTTTAGTGCTCTTGCTGTAGATCTTAGGGATGTTCCCTTGTTCTTATCTCATTAAATAATTCCTTTTTTTTTTGTCCTTTTTCAATGTGGTTATAGAGCAGTTACTTTTTTGGCATTGACTTTATTCATTTTATTGACCAAACTCAGCTCTTGATAGTGAAGCTCTTATTCATGTGCAACCTAAATATTGATTGGTAAATTCATATCCAGAGACTAGATTGTAGCTGAATTTTCTTTTAAGAAGCCAGACCTATTATAAGAGTCTTTGATTTCAATTCTGTCTAGCAACTTATTATAGGATCTGATTATTTCTCACCTAGATTGTAGTTCAAAATATTTCTCTTTCCTGTTCATGGAAGAACATTTCCACAGATGCTGGATAGTGAATGTGCTTCTAGTCCTTGGCCAAAGTGAGTTCCTCTGCCATACCTCCCATTTCATGTGAAGCAGATACACACTAGTGGCTCCATCTAGAAATTTGTATCCACGGTTACCTAGCATGTTATTTTTCTCTTAAGGAGTGAGAGAAGCACATTTAAACAATAAGTTTACAATTATAGCCATTTCACTGTGTCTGAACATATAGGAATGTCTAATTCATAGGCATTTGGCAATAGTAATTCCTTAAATGTAGAGAGATTTACAATTAACAAAATACTTGCATGTGTATTTTATTCACATAACAACCATGGTAGGTAACCTAGGTAAGAGGTATTATTTCCTCTTTATACAGACCCATGTCTACTTGTCCTACTACTTGTCTACCATGTCCTAAATTTCTTTTAGCTCTGCTTTCCATACCACCTGCCAGTCATTGCCTTAGTTTAGATCCCTGTAGCTCACTTTGAGTACCATGATAGCTTCCTAACTTACCTGTGGTCTTGCCTCTCTCCAGTTTGCTCTTCACAAGGCTACTAGGTTCATTCAAATCTCTCAAAAGCAAAATTTAATATGACACTCCCCTGCTTGAATCCACAGGTGGTTCCTCATTGTTTTTAGGACATAATACAAATAACTTGTGTGAAAGAAAAGGCCCTTTACAACATGTTCCCTGCCTTGTTTTCAGGTCTAATCTTTCACCCATCATATGAATGCTTTACCCTAGCCATCAAACAGTTCTCTGAATGTAACACACTTCCCTGCCATGAGCCTTTTGCCATGTTGACCCCCCTCCACACACTGAAACAGTTCTTCCTCCCACATATTCACTTGTTGCACATCTTATAATCTTCCAAGATAGTATATATGGCACCTCTTCATCTTTGTATGAATCATGTACTCCTGTGTATGCTCCCATAGCACCCTCCTCACACCTGTGTCAACACTTATCTTTCTGTGCTATACTTTTCAGGTTGTTTGTTTATTTATCGATTATTGATGTCTGAGGACTGTAGTTTCTCATTTCATGCTTTACCCCTTGCATAGCACCTGGGGAAAGAGTGACGCAAATTTTACTTACAGTTGTAATGCGTTACACACCCGAAGGTAACAAAATGTTCTTTGAGTCCTGTGGTGGCATCATCTTCCTTACACCCTTCTTCCCTCCATTGTAACTAACCACAGCACATGAATAATAGATTTTCAAGATTCCTACATATTTAGTTTATGGAAATAAGTTGAACCAAGTTGTGGTTTTGGTGTATTTCGTGCTGGTAAAAGTTGGGCTATTTAGTTAACAATAGTATAATGATATTCTACGTATTGGAAGTGTATAGAGCATAGTACTTTAATGCCTTATTTCCTTTGTGATTTACACATTGCCTCCCCCTGAGGTCTTAATTCATTCAAATTATCCACTGAGAAAAAAATAAAAATAATTTAATGGAACGAGCAAGTAAAATCATAGAAGAGTAAAATGACAGTTTATGAGGTAAACAAATTCAGACATATTGGTAAAGTAATACAAAACAAAAATGTCATTTTTTCCTTCTTTCATCACTAGTAGAAAATGATGGACTTCACCACTCACTCACTTGTGCTATGCATCATGGTTATTGTAAAACGGACCTGAAATTAAAGGTATAGATCTAATTCCATTTCCCTACTGAGTTTTCATTAGAAAATGAGAACTACTTTCTAAAGGGTTTGAGGTTGGAAAGAAGGGGATATACAAGGCCAGCAATAGGAAAGCAAAGCTAATGTGTGATTGGTTTACAGCCTAAACCTCAGGGCCATATCTAGAAACTCTGCCAGATCACAGGCTCTGTGCAGCTGCAGAGTACAAATTCAGTGGATGTGTCCAATGATATTGAACGTAAATGCCCTACTTGCTCTAATACACAGTTTTGTGATATTAGGGAATTAATAAAGAAGTTAACAAATTTAGTTTATAATCTCCTAAATCATCTCTGTGAAGGGAAAATCTCAAAGATGCATAAGTGTATAGCAAATTGGTTTCAAAAGTTACCCATTCTTTAGAATCACAATTCTCTGTGACAGGAGGCCACATGCCAGGAGCTATCCATATTTAAATATTTATTTTGATGCTTTTCATAGAAATTCTATTCATTCTTTATTGATATATATAGTCCTTCTTTTCATACATAGTGGAATTTAGTGCACTTGTGCTTAAAAAACATATCAAAGCTGACAGAATTCAGTTGTGCACATTACAGTATTCATTTATTAGAGAATGGAGCAACCATTGAATTAAAGTAGCCAAAGCAGATGATATATTTTATTATTTGAATCAAGAAAATCAAATATTGTGTCTACATTTTCAAGACATTATAAATATGATGACACTTGTTGCATAGTTTATAAATAAACAGTGACCTTGGGTACAACAAGGGGTTGAGTGAAAAGGAAAATATAACTATAATCTTTAGAGGAATGCATTCAAAACCTGTAATTGCATATTAAAGGCACATGTTATAGATGATTGCTCGCTTTCTGTCTCCATTTTTGAGAAAATAATGCCATCTTGATATTCATTTGTGCCTAGATAAATCAAGGGAAGATCTTTACAATCTTTAATGTAGCAAAGAGAGAAGTAACGGTGGTCTAAAGTGTATGGGAGAAGTTAGAGGATTTGTCATATTATAAGACCAATGATGGAGTATTGTGGGGGTCATTTTGCAATATATATAAATATTGAATCATGTGCATCTAAAGCTAATATAATGTTATATATTAGTTATACACAAAAAACGAGCAATGACCTCCATCACTGTGTGAGCCAGTGTGATGCTGTCAACCAATATGGGACACATCAGTAGTGGATCCAAGTAGAAACCTTTTCCAAGCAGGTGGATCTGCTAATACTTTGAATTGATTGGAGGAATATCCCATTTTTATCAGAAACTTATTTCAGATGTAAAATAGAATCTTCCCTAAAGGTTCAGAAAGTTTCTATGCATTAAGGCTCATTCTAATAAAGTTACAATGTTGTAATTAATAAGAAATTAGTTAACATTATAATAATAATAATTTAAGTCCATAAACATTTGATTCAAAGTACACTGTCATTTCAACCAAGTTGTTTGAAAGTTTGATTCATTCACTTGAAAGGAATTAAAGTGACATACTTCTAACAATGCATGAAAAATGACTAGACTTCTGTGGTCTTGGTGCCCTCCCTTGTATTCTGGGAAATCACTATTCCTATACATGCCTACAACTTCTTACTACAATTTGATTTTTTGCCTCATGGTTTCCATTTGCTTTTGACCTAGCTGAAGTGTCCCAGAGGTAAGGTCACTGGGAATTGCTCTTAACACATTACAGGTGAGAAGTGATGGGAAATCCTCATCTTTCTTATCTTTCAGATGAGACAACTCAGTGTCCTAGAGGTCCAAAGTGGCGTTGAGCACAGTGACAACATGCTCGTCAGCTCACACTGTACTGGCTTTGTTCTCTTCTCAGTCTCACATATCCATTTCTTTACTGTGCTTCCTGGGATTACCTCTGAAATTGATTACTTGCACTCAAATCCTTTTACCAGGGTCTACTTCTGGGGGAAGCCTAACCCAAGACAACATATTTATTATCAGTAGTTTTCCCTCTATTTTCATTTTTCATCCTTTTTCTATCAGAGAAGTATATTTGAGGAAATAAAATGAAAGCATTAGATTACATATGGTTAGAGAAAAAAGAAATTAATGGAAAGGATTAAAAACTACCCTCACACCATGTATGGCTATTTAATAGCAGTTTCCAGGAATACCGTGAGAGGCTTTGAGACTCTGCTTGTACAGAACTTGTGGGAAATGGAGCGATTATTTAATGCCACATATGTCCAGCAGATATGCAATGGGAATGGAAGCAAATGTTCCATATTTTTACCATCTCTAGAATAGACTATATCAGATTTTATTCATTTAAAAATATACAGAACACATTCTCTAAAAGAAACCTTATGTGAAAGCCCAACAGAAAAACAAATTAAAAATGTAGGCATTCTGGATGAAAAGTGAGATGGGAAATTGATTCAACACTCCCTCCCACTTTTACCTTATAGGCATAGCTGTAGTACACTTAGAACTTGGAGAAAAGCCACTGTATTAGATAATATCTATGACTGCTTCTAACTCTATCAATACAGCAATGAGCTTCTTTACCTACTTAACCACAACCAGGAAAGAGCTAACAGGTAACTTTAAATTGGTAATGCTTGTATATACCAAACAAGACTGAATACGGAAATTTATACAATAGCACAAATTTTATAACCAGTATTGAATATAGCACAATTAACTAATTAGGAAACTTCATTTGCTCACTTGTTGGCTGCCAGTTATCATGGGCTTATGGTGGAAGCCAGCATCAATATGTAAACAGCACCTTGGTTTTAGGAAGAAGGAGCTCAATTCACAGCCACATGTGTGGTTTGGTTAAGTGGCTTTGTGCTTGGTTTAGCAGAACAGTTGGTGATAAAGGGGAAAAAACACATAAGTAGCACTCTAGTGAGGATAATGCTAATAAAGATAAGATGTCTGAGACCATTGTGGGGGAAAAAAAACTACATGGGATAAAACTAAAGGCTAAATTTTCTTAGGGATGATAGTCTAGCTACCAAGCCTCATTTCGCCATTGGGAGAATTCTTAGGAACTCAACTATTATATTACATCGGGACAGATAATATTATAATTCACTGTAGCAGAGGGATATTGATTTACTTTAAATCAATTTACATATTTTCATCCCCTTGTTTTGTGAATAAAACATAGAGGCATCATCTTTCTTAGTTGACTTTTCTTCATATTGCATTACATTTGTCTGGTTCGGCTGTCATTCATTTGATGTTTTTATTGGGCACATAGTATGTGGAAGGTCTTGTGCTGAATATTGAGAGCAACAGAAAGGTTAATCAGAAATTATTTCTGCCTTCAAGAAGCTGACAGTTGTTAAGGAGAAAAGTCACACTCAGAATGTATGGATACTATGATATATCCTCAGTCCACTCTTTCACCCTCTAACCCTCCTACTCCTGCTCTTGTAGGAGCATCGTGATAAAACAAAACATCAGTTTAGGAAAAGGTATAGAATTTATAAAAGAAAGAATTTTGTAATATCATTGACAAGTGATATCTGTCATGCCATTACAATCAGGTCATGTCCTTCTTTGTTCAAGCCTGACTTGGAGGAAAGCTTTCACTGAGAATTTTATAAGCAACAGATAATATGGATACTGTTACTGTTCTGCATGACTGCTTTCATGTCTCTCTACAATATCATCAAAGCTGCTACAGAGGCTGCTAATGATGCCACATACAGGATTGGATGATTTCTAATGCCATACAGGCTTTGAACTGATCTCTCACTCATTCATCAAAAATTATAACTCACTAGGGGCTGGCCCGGTGGCACAGCAGTTAAGTGTGCATGTTCCGCTTCGGCGGCCTGGGGTTTGCTGGTTTGGATCCCGGGTGCAGACATGGCACTGCTTGGCATGCCATGCTGTGGTAGACATACCACACATACTATAGAGGAAGATAGGCACGGATGTTAGCTCAGGGCCAGTCTTTATCAGCAAAAAGAGGGGGATTGGCAGCAGATGTTAGCTCACGACTAATCTTCCTCAAAAAAAAAATTATAACTCACTAGGTTTACATATGGAAACGTGTGAAATATGTTTTCTTACCTTTCTGTTTTAGATTAGTGTTTATGGCAGGCCTATAACTGACCCCAAGCAATGCTATATTCTCACCTTAATGGCATTGTTACAATGTAATTAGCTGGGGATATTGAAAGGCTGAAAAAAAAGCATTATAAATGTACCTACCCATTTAAATCAACTTGTGAGATTTTGATAGAGGGAAAAGGTTGAAAGTTTTCTTATCTGAGTGCAGGTCTCATTTTCTTATAATATTTATCTTTCCTATGATTCACATCTGTTCTGTCTATGATGATGGTAGTAAAGATGTTGATGAAAGTGATAGTGATGATGGTTACTCATAATGGATAACTATAATACCAGGTAGAAAGTGGTAAGTACTAAACAAAGAATGTCAGATAAATTTCATGAGAGTTCAGAGCAAGGTGAGGATGACCCTGAATTTTTCTTCCTGTCTCTCTAGGCATTTTCAGACACATCCATTGTACATATGTGTGTGTGTGTGTGTTTGTAGGAAGAGAGGTTTAACTCAATTAATGGAATTTGGTCCCATATTCCTGCATATATTATGCTTATGACTCTGTTCATTGTCACATCTCTCCCTTTTTCTGATGATGGATGTGTTGATATTGATTCTTTTTGATATTCCTCACAGTGAAATGACTTATTGAATATCATATTGTAAGTCAAACTAGGATAATGTATTATGAGTGTTCTGTGGATAACATGAGAATGTTAAGGAGCGAATCATTAGATCTTGTAAAAGAGGAAGGCCAGTTCTCTAATTCTTGAGAGAAGATAATCATTAAGACTGGAGAAGTGAATGTATAAGTATGTTTTTAAGCTTCTAAAACTAGTTTTAAAACTTTTAAACTTTAAAGAATCTAATAAAAAAATATATAAAGACCAAAATAAAATAATTGTTTCAGCAGAACAGTTGTGTCCAGAGAACTTCGCTTTTCTAGACACAATTTTCTTTAATTTATCCAATCATATATACACCAATCCATTCATCCATCCTTCCATATATACATAATCTATATATCTAAAATAAATATATATGTTGAACCATATGAAATGGCTATTTGACCATTTTTATTTAAAAATGATAATTTCTATGGTTCTAACCAATAGCTCTGCTATTGGTGTGCTAAGTGAGGTGAGAAGGTACTGCACTGGGACCATCTCACTTTGCTTAATCAGCACAGTAAGGCCCAGACACCTGAAACATTATGAAATTTTCAGAAAACAGACTGATTTTGTGATAGAAAATCTATATGCTCGCCTGCTGAAATCAGAAAAGTGAAAAATTTCTCCTCTGTAGCAGCTTTATCAATCCCATGTGATCTTTATACTGTTAGTAATGGACTGGACTGTGAAGAAACAGACAACTAGGGAGCTAACAATGGATATAAATTTTCATATATTTAATCAAATTTACCTACTCTAAATCAAATAAATTTGGCTGAAACCGGGCAGACTCCTTTCCTACTGAGACAGTGGATTCTATTAAGAGCTATGTCTATCTAGAAAACATTATGATTAATTTTGCAAATGCCATTTAGTATGCATTTAAACTAACAGACTAATGGAAGAGGGATTGATATAAAATATAATTCTTATTTTGAGGAGTAAAAACTGTTTCTACTTCAAGCATCCATTTTTTAAGTATAGTCAAATGACACGTATTTTATTAAATTGTAGATGTAACTTGTTAGAGCAGATGGGAATCCGAATAAAGGGAATTAGTCAGTTACCATGCCATACTTGGTGGAAATATTACTGCCCGGCAAAGTTGTTTCCTTAAAATACTGCTATTTTCTAAAATGTAAGAGTAAAAATAAAGATAAAATTCTTAGTTTATGTTATAGAAAAATATTGCACTATTTTTCAGTGTGAAAACATTTTATATATGATAGTATACACTTAATGATTAAAATCCAAAGACTTCCTTTGGCCAGGCTTCTCGTAGAGCATGGATTCTGGTAAAGGAGCAATATAACCACTTTAAGAGCAATTAGAGCTCTTATTCACTTCAAATCAGTACCAAGATTTATTCTTAATTATGACGCTCAGCACCACTTGTAAGAAGAAGAATAAAAGTCTCAATGTGTACATATTATTTTTTCTAATTATTGCTAAAAGGAGTTTGAAATTTAAAATTTTAGATGATCTTAAAAATGTTTTAAAGAGTTATACAAAATTAGAATTATAATTACAATTGTTCCAAAGCAAAGGAAATATTTAGGTGTAAATCTAACACAATATGTATAGGATCTGTATCCTGAAAATGACAAAATACTATTGAGAGAATTCAAGGCCTAAAGAATTGCAGAGACATACTGCATTCATGGGTTGGAAGACAAAACACAGAAAAGATGCATCAATTTTCCCCAAATTGATATATAGATTTAATGCTAGAAAAGAAAAAAAGTGGGAGAAATCACCCTACTCAACCTTAAGACATACTGTATAGGTACAGTAATCAAGACAGTGCAATGTTGTTGGTGTGATAAACATACAGATCAAAGGAACAGATTAGAGTCCAGAAATAGACCTAAGCAAATATGGCCAAGTGATTTTTCACAATGGTATAAAAGCAATTTAATGGAGAAAATATGTTATTTTCGACAAATGGTACTGGAACATGGAGACATATGTAGGCAGAAAGGTGAACCTTGACCTAAATCTCATGCTTAATTAGATGTGGTAAAATGGATAATGGAAATACATTTAAATCATAAAAATATAAAACTTCTAGAATAAAATTGGATAAAATCTTTGAGATACAAGGTACAAGGCCTGGTGAAGAGCTCATAGACTTGACATTGAAAGCATGATTCCTAAAAGTAAATATTGATAAATTGGACCTCATCAAAATTAAAAACTTTCTATGGGAAAGAGCCTCTTAAGAGTATCAAAAATAAAGCTATAGAATGGGAGAACACATATAAAAATTACATATCTGAAAAAAATATTTTTATCTAAAATGTGAAAAGAACACTCAAAACTCAACATAAAAAAAGACAAAAAAAAAATCCAGTTAGAAAATGGGCAAAAGACATGAACAGACATTTCACTGAAGAAGATATACAGATGGCAGATAAACACGTAGCAAATATTTCAACATCACTGCCAGTAAAGATATATAATTTTAAAAATAAAAAAATATGAGACATCACCACACACTTATCAGAATGTCTAAAATTAAAAATAGTGATGACAACAGTGCTGATGAGAATGCAGAAAATCTACACATATGATAAAATTGTGTGGAAATGAATACACACACTAATGCACAAACACACAGAAGAGTGCAGATAAAACTGGTAAAATCTGAATAAGGTTAGCGGATTATATCAATGTCAACTTCCTCATTGTGATATTGTGCTACAGATGTTACCATTGGGGGAAACTGGCTGAAGTGTGTGTGATATTTCTCTCTTATTTCTTATAACTTCATGTGAATCCAAAATAATCTCAAAAAGTTTAACAAAGAGGTGAAAATAGAGAATGAGAGAAAGTATAAGAGAATATAAATATATTCTGTTTAGCTGCAGTAAAAATATGACTAGTGTTATGCCTAATCAGGGAACCTTATCCTCCACTTGTTTCCCCTGTTGAATGTTTGAGACTTAAAAGTAGAAATTAAAGATTCGAGTTACGTAGACTTAGTAAAGCCACGCTATTTGCTGAACTTATTGTTAACGATCGTTTGACAATGCAGGTGTGAAGTGAAAAGCAAGTAATGTTCACTGCAATGAAAAAGCAACATGACTTTGTTTCTTTATTCATTGGAGAAAAGGATAGGTATTTGTGCCTAAGATATGACTTTAAGGTACTCTTACTTATTTTTCTTGTTACTAATATCTTATTTATGTAAGAGTGAATTGCTGAAAGCACAGGCACCTATAAGAAATCTTCTGAAAAAGCATCACTATAGCAGCGTGACCAGGTTTCTAAATGTGAGAAAGTTTTTTTTCTCCCTTGGGAATGTGAAAGATGCCAAAAGACATATAAATGAGAAAAACCATGAATGGAAACTGGATTGCATGTCAAGATAGAATTCATTTGAATTTTTTAAATATTTTGAGGTTTCCATGGAATCTTACTAGTCTTTCATAGATTTACTTCTATGAAAGTAGCCTGGTGTTTCAGTAGCCTAATGTTAGCTTTTCTTTTCCTTTACGTGAGGTTGTGTATGTATGTGACCTTGTGTGTGAGTGTGTGCATTTGAACATGTGTGAAGCTTTGATTTTTGTAGCAATTGAAATTGTATTTGATTCGATGACTATCTTTGAGGCCCTCCCACCGAATAAAAAAGGAATGTCACTGTTGAAACTGACAAAGAAAGCCTAAAATGTCATACATATTTTTGGTGTCATATCAGCATGCTTTGCACACTTCTGACTTCTTGTCTGAAGTTTTGCAGGATTAGATACAGTCAGTTGAAGACAGCATAAGAAAAGTGTGTATGGTCCCCGTTGATATCATGTTGGCTTCTTTGTCCAAAATATTTATTATAGAGAAAGAGTGTGTGTGTGTGTGTGTGTGTTTTCTTACCATCTTGGAGTTATGTGCCATTTGGTATTAGTTTTCCATAGTCTATATAGTTCACACAGGATATATTTTACTGCACCTTTTTGGCTTATCAGTGTCACTGACATCCATGGTGGTTATTGTTTCATGTCATCTTTTTATCCCTTCTTTACTGTCATCTATTCTCAAATATTGTGGCCCAGTGATTACTTGGAAGTACTGGAAAGTTTCAAACAATGATAACTTTAAGCATGAAATCACAACGACAGGATAAAGCTGACAAATCATCTCTTCTTCAGCATTAAGCCTTAAGTGTAAGTAGGTACAGTTTAATAAACATTATGCAATACCTTCTCTTTACAGAAGATAAAAAAGAAGTAACATTTAGGTTTGATCTGATTTATATAAATGCAAAAGTTTCCTCTTGGAGAAGGATTTGTACCTGGACATTTTCTCTTTTAGAGTTTCAGATCAATAGATAGGCAGGCACACACACACACACACACACACACACACACACATACACATCTCAGCAGGGGCATTTCATCTTCCTTAGTTACAGTTTACATTAATACTCTTTATGCCTTTAAAGATGTTGATATGTGTGGAGGGCATTTGGTTTTCCCAGTAGTGTTTTGCGGTCTCTGGTGGTTAATTCAGCTTTTTCATTCCCTTGGTTAACTCTTGTCCTCATAGATGAAAGCTGAGTATGTTTTTCATCGTTTATTACGATGAAAGTTGATTACATAATCATTTATGGATAACTAATGTGAAAATAATATAACATTGCTTTTGCTTTTTATTTTTGTTCTTTATCTACAGGAAAGGGTAGTTTGCAAAAGTTAGCACATTATGAAACAACTGGTGAATATCTTTATAGAAAATCTAATCTTGACTCGGTAAAGGAACATCCTTTTCCAAACTCTTGATAATATATGCAAAACTACTTTTCTAGTCAAAGAAATTGAAGAAGTTTGTACAGAATAGTCATCCGTTTATGTAATGTGGTAGCCATGATAATGGCCACTGAAAGATGTCCATGTCCTAATCCTGGGAGTCTGTGAATATGTTACCTTATGTGGCTATAGTTGAAGGTCCTCTAGTCTACCCTTAGGCTCCATGATTCACTAGGATGACTCAGAAAATTCATAAAAGCTGTTATACTCCTGGTTACAGTTTATTAAGGCAAAAGGATAAATATTAAAATCAATAAAGGCAAAAGGTACATAAGACAGAGTTCAGGAGAGACGAGGGGCCAGCTTCCGGTTGTCTTCTCCCAATGGAGATATACAGACAACACTTAATTTTCCCAGCAATGATGCGTGACAACACACACAAACCATTGCCAACAAGAGTTTACCCAAGTCTTGGTTTCCAGGGTTTTATTGGAGTTGGTAATGTAGGCATGTAGTACTTATGTGGCCGACGTTAGTTCCCAAGTCTCCGGCCTCTCCAGAAGTCAAATTGGTACAGTGTGACCAAGTCACACTATAAATCACGTTGTTATTGTAAATTATATTGTGGTCCAAGGCCTGAGGTAAACAAAGAGACCTTATCAGTCAAGGTATGCCTAGGGCTTAGAGGTTATCTTGCAGAAACCAGTCAAGAGCCAGACCTTGCCTTTAAATGAGCAGAGTTTAGACTACTCATGTGCAGAGTTAATCTTTTACTGCCTAATGGCAAAGGGGACTTTGTAGATGTGATTAAGTTAAGGATCTTGAAATGGAGATATCCTGGATTATCTGGATGGGCCCAATAAAATCACAAAGATTCCTGAAAGAGTCAGAAGAGGATATGAGCATGAAGAACAGAGTGTCAGAGTGATATGATGTAGATTGGAAGCTGCTTTGCTACTGGCTTTAAAGATGGAGGAAAGAGGCCATAAGCCAAAGAAATGCAAGCAGCTTCTAGAAGCTGGAAAAGGCAAGGAAATAGATTCTCTTCTAGAGCCTACAGAATGAACACAGCCCTGGCAACACCTTAATTTTAGCCGTGTGAGATTTCTGAACTCCAGAGCCATAAGAAAGATACTAAAAGCATAAGTGTTATATAAGCGATAGGAAAATAGTACAGTAGAATATAAATATATATATGAAAATATACACGTGTATATTTGATGTATGTTTATATACATATGTATATCTTTGGGTAATTTAAAGCAAACTTTTTTAATGCTTATTTTACTACTTGAACATCTTACTCTCAAGGCAACACACACTCAGACACACACGTGTATAACACACCCCATTCAGATCTATCTTCCTCCAATGACAGCTCACAAATTTGTGAGTAGAATACATTGAGTTTGACTTGGGATTATGAAATTCATGGTAAACATCATCAAGGCAGATGGATATCTAGGTTTTTCATTTCATTGATGAGCAGGTTTTGGTATACAAAGTGACAGTTGCTATTAAAATTTGGGTTTCATACCTAGTTCTAAGTAAATTGCAGCTACAGTCCATTTGCAGGCTCCGCATTTTAGAAGTTCAGCTTTGTATTTGCTGCATTTATTACATTCCTTTGCATTTTTCTTATATCTACTTTGCTTAACAAGAAGACACTGAAGTTTTAAGTAGTTCTGTATGTGACTGAATTAATAATACAGTTCCTCAGTTGCTAACAAGAATGCTCTGGAATTATCTTGTACTTTTTTCTTGTCCTAGCTCCTTGGTAGATTGAGCAGTTTTTAAATCTTTTGCTTAAAATTGCAGTACACCTTAACAGTATTTCTTAACTATAGTGCTTGACAAAGTCTGGATATTACAGGCTTAGTATACAATTTGGCCCAGCAGTTGACCTCTACTCAGATGGTTCAAAAGGGTCATTAGAGAAAGTCAACAATGTATGTAAGTCTATAGTTTAGTTTTCTGCACAAATACAATAACTAAAAGGGATGAAAAGCATTAACCATTTTCAACTGAAAACAGTATAATGTTTTACAAAAGGGGTCCAGTCAAGCGCTACACTGATTGAAAGCTTATACAATTTCATTATTCACGGATTTCATATTTGTGAATTCTCTGACATGCTAAAATTTGTTTTTAAACCCAATATCAATGCAGCAGTTTCACTGTCATCTGCAGATGTGCACAGAGTAGCAAAATATTTGAGTTACCCGACATGCACCCTCCCATCTGAGGTCAAACAAGGTGACACTCTGCCTTTTTGTTTCAGCTCTCATACTGTAAACATGTCCTTTTCATGGTCTATTTAGTGCCACATTTGTCACATTTTTGTGCTTCTTGTTAATTTTGCTGTTTAAAATGGCCTCCAAGCATGGTGGTGAACTGCTATCTAATGTTCCTGAGAGCAAGAAGGCTGTGATGTGGCTCACAGAGGAAATACATGTGTTAGATATGTCCTGTTGACTGGTAGTTCAATGTAAATGCATCAACTATATATTAAGTGTCTGTAAACAGAAACACACATAAAACAAGATTATGTATTGATCAATTCACAAAAATGTTGTGACCAGAGGCTTGCAGGAACTTAACACTATTTCACATAGGATAAATGCTTCAGTATTCACTAATTCCATGTTCACAGTGACTTCACAGAACATGACTACTGCAAATTACATGAATTGAGTGTATTTGGTTGTCATCCGTCTTCCCAAGCCACTGGCACAGTATAGGGTCTACGCTTCCAGCAGTACTGAAAATCCACAGTGACATTCATATTTCCCAGGTTCCTTGCTTGGCTGTATTTGGGTTTCTAAGAAGTTAGTGAAGTGATATGCTAGTGAAGCCCCCAACTATATATTATTTATTTTTTTATTGCAGTGTATAAAAATTGTACCACCAGTACCAGGAATATCATGAAGCTGAGATAACACAATTCTTTTTCTTAAATGAATGTCAGACAGGTACTGTGATGAATAAATTTTTCTTTTGTCCTTTTTCATCTTAGTTTCTCATATTATCATTTTTCATCTTAGATGGTCTTTCTTCATATTTTTTTCTTCATTTTACCTGTCGATTATTTCTCTTAAGCATCTGTTTTGTATCTCATTCTTATTATCTTCTTCTTGTTTTTATTCCAGCCACGAAAATGATAAAATCCCTAACCTCTGACTCCCTGCACCATTTGGCAAATGTCTTTTTTTCTGTGTTTACCTTTTTATATCTACATCTTTTATATGTCCATGTCTAAAACAGAGCCCTATAAGTAGGAGTGGGTGCCCAGTAACTAATGGCATTGATAAATTTCAGAACCTTCTATATCTCTGCAAAAATGCTTTGAAGAAATTACCTGTACCATTCACCAAATTGTGAACACACACAAAAAAGGTAAAAAATTCTGACTTAAATATTTATCAATCATTTCAGTACGATATTTTGTTTAACAGACGTGCAATCATGCCATTTCTATTTCAGTATGGTAATTTTTACATAATTAAGATATGTTATTTTCAAAGCTTTCTCAAATTTACCAACATCTCATTTTATATGACTACTTTATTACTTGGACTACAACCCTCCCAGGAATATCTGTGGGAGAACAAAAGGAAATCAACCTGTGTCTCTATCTACATATAAAAAATTCATATGTGTGTCTATTATATACATACGTGTGTTTATATGACGGTATATGTGTATACATGCATATATATGCACATAAATGATATTAAATGTAATAAGCAATTAAGACTTTTGTACTTATGAAGTCACTTCAACAAAAATATTATAAAATCATTTGCAGCTAAAATAGGCTCCATGCATTTCAAATAAAGTTTATACAGAGTAAATTATTTTTCTGTTGAAAATATCTTCTTAATAATATTGATATTTTAATGAAAGATCCAAGATATTTTATAATATAAACTATTTGAAAGGAAACTGAATTATGTAGAAGCTTTTTGTTGTTGTTATTCTAACTCATACGTATTTTGAGTAGAAAAAGGTGCCTTCGTGTTAGCTTTGTTTCTTCCAGGAACCCATAAATTTATTTTCGTTACATTCTTCTCTAAATTTAAAGTACATTTTGCTATTGAATTCCAGTCAGGGACAAGGCTGTTATAGCTAATAAATGAATAAAACAGCATCACACTAAATACTTCTAGACTGCATTGTTGGTGAAAGTAGAAGTGGGGGATGGAAGTTGAAAGCTTCCTGTATGGGTCTATGTCATTTGGATTTTTACGATAGTAATATAGTCATTCCACACATACGTAATACAAAACAATAATCCTTTTGAACACAATCGTCAAATCTGGAGGTAAATATGCCTTTTCACAAAAGGTCAGTGAGTGAACTGTCTGCTGGTAGATTTTATACAAACTGTTGCATCTTATACATCCTTATTATTTTTAAACAAAAAATAAGTTCTATTTCTTACCTGTCACTTATCCTGAAATAAAAAGCGTATTGTCTCTTTGTAAAAAAATTAATGCATATCTATATATTTATCTCTCTAGTCATCTATGTATAGACACAAATACATCTGTAGAGATACAGATATTCGTTTATATTTATACTTAAATGCAGACAGATTTTCAGATTGTAAAATGCCTTTACTCTCATTGACTATTAAGGGATTTAAACTATATACTCATTTATCAAAATTGACTGAGGCATATAAAGAAGCGTTAGGTATTTAATGTGTGTTGCTAATATTAAGTAGAATCATTGTTTTGAAGTACAGATTTTAGTTCAATAACATAGCACATTACAGCAGACCAAAGTTATTAACTTCAATTGATAAAGAATTATGAATATAATTATAATGCTGTTAATTATTTAAAGCCATGAATTATGCAAATGCAGCAGGTATTATTAATCATCTACAGGAACTAGAACAATTTTCCTAAAAGAACATATAAATATTAAAAAGCCTGACTTGGCTCTCTTATGTACTTTTAGAGCTTTAGTGTTCCCTTATGAACCATGTTTGGATTCAGGTCTCCTTTATAAAATGAAAAATGCCCCAAATGCATCTTCTCTAAAGACCAAATGAACGTCATTAGATTTCTCTTCTTGTCTATAAAATGTTTACTAACTGTGTGGTTCCACGTGTTTGTTTATATCAGCAATATCTCAATTCTTTTAAGCTAATATTTGTCTGTGGTGGCTGACGTCGTCCTCACAAATAGCACATTGTATAGATATCCCTGCTGTGAGACTGAGCTACATGTAATAGTCTTGTAGCATATAATGAAACAATAGAATTTCCAAAATTAACATATCATGAACCTTCCCCCAGTACTAAGGAACAACAGAGCATTTGAGAGAGTAGTTATGAGTAATTTCTATAAGTGTACTCACCATTTATAGAAAGGACATAATGAAAAAAGTAGCAAGAAAAGGGTTTCCAAATTGAACCTTTCGAAGATGCGCAGTTAGTAAGAGCCTTGAATATCTGCTTCTGTAAACAGATTGTTGTAAATTTTCCTGCAAGAAATACTGGCCTTTTCCTTTAAGGAGCAACTTGTAGAAATATTTAAAAAGGGTTTTATAAACAAGGACTCTGTTTGCCTCAGAATATTAGCGTTTAATTCCTGTTTTTCTTTTAAATTCAGTTTTATTTTATTTAAAATAGAACTCTTCGTAATTGATTCTTAGAAGAATTATTTCTTTTAAAATCTCAAAACATTTCCAAATACCAAGAGATTTACATGTTTGTGACCTTGGAATGTGATCCTTACTTGGAAAATACCAAGGTTGGGCAGGGACTAGAGTAGGAGTTAGGGGATCGGCAAAGGGACGTGTAGGAAGGCAGTGTAGGGGAGCATTGTGCTATTGAGACTGTTGAAGTCTTAGCCTTTAGGACAATGTCTGGCATAGAGGCACTTCCAGAAGGAATGCTTCACTGAATGTTATAAGCAGCTTGCAGTTTATGGCACATTCACAGCAAATGAAAGTATATATCAACTGTTGATTGATGGACCTATCAGAGACATGACTGTTTAAACATACATTATCCATGTGTTTTCTAGTAAGATAATAGCCCAACTTTATTCTGTACTGGGTAACATTTGGACTTGTATTTAGTTTGAGCCTCACATTTTAACAATTGTATTTAAAAATCTGATGTCTCTCCAGAATATTACGGAGTTTGGAAAGGATGTTGGGGAAAGAACTGTTGAAGTAAATGAGATTCTTAAACTATAAAAGATTTTTGTTCTTGTCTCTCGAGTTTCTGCCTATGACTCTGCTTTCTGCCCTGATGCTAGATGCTCTGCTCTCTCTGCTGCCTGCTGTCAGTTTGAACCATAAGTACTTTCAATAGCATTTCTGATCTTGTCCTCTTTCTGAAGACTACCCATGAGTCAAATATGAAACTCTTTTATCTTTTATTGTTTCAAAATTTAAAAAATACATATTATCTGAGAGACATTATAGCATCTGAATTTTTATTATATGCAAGTCTGTTAGGAGAAAGGTAGAAGGAGAATCAGCAAGTAGAAATTGAATTCTTTGCATGAAGGGGAGCAGATTTAGTTTTGCCATAAGAATGAACTTTCCAAGATGAGATACGTCTACAGTTGGAAACAGCATACATTCTGCCCTCATCTATCTTTTTTCCACTGCTGGATTTCAGGGCTCATCATTTAGAATCTCTCTGCTCTGATCCACGCTTGCCATTTATTTAATGAATGCTGCTATTAAAAAGATACTGTTTTAAGCACTGTAAAAAATTATATCAGATAATTTCCATAATAATCCAGTGAGCTAAATATTATTAGTGTCCCCATTTTTCAGTTAGGTAAACTGAGGTACAGAGATCTAAGCAATTTGTCCAAGGTCACCAGCTAGTTAACGACACATTCAGACTTAGGCAGTCTGCTACTATAGTCTGTGTTGTTTTTTAAAAATTTATTTAATTTATTTTTTATTTTTTTGAGGAAGATTAGCCTTGAGCTAACATCTGCCGCCAATCCTCCTCTTTTGCTGAGGAAGATTGGCCTGAGCTAAGGTCTGTGCCCATCTTCCTCTATTCTGCTTGATAAGTGGTGCACAGGTCCACCACTGGGATCCGAACCTGTGAATCCCAGGCTACTGAAGCAGAGTGCACGAACCTAACCACTATGCCACCAGGCCAGCACCTATAGGCTGTGTTCTTAATATCTATTGTATACTGTTCTGCACTCAGTATACAGAGTCTGGATCCCCATGATTTAGAGCTACTTTAAGACTTTTCATTGTTTGTCCCAACTTCTCTAGCCTCATTTTCCAACATTACACCCGTATTCCTTTGATCCAGGCACCTGGGATGTGTCACCTTCCACCTGAGGATGCCTGGAGTTTCCAAGTGTCTGTGCTGTTTGCCATCCCTCTTCTGTGTCCCCCACACTTGCCACAGGCCCTACTTCTAGCGTTATCTCTATGGAAATCCTCCGCTTATTTCTCTATCAAATGTTGCTGCCTCTATAAAACTTTTTGCATATACCAGGCCCAATTAATTATTCTTCCTTGTTTTAGCTGAAACTTCAAATTTTCAGCTCTGTTATGATCATACAGTATATTAAATTGCTTATATTTCTGTCCTCTGTTATAACCTAGAAACTGTGTGAAGTCAAGAACTACATCTTTCTCATTCGTGTACCCTCAGACCTTGATAAGTGAATGCATTTAAAAACTGTCTAAATGAATGGCACACATATAGTATAAAGCAAGAGTTTCTTATCATATTAAGTGCTCAGGCAAGAACTAAGCGGCCAGCCATCACAACTGTGGTAAAGGAGACTCCTGCATGGGGAGAAAGGTTAAGCTGGATACTTGTCTCTGTGGCCTTTTTTAGCTCTCTCATCCCAATTCCATATCATGCCTCATAGCTAAAAAGTGCCAGTCAGAAATACCTATCCATTGTGTGTGGCTCGGGCTAGTTGATTATGGTCCCCAGGGCCTACTTCTTAGAAAATGTGTTTGCATTGTACTCCAAAAAGAGCTATTCTCCCTCTCTCTTCCTCACTGAATTCCCATTTATATTTCTCAAGTCTACAGAAGCTACAAGTGGGCACAGACTTTGCAATTTGCCTTTGTGCACAAATATTCAAGCAGGAGATATTTATCCCCCAGAGATGGTGAATAAGGTGTATTCTTAAATTATTGCAAAGATTTAATTCTTTTCACCCTGGGAGAGAAATTAACACTCTGTAATGTCACTTATGAGACTGAGATTTTTCTTATAACACAGGATTAAATGAAAAGAGAAAACTCCCAAATACATACTTGTAGTGAATTAAATAAGTATGCAAATCAACTTCTGACCTTACATTGTTTTTTCTACTAAATGAGGTATAGATTTCTAATTGATGGAGAGATGATTTTGCTATTTTTTATGCCCTTTATAAACAGATCTATCATATAATATTTTATATCACTTTTGAATTATACGAAAATTCATGCATAAGTTCAAAAGGCATTTATTAGTATTTATAATAAATAATTACAGAAGAATTCACTGGTTTAATGGAAAAAATAGTTAACACAATTTTAAAAATGTATCGAAAGAGCACAAAGGATATCAAATCAATTTAAAATGATAAATGTCCAGATAACTACAAAAGAATACTAGTTATCTACATAATCCATTTGTAATTCTTCTTATCCCGTATTCGGATTACCCAGGAGATGGTGGTAAGCCAGATGTCCTATTTGAAAGTTGGCATTATTTTATCATTTTAATCTTGCCAGTTGTTAAAGCCATGGTTAGTTCACTTTTGTCTTCCCTGATTTTGGCTTGTTTTATTTATCACACAATTTAAATGTAAAAATCTACAATACTATCATCATAGAAAAATTCAAAAGAGTAGAGAACAAATAGCTCACCAAAAAGTATGTGAATGCCTAATAAATATGAACATATGTTCAAACAATTAGTAGAAGAACTAAAGCAAGTCTTTTTGCCTCTGAAAGTGGAAATGGTCAATAAAGCAGGGGAATCAGTGAGGTGGATGTGCCCTTTCTTGTTGGTGGGATTATAAATCAATCTAATGGTTTTTGAAAGCAGTTTGGCAATATGCATAAAGAGCATATTCGATCCTTTGACCCACAATTTGTCTTCTGAGGCTCTTCCCTAAGGACATGATTAAATAATATGGACAAAGTTGTTCTTTGCTGTGTTATTTTTAATAGGAAAAGAAGGAAATGACCAACAAACAATGGTTGTCAAAGAATCAATTAAGCAAATCTTGATATATCATTGCAGTGGAACATTATGCAATTATTAAAATATTTTCAAGAATATTTAGTAAGAGAAATATCGATCATATAATACCAATCTGAAAATATATACAATATGACCAACATATTTAATTTTTTAAAAAATCTATGTAGAGAAATTAATATTAAAAGAAAAATTTCTGAAATATTAACACGATCTCTGATGTGGTTAGATTTTCTGTAATATTTAGCTTATCTTATAAAAGTTTACTTATAATAAGAAAAAACTTTAAAGCATAATTTTGCAAAATCCAAGCGAAATAAGAAATACCCTGTTTACAATTTTAAAAAAGCATTTCACAAGATCATAGTATCATTATGCTTGGTACAGCTTTCTTAGAAGAAAAACTATGGCCAGAAATAGACCTGTTAAGTGCTGTTTAAAGGAGCACCTAATCCCATCTTATGGAGGTTGTCAGCATCCCTAAATACTACTTAGAGGCAATTCCCGCAAAATTGAGATGGAATAATGAGTGAGCACGGTTTCTAAGGCCTTACCTGGAAAGTGAATTGCTACTCGGTTTCAAAAAGTAATACTTCTAGTGGGAAACTCATGCTTTTCCCTAAACCAGATGTGCCTGGTCCTGAGTGAGACAGGGGTTCTGACTATAATAGTTATTTTACCCTCCTACTTTTCTACTAGCAGATTCTGGTTTTGGTTTCACACAGATTCCCTAAGGAGAAGGAGCACATAGATACTATTTTATTGTACCTTGTTTGTTGGTCTCTTTGCTGCAAGAAAGACGTTGTCTCTGAAACCCCAACAGTAATGTAACTGGTCCTACATCTTAGAAACCTTTGATTTTGTACACTGTGTCTGTTAGATTTAACCTCCATTGATTAGATTATAGAGGTTTGCACTGTTAAATAGTACATAAAAGACACAGTAATTACTGCCAAATCCTTCCTGAACCCAGACATCTCAGATAGTTTTAAATATCCTGTGTCCACACTTAACCTTGTTTCAAATTTCCCTTGTCAGCAAACCGGGAAGACGTTAGTCACAGATAAACCAGAAATTTTCACTCGGTAATTTTCGCATAGATACTCATGATTTCGTGTCTTTAGTTGAATTATATTTTCCTCATTAAAAACAAAGAACTCCAACCTTTGCCAACCGTGGCTTCACACTGGCAAAAGCGTTCTGGGTGTGGATGTTGTGTTTGATCAAATCTAATGTGTGCTAATTGGCATGTACTTTATAGTAAATATAAAATACTAGATGGTTTCCAATCTAGTTTATGTACTACAAAAAGCAAATTGCATAACTTTTATTCAACTACACTCTACAGTCATTATGAAATGGCTCTTTCAACTAGGAATACATAGGTAGCATGTTAAACAGCTATCTCTTATGGCAAAGGAGTTTCTTGTTAAAGCACGACCACAACCAAGCCATTCTTCCTCTCTTTTCATTAGTATTCACCGTCTCTGCTTAGCTGTCTGCAGGTGGTACAGTTTGAGAATCGAACATAAGTAAAAGAACTCTCTCATGCTGTAGGATTTGGAATGCTCTACTTAAGTACAACTGCTATTATGTTTACACAATCATCAGAAATATATGAGACTTTGGCATCAGATGCTTTTTGATAATTATCAGTTTGAGCTTTTGTAGCTCCTGTGATAGAATACTAATAATATTAAAGATACATTTTCAAATGTACAATGAGACAAACTTATTTAAAAGCGTGGTACAAGGATTAGTATGATCATCTGAAAATCTATTGTCAAAGTCTACTTTTTTAAGGTTATGTTCTCTTACTTAAGGCATTTTTTGAAAAAAGATAGCAAAGATAATGAAGTAAATTAATATGTCCCTATATATTTAACATTTCCTTATATATTATTATTCTGGTTTATTTATAAATTGCACATAATAATTCTTACACTGTGTCAGACTGCTCATAAAGTAGATATTATTAGTACACCCATATGCAGCGATGAAAACTGAAGATAGAGATATTACCCAAAACAGCAAGTGGTTTGATCCCAGGCATTGTCACTTCAGAGCTGTTACTCCTAACTATTACAATGTCCAGGCACCCCTTCTAGTTAAAATTGGTAAAACAGGTTTTTAAATGTCAAAGAAGGAAAAGTGAATGCAAGCTTATGTAAGGAAGTTTAGATTCAATTATTTTCTCAAGGATCAACTAACTTTTTTACCAAAAATTTTAAGTAGGAACTAAAAGTATTTGTATGTCTTCCTTTGATGTATGGGATATGTATGTATATGTTATATAAAACCAAATAAAGGGATCTCTCCAATTATTATGCATTTGAAAAACATCATTGAGTCTAACTTGATGATGTAACTATCATCTCTTTGTAAATTGTATGCCAAATGGAGTCCTCAATCTAGAAGACTCTCAAAAAATGTAAATCTCTTTTTTCTAAAATGTAGTGATAATTGACAAATCAGAGCAACTGGTACCTTTTAAACTTCTCATACTCTATATTCCCCTACCATGATAAAACTAGGATTCATATTATGTTTTAAAGCCGTTTGTGTCTTTGTCTTTATTTAAGTACATTCTACAGTGTACTCTGAAAAACATAAACTCAAAGATGTGGATAGTTCTGAAGAGGTTATCATGGGATTTAACTGATGCCTTTTTAAAAAATTGTTATACTGTCTGGGATCTCTTCTCTGTTTTCTGAATTTAAGAATCTATCTTTTTTTCCCTCAGTTTGCTTCACTTGGGTGATGATTTCAAGTGGGAGACATCCCCACAGTGTATTAGTAGACATTGGCTTTCCAATCCAAGTAGACATGGCTCTCAGTGTGATTTTTCTCTCACCTTTTTTATTTATAAAACTTTCCTATTTTGTGATGATATGTATACTTCATTAGCTAATTATGGTGGTTAACTTAGAATAACCTTTAATGTAATTTATATGCAATGCCTTCCATACAAGAAAGCCAATAAAGTTATGAAAGAGAATAAGCAAAGTGGACAGAAGTTAATAGCAGAATGGACATAGAATCTAAGTATTGTGATTATTCTGATGTTACTTAATTTCTCTAGGTCTGATATGTAAAATGGGGTAATGATACTCGGCTATCTGAATTCATAAAGAATTTACTTGGGATAGTACAACTAAATCTTCTAGTATCACATTTGTCACACAGTAGATTGTCAGTAAATATTAGTTCTTTCCTCATGGATATCTCTTGTCATATTATTTATACAATTTCCATGTCCATTTGTGGAATCTGAGCCTCCTAATAGTAGCGACTATTTTTTAACCATTTTTCTATCTAGCACAGAAAGTGATAGAGGGAGTATTCAGTAACTGAGTAAATGTTGGTCCGATAAATTGATTTCATAATAGCCCTGTGTAGACAGCCATAGATGTGGGTCTGTTTATTGCATACTACTATTCTCACTGGTTATTCCCTATGCTTGTTTCTAAATTTGTTTAAAACAAGACTTTAGTTTTACTTTGTTTATTATTGTTATTATTTTTATTGTAGTAAGAACAGATAACATAAGAGGGTAGATTCCCTCTTAACAAAATGTTAAGAGTACAGCAAAATATTGTTAACTGTGAACACAATGTTGTACAGCACATCTCTAGAACTTATTCATTTTGCTAACTGAAAATTTGTAACTATTGAGCAACATCTTCCCATTTCTCTCTCTCCCCAGTCTCTGGCAACCACTATTCTGCTTTCTGCCTCTGTGAGTTTGACTCGTTTAGGTATCTCATAAAAGTGGAATCATGTAGCATATGTTCTTCTGCAACTGGCTTATTTCACGTAGCGTGATATTCTCCAGGTTCATCCACATTGTGACATATGTCAGGATTTCCTTCTTTCTTACGGTTGAGTAATGTTCTATCGGATGCATATACCACATTTTCTAGCTAGCTGAATTTATATGTCTATATCGATGTCAATATCTGTATAAATCTATATCTATACTATCTATACCTGTATGTTTATCTGTGTGTGTGCAGTGTGCTCATAAATTTTTAACAATCAGCTCACTGAAAAAAAACAAACAAACTCTGATTTGTAGTGTTTGCTGATTTCTGTGGTGTAAATTCTCCAACCATATCCAAATTCAAGCTATCAAGGTGATATTGCTAATGTAGAGTTGGGAAAAAATGTATAGTGGCATACCGTTATGTAGTATTTTCACCATACAGATACAAATATGTAAATAACCTCACAAGCATAGAAAATAGTAAAATCATTAAGAGGTAATGAGTTTTTAATTTATTACAGTTGCCTTAATATAATTTACTCAATGGTAACCTTATATAATTTAGTTTTAAGAAGGGCTATTTAAAATACTAAGCTTGCAAAATTCCTTAAAATTTAACACTTGGTTCTCATGAGGCAGTAAAAGCCAGCTTCAGCACATCGCTTTACTTTCAAAGTCCCCGTTCTTTCTCATTTTCAAAACCCAAAGTTAATCATGGGTTTAACTCTTTTTTGCTGTTTTTTAATTCTTGGTGTTTGGTAAGTTTCTACAGTGAATATTCATAAGTAGAAACTTACCAAACAATTCAAGAATTTGCCTGTTGTTTGTCGCTTGAAATAGTGTACACTCTTGAATGATTTCTGTAATATATTGCCAAGGGTCATAAGAGCTAATCTCCAAATCACTAAAAGACTTTATTACCCTTTGATGCTTTTTTTTTAAGGAGGCTGGAATAATTCTGTTCACCAAAGATAAACTATATGTTAAGTAAAAGACTATCAGCTACAAAATGAAAGTTTTGAAACATTCTCTGCAAATGTTTTCTTGGTAGTAACCGTTTCAATATTTAGTATTAAATATATACTTTTTTGAAATAAATATAAGAAAACAGAGTAGCAAACATACAACCATATGAAAACTTGAACATGAATGTACATAACAGCATTATTCATAATAGCCAGAGGGAAGAAATAACCCAAATGTCCATTAAGTGAAGAATAAATGAATGTATTATATGCACTCAGTGGAATATTTTTCAGCAATAGTAAGTAATGAAGTACCAATACATACTACAACATGGATGAACCTTGGAAACATTGTGCTAAGTGAAAGAAGCCAGTCCCAAAAGACCATATGATGTATATTCCATTTATATGAAATGTCTAGAATAGGCAAATCTATAGTGACAGAATGTAGGTTTGTGGTTGCCTAGGGCTGAGGGCATGTGGGAGGGGGAGAATTTGCGAGTGACTGCTAATGGGTATAGGATTTCTTTGGGGGTTAATGAAAACGTTCTAAAGTGAGACTGTAGTGATGGTTGTGCAACTGTGTGAACATACGAAAACAAAAAAAAAACCACTTTTATTTATACACTTTAAATGGATGAATTGTGTTGTATGTGAATTATAGCTTAATAAAGCTGTTTTAAAAAAATGTAACAACTTGGAAAAGCTGAACAAGGGAAAGATTCCAAGAAAAGCCCAGGAAGGAATCCAGGTGATTCTACTCCCTCCACCGAAACATCATGCTACACACTCTCTGAATATTTTCACCTCACTTCTTAGGGTGTGTTAACTGTCTACCAATTGCACGCTATAAAACAGTTGTCTCCTTGCTAGGATATGGAGTAATCAGTCCACTCATTAATGTGAAAAGTTTGGGCAGATATCTATCTTTAGGTCACAGACTCAATGTCACCTATGCTATGAATTATTGCTTTTGGGTGGAGGAGGGAAAATATGTTTATATTATGTGTCTAGTGCAAAAGCAGAAGTCAAGAGAGGTCTTTAAAGGACATCTTACAGATACTGGACGTCTGGAACATCTTCACCATGAGGAAAGTGTTGCAGAATGTTGTTTATCCATTCAAATATGAGTAAAAGAAGTAAAGATTACCAATTTGATACTAAGGTCCATCTTCTTCTTTTGTAGAAATAGAAACAACTGATTTTTAGTTGAGCTCCCGGTTTCCCAGAACCAAGTCTATATTTCTTATCCTCAATTGCAGCTAAGTATGACTGCATGACCTTTTTCTGACAACTGGGGCATAATCAGAAATAACTTGTTAAGCTTCTGGGAAGAAAAATCATGATCTTCTTCCCCTGTTTTCCTCATTCTTCCTCACTGCTACTTGGAATGTGATGGCTGGAGTAGCCCTTTGTACTACAAAAGGGAAGTCACATGTTGAAGAAGAGAAATAAATAATAAAAAAAATTCCATATCCCTGGTGATCATGGAGTCACTGAACTGGCTCTCAACTATGTCTTCTTATTTGAGAGAGAAATAAATTTCCATTGTCCTTAGCATCTGTCATTTTCAAATTTCTGTCACTTTCAGCCAGACTCTAATCCCAGTGAATTGCCAGGAAGAATTGCTGACAACCTGCTATGGGCCAAGTACTATATTAGTCACTGGAAATTCTGGGATGAAAAATGAGATAAAGTGTCTTGTTTTCATGGAGTTTACATTCTATTGTGGGAAGATAGACAATAAACAAGTTTTTTAAAGAACATGATTATGAGTGATAATCATATAACCTACAGAGAGTGAGTATGTATTTTAGGGGTTCTTCACAATTGGAAGGGAAGACCTCTAAGAAGCAGTGATATTTGAGCTGATACCTGAACTAATAGGCAGACCAATACATACGATGATCTGGTCAAAGAACTCCAGATAGGAGAGCAACAAGCACAAAGGGAGGAATGAATTTGGCATCATCAAGAAATAGGAAAAAATGGATTGTGTGCTTAACTTAGAGAAGACAGTGGAAAGAGCAACAGTAGGAGATAATGTTAAAGAGCGGGGTAGGAGGCAGATCCCACAAAGTCACATAAACAGTGGAGGTGGGCAAAAACAAGAGCATAGTGCTGGCCCCGTGGCCGAGTGGTTAAGTTCGCATGCTCCACTGCAGGCGGCCCAGTGTTTCATTGGTTCGAATCCTGGGCGTGGACATGGCACTGCTCATCAGACCACGCTGAGGCAGTGTCCCACATGCCACAACTAGAAGGACCCACCACAATGAAGAATATACAGCTATGTACTGGAGGGCTTTGGGGAGAAAAATGAAAAAAAAAATGTTAAAAAAAAAAAAAAAAACAAGAGCATGTACTTCAGAATTTTGTCCTGGCATCTTTTCTTTCTCTACTTCTCTCCTCCCTTGTACTTTCCTTTCCCTCTTTACTTCATCTTTTCTCTCCCTTTTTCTTTCTTTCGGTCACCTATACAATGTGGTCCACTATTTCCAGTACCCGTAATCAAGAATTCTATCTTATTGTTTTAGTTGTGGCTTTTATATGTCCAATAATATATGAAGGACTAGCCTAGGAGATATTCCCCCATTCATAATTTGCATTACAAGTTTCAAAGCAATAACTCAAATCAATTTTTGGATAAGAAGCAATGCATTACTTTAGGGATTCTCTGAATATGTTTATTTGTTTATAAATAACATACATTTCAAAGTGTTGACTTATGATTTTTTGTTGATGAGGCATTTCTAATTATGGAATACATTATTCAGGACAAATATCTTTGATTCATTTCAACGTAGATTTTGGCAAAAATAGAAACTCTGATGCACTGTTAATGGGAGAATATGTAAATTTGTATAAATTTACTGGTGACAATGTCAATTAAATTTAAAAATGGGCATACATCTTAAATTTGCATAGTTGTCTACATGGGTTACATCTTAAATATTCCTTAATAAAAATATAGTTAAATAAATTATGAAAGAGTGATAGAATAGGAAATTTTGCAGCCATCAAAATGTTGAAGTCAAAATATTAAAGTATTTTTATATGTGAAAGTAAAAAAATGTTCTATTGAATAATTTTGAAAATGAACTACAAAACAGTATTTGTAGTATAATTTTTAGGATATATTGAATAAGAATGTAGGATAGAGATAGAAAGACACACATGAATGTCTTTTGAGTGGGGTCTCTATATCTCTGATAAAATTATGGGTAGTTTTTTTCTTTTTATTTATACTTTACTTTTTCTAATGATATACTAAACTATTTTTAATTTTGTAGAAAACAATTAATGAACTCACAAAGAACATTAATGTGATTAGAAGGCAATATATAGGGATTAATGGGAAAATAATGTATTGACAAATACTACTTGTTTGAGAAACATCGTTTTCATATTGAAAGGAGGTAACTTTTGTTTTCTGGAGATGTGTCTACACCTTTTAAAGATGAGGGGGCAGGGCCGGCCCCATCGCCAAGTGGTTAAGTTCTCACGCTCAGCTGCCACGGCCCAGGGTTTCGCCTGGGTTCAGATCCTGGGCACAGACATGGCACCGTTCGTCAGGCTACGCTGAGGTGACCTCCCACATGCCACACCTAGAAGGGCCCACAACTAAAATATGCAACTATGTACTTGGGGGATTTGGGGAGATAAATCAGGAAAGAAAAAAAAAAAGATTGGCAGCAGTTGTTAACTCAGGTGCCAATCTAACAAAAAAGAAAAGAAAAGATGAAGGGGCTTCCGTGTATTTTTAATCTAAGAGGAAGCAAATTTAACCTTTTGGCAGCTTTACGTTATTTTGTGATCACATACACCAAGCAAACAAAATCTTTCACTTTTAGCCAAGTTTGTGGTGGTCAGGAATTCACTTGAAGATAAAAACTGATCATGAAGTAAAGACATGGGATGCACTTTTCTAGTTTATATTACTTTGTGGTGGTGGTAAGATGTTTTCTGGTTTATAAAAACATCAAAGTATTCAAGACCTGAGATGTAAAGAAGCAAGTGTGTTGGAGGAGCTAAAGGCAAGCATAGCTAGCATGTGGAAAGATGAATGGATTGACATGGTCTTGGGAGGTAAACAGATGTTACTTCATGCGGCATCCTATAGCTTGTGTTTACCATTTTGGATTTTATCCCAAGAAAACTGGGGAACCAATGAAGAGTTTTAACCAAATGGAGTGACATGGTCATCTTTATCTTTTTGAATCTCATTGTGACTCCTATGTGGGAAAGGGACTTTATTGGGAACAGAGGATACTTGTGTAAGGATTAGAGGGTCAACAGGCTGAGTGACAAGGCAAAGAGACCAATTAGATGGTAACAGTTGTCTAGTCATGAATGTATTATGGTGTGGACTAGAATAGGGGCAATGGTCATAAAGGAAAACTTTTCGGTTGTAGAATCTACATATGTTGAGGCTTGATTAAATGACAGAGAGGGAGAGAGAGAAATCCAAGGTGACTTAAACAGTCTGACAGGAGAGGTTTAGTAAAGGGTAGTTCCATTTATTAAGGTAGGATACACCTGAGGAGAATCAGGTTTGAATTGGAATGTACTATATCTTTTAATTCTGCTTGTGTCTAATTTGAGATGGAGTTGTTCAATAAGTAGTAGAAAATATGTGTCTGAAGTACATGGAACTCATGGGAAAATTATTTCTTTTTAAATCATATTCATCCTGCAGGAAAATGGCACTGACCCTGAAAGTCAGCAGTTTTTGTTTTTCTTTTGTTTTTGTTTTTTCAAGAAATCATTCTTGAAATGATGACATCCAAAATCGATCAAACAAGGAAACAATTGCCTGATGTGAACTATTGTTTTGTTGATAACTGTCATAGAGAATGACTTAGAAGCTCTCGAGTGTGAAATAGAAAGCTATCTGGCATGCTGTATTTGGGGATATAGACCTTGAATGACTATTGTCCAATGAAAGAGTCTTTGTTGACAGATAGAAAAATGTCTTGTGTTATGAATTCATCTTAATATAGTCTTATGTTAAAAAGTATGATCCTTCTTGAGAAACCATCTCAGAAATTTCTTTATTGTCAACCAAATTAGATTACAGTTTTTAAAAGAATATGCAAATTATTATCAAAAATGTTAGAGAACATGTATGCTATTTTAAAATATATTGAATGTAAGTAGTGCCTTTTTGTGTGAAACTAAATAAAAATTAGATACCTCCAAAAATATCTTATTCTGAATTTTCCCTAGATTGAAAAAAACTACTCAAGTCTTGTATTCTGCCCCTTTATTGCAGCACGACTGCTGGCTCTTCTGTGAAAGAACGTTTCTACATTATTTTTAAAAATCATATAATGAAAACAATTGTTTTCAAGGAAAAAAATGAGAGTCTGGGGCCCAGAAAATTTTATTTACACTTGCAATACAAAATTATTTTTCCTGCAGCAATTTCAACAATGAAGGCTTTTTAATAAAGAACTGTAAGTATATTTTGTTGTTGAGAGATAAAAATAATAACTTGATTGGTCAAAATAGAATCAAGCCTAAAGGCTTCCTTGTTTGGCCTTCAGTACCTCATAGTCAGAAACTCAGAAACCTCATAGTCCCATTTTTCTCATGAGTCTTTGGATGCAATTTTGTTTACAGCTCAGGTCGCGTTTGCTTGTGTTTGCAGTAACTGAGCCTTTTTGGGCTCCAGGCACTATACAAGATAGTTGGCATATACCATAAGGGTAAAACAATGAAACCAACAAGCTACTGAAGGACTTATGAGCCTCAATGATCTAATGACATTTCTGAAAAAGGTGACATTTATACTGAGAAATTCTGAACTAGGAAAAATTGGGGGGAAGTGTGAGGAGAAATAGCATATACAGAGGCCTGTAGCCTTGAACAAGTTCGTGAACTTGTGGAACTGAAAGAGGCTGGTATCTGTAGAGCTGGGAGAGTAACCCAAGCCAAGTGCCATGAAATTAAGTAAGAGAGTTTGTTGGAGAACTTTTGGGTCTAGAAAGAGTTTTAACTTTGTTCTAAGGTCAATAGGAAGCAACTGAAGGATATGAGAGAATATAATGATGAGATGTATACTTTTAAGTGAGTCACTTTGATGCTGTTTCCCATTAAAAGAACATATAAAGGGCAATATCAGGAGGTACAGTTTCAGTTCAGGTATAGATTGGCTGGATGAAATTGCGCTTACCTATGCAATTAGCTTAGATAAAGTTTCCAATTTTGTTTGCCAAGGACTTTAAAAGCTAGATGACCACATAGACAGGAACAGTTGTATTATTTGGCAATATAGATTCCCTTGGCCCATCAATGGTATAGATACTCATTACATTAAAGGTCCAAGGTAGGGTCTACCCAGTTCTAGAAAGTACAATCCTTGTTATACACTGCTCTGCTGAACTTGGATCTTATATCATCATTTCATAAGAACTTGAACTAATAATCTATGTATTTCCATTTCAGGGAGTAGTTATATAAATATCTGGTCTTTCTGATTCTTAAACTAAACTTAGAATTGGCAAGGCCCCATCATCAGTGGCTGAAAAGTATCTCTTTGTCTAGCTTTCCAGAAGTCCAGAAAGCCCATTTCTCCTCAGGGGGCTCTTTCACTTTTGTAGGTGGTTTGGACAAGGATAGCGGCAGCTATGATGAAAAACTGTAGCCTCACATGAAGTGCTCACTGACAGGATAGGAAGATGAGTTGGATGGTAAGAATTGATTTGAAGAAAGTAAGACTCGTGGAGGAATACCAGCTAGTGGATGGTGGGACCATTTAACTGATATTCCTAACTCAAAGCATCAATTACATCAATTAACAACTAAGAGTTGATTGTGTCCCAGTGTAGAATTCAGTTTCTTTATGCACTTGTTTAGTGCTTTAAATTCTACTCCCCACTTTTTAGCTATCCCTTACTGGGCAGAACTACATAATTTAATGCTTTACTTTTTATTGATATCAAAAAAAAGGAGCTTGTTCTTTCTAACTAACTAATATGAGTAGCATAACTTAGCTCAAGGTCAGTAGCAAGGAGGTTCCTTGCAACAGTGTTTTAATAGTGAAAATACCATAAATATCCTTAATGCATGTGATGAAATACTATCAAGTAACTAAAATGATGCTTCAGATCAGTGGTTCTCAATTGGGCATGCTTTTGCCACCTAGGAGATATTTGGCACTGTTTGGAGACGTTTTTATTGTAATGACTAGGGAAGGGGGTATTTTACTGGCATCTAGTGGGTAGAGGCCAGAGATGCTGCTGAACATCCTACAAGGCAAAGGACAGACTCCTCCTCCCACAACAAAGAATTATCCAGTCCAAAATGTCAATAGCACCACTTTTGAGAAACCCTGTATTATGTCTACACATAACGATAATGACGTATACCAAATACATAATATTGAATGAAAAAAGAAAAGTTTTAGAATGATAGGAAAGCATGATGATATATTAGTTATTTTAATGCTAGCCACTAGAGTAGAGCAACGTCAACATTTCAGTGGCTTAACACAAGAGACGTTTATTGTTCGTTCATGTCGCAGTTGATGGCAGCTTGTGGCTTTCCTACATATGGCGATACAAGGATCCAGACTTCTTCCATCTTCTTGCTCCACCATCTGTTTGATCTCAGAATCCTCTGTATTCAGCCATTGGATGTAGAATAGAGCGTGGAAAATACACATTAGCTTTTTAAAATCCCAAACCCAGAATTGACACAAATTGCATCTACTCATGTTCCACTGAGAGAAACTAATCAAATAACCACACCTGGGTGTGAAGATTATGAAATGTAGTTACAGGTCAAATAGCCTCTCTCTCATCAATACTGCTTTAATTGGGCAGCATGGATTTTTATGGACAGCTGATTAGCTCTGTGAAGGACACCTGGCACTTAAGGAAATTTGTAAAGGTCACACACACACACAATACCATGTATTATTTATGGATATAGAAATATGTGCGAAAATAGAACAATTGAACTGAATTGATGAACATAAAATTCATATATGGTGGCCACATATGAAGAGGAGAACAGGAGAATAGGTCTACAGTAAGGGAGCAAAACTATCTTCAAACATACCTGCATTGTTTTCTTTCATGGTTAGATTATGAACACCAAATAAGGTAAAACAAGTCATTAGTAATTATGATTTCTAGGAGATGTGCACATATGTACTTGTATGGTTCTCTGAACTTCGCTATCTAATTTTACCTTTCTCTAAAGAAATGAGTAAATCAAACGTTTTATATCAGTTAATTTATGTTCAAATTGATATAAAAAATGAGATATAATGTCTACATTATTTTTGAGTTATATTTAAACATTGTTGTCATATAGAGTTTTTATAAAAGCTCTTGTATAATTTGCAGGAACATAATACAGTGTTCCTTCTTATACATTTCTGTTCAGGGTTATATTCAAAACATAACACTGACACGCTCCCAGTCTTCTTGAAAAAAATTTATTTACAGCATGATAATATGTTGTTGAAAATATCCTTGTTCCTTGTTTACTTCAGTCTCTTGAGTAATATCTTTTCTTTCTGAAATATACCTGATTTTTCACTCCACATTGTGAATATTAATAATGTATCTTCCTTGCAAAAGACAGAAACACAAATCAAATACAATTCAGTATTAAAGCCGTGTGTGTGTGTGCGTGTTTGTGTGTGTTGTGGTTTATCTAAAAGTAGAATGCAAGGGAAATTGGACAATCAGGCTCTAGGAATGGTAGAGACATGGGCCTTTCCCTTGATTGTGTGCTATGGAGGACGACTGAAGGCACAAGTCCTCATTTTGTGAGTCTCAGGTAAAATACTCCAGGAAGAGCATCTGTGTGTCCAAGTTTGAATCAGATGTCAATAATCTTGGCCCAGTCAGCCTTGTCTGGGAGACAGTGTCATAGTACAAATATGGCACTAGGGGCCATGCTTATGGGTTTCTTGGAGGGAGAGGGTAGCAGTTCTCAGAAAAGGGAGAAAAATTATATGCTGGGCAGGCCTTCCTAAATCTCTCTCTTGTTTGGTGTGCTACATGTTCCACACTATTTTGACAGAAAGAACTCTGAGTTCTGTTATTTGAGCCTCCAATTTTCAAGATCTTTGTAAAGAAAAATGTGTTCTAAAGGCTTCACATATATTTTTCTTCCTTTTTTGATGTATCTTTGAGCTGGAAATGCATCAATACATAGTGTCAAAACATGAAATTTATCACGTTTGTCCCTGCCCAACATTATAACACACAAAAAGTGAGGAATAATTTAAACTCTTTGAAAATTGGAATTTTCATAAGGTGATGAGAAGAAAAATGACTGGTTCATTGTGTTGTGACATCTAAGGTTTTGTATGTGATTTCCTTTTCAAAGAATATACTTCATAAGTTAATAAAGAAGGCAATTGACAATATACCACTGTCATTTGTAGACAGAATAAAATAAAACTGTATCAGCCATTATAAAGGAACATGTATGAACAGCTTAGCCAACTCTCCTTTAGAGGATCTCATGCAAACTAAATATTCTGTTGTTATTTATCTTGTATTAGGAACCAAAAGGAGTCCCAAATGTTTCTTTGAAGAGCAGTAGATGGTGAAGTACTGTTTTAAAGGCCTTATTAAACACTTCAGTGAAATAGGAAGTCATTTATGCAGCATCATTAATACCCCTCAATGAATTTAAACTGTGATTCTCAAAGGAAAAAACTGCTTCTCTCACAATTTTATTTCTACTTACCCTTTTTCTTGTCAAATGCCAATACATTTAGCAAGAATCTATTGGGAACTTCTATGTGCTATGCTCTGAGTTAAGCATTAGGGGAAAAAAAGATTAAGAAAGTCTTAGCTTTTGAGTTTCTTACACAGTGACATGAGACAGAAAATCAAAGTTACAGACACATAAAGGGCCTGTGATTTGGGGGTTGGGGAAAATGGCTGAAAAAAAATTGTGCCTGAATTGAAGAAGGCTTTAATAGTAAATAAAAGTGTTGCAGCAGGATTATGAAAGTTTGTGTAAACCATAATAAAAAGCTTAGAATAAAATATCTAATGTAATAGAGAAGTGGTTCAGCAAAAATTCCTTTGTATTCAACTATCTTAAAACATTTTAAAATATTTTTGTCCTATATTTAATTGGGGGGAGTTTGGGGAATAAAACCTTCAAAACTTCATGAATTATTTGCTATGTATTGTTATTTCCTTTAGTAGAAAAATCTGATTATTGAAAAATATTGATTGTTGTAATGTGTTTTTATATTCAAACCAAATGTACTTGACTCAAGGTTTTGAGTTCCGTATTAGTAGCCAGCCTTGACCTTGAGTGAAACACTTATACAAACTATTAGGCAGTGTGTTAACTCTATTTCTTACTCCTTAACTTGTTCAAACTAAACATGTGTATGATTAATGAATGTGTGTAATATATTCACAAGGGATTCCATCATAACAAGTGGCCTGGTCTAGGAAGTCTCTTTCTTCCTATGGGTTGAGGCTGCCCTCTCCTGCAGAGAGATACTGGAGGAGTCACAGGGTACTAGTAGGAAGATGCCCCCGCAAGTTCCCAGTCAGGAATAGGCAGGAGGATCTTGCCACAAGAAGTATGCCACCCATGGAAGCCTGCAGGCCTGAGACTTTCTTTTCCCACAAGGAGACAGCAGGGAGGGAAGGCAGAAATGACAAGAGGGACATAGCTACAATAAGCAACCTAGCGCAGAAAGCATCTTTGTCCCTATGGACCCAGGACTTCCCTCCTACACCCAGTGATACCTGGGCAGCCATAGGGCAGTGGTAGGCCTTTCCACCACAAGAAGTGTCTGGGCAGGAAAGCCTCTTTGAACTGTTGACTCGGAGATTCTGCTCTGCTAGCTAAAGACATTGCAGCAGCTGTCGAGTACCAGGATAGCAATTCTGCCACAGCAAGCATCCCAGCCCAGGAAGCCCCTTTGTTTTCATGGATCTGAGAAACCCCTGCTCCACCTACAGGCACCAGGCATCTCAGCATGGGGAACTCCTTCTGCCCCCCTCAGGCACTACCATTAGAGACCACTGGGAACTTCCACATCACCAGTTAACCAAGCAGGTCAAAATAATACCACACAGGCTCTGAATATAGAACTGTCTTGCAAACCACAGCCCATAAAAGTGGGCTGGAACCTGTGTACTAAAACTACATAAGGTGAACTCCTGCTAAAATAAAAGGTTGCAATAGGAACCGTACTCTCCATTCATAATAGACTATATGTCCAGGCTACCATCAAAAATCACTCTTTATACTACAAACCAAGAAAACCACAACTAGAATGAGAAAAGAGATCTACTAATGCCTTCACTAAGATGAATTAGATGTTGAAATTCTCAGATAAGGATTTTAAAGCAGGAGTCATAAAAATAGTTAAACATTTGAATACAACTTCTCTCAAAACAAATTAAAAAATAGAACATTTCAGCAAAGAATTGGAGGTTGCAAAAAGAACAAAATTGAAAGTATAAAACTGAGAAATTCAGAAGACTCCCCCCCAGAAAAAGTTGCTGTATGGATTTAATAGTAGAGTGGAGATGCCAAAGGATAAAATCAGTCAACTTGAAGACCTATCAATACAATTTACCCAGTCTGAAGAAGAGAGAGAATATAGAATAATTAAAAAGAAAAAAAAACAGAGCTTCAGGAACCTTTGGGACAATAGCAAAAGATCCATCACTTGCATCATTGTGGTCCCAGAAGGAGAGTAGAAAGTGAGTGGAACTGAAAGAATACTACCAAAGGTAATGGCTGAAAAATTCCCAAATGTGGTGATAGAAACAAACCTATATAATAATAAATCTGAATGAACCCAAAACAGAATATATGCAAACAAATCCATGCCAATACAAATCATAATTATCATTATGAAAATGAAAGACAAAGTTTTGAAAGCAGCCAAAGAAATGACACATTATATATAGAGAAACATCAATGAGAATAAGAGTAATTTGTCTTCTGAAACATGTAGGTCAGAAGAAAGTGGATCAACATTTTTCAAGTGCTCAAAAGGTCTAGCAAAACTACTTCAGGGATGGAGGGCAAATAAAGTTAATTCTCAGATGAAGGCAAACAAAAAGAATTTGTCACTAGCAAAACTACTCTTAAAGATTGCCTGTAGCAAGTTTTGAAGCAGAAAAGAAATGATAAAAAAAAATCTTAAAGTATCAAGAAGAAAGGACGAACAATAGAAAAGGCATAACTATGGATAGATAAAATAGATTATCCTTCTCCTCATGAGTTTTATAAGTAGTATTTAGTGATTGAAACACCAATTATAACAGACTATGATAAGTAACAAGATGACTTTTTAAAGTGGGGAAGTTAAAGCAAAATAGAAGTAGGGTTTTAACATTTCATTCAATGGTAATATGTCGACATGAGTTGACTCTGATATTGTGGTACTGAGTGCCACTACTTAGGAAGATATTCAAAGTGAGAGACTCAAAAGCACTATAAAGAAATGACAAAGGAATTCTAAAAATTATTTGAGTAATCAACAGGAAGGCAAGAGAAGAGAAAGAGGAAAGAGAACCAGAGGAAACAAACAAAATAAATAATAAAATAGCAGACTTGAGATTTAACATATTAATAATTTACTTAAATGTAAATGGCCTAAATACAATTAAAGATGAAAATTGACAGAGTAGAAAAAATTATCTGTATGTATACTGTTAAGAAACTTACTTGAAATTCAATGACATAGATAGATTTAAAATAAAGAGATTGAAAAATAGATACTATGCAAACATTAATTTCAAAAGCAGGAATGCTTATATTAATATCAGATAAAGTACTTCAGAGAAAAGAAAATTAGTACAAAGAGGAACATACATACTGATAAAAGAATCAATCCAACAGGAAGACATAATGATTTTAAATATGTGTGCATCATCAAATACATAGTATCAAAATACATGAAACAAAAAAGAACTGAAAGTAGAAATACATAAATCAACAGTTATACTTTGGGGTTTCAACACCCCCCTGTCAGTGACAAATAGATATACTTGACAGAAATTCAGCAAGGATATAGATGAACTGACTGACATAATCAACCAAACAGGATCTAATTGACCTATTTAACATTCTCTGTGCAACTAATACAGATCCTTTTTCAAGCATTCATGAAATATTCACCAAGATAGACCATATGTTGGATCCTAAAAGAAACTTTAACAAATTTTTAAAAATTAAAGTCATATGAAGTGTGTTGTGTGAACACAATGAAGTCAAACTAGAAATGGTTATCAGACAGAAAAAAGAAAAATCTCTAAACATGATGAAATTGACACATTTCTAAGTAATACATGAGTAAAACAAGATGTCTTCAAGGAAATTGAAAAAAAATAGAACTGAATGAAAATGAAAATAAAAAATATCAAAATAGGTAAGATGCAGCTAAAGCAGTACTAAGAAAGAAACTTAAAGCACTAATTTCTTACATTTCAAAGGAAGAAAGGTCTCAAATCAATAATATAAGTTCTTAAGAAACTGGAAGAAGAGCAAATTAAACCCAAAGGAAGCACAAGGAAGGAAATGATAAACATTAAAGCAGAAATCAATGAATTACAAAAGAGGCACAATAGAGAAAAATCAATGAAACAAAAGGCTGGTTCTTCAAATAAATCATTAAAAGTGATATACCTCTAGCAAGGCTGGTAAGGAGAAGACACAAATCACCAATATAACGAATGAAATAAGTGATATTACTACACATTTTGCAACTATTAAAAAGATGATAATGGAATACTTTGAACAACTTTACACTCAGAAATGCAGCAACTTCAAAAGATGGACCATGGGGACGGCCCGGTGGCACAGCGGTTAAGTGCGCATGTTCTGCTTCTCGGAGGCCTGGGGTTCGCCGGTTCAGATCCTGGGTGCGGGCATGGCACCACTTGGCAAAAGCCATGCTGTGGTAGATGTCCCACGTATAAAGTAGAGGAAGATGGGCATGGATGTTAGCTCAGGGCCAGTCTTCCTCAGCAAAAAGAGGAGGCTTGGCAGTAGTTAGCTCAGGGCTAATCTTCCTCCAAAAAAAAAAAAAAAAAAGGACCAATTCCTCAAAACCACAAAATAGCAAAATTCAACAAAGGTGAAATAGATAATAGATAATTTGAATAGTCTAATTACCATAGAAGAATTTGAATTCATAATTGAAAAGCTCTTGAAAAAGGCCCAGAGGGTTTCATTGGAGAATTCTACCAGACATTTAAAGAACCTGTTTTGCACAGTGTGTTCAGAAAAATAGAAGAGGAGGGAATATTTCCCAACTGATTTCATGAGGCTGGTATTACCTTGATGCCCAAACTAAATAAAGTTAGTACCTCAAAAAATAAAATCACAGGCCAATGTCTCTCATGAAGTTAGATGCAAGAACCCCCTACAATATAATTGCAAGTTAATCCAACAATGTAAAAAAAGAATTATGCAGCATGACCAAGTGTGATTTATTTTGGATATATGAGATATATGAGATATATTCCAAAGTTAATCCATGTAATCTACCATATACACAGTGTACAGAAGAAAAACTACATGATCATATTAATTGACCCAAAATAAGCATTTGGCAAAATTCAATACCCATTCATAATAAAACTGTAATTACACTAGGAATAGAGGGGAAAGTCTTCAACCTCATGAAGAAGGTTTACCAAAAAACCTACAGCTAACATCACACTTAAAAGGGAAAGACAATGCTTTCCCTCTAAATTCAGGAAGAAACCTAGTACCTCCACTCTCACTACTCTTATTCAACACTTTACTGGAAGTTTAGCAACTGCAATAAGGGAAAAACCGTAAATAGCATACATTTTGAAAAAGAGGAAATATTTATCTCTATTTGCAATGGACATGACGTACATATAGAATGTCCTAAGAATTATGCCAAAAAAAAAGCTTCTGTAACTAATAAGTTGAGTAGGGTCTCTCAGCATAAGATAAACATGCAAAGATCAATTGCATTTGTATATATTGACAATGAACAAGTACAAACCAAAGTTTAAAAATGCAATACCATTTATAATTTCTCCAAAGAAAATAAAGTACTCATGTATAAAACTAACAAACATGTACAGAATCTGTATAATGAAAGTTACTAAGTTATATTGGAATAAATCAAGAAGACCTAAATATATGGCAAGACTTCGTGTTCCTGGACTTATAAGACCCAACATAGTAAAGATGTCAATTTTCCCTAAATTGATCTATATTTCCAACATAATTCTTATCAAAATCTCAGCAGTGTTTTTGTATACAAACCCACGCTTATTCTAAAATTTGTGTGGAATGATATTGGACCTAGAATAGCCAAAACAATTTTGGAAAAGAAGAATAAATTGGAGGAATCACTCTTACTGATGTTCAGGACTCTTGTATAGCTACGGTAATCAAGACAGTGTGATACGGGTGGTAGACAGATACTTAAATCAATGAAACAGAATAGAGAATCTAGAAATATATCCGTACAAATATGCCTAACTTATTTTTGACAAAGCAGTAATCCAATGGAAGAGAAATGGCCTTTTCAATAAATGGCGCTGTATCAGTTAGATATGAATAGGCAAAAAGGAAAAGATGAACTTCAACATAAACTTCACAGGGACTTAAATGAAAAATATAAAACTTACAGAAAAAAGTGGAAAGTCTTTGAGATTAGAGCTAAGCCAAATGTTCTGAGTCTTGTCACCAAGGCACGATCCATAAAAGGAAAACTTGATAAATTGGAGCTCATCTAATTTAAAAAGTTTTGCTCAGCAAAACACTCTCATAAAGAAGATGAAATGCAAGCTACAGACTCAGAGGAAGTATTTGCAAACCACATATCTGACCAAGGACTAGTATCTAGTATCTAGAATATATAAAGAATGCTCAAAACTCAACATTAAAAAAATAATCCAATAAGAATGGAAAAAAGACATGCACAAATATTTCACTAATTAAGATTTTGCAAGATGGCACATAAGTGCATGGAAAGATAGTCAACATCAATGGTGATTACAGAAATAGAAATGAAAACTACAATAAGATATTATTGCATATCTGTCAAAATAGCTAAAATAAGAATAGTTAGACACAAAACGCTAGCAAGGAAGCAGAAAAATTGGATCACTCATACATTTCTGCTGGAAATATAAAATGGTATAGCTGCTATGGAAAATAGTTTGGCAGTTCATTTTAAAGCTAAAAGTAGACATCGTATGACTCAACAATTGAATTCCTAGTCATCCCAAAGAAATGCAACTTGTTTTCATGCAAAAACTTGTGCACAAATATTGATAGCAGTATTATTCATAGAAGCCAAATGCTGGAAATTATCCAAATGTCCTTCAATATGTGAATGGTTGAAGAGAAAACAACTGTGGTTCATCCATACCATGGAATACTACCCAGCAATAAAAAAAGAGCAAACGATTGATGCATGCACAGCTTGGATAGACCTCATGGAATTTAAGCTGAATGAAAAAAGCCAGTCTCAAACAGATGTATACTGAATATTTCCATTTATGTAACCATTTGGGAGGTAACATAATTACAGACATTTCAAAAGGATTGGTGATTGCCAACTACAGCAATGGGGGTGGGTGGTGGATGTGGGTGTTAAGTGGGTAACACAAGGTAGTCTTATGGTGAAGGCACATTTAACTATCTTGACTGTGATTGTGCTGACATGAAGGGACATGTGGGAAAATTGAGTGTAGTTATACATACACACACACACAAATGAGTGCATGTGTAAATGTTGAAATCTGTTTCAGCTCTATGGATTATACCAATGTCAGTTCCTTTATTTTGATGTTGTGCTATAGTTTTGTAAGATGTTAGTTTTGAGTGAGGCTTGAAGGGTGCACAGGACCTCCCTATACATTTTTTGAACTTTTATATGATCCTTTAAGTATTTAAAATTAAAAAAAGTTTTTAAAAACAGGCTTAGTTCAGTTTTTTAGAGCCTGATCCTAATGAAAGTAAGGCCATCTTTACAGCCCCTGTATATACTATTGATACTTTGTTACGGAAGCATAATATTGCTTCTTTAACCCTGCCCAGCTGTGAAGGAAAGATATGCCATTGGTCATGAGGTGAGCTAAATAAGAAAATATGAATGAATCAGCCCAAATTCATCATCACTACTGAGAAATAAATGTCATTGGGGAAGAATGCTCACCCCAATGTAAGAGCAGAGCGTCATCATGAGCACAAAATATTCACACATTATATATTTTTGACAAAAGAAGAAGTATAATAAGTTCTTACTTTCTATTTCTCTTAGAATACCAGCATCTTTTTGCTGAATTTAATTGGGGAGATCCCTAGAAGAAAATTTGAGAAATGCTCGTCCAAGTTAAATAAGGCATTCAAATGAACAAAGCTTAGATTTGTGCTCACTGGATTTTTGGACTTTGTGGTTCAATTAAATTGGCGCAGCGGTAAAGTTCACATGTTCTGCTTTGGTGGCCCGGGGTTTGCTGGTTCGGCAGGCGTCCCACATTGAAAGTAGAGGAAGATGGGCTCGGATGTTAGCTCAGGGCCAGTCTTCCTCAGCAAAAAAGAGGAGGATTGGTGACAGATATTAGCTCAGGGCTAATCTTCCTCAAAAAAATAAAATAAAAAATAAAAATAAAGCAAGCTAAAAACAAATCAGAGACTGACCTTGAGTTGCCATCTTACTTTGTTAAATAGGGATGCTCACTATTATAATATAAAAGAAAAAGACATCAGCACCAAGTGTTGGAAGGAGCTGATCAAAGTTAAATTGAATTTAACTTTGTTTAAAAAAAAAAGCATTCCAATGTCTTCAGGTTTTTCCTCTCTTGCCATGGCATGATGTGAACTTCATCATGCGCTGGGACCTGTATTTAAATGAATGTTTGAGAAATCCTCAAATGGCTTTTGTCAAATCAGAGATACTTAAAAGAAACTTAATGAACTGCAGTCCATTTGAGTAAAAATATATGTAAGAGGCAGATCTCTTGAATTCTAGGACTAAAAAAATGTCATCTCTTCTAAATGGAATATTACATATCCAATTTTAAGAAGCATATTTGTACATTGACTTGAAAATTGTGACTAATATTCTGTGGTTTCAATGAACTTCAAGGAAAACAATCATACAGTTTTTTGTTTTTTGGGTTCTTTTTCCTGCTTTATCTCCCCAAATCCCCCTTGGTACATAGTTGTATATCTTAGTTGCGGGTCTTCCTAGTTGTGACATGTGGGATGCCGCCTCAACGTATCCTGATGAGCAGTGCCATGTCCGAGCCCAGGATCCGAACCAGCAAAACCCTGGACCGCTGCAGCAGAGCGTGCAAACTGAACCACTCAGCCACGGGCCTGGCCCCACAATCATATAGTTTTATAGTGACTTGTAATGTTAGTAGTAGTGTTTTCTGACTTCACATTATATGTATACGTATGCAAATATACACATACATGCCTGCATATGTGGAATATATATGTATGGGGTACATGCCATATGCTTTTCCGTTGGAACATGATTATTTTAACATATTCCCAATTTTCTAAGAGGCCAGCACCCTGTCTTGCTCATTCTTCTAGTTACTTTTGGTCTCGTTTCATTAGCCATCAGAATGTTTTTCATTTAGTTCAGTTCTTATCCAAGTTCTACAGTTCTTTACAACCCCACTTTTCTTTGAAGTGTTTCCTGAATACCAAAATACCAACATTAATCTCTTCTCTTTTGGCCTCCTGTAACATTAATTGCATGTACCACAGGTATTGAAATTTAATTATGGTATGTCTCAGTTTGTCCCAGAAAGGATTTTTGGTGGCACATGTGCATACATTATTTAAATATAAAAATAATCGCTGACATTTAATAAAGAAATCTCAATTTTTGCTTAATACTAATTCACTTATTCCTTACAACAACCCCATGCTTAATTCATTTTTCAGGTGAGAAAAACCGAAGTTCAAAGGGCTTAAGTAAAGTACCCAGCTAGACTCAGTTAGTCAGTGGTAGATCTGGGATTAAACCTAGGCTATCTAATTCTGAAGCTTGACTCTTCAGCAGTATGCATTGCTAATTTTAGATATTTCATATGAGCAAATCTTGCTTTAGACGTGTTTGTTTTTTGAATGCATATAAGAATAACATTTACAAGGCTGTACCATATATTGATTTAGTCAAACCACGTAACTTACACAGCTCCATACAGTGTAAACTTTATATTCAAGACAGGTTGGGAGACTGCCTTTTGCTTAGAAAACAAAACAAAATAAAAACAAACAAAAACCCTTGCTCCCATTCTATGTATAGGAAAGCACAAACCAGTGGTGAGTCAAGGCTGTGTAAAATCGGGTACTTGGGTTGGTAATGAATTCCTTGCCCATGGCAGGGGCCAGCGTGCTGCCCAGGTTTGAGCCGCTGTGCTAACTTCTTTGCTATTAAGACAACAGCCTCAGGGTCCTTGTAAAAGAAGTTTTAACAAAATCCCAGAGTCCTCAAATTTTCCTGGCATTGACAGATGTACTGATACAGCACATGGCAGTTTGAACCTCAGCAATGGGCTCCTCAGTTATGGTGGCTTACGTTCGTGGTGTTTGAAACACACAACTTAGCAAGGCCCTAATTTTGGTGACTAGTACTAAAAATTATTTTGAAGATGCATATCAGTGTTTATATAATTATTAAGGAGTCATTTCTTTTGAAAACCTCAAATCACAGAACCTCATTTTAGCTAATGAATTGATAACGGGTTGTTCTCTAATTTCGACCTCCCTAATGGCGAGGTTTTCTGCACCTTCTCCTGTAAATTAATGAGTTAACTTTGCTAAAAATCTATTTTTTCTCACCTATTATTTTGCTCGTAAATCCCCAGTTTATGTCTAACATGCATGTAATCTAGTTTAGACTCTATGACCCTTCAAGCCAACTTGGATGCCACCTTATTTCTCAGTAGTCCAGCAAGATGAGCCTTCACAATATTTTCAGCTTGCTCCTTTTAAAGCTATCAAGTTATAGTTAGTGCTGATTTCATGGTAGTTAATATTAGTATAAAATGTAAAGTATAATGGTAAGAATATTTAGTTAAGAAATGTGAACAGAAGAATTCTCTAGAATTTACCACCAACTTGCCTGTGTGACCTTGAGGCAATCATATACTTTCTGAGCTCCCATTGTTTTCATTAATGGTGAGATTACATTAGATGATTTCTAACATATTCTTAAACATCATTGACAAAAACTTCAATAAACTGATTGCTTATCTAACTTGCGTTTGTTTTGTATTCTCTTATGTACACTTGAAAATGTGAATCCATATATGATCATTGAATTACCATAATGAGATTCATCTTCTGGCACTGGTGTTAAGATTGAGAATTTTTGTGCTTGATGGACAGAGCTGTGGTATTGTGAGGCAATATTTCTTAGTATATTGCTTTTGTTGAAGTTAGTGAGTAGTGTAATCCTGAAAGCAAAATAAAATGTGGAGCCAAACAAATTGCCTCTCATATTTACAGAAGGCAGGCATGCATATTACTTCACATTATGCATAACTGAAGTTGTAAAATACTGCTGTAGTGTTTTGATGATTCAACAGTTAGGGTGCCTCGTTGATAAGAGAGCCGGTGTTGACAGAGCATACCACAATATAATGTATGCTAATTGCATATGGCTTCATATGGGCTCTTTAAAATGTAGGAATGTGAAACTTTTAGGGTCCACTGACTTTCAGAAGTTCAAAAGTCTGGGTGGCAGAGGGATATAATTTGATATTTGAACTCAAGAAATGGATTAGATTAGTTAGAGATGCAGCAATATTTGCAAGGTCTGTATGACCTTTACATAGCATGATCGACTGAAACCTGTTTTTCCAAATGTTTATATGGACGCACATTGACATTTAAACTGAAAACAATGGGCTATAAATCCTCTTGTTAAGAAGGTGCCACTTCCTGATTATTATTCTTGAAGTAATGTCCTTTTTCTTGAATGATAACTGCCTTTTTTTAAAAAAAAAAGTCTATTGTTATTTATAAAATGGGTCATTCTGAGATTGTAAATCAATGTTAAAGTATCACAATTGAACTTTAATTTAGACAAGTTAAAACTTGTCAGAACCAGGGTCACTGTTGGATGTTTCCTTGTTGTTCAGAGTTCTACTTTAGGTTAGGCCTGGACTGAGGTGATGATTGCAGCCAGTTACTTTTTCTGCTTACTACCATGTCTAGGTAATCCTTAAAGGTGGGAGATACTGATCTAGTAGTTTAGAATGTGCAATCAATCAATCTTTCAAAGAATGTTTAGAAAGTGGCGGATACTATTCGTGTTAGGAATACACTGGTGAACAAAAGAATTTTTAACCTCATGGTGATTAAAATCCATGGTTTTAATTACTTCTGGATTTGTCAATTTGCCAAGGGCCTACTGCAAGCAGCCAAAACTTGTCTCCAATCTTTCTCTTTGCTTGTTTTTGCATTCTTAAAATCCAGTGGCCACCTTTCCTAGGAATTTCAACCTTTACACTCACCATTAGTCTTACTCCTTTAGAATTCAAACCAACCTTAATTATAGTCCCATATTCCCAATTAAGGTAAATCTGAATTGTCTTTGTCACTGTATTTCGCATTAGGTTCAGCTAATTAATTTGGTAGAAGTAGCTGTGATAAAGAAACCCTCAACTGTTATCATAAAAAGATCACCTCTAATTGTCTCGATTATATTTTTGTTGCTTTATGCACTAACTATTTCTTCCTTTCATTTTGTCTCATAAACGTGATTTGACCCATTATGGTCTCCCTTAGACCAATATGGAAAGAAGTAGATCATGCATGGCTACACCTCTAATTACAGTTTGCGTCATTTGCTTGTGTTGGTTCTCATTTTAATGTCATTACCATAAGTAGGGATGCCGCAATTGCAATCAGCTCCACCACAACATGTATAGTTTCAACCTTGACACTTGAGAAAGACTTTACCTCAGAATACTCCCAATAAGTTGATGACTTACTTCAACTTTATGGGCCATGTAATGTAAACCATTCACTAGTCTATCTGCTTTATTTTGCTTTTATCTCTTTTATCCTTTAAAGCATGGTTAATTTATTAACTTTCCACCTCCCAAATTAATTTTGGTCACAAAGTAACTCTGATCATTTCCTCCCTATATATAGATTTCCCTATTAATACATTTCCCCTCTGATTAATAACAGCTCTCTAGTATGTTTGCAGCTTTCTCAAACCCCAATCAACTCTTTGTTCTCTCACTTTAGAACATAAATGTTCTTTGCCACTCGCCTAGTCAATATTTATTTTCTGACTTACATTGTTGAATTATTTTACCATGTTTCATACCTCACATTTCATCAAATGGAATGAAATCTTCAGAGCAGGGATTGTAAGATAAGTAAAGAGATAGATAATTGCTCACAGTATTTCACATAGTATCAGGTATTTGATGAATATTTGCTTTAATGAGTTTTTTTCCAGTTTTAGGTGAAAGTAGGGATAATTAAACCTTTAGATATTAGACAATGTGTGCAAAAGATTAAATAATGAGTAATGCTAATAAATAATAAATAACAATAAAATAAGTTTAGTCTCTCCACAAGTCTGTGGTACCTTTAATATTAAAGAAAAATATATACAAAATGATAATTTGTACACTATGAAAATATTAGAACTGTAGCTTACCAGTATTAGTAATGCATTCAATACAATGCTATACATTTATTTCATATTCAGTAAATGTTCATTAATAGTAATTGCTCTGTTTTTTTTAGATCTTTAAGAAGGTAATTAGGATTAGCATTAAAATGTTACCACAAATGGCACCTTTTTTAAGATACTTTGAAATATCAAAGTAATAAATCTTAGTTTGGCTTGCAAGAGTCTTTGTTCTTTAACCACAGCTATTGAGAATTTGACCAGTTTGGTTTTTTCGTAATAAAGATAAATACAGCCAAGATTCTGTTCACCTGTGTTTTGTGGCTCTATATGATTTATATAATAAAAGAAAATGCAGTGGTCTCATATTAACCCTCTCTTTTCAAGCTAATAGTTTATTCAGCTCCTCCCAGTGGAATTATTTTCATTTATATATTGTTCCCTTATATTTTGCTTGTATTTGCTCTCTTTTTCTGAAGACCTATTATTGACCATATTATTAGATACTCTTGGAATGTGTTAAAAGTTTTTCTCGTAGAGGACAGATACAAAGGGATGGCTTCTGCTGCAGTTCAGTTTCTTCCTGTACCTAAGCTGAGGCTTTCCCTTCTAAATCTCACCGGCTGGGAGTCAGTTGTGCCTACCCTCTGTTGTGAGGGAGTTGATCATAATGGCCCCAAGGTATTGCAGAAGCAGAAGGGCCCACTTGGGGCAATTCAGTTGAGGCTGGGCAGAGAATTTATGTACATTAGGCACCTCCTATCCTCAGTCCTGGTGATTCTCCACTGCTGTGCCTGTGGGTAGAGTAGTATGTGGTTGTTATTCTTTCTCAATTTTCTTTCCTATTGTGTTGATACATGATAAACTCTGAGCCTTACTTCCTCGTATCTACTATTTTGTCTCTCAAAAGCCAGTTGGGGAAATTTTTTTTTTAAATTGATCATTTACTCTTTCTGATGTTTTCAACCCTTGTACAATAATTTTTCTTCTCCTTGAATACCTATTAATGATGTCTGAAGAAATAAGAGCCAGGAAGTGAGAATTAGAAAAGCAAGAGATAAAAACATGAGCATTATCTTACTAAAGACATAAACCAATTATAGTATTGGACAGATCAGGATAGAGAAAGCATTGTCCCCTTTAATCACCTATAGTTATATCTACTTTGGTGATCATTGTACAGCTATAATAAACAAAATCATATGGAGCCAGCTCATTTATACACATAAATAAAACAAACTCTGGACAGCCCCAAGATATATGTCCTGAGACCTTTGCAAACTCCAAATTTGCAAATACCACTAAACCATATAATTCCACTCATAAAATGCAGTAAAGTATAACTGAACAATTAGAGTCCCCATCAGACCCTTAATGATCATATAAACTCAAGTCATTTATTAAGCTATTAAAGTCTACCAAAAAAACATACACACTCAGCATTATATCACCACATCTAATCTTTAACCATGAACTCACCTGAATTGAAAACTATAGTGAGTGAATGATGATGATAGTTGCTGTGTAACATGTGCCCAGTGCATTTTCTCTGCAATAGGCCATTTTTGTCTGTGTTTAACAACTTGTTTCTTCTTACTCCTTTTTACTTGTTGAGCTGTCCCTTCTCACATAGAAATGCTTAAGTAGCCGTCTGGTCTTCCATGCTTCCTGTTACAGAAATAAAAATGCTTCCTAATGTTCTTTGTTCATCTTATGCTCAATTGTAGTTGGTGCCCTGGCTGAACTAGCACCTCTCTCACATGTCACTAGATGTAAATATACACCCAAGACCTTGTTTTTCTCCTAAAATCTATATCCATTAAGTTTCATATATTTGTTGCCTCTAACTTATTTCAGGTTAACCGCCCTTCAACTTTTGCTAAACCTCTGAATCCTATTTGATGAGCTATTGAACGGTGTACTTAATGAAACTGCTTTGTAGTTTGTTTTTACTTTTTTAAAATTTTGTTTTCTATAGAGAACAAGAGAACATAATGGGATTGAATCACTTCAAGAAACAAAGCATTATACTTTTAATTGCCCCAAACTTCTACTTTACTGGTCCAAGAATCAGCTATTTTATAAAACACTTTACTTTGTCTGCATTTCTATTGCCAGCATTATCTGTCTTTGGGGTAGCAGAGGTTGGAGAGATGGCAGAGAGATGAATTGTGGTGTATTTTTCTCAAAGGAGGAAATTTTGCTTCAAATCAGGGGAATCACTGGCCAGAAAAAGCTAAGGGAAGGTCTAGGCTGATTTGAAAAGGAGAAGGCTGGAGGGGTCTTCTTGGATCTGTCACTAGCATAAGTGACTTATAGGTTCCTCAGTAAAATATCAATATTCTAGATATAGTGGAGCTTTGATATTTCTCAAGAATAAAAAATGTCAGACTCATCAGTAGTAAATTGATAATGCCAAGGGTATTCCTATCTGAAAAAAAAAAAAAGCTGACTAAATAATTTAGTTGCTTATAAAGCACTAATATTCAGTACTAAAAAGACCTGTCAATATTATGTATATCTAATGTTAACTAAAATCTGCATTACTGATTAAGCTTATATTAAGTTCAGGAGTTTTAACTAAGAATTCTAATACTAGGGAATCTTAAGACTTTGAAATATTTTTCATTAAAAATTCTAGAAGGTATGATATAAAAATTGAGAGACTTATCTTTATGTGCTTTGTTGGACCCATATTAGTATTTTTAGCTTATTTTACATCTTGAATTTACATGTGGTAAAACTGAGTCTTGGAATGAGGTATTGGAATTTAATATAGCTCTGTTGATGTTGTGGAATCCTTCTTTAAATTACCAGTAAGTTACTGGATCCTCTTTTGCTAAAATTCCCTGGGATTTCAACTCAAATGCGGAACGAAGAAATAAGATATTAGCATAAATTCTCACGGTTTTATATAAATAAGTCCACACGTGGTCTATGGAAAAATGTATGTTGGTTTTATTTTCAATTGTGGCAAAAAAAAAAAAACCCAAAAAGTAATAGTTTGCCAGCATCTAATGGTTATTGTAATTTATTTTTCTGTAATGACATCTTTTGAGTTTTGACACCTGCTTGGAAATCCTCCAGGGTTCCCAATATGAACCCCAAGGTGAATTGAATTCATCTGCACCTATAACAGTAAGAATCTAGGCAAAAATCAGAAAAACAGTAGGCATACTAAATATAGATTTGCCCAGTCTTGAGACAGATTCTCTGGAGAAAACAGAAAATCTCTGCTTAGCCCAGAGGCTTCCTAAGTCTCAGAGGCCAATGATAAGTCAAGTGAGTAGACAATCTGAACTAGGTACACCATCCTGGTTGTCACACTGAGAATATGTTGTCCTCACCAAGTATCATTTCCTTCCTATTTTCTGCATAATTTTTCCTTATTCCCTGATTGCTCTTTTTACTTTTCTAGGCCTCTGTGGCCACAGGCCCCTTTGTTTCCCTAATTTAGCATAAGTCATAATAGAATAAGCTATGAGATATTTTTCAAATAATCCTAGTTACTTTCTGTGCTAGGGTTCTAAGCCCATACTAGTCTATCTCTCACAACCAACCATGACCATAAAGAAAATATAACTTTCTCTTTCTTTGCTTCACTGCCAATTTATTTGAAAATTGATTGCTTTGCGGATGTCTTCCAATCAGTATAAATAAAGAAATTTTCTTTATCTTTACTAAAATCCATATCTTCAAGATTCACGATAAAGGGAAATATTCTACATGTGAAGAATAGTGGAGATCCCTCTGATTTGACTCTGCTTCCATCGATCCTACTTTGTGCTTATGTATATTTTACTGTTTGATACGTTTAACGCTCTAAGTCTGAAGTGAACTAGAACTTGCCCTGCCCCTTAATGTGTGTGATTATGATTATGTCCTGGTCAAAATTTTTCGATGCAGCTTTACCATGGGCAGTAAAAAAATAAAAAGGAAATATACAAGGAAATAACAATGAACTAGATTATTTTGCTGATGAACTACCACCTAGGCTGCAGAGCTTAAGATCCCATCCTTCTTAATTCATGATATGCTACCCTGAGATGAGTGTCATTTTAGTGTCGTTTTCATCACCTAGTCCCTTAAAAGGTAGATGAAGTTTCACTTTCTTTCAAAATTTTATTTTTAGTTTTTTTGCTGAAGAAGATTCTCCCTGAGCTAACATCTCTTGCCAATATGCCTCTTTTTGTATGTGAACCACCGCCACAGCATGGCCATTGAAGAGTGGTATGGTTCCATGCCTGGGAACCAAATCTGGCCTGTGGAAGCAGAGTGCACTGAACTTAGCCACTAGGCCATGGGGCCTGGCCCTCAAAATTTCATTTTTGATATTTGGCTTCTTGTTTTCAGAATTATTCTCTGAAAGGGGTGGGACCTTATCCATGGACTCAATAAAGGATTTCTATCATAAAAAGCCCTGCCCATTTGGCAATTTATTCTAGCAGAGTAGGTTTCAACATTTGCATATGTTCAAGCCAAACAAAGAGTGTAATATATTTATGGTTCCTTCATAAACTGTGTAAGGATTGATGGTTGCCCTTTCGCCCATTAGAGGCAAAGTGGAGAAGAACGTCCAGTGTCTTTTAATAGATTGTTTTTTGGTTGATAGGTTAGACTTGAGAGAAGATTATAAGTATAAGATTGTTTTTATACACAGTTTTTATCTCAAGTATTTGTGCAACTTGTTGACCAGAAGAAAATTAGGACATTTAAAATAGTTTAATAAGTCAGTTTCTTTTATTTTTGTAACTCCTTTTCCAGAGACCCATATCGATATCATTCTTACCACTTTGGGGGAACAAATTAAATTTAACTTTGTAAACAACTTCTTATAAGATTATGTTACAGCTTTATTATTTTTAGAGAGAGTGCTGATATTCTATCACATGGTTTCATAGTCATCTTTTTGTAGTTATTTGATTAGTAATATGTAACAATAGTGCTATGAATGGTGCTCTTAAGTCTAACCATTTGCTGAAAGGGCTAAAGAAAAATCTATAAATTAAACTCTAATTAGCAAAAAAGGAAAAGAATAAACCCATACAAGGCAAAATTTCATTGCTCAAAACCAATTAGCGCAAAATCTATAGCTCAGATAATAAAAGGGAGCAGTTTTATATAGAATGAAAAATAACTGTCTAATAGGGTAAGGTCACTTGTGAATCTGAAAAGTTGCACGTTGATACGGCATTGTAATTGAAAGACAAGTGTCTAGTGTGGCCTTTATCAAAGAAAGCAAGTACATACTAAATATACAGGACCTATGTGAGGAATGAATAAAGAATTTTCAGAAGGACGTGGTAAACACGTGGATTAGTTTTTAAGGATAGGTCAGCTCCATTCATTTTCTAACTTAAAGAGAGCTATTTTCATTGATAGTATCATTTTGATTATTATGAAATACATCAAACAAACAGAAAATGACTGAGAATATTATAACATTTTGCCATTCTTACTCTTCAAATTGCTATACCAATTTATGCTTCTAACAGTGGTGTATGCATCCTCTATTTTTCACATCCTTATCAACTAGATATCGACACATTTAAAATTTTCTCAGTCTGATGAGTGTGACATTATATCTCATATTAATTTCCTTTTCTATGACAATAGATCTTTTATACTGGCCCTTTTATTTACTCTTCTATCAATTATGTGATCTTGTCCTTTGCCAGTGTTTTGATTGAGTTATGGGTCCAGTGCTTATTTTCTCCTATATATTTCTCCCCTTTTAAAATATTAAAGTTTTACTCTTCCACTTTTAGATCTCTTAATAACTAAAAATGATTTCCAGATTTATTTTTTATCAATAGGTTTTTTAAAAAAATGAATAAACAATTGTAGCATTATTTAAAAATGTCTGCGTTTCCCTACCCATCTGTAGTGCCACTTCTATTGTGTTATCAAGATTAATATATACGTATGTATTTCTGGCATCCTTTTCCATTATTTTCTTCATTTGCCAATTCCTGTGCCAACACCATGCATCTCAATTACTGTAGATTTATCATTAGCCCTGCCATGTTCTAAGGCAGAGCATTCTACCTGTTCTTCAAAATTTTCTTAGATAATTCTAATGCTCTGTTTGCATGTGAATTATAGACAAAATTTATAAAAGCCCCATTTTAAAAACTGTTGATATATTTATTGGGATTGTATTGAACTTAATTTGGGAATAATGTCATCTTTACTTAACTTTGTTAAAAATTTTAATTGTGCCTTATTATATTGCTTGCTCTTGACATTAATAAAAATACTTCTAAAGCTCTAGGTTCACTTTTCATCTTACTTTCAGTATTTCTTTCAGTGAACATATGGAGATAATAATCTTTCTTAGTCTCTGAAAATGTCCAGAATAGTAGTTGTGGTTAAAATTCTAGGTCAGCACCTTTTTTATGTTATCCTTTTGAAGTTATTATTTCATATTTTTATTTTCAGCCACAGAGTTATGGCTGATTAGATGTTTTGCACAGTCTGATAGTCATTATCTTATATATAACCTGCATTTTCCTAATATAAGTCTTCAGATATGTTTCTTTATCATGGTGTTCTGTAGCTTCACTAAAGTGTATCTGGGTGTAAATTTATCTTTTTCCTGCTTGGTATTTCATAGTGCACTTTGAACTGAGTACTCTTGGCAATCTTCAGTTCTGTAAAATTATCGACTATTATTTTTAAATCTTGCTTCTCTACAGTTCCACCCATTCACTTCTTTAGGAACTCTTATTGTTGTACATTACTGTCTATCTTTCATATCTTTTAAATTCTCTTTCACTTTTTAAATTTATTTGCCTCCCTGTGTTGTGTTTTGGATGAGTTCTTCACTATTATCTTCTAATTCACTGATTTTATCTTCTTGTGCAGTCTAGATATTTTACCCTGTTTAATTTTTTAAAATTCATTCATTTACTACATTTGTCATTTCTAATATTTATAGTCAGTTTTTTCTTCTATATATCAACTTGTTTAGTTCGCTTTATTTATTTTGCTTTTTTTAAATTGCACTAACATTGGATTATACAGCCTTCAGATTTCGAATTCTGTGTAGATTACATGATGTTCACCAGCCAAGAACTAATTATAGTCCATCCCCTCATATTTGAACCTAATCACCCCATTTGACCTGCCCTCCCTTCCCCTCTGGTAACGACCAATCCAATTTCCATTGCTATGGGTTTGTTTGTTGTTGTTTTTATCTTCTACATATGAATGAGATCATATGGTATTTGACTTTCTCCCTCTGACTTATTTCACTCAGCATAATACCCTCAAGGAACATCCATGTTGTCACAAATGGCCAGATTTCATCATTTCTTATGGCTGAGTAGTAGTCCATTATGTATAAATACCACATCTTCTTTATCCATTCATCCCTTGATGGGCACCTAGGTTGCTTCCAAGTCTTGACTATTGTGTATAATGCTGCAATGAACATAGGGGTGCAGGTATCTTTATGCCTTTGCGTTTTCAAGTTCTTTGGGTAAATACCTAGCAGTGGGATAGCTGTATCATATGGTAGATCTTTTCTTAATTTTCTGAGGATACTCCATACTGCTTTCCATAGTGGCTACACCAGTTTACAGTCCCACCAGCAGCGTACGAGGGTTCCCTTCTCTCCACATCCCCTCTAACATTTGTTGTTTCCTGTCTTGTTACTTATGGCCATTCTGATTGGCGTGAGGTGATACCTCATTGTATTTTTGATTTGGATTTCCCTGATAGCTAATGATGTTGAGCATCTTTTCATATGCCTATTGGCCGTCCATATATCTTCTTTGGAGAAATCTCTGTTCAGATCTTTTGCCCATTTTTTAATTGGGTTGTTGGTTTTCCTGTTGTTGAGCTGTATGAGTTCTTTGTATATTTTGGATATTAACCCCTTATCTGATATATGGTATGCAAATATCTTCTCCAAAATGTTAGGTTGTCTTTCCGTTTTCTTGATGGTTTCCTTTGCTGTGCAGAAGCTTTTTAGTTTGATGTAGTCCCATTTGTTCATTTTTTCTTCTGTTTCCCTTGCCCGGTCAGACATGGTACTTGAAAATATGTTGCTAAGACCGATGTTAAAGAGTGTACTGCCTATGTTTTCTTCTAGAAGTGTCATGGTTTCAGGTCTTACATTCAAGTCTTTAATCCATTTTGAGTTTATTTTTGTGCCTGGTGTGAAATAATGGTCTACTTTCATTGTTTTGCATGTGGCTGTCCAGTTTTCCCAGCACCATTTATTGAACAGACTCTCCTTTCTCCATCGTATGCTCTTGGCTCCCTTGTCAAATATTAGCTGTCCATAAGTGTGTGGGTTTATTTCTGGTCTCTTGATTCTGTTCCATGGGTCTGTGTGTCTGTTTTTATGCCAGTATCATGCTGTTTTGGTTACTATGGCTTTGTAGTGTAATTTGAAATCAGGTAGTGTGATACCTCCAGCTTTGTTCTTTTTCCTCAGGAATCCTTTGGCTATTCAGGGTCTTTTGTTGTTCCATATAAATTTTAGGATTCTTTGTTCTATTTCTGCGAAGAATGTTGTTGGAACTTTGATAAGGATTGTGTTGAATCTATAGATTGCTTTAGGAAGTATGGACATTTTACCTATGTTAATTCTTCCAATCCAAGAGCACGGAATATCTTTCCATTTCTTTGTGTTTTCTTCGATTTCTTTCAACAATGTTTTATAGTTTTTGGTGTACAGATCTTTCACCTCTTTGATTGAGTTTATTCCTAGTTATTTTATTCTTTTTGTTGCAATTGTAAATGGGATTGTATTCTTAATTTCTCTTTCAGCTACTTCGTTGTTAGTATATAGAAACGCAACTGATTTTTGTATGTCGATTTTGTATCCTGCAACTTGACTGTAGTCGTTTATTGTTTCTAAAAGTTTTTTTCTGGATTCTTTAGGGTTTTCTATATATATAATCATGTCGTCTGCAAAGAGTGGCAGTTTCACTTCTTCTTTTCCAATACGGATCCATTTTATTTCTTTTTCTTGCCTGATTGCTCTGGCTAGGACTTCCAATACTATGTTAAATAAGAGTGGGGACAGTGGGCATCCTTGTCTGGTTCCTCTTCTTAGAGGGATAGCTTTCAGTTTTTCTCTGTTGAGAATGATATTTGCTGTGGGTTTGTCATCTATGGCCTTTATGATGTTGAAGTATTTTCCTTCTATACCCATTTTATTTAGAGTTTTTATCATAAATGGATGCTGTATCTTGTCAAATGCTTTCCCTGCATCTATTGAGATGATCGTGTGATTTTTATTCTTCATTTTGTTAATGTGGTGTATCACATAGACAGATTTGCGGATGTTGAACCATCCCTGCACCCCTGGAATGAAACCCACTTGATCATGATGTATGATCTGTTTAATGTATTGTGGTGTTCGATTTGCTAGTATTTTGTTGAGGATTTTTGCATGGATGTTCATCAGTGATATTGGCCTGTAATTTTCTTTTTTTGTGTGTTGTCCTTGTCTGGTTTTGGTATCAGGATAATGTTGGCTTTGTAGAATGAGTTAGGAAGCCTCCCCTCCTCTTCAATTTTTTGGAAGAGTTTGAGAAGGATAGGTATTAAGTCTTCTTTGAACGTTTGGTAGAATTCACCAGGGAAGCCATCTGGTCCGGGACTTTTATTTTTGGGGAGGTTTTTGATTGCTGTTTCAATCTCCTTACTGGTGATGGGTCTATTCAAATTCTCTACTTCTTCTTGGTCCAGTTTTGGAAAGTTGTATGTTTCTAACAATTTATCCATTTCTTCTAGATTATCCGATTTGTTGGCATATAGATTTTCATAGTATTCTCTTATTATCTTTTGTATTTCTGAGGTGTCCGTTGTAATCTCTCCTCTTTCATTTCTGATTTTATTTATTTGAGCCTTCCCTCTTTTTTTCTTGGTGAGTCTAGCAAAGAATTGGCTCTTGGTTTCATTAATTTTCTCTATTGATTTTTTTAGTCTCTATTTCATTTATTTCTTCTCTGATTTTTATTATTTCCTTCCTTCTGCGATTTTGGGCTTTGTTTGTTCTTCTTTTTCCAGTACCTTTAGATGTGCTTTTAGATTGTCTATTTGGGATTTTTCTTCTGGTTGAGGTAGGCCTGAATTGCTATAAACTTCCCTCTTAGAACCACTTTTGCTGTATAGTTGGATTTATAACCTCTTTTATTTTATAATTCCGTGTTCTTTTTTTATTGGATCTTAGCTTTAATTTCATTGTTGAAAATCATCAACGTATTCTCTTAAATTGTTTTTCAGACACTTTTGTGAGAATAATTCTATCTAGACTGAACGCATGGTTCAACCATGTGGTGGTGGTGAATTTCTGCCTTTCTTAGGTTTGTATTTGCTCACTGGTTTGGGATCCTTTTAAGTGAAGAGATTTGCTTTTACTGTCATTGTTTTTATTGTTTCTTTTGCCCTCTTTATTCGTCTTTTTATTCTTCCTTAACTTTGCTACTCTCCCCATCTGTATCCTGGAATAGCAATCTGGATGTAGATAATCTACTGGCATTTTGAGGCTCCTGCTTTGCAGTGATAGTTAGAGATATTGAGAACTCAGTACTCAAGTCAGTTTCTTTTGGGTTGTTTCTGCCTTCATGATGTGGGGGTTTTTTTTCTTCTCATATCTCTGATTTAATAGTTTTCTATAAAGATAGAGCCTCAGGCAGCAGGTCAGCAAAATTTTCAAGGAATTTCCTCTTTCAAGAGTGATTACTGGGTAGACCTTTACTTTAACCTATGACTTCAGGCAGTGATCTCAACTCTGGTTCCTCCCTTACATGTGGACTCTGAGTGAAGGAGCCTAAATGCAGGGACGCTGCCAGTCTGGGGAAAAGAGCCTATTAGGACCACAGTTACTGTGTCTGATCCACAAAGGTGCCAAACTCCTGTCTAAGCCCTGCTGTGTTAGTGCGTGTGTTTTTTTCTTTTTACAGTTTCTCTATCAATGCTCTGTATTTTAAACAAGTAATATGTGTCAAAGCATGAAATTATCTCTCCATCTCGACTGTAGAGGTTTTAAAAGTTTCATATTTTATCTCCTGTATTCATTATCTTCACAAAGTCGACTAAAATTAAAATCCACATTCAGACATATACTGCTACTGTATTAATAGAAGATAAACCAGATCATTATGTTTTCAGGGACAATATATGCATACTATCGTGCCACATTAAAATTAACATAAAGTCTTCTTTTTTGTTTCTCTCTTCTCTATCAAAGAGAGTAGTATACAAATGTAGAAGTGTTTAATAATTTTGCAGGAATTTGAGTTCATATAGATAAACCTGGCTTAAATGATTCTCCTCTGTGCTTCCCCAACACCCGTGGTTGCCCTATTAGAGCTTCATTTAATTGCTATTTTTCTGTATCTACATCAGCCTCTAGAATATAGGCTCTAGAGGGCTAAAACTGGTGTTGTATGTGTGTGGGTGGTTGTTATTGTTGTAATTTACTATTATATTCCTGTCAGCTAACATGATATCTGGCAATTAGGCCCACTAATATTAGTTGAAGGAATGAGCGTTTAGGAAGTATACAGGCACAGATGCAACTTCTATACTGCAGTATCTTGCAGGTTATCATCAACAAAATAGGCAGACAATAAGTGTTTTTTAAAAAATAAATGAATGTATAAAGTGATAAGCACAGAAAAATGGAGTGGACTCTTTAAGAATATATGAGTAAACTAATCCCATTTTATTTGTGCCAGGCTTTCATATTAAGCTGATACAAAACATTTTCTTGATTCAGTAAGTCATTGGATGAATTTCCTAATATTGATATAAATATAACAGAAAATGTAAATATAAATATAATCTTTTGCATTTTCAAACAATAATGATTATCTCTTAAAGAGCTACCTACCTGATTCTGGATTTATTATTTTTTTCTTGTCACTTTCCTGCTTTTAATTCTTTGATGGTGTTGTGAAAAGATACAACTTGAAGATTTTTCGGTAGAGCAATGCTGTTCTCTGTGTTATTGAAAAGTAAGTGGATAAAAGAGTGTGAAAATGCATTCTTACTCAGTCTTTGGTTTTTAGGAGTGTATTACTGCTTCTTGAAGATTAAGAAGAATAGCACTTTAGGAAAGCAAAATTACTCTTGCTTTGAAAAATATTTGCCCAATACACACCTATTAGTATGGCCAAACCCAAAATGGTTTGAGTTAGTATAGGTTACTAACAACACCAAGTACTGGTGAGGATGTGGAAAAATAGAAATTTTCTCATCCATTGCTGGTGGGCATGCAAAATGGTCCAGCCACTTTGGAAGACAATTTGGTGGTTTCTTAATAAACAAAACATATTCTTTCCATATGATCCAGCCATTGCACTTTATGGTATTTGCCGAAATGAGTTGAAAACATGTCTACAAAAAAAACTTGCAAGCAAATGATTTTTTAATTAATTTTTTTAATTGAGGTAACATTGGTTTATAACATTTTACAAATTTATGGTGTACATCAATATATTTCACCTTCTATATAGACTATATCAAGTTCACCAATAAAAGTCTAGTTGCCATCTGTCACCATACAGTTGTCCCCCTTTACCCCTTTTGCTCTCCTCCCACTCCCCTGCCCTCTGGTAACCACCAATCTGTTTTCTGTATCTACATGTTTGTTTGTTTGCTTGTTTATCTTTCACATGAGTGAAGTCATACAGTATTTTTCTTTCTCCATCTGACTTCTTTCACTTTGCATAATACCTTCCGGTTCCGTCCATGTTGTCACAAATGTCTATTTATCCAAAGAATATAAAAACATTAATTCGAAAAGATACATGCCTCCCTATGTTCATTGCAGCATTATACAGACAAATGTTTATAGCAGCTTTATTCACAATTGCCAAAACCTGGAAGCAATCAAGTTGTCCTTCAGTAGGTTAATGGTTTAATAAACTGAGTGCATCCAGGCAATGGGAATATGATTCAGCACTAAAAAAATATGAGCTATTGAGCCATGAAAAGACGTGGAGGAAACTTAAAGGCACATTGCTAAGTGAAAGAAGCCAATCTTAAAAAAGCCGATCTATAAACTATATGATTCCAACTATATGACATTCTGGAAAAGGCAAAACTATGGAAACAATAAAAGAATTGGTGGTTGCCAGGGGTTTGGGGGAGGGAGGGATAAATAGGCAGAGCACAGAGGATATTTAGAGCAGTGAAACCACTTTGCATGATACTATAATGGTGGATACATATTATACTTTTGTCAAAATCCATAGAATATATAACACCAAGAATGAACCCTAATGTAAACTATGGGTGTTCTTGTATCAGTGTAGGTTCATCAACAGTAACAAATGTACCACTCTGGTGTAGGATGTTGATGCAGGAGACTGTGCCTATGTAGGCACAAGGGGTATATGGGAAATCTCTGCGCATTCCTCTCAATTATGCTGTGAACCTAAAACTCCTCAGAAAAAAAGTATAATTTAAAAAATATTTACTATGACAAAACATGTTGTTTTAAGCACAGTTTTAAAACATGCTCAGTATGGTACCATATGCTCCTGAGTGTACAATAATTCCTTTGAAACTGCTTATCTTCCAACATGTATATTTAAATAAGACATGTCTGTATAGTAGCAGGTATTTTATTTTCCCTTTATGCATATATTTAATATGATAATTAATTCAACCTGGTATTATTCTGGCTGCTATTCAAAGCCTCATACGTGTTTGTTAATTTGTCACTTGTTCCTTATACAACATCTTGGCTATTTAATAAGCAGTTACAAAAGTCAAGAGAGTCCCACCCCAGCATGAGTCTTAATTGAATATGTACTACATAATAGAATTAAATTCAGAACATACCATCAATGGCAGATGATCCTTCATTATGAACAAAACTTTGATGGGAGTGACTGTGTAAAAATGATAAAATGACTGCAGCAAAGGGCCTTGGAATATCATATGATATAATTATATGAGGGCTTTAAGGGCATCCCAGGCTAAAGAGGAGAAAGGCATCCCTAGGGCCATCTGTTGTCATTTATTTGCCAGTCACTTGACCATAAAAGCAATGAAGATTTTTAGGTAAGTGTTTCTATTATCTTCCCCCAATTTGTTTAGGAAATCTTTGAAATTCTTCCTCTAAGAAGAATTAGGAAGATAACAACGTTGGAAAATGATATCAAATTCTCAGTACATTGTTTGTTTTGAGTTTGATCAAAACTATTATAGTAGCAGAACTTTCGTTGGTGTTGTCATAATTCACGATTAGTTTTCGGTGCAGGTAGTTCTCTCGGGTGACTGTGTGAAAACATTTTTAAACATTTGCAATATGCTTCCAAACTGAAATATTTTCGTGTAGTTATGTCTGTGAAATAAATGACCTTGTGTAAAACATTATAGCAGATCTTTTAGAGTGAACTGACAGGGTGACAGTACAGTTACTCGCAGTTCAGACTACCATAATATAGAATGCAACGGGCCGTAATGCTATTATTTTTCACTTTAGAATTTTAATGTTGTGTTTTGTACAGTTCTTAAAATATCATGCATAAAACATTGTGCTGAAACAATAGTGAGTTGTTTATTCATAATGCCATTAGGAGCCAACAGTCTAATAACTGTAGGAAACAATGGAAAATTTTCCTCAGACTCTTGTGGAAACTGGTTGCAAGCATAACTGCTGCGTGAGCGATCTCATGTTTGAAAGGCATTCTAGCTAGATCTCTAGAGACCATAGTTTGATCTTTCGTGCTGCTGCGAATCTCTATAAATGGAGGTAGAGTGAGTAGGGCATTTGAGGCTATGGCATCTTTAGTGATAGGGTGATTCTGTGGTACCCATCCTCAGTGCCCACCAGAAGAAAATGCATTCCTCTGATAGTGAGTTGACCACTAGTTAAATGTGAAGGAGGACAAAAGGCTTGGAAGAATAAGGACTGTGCAAAATGGGGTATTGAGCTAACCACCCTCTAGGAGAAGTTGAAAAAAACATGGCTCTCTAATACCTTAATCTTGCTTCTATTATGGTGTGACGTAATTTCATCATCATGATTACTAACAGATGGAGTGATATATTTTGTTTCCAAATATTAGTAGAAACAGCAAAGTGTAAGAATTGAATGATAAAGATGCTATATTGCATGTTTAATGGTGAATATGTGGCACTAGACAAGTACGGAGAAATTAATCTCTTGAAATGAACCATCATTGAAAGAACAGTTCTGTCAAGTAATGCCATTTACTCTCCTTATTAACATACAGAGCAATTCCGTTAGATCACTTAGCATGGTGAGCGTATTAGGAAAATCACATTGGTTTGAGCAAAGAACTCCTCTGACCTTTCTAAGTGAAAATAGCATGATGCTAAAAATAATTGGTGGAAGGACCATCTCTACACAAAGTGGTTTTTTGCAATCAACTATTATATTGAGAAGAAACTTTTATTTTCTATCTGAGGAATGCGGAAGGCTCCTCTGTTTCTTTTTTTTTAAATTAAAGGAAGTGAAAGTGATATTTACATTAAATGCAAATAGCACCCTCTTTCCTGCAGTCAGTGTTTCTCAGAATCGGATACCTTTCCCCACCTCGGTCTCCAGAAACCCCTTGATCACACAAAAGAGCAGCTATGCCTTTTTGTAAATAGGAAAATTGCAGGTAAGTTATATTCAAAATCTCTGAATTTTTGCACATATTATAAAATGGTGACTAGGGATGTGTTCAAGATGTGTTACCCAGTTGTCTATTTGTAAAGGGGCTAAAGATATCAAGATGTAGCTTTTTATTACTGCCCAGGAAGAAACTTGTTTATAAGAAGTAATAGAAAAAATTAATAATGGTCTGCATAATCACAGTATCATAATACTGCATCTCTTATTAAAAAATGAAACGTTGCACTTACTATTTAATAATTGAAATCTAGAGTGAATAATTTTGAGTAAGGTACACTTCATAATCATTCATTTTCTCAAATGTATTTCTCAAATCACGAGTTAGTTCAGATGAAACAAAAAATAGAGAATTTAGTAAACGTTTATATCTGAAACCTAAAATTAAAATATGAATATATTTTTTCTTCAGAGATGTGACATATACCTTCTTAGTTGAAAAGTCAGTTTTTATTTTAAATCAGAATTAATGTGTAGTTTATGATTGATTTAAAATATAAATGTTATACCTCTTCTCATCCTAGCACAGAATGAAATGATTTTTGTTAATCACATAAGCTAGTAGCTATATTTTCTAGAAAATTACATTTAGAGAAATATAACCATCTTTGAGGCTTAAATAGTACTACCATCCATCTCAAGCATAATTTCCTCTCTTTGTGTGTCTGTTGAAGACTAGTTTTTAAACCTCGAGTACTAGCCATTATACTATGTTACATCATGACTACTCCATGTTTTGTCCTTCAGTTGTACCTAGTCCATTTATTCGTATTTTAAACTAGACCAAAAATATCTGGAAAGAAATTTGTTGCTGTATTCACATAATGTAGCGTGCTGGCTTGTGTATACAGATGGAAAATAATTAGACAATTGAGGACACATGACAACATTTATATTTTTGTGTGTAAATGGGTAAAAAAAACTTTTCCTTGATTATGGCTATAAATATTATAAAGTGTAACTGGGCTTGTGAGACTATCAATAAACCCAATTGTCTACGAAGTCTAAACTCTCACTCAAACATATGATTAAACTATCAATAGTAAAAGGAAAAAGTAGAATCCTACTTAAGTTGTGAAGATTTTCTTCCTTAGTACATATAATCACCAAGAAATTATTCTTCAGCTAATATCCACCTAACATGGGCAGACGTAGGATAATTTTAAACCACATATGTAAGTTCTAAAGGAATAAGGAGTATAGGATAGAAGAGAATTAATCTGTACTGGCCTGAGTAGGAGTATGAGAGCTTTGAAGTCTTTTGAATCAGAAGTATTAAGTATAGATTGACTGAGCAGGGAAGAGAGTATTAGAGGTTTGAAATGCTACCTATCATATTTTGCAGAGGTCTCTGCCCCAGGAAACTTTGTATCTTTGTATCGTGGCCTTATAGGAAGGTGGATGTGCATGAAGTGGCTTGTAGAATAAGTCCAACCACTTTTACAATAGCTCAGACAATAAACATCACTAGTAAGTGATGTAGTATTTTATCAAACTTTTTTTTTATCTCATTACACAAAAGCAAAGAAGTAAACAAATTAAACAATTCAGTTAAAGGAAGGAGTCTGCAGAGTAGGCCACAGAAAAAGAGAATTTTAGAGTTGGAATTCATTTGAGAAATCATCCAGTCTGTTTACAGATGAAAAAACTCGGGGGCCAGAGAGATTAAGTGACTTGCCCAAAGCTTTGAAGTTATTGGAGCATCAAAACCAGACATAGACCCTGCTTCCCTGTTCTCCCTATAAGCGTTCTTTCCATTTTTGTTTTTAACATAATCAAGTGGTGTTTGTTATGCAGTTACAGATTTAAGAAAGGAATTATATAAACCTGATTTATATAATCACATTTGACTAATATTAAACTATTTGATTGTTACCAACAACAACAAATAATTATGGAGTACGTTTGCTAAAACTCTGAATGGCCATCTCCTTTATCATTGTTATTCTGAGATAAAGAGCTCTTTTCCCATTTGTTCTGATATTTAGTAGATGTGTCTTTTAACTCAAATGATATACTAATTGTTTCTCTCTTGATTTTGTTCAGTGTAATAGTAACGTTTATTTGGAATTCTCCCTGGGCATTTATTTAGTTTCGTTAAATATGAGGTGATTTTAATGATTTGACTAATGACATTTGCCCAACGTTATAAGATTAAGTTTTTCTTGATAGTTGGAAAATGTCTTCTCATGATGAAGAGTGTCACACCAAGAAATTTCTTTGAATATAGTGCCAAAGAAATCACTTACTGTGCGTTCTCTGTGTTTATGCATGAACATATAAGGGACTTTCAAAATTAACAACCTCTCCACACCATGAAATATGCATAAATATATAGAAGGATAACACGCAAGAATAGTAGAATGGTATGATTGAAAAAACTCATAATGTTCTATTTTATGTCAATGTATTTATTAAATAATAAACTACCACTAACAATAATAAATAATAAAACTAAGGGAGGAACTAAAATCTTACCTGAGACACACAGAAAATTTGATAACTATCTTGGCATATATCTAATCCAACGCAGTCCCCCAAATTTTAGGATAATGATAAACTTTAGACTTTGTTAGTGCAATTTTCTTAATTTGGTATATCACATCTTTTTACAAGTCCATGTTTTTTATTATAATTTTAAGAGCAAATATTTCAAATCCATTTTAAAAGATCTAAGTTGTAACAAAAAGGAAAGAAATGTACTGTGGAAAAAGATAGTGTCAGATACAGACAAATAATCTCATATGATAGAAAATAAAGCAAATGTGTACATAATTAAGCATTGCCAGTAAAGCTGAAATCAGATTTACAAACTGGTAAAGAATACTGGGAATACATTCTCAAATGTTCAAATGCGAAAATGAAAATATTTGATTTTTAATGAAATTTTCTGCTTAATATTTGCAAAATAATATTTACTTATATGGAAAGTAGTAAAAGCTGTTGTTTTTTAAATGGATAGTTTCTCATTAACGGGAAAATGTTATTAGATGTATTAAGAGTTTGGTTTGAAAACTCTCTTAAAATGTTAATCAAGAGCCTTTGCTACTTAATGATGGGATTTTCTGTTTTTCTCTGTGAATAAATTACAATTAAAACTAATCAAATTAATGAATAAGATGATGATTTGAATAGAGTTTGAAAAATGCTATTAGTACTTTATGGATTTATTGGTTTCCCTGACTAGAGGACCACCGGAGAAGCTGATATTTTTGCTTTGTGACCGTTGACATCTGTTGTGAAATGTCAAGATTCCATTGGAATTTTGGCACTTAAAGAGGGGAGTTCACATAAAATCCTTCCAGATTTTCTTTTGCCGAGCACATTTGCTCTGTTTTATGGATCAGAAGTAACTAAACATAGTTTTTTTCAGTTTAACTCTTAACACTTCCATAGTCCCCAGTAGTTTAAAAATCATTCATTGGCAATCTATTTAACTGTGAAATGATAGACCTACCTATTTTTGGTATTAATGAAATGGATGAAGTTTTAACTCTATAATGAATTCTCCTACTTCACTTTCTATAAAGCTTGTCTTTCCACAATTTTCTAGTTGTATTTAATCAGTAGAAATGATTCCTGTGTTCATTATTAAGTAATTATTATCAAAACCTAATATGTCTCAATACACTTAGGAACTTCCATTTATTTGTCTCAGTCCATATCAAACTTCCAGTTCAAATATTGTTTGCAGTGTGTACTTGACATATAAAAACTAAAATGGGTATAAGTATGGTTTCTCAATAGGATATGGATCCTTTCTTGATGTTTAATATTTTTAGTTTTAGTTTAATTTTCTATTCGTCATGTTCTCATTTCAAACTGACTCGGAGTCTAGAATTACCCAGCTAAATCATGAGAGAGAGAATCTATTATTGGCTAAAATGAATGAGGAAGAAAGTTATCATCACTCCTATCCAAATACAAACATGCAAGGTAGTTCTTCCACAGTTTTATATATGAATATAAATAACCAATCATGGGTTGTTTTCCTTATGAGGAAATAGCTAAATAACATTGATAAGCAAAGAAAGTAGCCTTTTGTACAATGATCTTCTAAATGTATGCGTGTGTTGTTTTAATAAAATTCCATGTTATGTATCAGAGTTCTCCAGAGAAACAGAACCAATAGGATATATACAGTTGTATATATAAGAGGAGATTTATTGTAGGAATTGGTTCACATGGTTATCGAGGTTGAGAAGTCCCACAATCTGGTGTCTGGAAGCTGGAGACCCAGGAAAGCTGGTGATATAAGTCCATTCAAGTCCAAGGCTGGAGAACCAGGGGAGCCAGTGGTATAACTCCCAGTCCAAGGCCCGAGGCCTGAGAAACAAGGGGCTGCTGGGGTGAGCTCTGGAGTCCAAAAGCCCAAAGAAGCAGGAGCTCCTTTGTCAGATGGTGGGAAAGGATAGATGTTCCAACTCAAGAAGAGAGAGAATTTGCCCTTCCTCTGACTTTTTGTCCTATTTGAGTCCTCAAGGAATTGGATGATACGCCCCCACACTGGTAAGGGTGGATCTTCTTTCCTCAGTCTACTGATTCAAATGCTGATCTCTCACATACCCACCCCAAAATAATGTTTTTCCAGCTATCTTCGCATCCCTTAGCCAAGTCAGGTAGACACAGAAAATTAACCATTGCAAGTTATATGATTTTTTTTGTAAATAACTAAATTGTCATAGTAAGTTTGTGAATATCAAAATGAGACCCTCTATACCATTAAATATTTCCTCTTTAATCCATCATGAGTAAAGTTCAAACCTTTAAACCTCAAATTCAGCTCCAAAGCTCCATAAATTCTTAAAGGGGACCTATTCTTCCTAAGGCCCACATGAATGTCACATGTTTTAAAAGGAAGGATGTAGAACACTGGTTGTTGAATATCCTGCCTTTGATGAGATTAGTCAATTGTCCCTTTATACATTTGAGAAAAAAAGAACTGTGGAGGGCAGAGACAAAACAGATAAGTTACTGTTAATGAAGAGAGGGGTGTAGGCAAAACGTGATGGCCAAGGGAAGGCAACTTGAGATAAAGAAGGCAAGTGAGATGGGCAGATATGATAAAAAGAAGAAAGGAAATACTTGAGAAAAATATTGTCAACATATCTCTGGTAGCCATCTTGATGTTTGTCTTATGCATCCTTGTAAATAATCTCAAAATGGATAACGGTGCTTTGCACCTCCAGTTGTTTCCTCACATAATTTGTTTCTCTATGCCAGGCTTCTTGAAACTAGAAAATGCTGTAGATAGGATCAACATCAAGATATTGATTTCTATTTATATAACCAAAGTTGAAACTTTATTCCAGGCTATCTCACAAATTATAAACTATGATTTTTAGTAGCACTTCCCAAATGCTTGAGTAGTTAAAGCATTGACACTAAGGCATTCTATTTCAGTTGGGCATATTTTAGTCATTGGTAAGTTCAAACTATTCTACTCTATGAGCATCCCCAACTAGGAAGTTCTTAGTTCACCTATTATTTGTTTCCTTTTTTTTTTTTTAACAAGTTAACCAAATTTCACTCATTTTATTTATTTCTCTTTGGAATTCCTTTAAGATATTATTTTCTCAAAATGTGGCCTGTAAAAAACACCATCAGCACCAGATTTTCTCAGAATCTCTGAGAAGTATGCTTTGATATTACCAAAATTATCTACTAACATACCTTTTTGTGAAAACCTACGTTTGTTGTATATTTATTGCATATAATTCATGGCCCTAAACACCAATTAAACGTAGTTTTGAAATAGAGGTGCAGTATCTCATGCAGCAGGGAGGCAGGAGGTAGCTTGTCTGTCCTTGGTTTAGGAATGTCATTGTGACTCCATTCTGGCCAATGACTGGCAGAAAAAAGAATGGAATCCATATAACTAGACCAGCCCAATCATGATTGTTCTTTGGGATGGGCACATTCCCTGAGCACAATGCCCCTTGATATATGAACAAAATTAGAGTCTGTTAACAAAGAAGATGAGGAAGCCGGATGGGCATGTGTAAAGATTAATTTAAATTGTGCATCATGAAACATAGAAATAAATAATTTGTTACACTGTGTATTAAATTAGGTCAGTTTCTCAGTTTTTGTGAATTCTCTTAATCTTACATCTTTGATTTTATCTACTTATTTATGCATTCTGAACAAACAAATTCAAGAGGGCACACAACCCAATATATTTATATATAATTCCAAAGTATAGGTTTAGCCAATAGAAAGAAAGGCAAGCACTTTGATTCCCAAGCATTTATGTAAATCTTGATGTTTACCATTACTAATTAGTCATACAAATATATCTTTCAAATGGTTTAGCCCTACACAAAGTGTATGACTCTTATCCTTAGGGTTGTCTACACATCTCTTGTCTGGTACTATTTTGTATATCTCAAAGTCTGAAATTTTCTGCACCATTTCAAGTTACAATTTATTTTTTTTCTTCTGAACTGCGTTCCTGTGCACATATAAAGAATAAATATAATTTAGAATATGTAAGAGTTTTTGTGATTATATTTCTATCTGAAATGTTTTTGACATGAATAGTTCTCTCCACTGTTTAACGCACTTGCTATTTAGGGGGAAATGTCCATATATATAAAGGAATAGTTAAAACATTTTCAGTTTCCCAAAATTTATATTGAATAAAAATAGACAGTACATATTTACACGTATGTTTATATATTTGTGTGTCTTTTACTATACACACACACACATACACACACGTGTATTATGAGTAGTTTAGCTGCTGTATGGAATGTTATACAGAACTGAATAATACTCCATAGGGCTTATGCAGCCACATGACTTGGCAAACTTAGAAATCGTGATTCCTGACGTTTTACTGTTCTACCAGTTATGAATTCCCAGATGGATTTAGAACAAGGCCAAATCACTGTTGCAGTGTTTCTAGTTGCAGAAACTAGTCTTGTAATCTTTCTGAATTGCTTTTTTTCCTTACAAAAAAACAGTACATTTAGTTTTGGGTTTGGATCTCCTCACTGTCAACAAAGACCATATTTGCAAACATTGACAATCTTTGTTGTATTCTTCATGGATTACAAAATGTGTTGGATGTTGAGTATATTTGTAGAAAAGCTGGAAACACCCAAAAGTCATAGAAAAGTTGGAAAAGTATAAATATTACCTCTTTGATACAAAGTAGCTTCTTCATGCATTTAAACTGAAATTCTAGCACTTGCATACAGTTCTGTTAAAATTCTTAGCTGTTTTGGCCACCCAGCTCTCTAATATTATGCCCATACATGGACATCCATCATAAAACATTCATCACACCAAAAATAAGGAGGACAAAGAGAAAACTAATATAAGAAAACATAGAATAGGTCTGACTCACTTTCTAAATTTTCATGTGTCTTTTGGTCAGTGAATAATAGAAAAAAGATAGTTTTAGTGAGTATTATCAACAAAGAAGGTAAATACAACATATGCAGTTTTATTAATGTAACAGTTTTTGAACATTCAGAACAAATATTTCCATTCACTTTCTAACTAATTGCCTGCTTTTTTCCAGAAGTTAATTTTTGGTCACTGATTTTCTTTTTTTCTTTTTAATCTATAGAGTCCTAAAAAATAACCACACAGAGAAAGACGAACTCTGTCTGACTCCACTCATAGGTGGTAGTTAACATATGGACAAAGAGAACTGATCGGTGGTTGCCAGGGGAAAGAGGGGGTGGGGGAGGGCACTAGGGGTGAAGTGGTGTACCTACAACATGACTAATAATGATGTACAACTGTAATTTCACAAGGATGTTAACTATCATAATCTTAATTAAAAAAAAAATAACCACACACATTTAACTTAAATATTAGTACAATGCATAATAAGCTAGTGTTATTGAAATACATTAGTTAAAAACAATGATGAAGGAGCAAAAAGATCTATATTTGTTGACCACATTCCAGGAAAAAAAACTTACATTGTAATAAGAGTCAAACTAGTTTCTCTTATGATAATTTTTTTCATGAGCTAAGTCATGAATGAGAAAAAGTGTCACACATCTCAAAACAGAATGTACAAAGAATGTCCTTGTTTTGTGTATGGTGGCTGGAAGGATAGACCAAAAAGTTATATTTTCCCCCATTTATCGTGATACATTTAGAAAAGTTATTTAACTCATAAGAACATGTTGATAATTTGTTTTGAAAGTATTTTTTGCGTGGCTTCAAGACACTAGAGTTGCCAATATACTTTAATTGTGTAGTGTGTTATCAAATGAAGCTTCATTTGGATTATGTCAGGCCACATTAAGATACGCTCAAATGTGATCTATCCTTTCATTTCATTTTATTTCTACAGCACTAGGTAAGCTCAGTTGTGCTCAAGACACTATGTTCTTGTGAACAGGACGGATACTAATTCCTTCTAAATTAGTCTTTGGGAGAAATAAATTCTGAGACATTGCCTGCTCAGTTACAAAACTACTAATCAAATCAAATGATTTATTCCACAATTGACCATTTCAGGAAACAAACCAAGCTCTAAATTATTATTTTAATCTAAGTGACCAACTTGTAGTTTCAGAGAATAAATAGTCTGAGCTGAAATTAAAGTCTTAAATATTTATTTTTCAGTTTAGCCATTATTTACTTTAACTATGTTTGACTAAACTAACCTGACTCCCTGCTTATGTAGTTCTGAGCAGATTGATATCTGTGTGCGAGTACTTATTTCAGATTTTATGATGATCATATTGCTGTCAGCATGCTTTAAAATTAGGGAGCAGCAAAACTTTGATTTTGGTGACATTCTCACTCACTAATGTGATCTACCTTATATAATCAAAAATCGACAATCTACACCAGTGGTTAGCCATGGCAATTCAAAAAAAAGAAGCAAGAATTTTTAAAATAATTTGAATTCATTCTGCAATCTCTTTTTTAATTAAACTCAGGCATACGTCTAATCAGGGCTAATAGACGTTAACAGATCATTATGAAATCTCTTCAGCAGTAATAGAGGAATAAATGAAGGGAATTATACTGTTTTTCTTATGAAGTGTACAGATCAGTTAATCATAGTTACTTTTCTGTCGTGATACAACTGGAGAATAGCAGTTGTATATTTAAGTGCTTCTCACACTTTAATGTGAATCCAAATCACCTGAGGTTCTGGTTCAAATTCAGATTCTGGTTCAGTAGGTTTGGCGCATGCCTGACATTCAGCATTTGTAAGAAGCGTCCATATGGTGATACTGCTGTTTCTAGGTGAGTAGCAAGGGTGTAGGTAAACAGAGTCTTATTGTTATTGTTTGGAGCCTTCATTTAAACCTAGGTAGCATTTAACAACTTTGGCAATTGTTATCCAATCCTTAACTCAGGAGATTTTTTAAACGTTATCTAGTAACCCCTCGTAAAGATTATGATAGTAAAAAGCACAGGGTTTAGAGTTGAATATAACAGGATTCAAAAATCTCAGTTCTAACTTTGGGCAGTTTTCTTAACTTGGTGAATCTCAGTTTTCTTATCAGCAAAATGTAAATGATACTACCGACGTAATACAGGCATGATGCTTTATTTAACCACAAGAAGCATCTGATATGTGAAACAGCCACCATGCAATTTAAAATCCCGCATTCCTTCTACGCATCCCATGGTTTGCTTATATAACACTCAATAGACAGATACACAGATAGATAGTTACATAGATGGAGAGATAGATATAGGAACAGATAAAGATACATGCACACTTTTTTTTCCACGGATCTAGAGCATCTTCAATGCCAGAGCATGCATTTGAGCTGAACAAAGCAAAGAGGCTGGTCTTAGAAGGTGTAAAATGTTTGGGTTCAAGAGAGCACAGACCTCAAAATGATTTCATCAGTGCCCCCTTTTTTTAAACAGCTTCATTAAGGTATATTTGATATACAAAAAACTGCACATATGTGATGTCTACAATTTGATGGGTTTGGACATCAGTGCCCTTTGAAATTCTGTATTTTGTACAGCTGGTTGTGAGTTTGGGGAAAAATTCTAATTTAGATCCCTTTCCAAGTGACACACCATAGTGCTTTGCAAATGATAGACTCAAGAAGGAATGAATTTGTTCCTGCTGAAAGTTTTGTCATGGGACAATTTTCATGTTAAGAAATGGAAATTCATTTGGAACTGGCTGGCAGGTTAATTTGAAATCAATTCAAGAACTACGAATCCCTCTGGTAACTATTATGTTTAGTTTAAAAGAACTCTGTAGGCTAATTATAGACACCACGCTGTGCTTTTGTGTTTGTGTGTGTGTGTGTTTCACATGCTGATTTATGTTTTATTACTGAATTTGTAAATAGAGGAATTAAATCATTTTAACTGACCAAAAGAAGTATAAAGTATATCAAGTTAAAACAAGACATATTTACACTTTTGTACAAAACATGCCATATTATCACAAAATATTTAAAAATGAAAACAGTGAGGTGGTCTTCTTTTCTGAAGTACCCACGCCCACTTCACATGCAAAACAAAATGCCGTAATCCCCGTATCAGTGAAGTATTGAGTTTATTCCTATATTTGGTTGCTATTGCTCACTGATATGAAAATCTTATTTAACAAAAGTCTGTGTAACAAAATGTAGAAAGCTAACTGTACACTTTATAGCATTTGGAAATTTTTAGATTAGACTACTTTGAAACTAAGAAATTGTTTCATATTATACAATTGTTTGCCTCCAGTTTTTGGTAATGGGACTAACTTCGTTTGTCCTCACTTTGAAGTATTCTGGCGGTTTGTTCACTTGATGCATGAACAGCTTGAGAGACGTTCAATCACTGCTTCTTGTGTCGAACTTCCTTCTTTCTATCACAGATTGATGGGGAATGAGTTGATAATATATACGTATTTAATTGCTAGGACATATTGAATAATATCACAAATACATGTAACTGGAAGAACAATAACCATTCCTGTCCTCACCATCCAGGGAGTTTTTCCTATGGTAGAAAAATGGTAAATTGTCCCTTGGCCTCCATTGCTGGAGATTGCAGGCAGTTGTCTTGTCCTGAAGTTTTATCAGGCTTCCAAAATAAAGAAGCTTTTGCCAGCTTTTTGTGTGGCAAAAGAGTTGTCATCCTTGTGGTTGGTGGCTCTCTAAAGGGCCCCATTTTTGTGTCTCTGGAATGCCCCCAAGGGCATAGTCTGAAAGGGGAAGGAGAAAAGAAATGCTGGCACTCACATTGCTTAATAATAAAAGTTGGCAGGGCCAAAGGGCAGATTTTGTACAACCTTGGAAAATGTTAGTTTTCCTCAGTATAAATTAAACAGAACCATCCTTAATAATGAGCGAGGACCATGGGAGATGTGTGAATCCAGGAGGAGCAGATCATATTCGAAGGGTACAGGCTCTTGCATCAGGCTGCCCAGGTTCAAATCTACCATTTACCAGCTTTGTGTCCTTGAGCAACCTTGCTATTTCTACCTGTGTAACCTCTCTGAGCCTCAATTACGTCTTCTGTAAAATGTTGATAAAAATAAGTCCCTACCTCATGGTGGTGTGAGGATTAAAACTGCAGTATTTCATTGAATCTAAGATATCGTCAATAGTAAGATATACCATTATTTTGTGTACCATTACAAGAGAAAATTATTACACCTGAAACTATACACTAATGATTTCACACAATTTGGTTCTAGAAATATTAAAATATGAAATATACCATCTCAGAATTGACGAAATCTAGTAGATAATACTGATGAGGTGCTTACATCAATACTCAGTGTATAGTAAGAGCTCAAAGTTTGCTATTATGGGTTGGAATTTTCCTAGGGGAAGTTAGTAATTCCCTCCTTGAAAATAGAGGCCTTCTGGAAGGGATAACCAAAGCCTTCAATAGGGAAGAACAAGCCTAGAAATTGGAGAGTGTCCACAAAGGACCCTTTGTAAAGTTTGATTTTTGTGCTTTTCAGTTGCACAACAAAAGGTAAAGCCATTGTCAGTGTACAGTTTTCATCCCTCCCTCCCTCATGGTAATTCTCTTTAGTTATTCCCACTCCCAACCCTCCAGTATGTCCAGTATTCCTACAGAACTCTACAGGAGTGTGGAGGAGTTGTGGGTACCACAAGGTGAGCAGTAGGGCTTGCTCCACATTTGGCCTGGAGCTGAGGCCCAGGCATGGAACTGCAGTACAACAGGAGGGGCCATTGTCCAGAGGCTCCACGCAGTGATGAGCTGGGTAGTGAGCAGTAGTCTGTGAGGAAGGGTCGCTGAGCGTGGCTAGGAGGGAATGAAACACAGAGAAGGGGCTACCAATGGGCTTCTGACTTAGGAGTAAGTGTGAGGGACGAAACCTCTTTTCCCAGGATTTTTAGAAAACGACTATTCTTGTGGTGGCAGAGGTGGCTTATGCTTAGTTCACATAGACGGTGAATTTATGAAACAATATACTTAACCTAGACTAGTGGTCATTGAATCACGTCAATGCTTTTACTGCATTCTCTCACTTTAAAAAGCATATTTTTCATATTTTATAATTTCTGATATCAGAATGTGCAATAATAGTAGTAATACTACTACAAATAATAGTAATAATAAATAATAGCTCACACATACTTCTTACTACATTCCATGTGTTATTCTAAGTGCATGACCAGTATTAACTCTATTTGTAGCTCTATGAGCCAGATGTAGTTACTATACCCTATTTAACAGTTGGGGAAACTGAGGCATGGAAAGGTTACTTCTCCAAAGTGTTGCATGTTCACAAACACATGTGCACACGCACATATATCCCTATTAGGTGGCAAAGGTGGGCAGCATGATCCTAACCATTACATTCTCATAGAATTTAAGGAGACCGTAGGATCTGTTCCTTCCCAAGAGCTGCTTCTAAGCCAGTAGTGCCTTTAAAACCAAATGGTAGCCTAGAATTAGGAAATCCGTATGATGGCTAACTTGTGCTTACGGTCCAATTCTAGTCTACCTTCCTGCATCTGTGAACCTCCCAGGACCAATATAGAGCAATAGGGAGAAGCTCAGGGACTGGCCTCTCACCATTTGAGTCGCAGCTGTGACACCAGCTGAGTGAGCTTTGAGCAGATTTGTTTTAATTAAACATTTTATTTTGAGATAATTGTAGAATTAAGGGCAGTTGTAAATAAAATACAGAAAGATACTATGTCACCTTTAGCCAGTTACCCCCAATAGTGATAGCTTGCAAATTATAGTACAATATCACGACCGGGATATTGACATTGATAGAATGAACCCATTTCATTCAGATTTCCCAAGTTTTCTTAGTACTCATTTGTATGTGTGTATGTGTGTTTAGTTCAATGCAATTTTCACACATGTAAGATTGTGCATCCACCTCTATAGTCCAAACTTTATATCAGTTGCGTGACCACAAGGATCCCTCCTGTTGCCTTTTTCCAATACCCCCACTTCCCTCTTGCCCATCCCTAACCAGTGGCAACAATTAGTCTTCATGTCTATAAGTTTTTCATTTCAAACATATTATACAAATGGAATAGTACAGAATTTAATACTTTGGAATTGGCTTTTTCACTCAGCATAATTCCTTTGAGATCCCTCTAAGTTGTTGCATGCAGCAAATAGTTTACTTTTTATGGCTAATATATGTTGCTAATTCATTTATTGTCACGGATGTCTCACAGTTTATTAAACCATTCCCCAATTGCAAACAACCAAAATATCTCTCAATTCTCTGGGATAAATGCCCAGGAGTGCAATTTTCTGGGTCATGTGGTGGTTTCATATTTTGTTTTGCCGTTGTTGTTTGTTTGCTTTATAAAGCTACCAAACTATTTTCCAGAGTGGCTGTAGCATTTTACATTCTCACCAGCAATGTATGAGTGATCGAGTTTTACCACATCCTTGCTAGCATTTGATATTGTCCCTATTTTTTATTTTAATCATTCTGATACACATGTAGTTTTATCTCACTGTGGTTTTAATTTGCATTTCCCTAATGGCTAGTGATGATGAATATCTTTTTATGTATTTATTTGCCAGTTTATGCTCTTTAGTAAGATACATCTTTACGTCTTTTGTCCATTTTCTAACTGAATTTTTTTTTACTTTTGACTTTTATAAATTGTGTATTCTAGATCCTAGTTCTGGTCTGTACAAGTGAGATGCAAATATTTTTTTCCTCGTATGTATCTCATATTTTATCTTCTTAACAGGTTCCTTTGCACAGAAAAATTTTTAAAATTTTGATGAAGTCTAATTTATCAGTTTTTCTATTTATGAATTATGCTTTATGTGTCAAATACAAAAAGTCGTTGCTCAGCTCACAAATATTATCTCCTATATGCATTTCTTAAAGATTTGGTTTTATATTTTATATTTAACATTTGAGTTAATTTTTCATAAATTATGAGACTTAAGTTGATTTTTTTTTTTACTATGGTGAATGTCTGCTTGCTCCAACACCATTTCATAAAACGTCTATCGTTCCTCCATTGAATTGTTTTTTACAACTTCTTCAAAAATCATTTGGGCATATTTGTTTAGATGTATTTCTGGATCCTCTGTTCCATTGTGTTGATCTATAATTCTATACCCCCACCATTTCCACACTGTCTTAATTATTGTTGTTATATAATAAGTCTTAATATTGGGTGATATGATTTTTCTTACTTTATTTTTAGCTATTATAGGGCTATGCATTTCCATATAAATTTTAAATAAGCTTGTCTATGTCTACAGAAAAGACCTTGCTGGTGTTTTGGTAGGATTTGGAAAGAATTGATATCTTTACCATGTTGAGTTTTCCAATCCATTAACACCATCTATCCTCTCCACTTGGAAGATCTTCTTTGATTTTTTTCATCATGCTGTGCTTTTTAACAATGCTTTGCATTGGGATTAGATTGTGTTTTACTATTTCTAATACACCTATAATGGCATTACTGTCTACTATGCATATCATTACAAAAAGAAAGGGAAAATAGGAAAGGGTCCAAAATTGCAGTTTTGAAAGGGAAGCACTTTTTAAAAGTTTAAATGACTGTAACTAAATATACACCATATGTGTATGATGTTGAAATAATTTTAAATGATAAGGTTATAATTGTTTATAGAGGGATTGATAGAGACCTATAATTTTTCATGAATGCAAAACATCTTTTTAATTAGATTAAAGTCATGGATCAGCGTGTTTTTTAATTACTCTTCTTTAGCTTACAGTTTTATGATACATGCTGTAAAATGAAGACTGGTCCTTGCTTATATTCTAGTGTTAACCAATAATCCCTGTGTCATAAAACAGATGACAAATTAATTAGAGCCAACTGTGCTAAATTTAAAAGTGAACAAGGAATGAATTCATAAGTAGTTGGAAACCCTAAAGGCACTATTTTATATAAATTGGGAAGGGTCTGAGTCATTTTCTCCACTTACTCAATTATTTAACATAACTTAAAACATTCAGATTAATACAGCTTCACAAGTAATAAGCTAGGAAAAGAATAGGCTTGATAGCTAAGATATTTATGTAAAATTCCCAACTTTACTGAGATAAAAAGAAATTTGGCCATTTCTGCCTCCCCTCCCCGCAGTGGTCAGTATCTGTTGAAATGTTTCACCTTCTATAAGGACATATATTTCTTAAGTTTTGTTTTTAAGCATCTCTTTAGTTAGGTACAATGGCAAAATATGCTAGCTTATGGGCTAGTTTAGGGGCACAGAGGCCAGAAAAAAATAAGACAGTTTTGGAATTACGCAAATTGATACTTCATATTTTGCAACACTGTGATAAGGTCTTTCAGTAATCATCTTCTTGCAGAGTGGAGTGTTTATATGTGTAGAGTGACTTATTCGTACAAGCACTCACATGCACAATTTTAGGACTTTTATCATTGAGTAGAGTGCGTTGTCACTGGCTGGATTGTCTCTAATTACTGGTTTAAATGACAGGACGTTCCACATTGCTTCAACGCTTATTTCTTAAGTGAAAATTCCGTATGAAAATCAGTATGGAGGTGCCAAATTTTAATCTCAATTTCTAATAGGTATTTTATACTCAAACCACCAGATAGAGCCATGAAAAATGTAGATTGTTTATGTACACAGAAACATTCTTTATTAAAGTTGATATCAATCCCATTCATTTTCATCTTATACTTTATTACTTCAAAGGGAGAAGCTATTGATTTTTCTGATCTCCCTGTATTAGCCATGACCCTGACAAGAAATAGAATCTGACACAGATGGTTCAATAAGATGCAGTAAAGGGACTACCTTCAGAAGTGTGGGCAGGTTTAAAGGAAAGAAAAAGGGCAACTGGAGTACCTAGAGACTATTAGAAGTAGGAAGTTGTTACATATCCTCCTTCGCAAGTCAGAAGGGTTAAGGGAAAGAAGTAGCATTTTCTAAATTTTGTAAGAGATAGGGCAATGGAGGAAGAGATGCCTAACAGGACAGTTAGGGATGTAAGCTGCCACTGTGAGAAACAAGGCCCATAGAAGTTGGAGGGGAATGGAGAAGAAATGCCCCAAACCCCCTCCTCTCTCCCTGCTTTCCTGCCTGATCTCTATACCTCCCATTGGCTGAAACCAACCGAGACTAGTCAGCAAGGGAGCTAAGAAGACATAATTTATAGGGATCAGCCTCAGAGGCACAGAGCGGAACAAGGAAGTGCATAAAATGGGTTGGTCCATGCCAGCAAGAGGAGAGTGGAGGGAAATATTTAAAGTGTTGACAGAAAAACTTCACCAACCTAGAATTCTGTATCAGTGAGATTATCCTTCAAAAGTGAAGGAGAAATAAATACTTTATCAGACAAACAAACACTGAGGGAATTTGTTGCCAGCAGATCTGCCTTGCAAGAAATGTCAAAAGAAGTACTTCAGAGAGAAAGAAAATAATGTATGTCAGAAACTTGGGTGTACATAAAGAAAAAACAGTGATTAGAGAAGGAATAAATGAAAATAAAAGCTTTATATTTTTCTTATTCCTAAGGCTCTAAAAATGTGTTCAAAATAATAATAGCAACAACATATGAGATTATTAGAGTTTACAGATAAGATAAACAAATGACAACAACATTATAAGGTTCAAGAAGGAGAAATGGGGAATTCTCTGGTGTAATGTGCCTACACTACCTGTGGGGGAAAATGGATTGGAGTGGGGAGCAAAGAGAAAATGCCACAGTTCCCTATGTCAGTCAGCGTTAAAACTATCCCCTAGCTAGTTCAAGTTCAACTTCACTTGATTTTAACCATAAATTGTTTCATCTTACTCTCTTCCCACTAACTGAAATAAAATAGAAAAAATGGAAGCTATGAGGTAGAAGTGAGAGCCTAATACAGTTTATCTTTTCTAATGGATTTAACTGTGGTTCCTAGCCTTGTCTCAATCAACAAACTTAATATTATTCTGCAAACCTGCCTTTCAAGAACGAATCGTGTTGTCAGATTTCCATGTTTTCAAATTGAGGATTTATTGAGATAGCCCTTCTCTGAACCTCCCTTTTTTCTTTCTTTTAAAAACAGGAGTTTATATCTGTCTTTAGTCTTAATCTCTTCTCCAATTTTCTAAAGCTATTACCTCAGAATTTTGAAATCCTAAAAAGTACTTCATTTACTAACGTGAAGGAAAACACGTAACTTTGAAGACAATGATAATTAATAATGAAAATGTACGCACGCACACATGCATACATACACACCTGCACACATATATTGAACCTGGGTTCAGAAACTCACCAGACTTCTCAGTATTCCAAACAAAGCTAAAAAATAAAGCTAACCCTGAAACATCACAATAAAATTTTCAATCCTTTAAAAAATGGTTTAAGAAACACGAATGCTTTAGTTTTTTGGGACGTCACTTGAATCTGACATATTGTGGGAATATTTAATGTTTATTATGAGTTACAGGCTATTTTCAAGTAACCAGACCAGAATTTTTAAACGCTTTTTTAAAAAATTGAATGGAACTTTGAGATATAAACCTTTTTTATCCTCCTCTTAATTCAGTCCATTTTTGAAACCTCATTTAAAGTCAAATACAATACTTTCTGTGGTTTCCATAACAGAGTCCTACTTTCAGGCTTCAGTGAGTAAGTATATTGCCTATGGGGCTCAGGAAAATTTTTGAACCAAATTATAAATGGTCATTGTTTGTGAGAGAGTTTTTTTGCATTTCTTTTTTAAGCATTCTGTAGTAAGACCTTCAAGAAAGAGTGCCACTCAGTTAAAGACTGAATCTTTCTCTCTCAAAACATATTAGAGAAAATAGCACATGTGGCTTTGTCTGCTACACAAGTCCTCTCTAACCTTCTCTCCTCTCCAGAAGATTTGCCAGGAAACTAGTGAAGCCTAAGCATGACGTTCTCTCCATTTCACAGAACTCTTCAGAGACGCTAGAAAAGCTTTCATGTAGCCACGTTCTTGAAAAATATGCAAAACTAAGGATCCTCAAAGTTTGGACCTCAGATGTTTTAAATGAAGATCACTCCCATCACTTGTTTTTTAGGATGACCCACTAAACCTTCACGAAAACATTTTCACAATGAAAACTGAAGATTGCTATGGACAAAAACTGGTGATATTAAGGGCAAAGTAAGTACTGTAACATGGGGAGAATTTTAACTTGTTTTAACTTTTTAAAGAAAGAAATTAGAGGAGGATTTTGCTTTGAGCCTACAAGTTGACTAAAGCTGTAATTTAACTGTCATCCACATAGATTTATATTATTTCCATTACTCTTTCTTACACAGCAATTGCTTGGCCTAGGCTTTCAATAAATATATTTGTGAAATATTTTTGAATATTAACTAATGACAAAGTGTCATTTAGAGCCTATTTTTCCAAGATTGTAAATATTTAGTTTAAAAGATACCCAGAATTCTTATTTGCAGATTTATAATCTTCTTGAACTAGAGAATTGTAACTTTTAACTGTGTTATTCTTATATACCGTAGTTACAGTGGCCTTTAAAAGAAAGAGGTGCAAGTGCAAAGACAATTGTAGACATGCCATTGCTGCCATCTGATCTCCATTGGGCTTTACAGTGTGTTTTACCCTTATATTGCTTTGTGTGCATATTTTTCAGTGTCCTATATCAGGAGTGTAAAAACTTTGGCCCATCAGCCAGGCTGCCAATTCTTTTAAATTAAACTATTTATTTCTTATATAATTGTAGATTTACATGCAGTTGTAAGAAATAACACAGAGAGATCCTGTATATCATTTTACCTACTCCCTCCCAATGGTAACATATTGCAAAACTGTAGTACAATATCACCACCGGGATATTAACTTTTGTACAATCAACATACTGAATATTTCTATCACCACAAAGACATCTCCCGCCATGTTGCCCTTTTGTGGCCAGACACACTTCCTGCCTGTCCTCATGTACTCCTTAACCTCTGGCAACCACTAATATGATCTCCATTGGGATAACTTTGTTATTTCAAGAATGTTGTATAAATGGATTCATACAGTATGTAACCTGTTAGGATTAGCTTTTTTCACTCAGCTAAATTATCTGGAGGTTCTTCCAGGTTGTTGTGTGTATAAATAGTGCGTCCCTTTTTATTTCTGAGTAGTATTCCATGGTATGGACATACCACAGTTTATTTAGCTTTACACCTGTTGGAGGATATCTGAGTTCTTTCCAATTTGTGTGTATTACAAATACATCTGCTGTGAACACTCATGCACAAGTTTTTGTGTGAACAAGAATTTTCCTTACTCTGAGATTAATGCCCTAGAGTTAAATTTCTGGGTTGTATGGCATTTGCATGCTTAGTTTTTTACAAAGCCACCAAACTGTTTTACAGAGTAGCTGTACCATTTTAAATTCCTACCAACAATAAGTAATCCAGTTTCTATATATTCTTGCCAGCATTTGATGTTGGCACTATTTTTTAACTTAGCAATTCTGATAGGTACATAGTTACATCTTATTCTGATTTTAACATGCATTTCCTTAATGGCTAATGATGTTGAACATCTTTTCATGAGTTTATTTGCCATCTGCATATTGTCTTTGGTGAAATGTCTCTTCATGTCTTGTCCATTTGCTAATGGAATTTTCATGGATTTTTTTTTGTGTTTTCTTTACTTTTGAATTTTATGAGTTCTTTATATATTCTAGACACTAGTCCTTGCTTGGATATGTGGTTTGCAGATATTTTTTCCTTAGCTTGTGCTTTCATCCCCATAGGAGCAAAAGTAAAATTTTGTTGAAGTCCAATTTATGAATTCTTACTTTTATGGACCATGCTTTTAGGGTAAAATCCAAGAACTCTGCCCAGCCCTAGATCCCAAAGATTTATATATTTTGCTAAAATACTTAAAGTTTTGTGTTTTACATTTAAACTCATCGTGCATTATTAATGTTGTATAAAATGTGAGACTTAAGTATTCTAGCACCATTTGTTGAAAAGGCTGTCTTTGCTTCACTGATTTATTTTGGGATCTTTGTCTAAATCAGTTGGCCATATTTGTGTGGTTCTCTATTGTGTTCCATTGATCTATGTCTGTCTTATTGCCAGTACCACACTATCTTGATTACTATATCTATGTAATAAGTCTTAAAGTCTGATAGACTTGTTCTTCCTGCTTTATTCTCCCTTTTCAACATTGTTTTAGTTAGCCTTGTCCCTTGCCTTTCCACGTAAATTTTCGAGTGAACTTGTCTATACCAAAATAAAAATTTGTTAGGATTTTGATTGGAATTGTGTTATAGCTGTATATCAATTTGAGTAAAGTTGATGTTACAATATTGAATCTCCAAATCCATGACCACAGTATGTTTCTCCATTTATTTTGATGTTCTTTGATTTATTTCTATAGTGTCTTGTTTTCACCATATAAGTCCAAGACATGTTTTGTTAGATTAACACTTACTTTGTTTCTTTGTGAGTTAGTAAAGAGTACTATATTTTTAATTTCAGTTCTACATGTTCATTACTAGTATTTAGAAATACATTTGACTTTTGTGCATTTATCTTGTATCCTCCTACCTTGATGAACTCACTCATTAGTTGTAGATTTCTTCTACATTGCTGAGTTTTCATTATCATCCCATCTGCATGTAAGTGACAGTTTTTTGTCTTCCTTCCCCATCTGTATGGATTTAATTATTTGCCTTGCCTCATTGCACTGGCTAGAACTTTCAGCACTATGTTGGATAAGAGGAGTGAGAGTATGCATTCTTGCTTTGTACACAGTATTAAGGAAAATGCACTCATTATTTCCCTATTAAGTACAAATTTAGCTGTAGAGTTTATGTAAGTGCTCTTTATTAAGTTGGGAAAGTTTTTCTATATTCCTATTTTTCTGAACATTTGTTTCAGGAATAGATATTGAAGTTAGTCAAATGATTGTACTGCATCCATTGATAAGATCGTGTGATTTTTCTTCTTTAGCATGTTAATATGGTAGATTACAATGATGACTTTCAAATAAGCCAGCTTTATATCCCTGAAACAAAACTCGCATGATTTTTTTATATTGCTGAATTTTATGTGCTGAAATTTGTTACGGAATTTGGGGTTGATATTTGTAAGGATATTGGTCTATAGGCTTTTTGTTGGTTTTGGTACTGTCTTTTTCTGCTTTTGGTATCAGGCTATTGCTGGATTCATTAAATGTTTTCAGAATTGTTGCCTTCTCTTCTATTTTCTGGAAGAGATTGTGTAGAATTGGTGTTAATCCTTCTTTAAATGTTTGATAAATTTTCCAGTGAAAGCATCTGGGCATGGAGAATTATTTTTTAGAAGTTTTTTTTAAATTATGAGTTCCATTTCCTTATTAGTTATAGAGCTATACAAATTATCTATTTCATATTGGGTGATTTGTGGCAGTTTGTGCTTCATGAAGAATTGGTCCATTTCATCTAAATTGTCAAATATTTGTGTGAATAATTGTTCATAGTGTTCCCTTATTATCATTTTATGTGTGCCAAGTCTGTAGTGATATCTCATGTTTCATTCTTAACATTAGTAATTTGTGTGTCTTCACTATTTTCTGTGTCACTCTTGTTAGCACTTTGTCAATTTTATTGATCTTTTTGGAGAATGAGCTCTTCATTTCATTGATTTTTTTCAATTGTTTTTCTGTTTTCAATTTCATTGATTTCTGCTTTTTATTATTTCCTTCTCTGTTTGTTTTGGGTTTATTTTGCTCTTCATTTTCTCAATTCTTGAGGTGACAGCTTGGATTATTGATTTGAGATTTTTCCTCTTTTCTAATGCATGCATTTAAGAGCAGCTTTTTGAATACATTGCTTTATGTAACTTACATGACAATCTTTTATGGTAGATGGTGTGTGTGGTGGCATCGTTAAAATCTGGTCCCTTAGTTGGTACCTCAGACAAGTTTCCTCAAGCTTTTTCGAGTTCATTAATTAACAAGTAGATTAAAATGTAAAATCTTCTTTTAATACACGTCAAGCATAATCCACTTGAGGGCAGGGACGATGAGTTATTACCTTGATGTAGAAAATCTGGCCCTAATAAATATTTAATAAATAAATGCACATCCATTCCATGGCCCAGTGGCATTGTTTTAAATGAGAATTTGATACTGTGGTTGTCCCATAGTTCCAAGATTCAGAATCTCTTCTGACATTTACTTGCAAACAGTTTGATTCAGCCTTTATTTTGAGTTTTTATAATTATCTGCAATATAAATTCCTCTCTTCCTTTCTCCTACCTGTATTCTTTTTTTCCAACTGGTGTCACTGAGCCCCTATTATACACAATGCCCTTTTGAGAACCAATGATATCAAAATAAATAGTAACCAATCCTTAACATCAAGAAGTTTACGGCTGAGTAGTGAAGGTACATTCATATCATTAGACCCAACTACAAATGGAGCTGAGTGGAAGCTCAAAAAATCTTCATAGAGAAGGTAAATTTAAACAAGGCCCAGAAGGATAAGGAAACATACAATACACAGACAAAGGATAAAAGATAAGGAAATTGCAAGCAGAGGCAATAGCACACACATAGGCATTGGGAATGCAGCAATTCAAAGGGAAGACACAACTCCTGTTCTCATGGAGTTTGCATTCTAGCAAATGGTAAGACACACATGAAACATATATCCAGTTATTTATTTTATATGCAACAAAGGAGCAGAGCAGCATGCACGGAGAACATATATGACGAACTTCTGAAATAATTTGAGATATAATGGTAGGAAAGTACATGAGATCACTTCAGGGGCATTTACAGAGATGCAATTAGGGTTGAAAAATGAAGGCAGGGGCTAGATTGCAAAGGATCTCTTCGTCTCTGGCCATATTTTCCACTCAGGTATCACAGTAGCAGTGAGTAGCCTTCCAAGATTGATATGGTAGAGATGAGCCCATGTGCTAATAATTCTTCACTTGTTCATTCCCACTCCCCACCCCTACACCCATTTTATGACACTCCCTGCCCTACTCTTTGCCCTGTAATTCTTTGCTCTTAATCTCCATCACCAAAGCCTCTTGTACTCTATCAGCAAATTGTGTGACACCAGGAGGAGATCTAAGGGCATGGAGAAAGAGTTTAGAGTACTTACTTTCTACTTTCTATGTGTCTCGCTGAAGTCCTAGTAGTGACTATGTGTGTCTACTACTATTCTAACTTTATTCCCTCACCCTAACCCATCAAGCCTGGAGGTAGAAACAACTTCCCACTGTTTCTATCACCTGGATGGCTCACTGTCCTTTATTTGTTCTCATCTCCCTGCCTATACCTGTGTCCATAGTTATTTCAACAAATTATTTTCTGTTGAATACTTTTAAGACTGCCTATATCATGACAGAATCTTGACTAATACAGTATAAATGATGCAACAGGTAAACCATGGTACTGAGTCTCAGCTCACTGACAATGGTGTGTTTAATTTCTTTGGAGTCATAATACCTTTGTTTCATTCAGAAATGTTTAAACGCCTTCATTAATTCCTACACATTTACCTCCTAAAATGGTTGAGGATCAATATATGAATTAGCAACCATTGTTTTTACAACATAGATAAATTAGTTTTGAGTTTTACTTAGATTTAGTAAGTAAGTGTCCTCTGTCTTGAAGCTATAGAAAGCTTTGCTATGTAGTACCAAGTTCTGAAATCATATCATTTTGCAAGTGTCGTAGACTTCATTGTCTGTGGAAATATGAGTAAAGATGTGCTGTCAATTTCACAAGTTGTAGCTTTTTTGCCTAGTGGAAAAAATTCTAAATATTTAAGAATGAACCCACAAGTTTCCAGATACACACTTACTATTTTTAATGGGGATTAAAATAATGTCAAATCAATATAAGTTGCACACATACACAAGGAGAGAAATGATCTCAGGTATCCACATAGGTTGAATGGGGAACCCGGACTTCCACCCCAATCCAGCAGTAACAAGGGAGCCCCATCGCCCCAATCCTCCACCAAAGCAATGTCAGAAGAGGCTAGCTAAATCAGAAGATTTAAATAAGATCCAAAGTCTGATAACATCATACCCTAAAGGTCCAGGTTTCCATTTAAAATCAACTTAGTAAGCCAAGAAAAAAGAATGTCTCAACTTGAATGAAAAAAGACAATCAATAGTCACCTACACCAACATGACACAGATGACAGAATTATCTGCCAAGGTTATTAAAGCAGCCACCATAAAAAATGGTTCAATAAGCAATTACAAACTTGCTTGCAACAAATGAAAAATAGAAAATCTCAGCAAAAAAGTAAGACATATAGAACAAAGTGAAATTTTAGAACTGAAAAATAGAGTAATCAAGATCAAATTCGATGGATGGTCTCAAGAGTATATTTTAGGGGACAGAGAGAAAAATCTGTGAACAGAAAGCTAGAACAATAGAAATGACCCAGTCTGAACAAGACAGAAAGTAGACTGATAAAAAATGAACAGATCGTCAGTGACTAGTGGGATTATAATAAAAGATCTATGATGCGTTTCATGAGCATCCTGAAAGGAGAGAAAAAAAAGTTGTTGAACAAGTCCTCAAAGAAATAATGGCTGAAAAATAACCAAATTTGGCAAAAGACAAAAACCTACAGATTCAAGAAGCTGAGCGAACGAACAGGGTAACCTCAAAGGTATCTATGCCTACACCCATCATAGTCAAACTTCTGAAAACTAGTGATAAAGAAAAAACATTTTGAAAGCAGTGAAAGACAAAGGGCATTTTTATCTATAGGAAAAAAACTCAAATGACAGGATTTCTTATGAGAAACCGTGGAATCCAGAAGGAAGTAGCATGACAGTTTTCATGTGATTAAAGAAAAAAACTGTCAATGTCAAGAAAGTAGAAGAGGGGGCAACACTTCCAAAATACATTTTATGAGTCAAGAAATACTCTAATACAAAAACCAGACACACACAGTAGAAAAAAAAACCCTACAGACCAATATTATTCATAGATACAGAGACAAAATTCCTTAACAAAATTTGATATATCATATTAACGGGCTGAAAAAGAATGATCACATGATCTTATCAATCAAAGCAGAAAAAAGTTTGACAAAATTCAACACCCATTCATAATAAAAACTTGCTGAAAATTAGGAATACAGGAGGATTTCTTCAACTTGATAAAGAACACTTACAAAAATCCCATAGGTAACATTATAATAATGGTGGAAGATTTTAATGCTTTCTTCTTAACAGTAGGATCAAGGCAAAAATCTCTTTCAGCCCTGCTATTCTTTATAGTACTGGACGTTCTAGCCAGCACAAAAATGCAAGAAAAGTAAATGAAAACATACGAATCAGGATGGAAAAGTTAAAACTGTCCCTACTTGCAGATGTTATGATGGACTATGAAAAAAATCCTGAGGATTCTACAGAATTACTCATAGAAGTGATGAGTTCAGCAAGGTCTCAGGATAGAAGATCAACATACAAAAATCGATTGTATTTCTATATAATAAATGAGCTACTGGAAACAAAAATTTTAAATGTAATATATTGCAGTCACTCCAAAAAAAGTGAAATGCTTACTTATGAATCTAACAAAAACATATACAGGATCTGTATGGAACAAACTTAAAAGAAAAAAGCAAAAACCTAAGTAGATAGAACTATACAAGGTATTCATGGACTGGGAAATATGTTAAATATGTCAATTCTTCCAAAAATTAACCTATAATTTTAATGCAATTCCTATCAAAATACCAGCAAGCTTTTTAGTACTTATCAACAAATATCAAATTGCCTGAATCCTATCTCCTTTATTTTTTCTGGCCTCAGTGCCAATAAACTAGCCCTATAACTAGCACATTTCTTCATTGGATTTATCTAAAGAAAGATTTTTTTTACAAATCTAAGATATATATGCTTCTTTAGAATGTGTAACATTTCAACCAGTATGTGTCACTGTGCAGAAAGGAAGCAGAAATGACCAAGAAATTATTTTTTCCAAATCAATAAATTTGTGAACTTTATATAAATGCCTTACCTATGAAGCCTATTTCTTCGCAGTTTATTTATCCTGTGAAACTCTGTTAATCATAATGCTTAAAATTATGTTACATATTTGAATAAGTGGGGAAAATGACTCAGATCCTTTTCAACTTATATAAAATACTGCCTATACTGTTTTCAATTTCTTGAGAATTCACTCCTTGTTCACTTTTAAGCTTACCATAATCACTTCTTTCTAATGAATAGTTCATCTGTTTTATGATACAGGGATTACCAGTTATTATTAAAATATAAGTAAAGACCAGTCTTCATTTTATAACTTGTAACATAAAACTGTAGCTAAAGAAAGTAGTTAAAAAACTTGCTGAGTAAGCCTTCAGTGTAATAAAAATATGCTTTGCATTCTTGAAAAAGTAAAGTTCTGTATCCATTCATGTGTAAACAATTATAACTTATTTAAGACTATTTAAACAGCATATACATAGTATGCATGTTTAGTTACAAACATTTTTTTTAAAATATGCTTCTGTTTCAAAACTACTTTGGGAACCTCTGCTGTTTTTCCTTTTTTTCTTCAATTACATGGATAACAGACAGTAATACCATTATAGGCATACTAGAAACATGAAAAAACAATCTAATCACAATACAAAATGCTATTAGAAAGTGCAGTATGATGCAATAAATTAAAGATGACTTAAACATTGGAAATATATACCATTAATGGCTTAGAAGATTCAACATAGTAAAATGTCAATTCTCCCCAGAGTGATCTATTTAATGCACTTCCTATCAAAATACCAGAAAGAAATTTTGTAGATGGATCTGTAGACCTATTTGTAAATAAGCATTTCTAAAATTTATATGGTAAGACACAGGAGCTAGAATTTCTAAAACAATTTTGAAAAAGAATAATAAATTGTGAAGAATAACTCTACCCATTGTTTGGCACATTATATAGCTACAGTAATTAAGGTGGTGTGGTATTGGCAGAGGGTTGGATACATACATCAATAGGACAGAATCACGATTCCAGAAATAGATCCACACGAATATGCCCAAATAATTTTTTTTTGAGGAAGATTAGCCCTGAGCTAACTACTGCCAATCCTCCTCTTTTTGCGGAGGGAGACTGGCCCTGAGCTAACATCCATGCCCATCTTCCTCTCCAAATGATTTTTTGACAAAGGTGCAAAAGTTATTCAATGTAAGAAGAATAGTCTTTTCAACAAATAGTGTTGCAGTAATTGGAAATCTATAAGCAAAAAAAGAAACTCCCACATCTTATACAAAAATGAACTCCAAATGAATCATAGATTTAAATGTAAATAAATTTAATAAATTGGACTTTATAAAAATTAAAAACTTTGGCATTACCTTATTAAGAGGATGCAAAGACAAGCTACAGACGGAGAAAATGTTTACAAACCATAAATCTAACAAAGGACTCATATCTAGAATATATGAAGAATACTCAAATCTCAGGAGTTAAAAAAAGCATTGAGGGGCCAGCCCCATGGCCGAGTGGTTAAATTCGCATGCTCAGCTTCGGCTGCCCAGGGTTTCACTAGTTTGGATCCTGTGTGTGGACCTAGGACCTCTCATCAAGCCATGCTGAGGCAGCGTCCCATATAGCAGAACTAGAAAGACCTACAACTAGAATGTACAACTATGTACTGGGGGGGCTTTGTGGAGGAGAAGAAGAAGTAGAGAAAACAAAAGATTAGCAACAGATGTTAACTCAGGGCCAATAAAAAAAAGAAAAGGTATCCAGTTGGAAAATGAGCAAAAGATTATCAACAGACATTTCACTAGAGTATATTCAGATAGCAAATAAGCATGAGAAAAGATGTTCAATGTTATTAACCATAAGGGCAATTCAAATTAAGACTGCCATGATATATCTCTACACACATGTGGAGAAACTGGATCACTCATACATTCCTGGTGGATATGTAAAATGGTACAGCATGTTTTGGGAGTTTCCTTAAAAAATTGAACATACATTAACAATATGATGCAGCAGTTTTACTCCTGGGCATTATCCAAGATAAATTTTTAAAAAATGAACATGATTGTTTTGTAGCAACCCAAAACTGGAAATAGCCAAAATATCCTGCAGTAAATGAATGATTAAACTATAGTACATTCATAACATGGAATACTACTCAGAAATAAAAGTAAACATGCTACTGATGCAGGTAACAACTTGAATGGATCTCTAGGACATTACACTAAGTGAAAAAAGCCAATCTCAAAAGGTCACACTGAATGATTCAATGTATTGAACATTCTTGAAATGACAAAATTATAGTGATGAGAACAAATTAGTGAGCACCAGGCTGGTGGGGGAGGGTGGTTGGTGTGACTGTAAAGGGATAGCACAAGGAAGATCTTTGTGGTGATGGAGTAGTTCTGTATCATGATTGAGGTTGTGGTTACACAGATCTACATGTATGATAAAATTAGAGAAATACGTACACACATTGTATCAATGTCAATTTCCTGGTTTTGATGTCACATTATAATTATGTAAAATGTAACCATTGGGGGAACCTGGGTAAAGAGTATATAGGTTCCCTCTATACTATCTTTGCAACTTTTTGTGAATCTGAAATTATTTGAAAATAAAAAGCTAAAAGACATTTTAAAAGACCCTGTACTGCCAGTTATTAACAATGGGAACTTGAGGGAGTTCATTGACCAGTCATCTTTGTAATGGGGCTCCTAATACCCACCCGGTGTGGTTACTGTGAGGACTAAATGAGAGAGGTAAATAGCTAAGGACCACAGGAAAATAGTGGCAAGATCTGAACTGGAATTCAGTGTTGGGCTAAATTTTATTTTGTGTACCTTTCACTTTTTCCAGTTATCTTGAGCATGTCTTTCCATTGTCAAGCTACAAAAGCAGAAACCAGTTTAAGAGGCAAAGCGTTTATTTGGGAATCAAAGAATTGTAATTTGGAAGCACAGATTCAGGTAGAAACCCAAATAGTGTCCCTCTATGGAGTAAAAGTCAGGGGCTTTTAAAAACAAAGAAGGGAGGCTCATTAAAAGAGTTTTAAATACAGAGGCATTTAAATGCAGAGGCAGAGAGCTTGTCTTGGCTAAACATTAATTGACTATTGATTCTTTCTTCAGAAGGTCCACAGTCCTCAGTCTTTGTGATCAGGATGTCTGTTCTCCTGACTTCTCAAACAATTGCTTGTAAGACAATTGCCAGTTTGGCCCAGTCCAAAAGTTTGACTTCGTCCAAGTTTCAAGACAGCAGACCGGTTTCTCTGGAAAGACGGCTCTGACTTGACTTTATAATAGCTCCGCTAAAGTCAATTTTGACGTCATCTAAATTGTAAAGCCTTAAGGGAAATATAGGTAGTCCACATTGATGGAGAATTTATTACAGTTGCCCAATAAATTCCATTGACTAAGGCTGAAAGACAAGGTGTACCTTAGGGCATTCAGATCTATTGATATTTGGTACTTTAGATATTAACCAAGACATGTTTTTGGTATATTTGGAGCTGCGGTTGTTTTTAGAAATGGCCTTCAGCATTTTTCAAAATTGACCATTCATTAGAATCACCTGTAAAACACAGCATACTGGGTCCTACTCCCAGTGTTTCTTGTTTTCCAGGTCTCAGGCATACTTGCATCTCTAATAACTTCCCATGTGATACTAATGTTTCATGGACCACACTTTACAAATCTCTGATAAACTACATATGCCTTGGCCTAAACATGGGTTTATATCTATGGTAACCTCACAGTATAAAGTATAAAAGAACTTTAGACTTGGCGATACTGTACCCTATAGCACAGGAGGACACTGATGCTAACATGCAGACTTGGATCCATGTCAGTCCCAAAACCATTTTTATGTTTTATGAAATTGTTGCACATATGCATATCCAGAAGACAACACTAAGGAGAGGAAATGAGGTGACCTATGGGGAAGAACACTTTCAATCTATTTGGGATAACAGTAATTTAAATACAATTACCTAAAATTAAAATTAAGCCTTATGTTTTATTTCATATAGATTTTGTGAGGAGCAAATGATGATGTGATGATGATGATACTCTAAAATATAATATGTATAATTAACTATTGAGGTAAATATCATAGTCTGACTCAATATGTCAGTTTTTTTCTATTTTCATCTATAATTTATTTCTATGCCAAGCAGTTGAATGCTTGACATAGAAAAATGAGTCTGTCATTTTAACAAATGATACTATAAAAACACTCAAACAAATAATTTTAGCAGAGATTATTATAATTGCAAAAGGAATATCTTTCTGCAAAGTGTTACCAACCTTTCCTATAAATACTGGACTCACTTGTTGCATTAAAAATCAAAAGGTAAAGAAGCATTCTATTGGTAAAGAATGGTTTACAAACATGTTGAATTACATATTGCAGTAACATATAAATTTCTTTTGAGAACCATTAAATAATTGATCATTAACTCCATGTCTAAGAAATTGTGTTTTAGTAATTGTCACCAAAGAAATTGAAGAAAGAGTAATATCTTACTAAAAAAATTTTATCATAAGCTACAATGAAAATTTGACATTTTACAAGGATTTCTTCATTCCATTATGAGTGCTCTTAATATTTTAGCAGAAACCTTGTCTCGTGAGACCTATACTCATTCTGCCTTCAGAGCTCAGCTGCTACATTCTGCTGTTGCTTCTCTTATTCAGACTGTTGGCATCATCAATACATAATTTTTGATTGGATCCCCAGGGTAGAAATTAAATTTGGTAGACAGTGGATACATAACAAATGCGTAGATTATTCTGGGCATTTCTTTTTGTTCAGTAGAGTAAAGTTTTTAGTGTTGTTGAGAGGGTAAAAAAAGGAAAGGCATTTAAAAGTCTATTCTTGATCAGGATTTTCTGCTCTGTTATTTTAGAAGTGTGCATAGAAGTTACAGAAAGTGTTATTATGGTTTTGTACTCAAAAGTTTTTATGTTTAGAAGGCTTTGAGAGCATTACTATGCCCACTGTGCTATTCTGGTTTGGATATTAATCAGAACACAGTTGAACATTATTTGAATTCACAGGACTTGCCATGCTGTAAGCACAACCTTATATGTAGTGGCCATGGGCAGTCCTATTATGGGAAACCAACTTGAGAGAAAAGGCGGGTCACTTGCTTCTGCGCAGGTCCTGGAATTTGAAATATCCAGGGGCCTCTACAGAATCCTGGCATCAGTTACTATGTTGACTCACTCAGTGTTGGGATCACTCACTTTCCCCTTGCAGGACTCAGATCTTGGAGGCAATTAGCTTCAGAGAAAAACGAATAGGAAAAACTGAAGTGTTATTTTTTTAAAGGCTGCTGAAGTTGATTGGTTTCTCATCATTCCTAAACCTACCGGAGCAATCAAGTTGGGAGAAAATTTACCAAGATTTTTATCGCTGCCTTGATATATACTTTGTTTTCCCCAAATGCTTTGGTGGGAAGAAGTAGAGGACCATTGTAAGTACAAAGTAACTAAAAAATATTTTTTACCATGGCATAACCTTTAGTTTGTGACGAGCTTACTCATTTGGCAAATTGATTTTACATTATTACAGTAGTTTGTGAATAAGCGTAAATGTTATATATACTGTACACATATACGCAGGTGTACATGTTTCTTATGGGGAAACCTTTTCAACAGAAATGAGGTAGAGCTTAAACTTTTTCCTTTGCAAATATAAAATCAAGCACATCTTTCTTATTTAAGAAACCACTAAAGTAATAGAAAATGCGTAACTGGCCTGGAGTGTTTGTAACCATTTTAATTGCTGTGAAATAGTTTGTGAGTCTGAGTTATCTTGATTATTTGATACTTCTGTATTTCGTAGTGGTTACATGTAGGATAGTGATCTGACATATATTCTCAATGAATTAATTGCTGTATGGGAATGACATGTGGAGGCTCAAAGTTAGAAAAATTTTATCTGGGATGTCATGGGGGAAAAATAAAGAATAAAATGAATTGTAATGGGTAAATGGAGGTTGGAAAAAGCCTTGATAAATATTTAAAGTTCTTTTTTCATATTACTTTTAGTATTTTGTATATTCTTTTCTGTAGCAAATTCTTTCAAATAATAATACGATCTATGCTGGCAAATGACCAGACAATTTTGTTGAGAAAACAACATAAAAACATGAGGACTTCTAATCTTATTTTGCAGTAAAGTCACTGTGTTGTTTCATGTCTGTGATGACCTAGCTTTTCATTAAAGCTTTTTAGTTTGGCTTTTATAGAAAGTAAACTATTTTGTTTATTTTAAGAAAGGCATGATGACTAATGAAAAATATAAAAATTGACCGTGGCACAACAGTAAAAATAATGTATGAGGAGTACAGTGTGTCCCAAAGAGGTAGATGAAGGAGATGGCCTTTTTTTTTTCCCTGCCTTTGCCTTGTGGATTATAGTCATTCTGAGGTAGATATGAGGGCAATGCCCATAATTAAAAATGAAAAAAGTCTGTCTCTCCAAATAAGTAACTCTTCAGAACTTCTGGGAAAAGAGTCACAACAGAAGTTTTCCCTCTGAGAAAAATTTGTGGAAAAAAATTAACATTGTGTACTTATTGACTAACATTAGATGCTAACAAATTTTGTAGTAAAACATTTTTATATGATTATTTTATTAATTTTGGTGAGTTTCATAATTGCTTGCTGACAGGAAAGCAATTCCATTTACTATTACAAAAATACAACAGCATATATTGGTTCTTTGCAATACACGTACGCATTGATCAATCAATTGATATATCTCCAAAATTAAAACCAGAAACCAGTGTATAGAGTAATTTAGAAAGAATAGCAAAGGTGCATTTCTGCAATGAAGCGAGGCAAACTTACTCTTGGCTTTATCACAGATATTCAAATAGCATTTTAAATTCTTAATTAGAATTTGAAGAAAGCTAGCCTTTCAGGGACAAGCCCTGTAGGACTTTATTATAGTACATTTTAAAACTATCAGGTAATACTTATGCTACATGACAGTGGGTTTGTTAAGAGAAAATGAAGATTTTCATAAGGTTATATTACACATTAACTTTTGCTCCTTGACGACATACCGCTATTTGAATGTATTCACATTCGAATCTAATTTTTAAAACTGTCTTAGTTTGAAAAGGTTAAAAGAGTACATTTGGTTTATTTTTAACCAAAATAGTTACTAATTAATAGCAATCACTGTATTAATGTAAGTATTCTTTACTTTTAGAATTGCTGAAATATTCCATTGCAAAGAGTTATTCAAATAATTCATTACAAATACATATTTCATTTGAATTTTTCATATGATGAAAATTACCTTGAGGTCTAATAAAATCATCTTTTAGAATTTCATTTGCAGTCCTTCAAGGGCATCTTAACTCTTAAAGAGAGGTTGCTGATCTAAATAGTTAATATACCTTTTAATAAGAAGCTTTCTGTATCTCTTCCGTGGCATAACATTATGGAAATGAAACAGAGAATGTCATCTAGTAGTTACTCGAAACTCGGAAAAAAGACTGCAAAGTGTTTTGTGCAAATTTATGTTGTTAAAAAAAGTGTTGGTTGACACTACTCCAGCTAGACAGTACTGAGATAGAAATTCATAATTGGGCAGAGATGGTAATGCAGCTGCCTCTTTAGTCCTGAAGTATTCATTTGAAATCCTTATAGTCCAAGTCATTTGCTATATGTGAAACAAATTGTCAAGCTCTTAACCACTTGTGTGGTTTAATAAAAGAGATTAAAATCTCCGTTGTCTTGGAAAGTCAGGTGGTTTTTTTTTTTAATTCTATTTTATTATCTTTCATCATGGCTTTATCATAAGAATAAAACAAAGTGATTTCCCAAACTTTCCTTCCCCTTCCACTGTAATATTTCCCTAACTTATTAAAAATGATTTATTGTATTTTTTATTAAACTATTCTTTCTTCCCCTGCAAGTAGAAGCAACATGGTATTTTGATGTATGTTTATACAAAGACATATATACACATTTAAATCACAGAGTACTAAGTTACTTAAGAGAGACATTGAAAATTAGTTGGAAATTAACCTTTCTTTAAAGACAACTTTCTATGTTTTTTTAATTTTCTATTTTGAACATGCGTCATCTTTTAAGAAACTGACAAATAAGACTGATGTACGTCCTCTGTCCAACAAAACAAACCACGAAGGAAGAGCAGACCTAGGTTTTGTGGGGCCTGAGGTTATATAAGTGGAGGGAGCGGGGTCTTTTAAGAAAAGTCATACAAAATTAGGTAAGATCTTGGGAGAGGCCAATGTAAGTGAAGGGCCTCAAGGCTTAAACTTTAAAAGTTTCACGGGAAATCATCTCCATATGAAGAGATTCGTTGTGGCTGGATCTTTTCGCAGTTACATTTTAAAGTAAATTTGATGCTAGTTATGTTTCTTTAAAGCATATATTATTTCTCAATGACAGGCTTTTATTTAATGCAGATTAGAGAGTTAAAAGAATTTATAGTGGTTGGAATTTGACATTTCTGCCTTTCATTCTGAAAAGATACATTGATTAAAGTGATGTCAAACTCAGTTAATGGAGGCGGTACAGTTATTTCAGATATACAGGGTATGTAATTTGAAGGCAAGCCAAATCACAATGAGAAGGAATAATGATGACCTTGGTTTATTTTTATACAGTGCATTCAGGTTTTGATTGGATTCAGAGGGAGGCAACGGTTTTCTCTCACACGAAGTCCTGCTGTAGTCCTAGGAGATTTGTGTTCTGTTATCAAGGCAGTTGGTGCATACTGGAGCATTTTGTTGGGAAGGTCATGGGCTGCAGTATGGGAAATGAGAAGACTTCTTTATTAAATGCAATCAAGCTCCATAGCAGAATTTCATGAAAATATTTCTGTTTGGGGAGTATGCTCCATGCAGCAGAGTGATCTTCAAAACACAAACAAAAAGGCAAATAAACAAACACCTTATAGTCTTCATTGTTTTCCTCATTTAAAAACATCTTTTAGTTAAACTTCCTTGGGGTTTCATTCTATACAATATTGACAGTAATATTCATAACACGTATTTGGAGTTCTGAAGTTTAATACAGATATGAAAGTTAGCACTGCTATAGTATAGTTTATTATTTTGCCGATATGAGTAGGCTTTGTCTACTTATGTGAAATCTAGAATTAAAGTCCTTATAATCTTTATAAAATTTCAAGCTCCCCCTAGTTAATGTTAAAAGTAAGTATGTCTTTCAGAGATTTTGATATCCCCTCTTGACGGGGAGAGTAACCCTGCTCTTTGTGAGTCACTCATATGCAAAATATAGTGTGAAGATTAACAGCTAAAATGGTGTGGTTTACTTTTTTCCATATATTACAACATATTATAATTTTGCGTGTGCCTTTTTAAACCAGATAGCTCCTCCAGAGATTCTGAAACACTTTAGCTCCCAGGGACATGGCCTTTCTCCTTCCCCATTCAAGATTACCACCCTGGATGTGACAAAAAAAAAAAAAAAATCCTTGGCTCCAGTGTTTTAAGAGTATCTTAAATTTCTCGGTCCCAATTCTGATAGGCAGCAGGCAGATGAGGATGGGGAAAGGAAATGACCCTGCTGGCTCATGCTTAAAAGAGTCTTAATCTTCTGGCCACACAACCTTCACCTCATGCCCATTAACAAAACCAAAGGGCAGTATTCCTTCTCCCAGAGCTCAAGTTTTCCAGTTATGTTGCCATTTTAAGGAAGAATTTCCATTCAACTCTGTGCTCAATCTTTGTTATTGTGATATCATTCATTCAAAATACCTGGAAATTTCAATAGGTGAAAGAACATACAGAGCAATTTCCCGGGGTCCTACAGTCCCTAGAGGTGATTGTATAGTACATGTAGTGACATTAAGCCCTGAGAAAACAAGTGTTCCTAGCAGTCGGGATTGAGTTTGGAAATCAGTTTCTTCCCAGTCTCCTTTACTATATTTTGCTTCCTGCCTCCGTGCCCCACTTTCGCTCTGTTTCATGCACCCCATTCTTCACTAATGGAAGATGGGGGAGAAGCGACAGTTATCCTCTAACTAGATGGAACTGTGATTTCCCTGCTATGCTGGTAACATATTGCAGCTGTTGTTGTTTTTGTTGTTTGTGAATGAGTCTTCCCGAGCTGTTAATTCAATATCTTGATTCCATATAATTTTAAGGATATAATTTTCCATAAATTTAAAATACTGGAAAATTTATTTTTTTATACATCGGTTTTGAAAGCTGAAATATATCTAGGGCTAGTTAAAAATATTCAATGTGTTATGTTACTGTTTAAAAGAGCTTTGCCTCTACATTTTACTTTACTTTATTATTTCATTTACTTTAGTAGAAAATTTGGTTGTTTTAATGAATAGGAGGAATATTAAAGTGCATTATGAAACCCAATGCTTAAGCCACGTAATAAAGTCAGAATGTGGATAGCTCAATGGGTTTAAAATAGGATTAACACAGTTTTAAAGAAACTTTAAAAGATCTGATGTTTGAATTGTCATGCTTTTAGTTTCTATTTAATAAATTCTCAACCCACTCATGAGCATTGCAACAATGAGGAATTTACATATGCAAAAATAACATGTAGTCTTTTGCCAGTTTATTTTCAACTTTTAGATGTACTTTCTTTCCACTGTTAGCAAATAATCGATGTTTTGAAAGGACCAGCATTAATTGAGCACAGTTAGCATTATAATGTCTGATATTATGCCCAATTATGGGCAAATAAAGGGATTACCCTTTCAGTGTTTTCACCCTCTCCTTAGCTTTTGCTTTGTTTTGTTTTAAATTGCTCTCCTCCCTCCCACTCTCTTTTTGGCTAAGACGGTCATAGAATCAGGACTATAAATGGGCATAAACATCAGTGACTTTTTGCTCATTCTTGGCACTGGTCTCTATTTGCACACAACTTGTCTGCTCCTTTATCAGATTACAGCAGCAATACTACCTTAGCCTGAGCGAAGTGCTGACTTAAAGGGCACGGGAGTCAGCACACTGTTACAAGTGCAGATTTTAGCCTTGGAAACTATGTGAGGTCAAACTGAAGAAATAAGAAAGACAAATCACAGAGTCAGAACTGCTCAACTGTTTTCATCAAAAGCAAGTTAAGTAATTCCTTTTTATATTGATGCTCAAGAGGGCAGTATTAGAAATAAATTGGTGACTAAGTGGACAAAATGTTATCAAAATAGTTGAGGAACTGATAAAATTATCTATGACAGTGATGAATCCCAAGGGCTCCCCTGTATTGGAAAATAACTAGGAAGGAAAAGGGAAAATTAGACGCTAATGAGTGTAGCCAGATATGAGCAATTTTGGCATGGAGGTGGTTAATTGCAAGAGCTTACTGGAAGCTCAGACAGCTGGGGAATCCTGATTTAGTAGAGCCTGAAGGGCAGGTCAGGAGCCGTGTGAACAGCTGCTGAAGAGCTAGAGGATTCCTTTGGATTAGGTGTACACACCCCATCTCTAATGGGCTGTGTCAGAGAGCACCAAGTCTTATCACCGAGTTCACTTTGCTCAAGCCTATAGACTTTGCAGTGTTTTACTTTAAATATCTGGAAACAGATTTCCTCTCAAAATAAATCCAGAAATAAAAATATCAAAGAAGTGACGGTGAAATTTGTATTGTTTTTGTTTGGGTAACCATTGTTTAAAGAAGGAACAATTTATTATTCATTCATTTGTTCATACTACTAATATATATTGCATGCCTGCTTTGTGCCAGGTACTATGCTATGCTCTGGAGATAATGCTCTAAATAAGTGAACACATTGAGATTAGAATTTGGGAAAGAATACACATGTTAAATATGCACACACTATTTAAATTGCATCTGAGATAAGGGCTATAGAATAAAGCACACATTGTTATAAGGATGTATAATAGTGAGACCTAGATTAGTATTAGAAATTCAGGAGGGATTCCTAAGAAAATAGCGTTCAAAGTAGGATAAAGAAGAATAGTTGTGTAAGGGGAAAAGAGAGAGGAAAAATTTACATTCAGAGGGAACAACATATGTGAAGGTGTAACTTGGTATGAAGAAAGAACTAAAAGAAAGTCAGTTTTCCTAGAGTATAGTTAGAGAGGGAAAATTTGGAACAAGCATGCAGCTGAAACGATGGGCTGGGGTGCAATCATTCAGAGCCCCAGAGGTCGTGGGGATGATTTTTTTCTTTATAGTAAGATTAGTGGAAGCCTTTTAAGAGTTTCAGGTAGAGCAGTGATATGAACATACTTGTGGGATTTTTTTTAAAGAATATTTCTCTGTTTGGTGAAGAAGATATTAGGGGGTGTTGAGTAAATGAAGAGCTATAAATCTGGTAGCTTCTCCAGGGGCAGAAGAAGGTGGTGTTAACCAGAATGGTGACAGTGAAGTTGAAAGAAGTGACTTTATTCAAGTTTTAATTATGAGATATAATTAATAGGAATTGAAGTTGCATTCATGGCATGTAGAATTGGGTGGATAATGGTGCTGTTTACAAGAAGACTTGAAGGGAAGCTGGTATCATGGGAAGGATTGGAGGCGTGGAAAGAGTTTTTTTATGGAGAGTGTGGGTACTGTAGACATGGGGATGTGAAGCCTAGAAATGAAGTCATTGTTGGGGACTTAATGTGTGAGCCATGGAGTGTGGATAAGACGAGCTAGAAAGATCATAGAGTGTGAAGAGGAGGAGGTCAGCCATTCAATAAGGAAGACAAGTGCACTGCAAAAATGCCATAGAAGCAGCATCTAGATAGACTGTTGAAATCCTAAGAAAAGTAATATTTCTGTAAGGAGTGTTCCTTTCAATCTCCAATTTAATGACTTTATGAATGAGGATCTCACTTGTAGCACCATGTGTCTTGGTTTCCACAGTCTCTGCCATCTATTTACCCCTAATTTCCTCTCCCATATTGCTATTTCTGTGAGATATCACCAAAATGTTGCCTTAGTAGAAAAGCTTCAATAAATATTTAAATTGTATAATGTATTCAGCTTTTTCCTGTACTCTGCGATTCCTAAAAATACCTTCTTTGGAAACCCCATTTCAACTGACTACTGTATAATGAAATGAGCCTTCAGTGTAAAACATTTATCTTAGTCTGAATTTCAATTGCTCAGTCAGAGTTGTTAAGCAATATGAAAAATCATCCTTTAGAGAATACAGAATTGCATAGATATGACAAGGTAAGTTTGCCCTTTATTTAATGCTATTTTAGTTAATATAGATGCTTATTGGAGAAATGTCTAAAATTTCTTGAGAACCATTAGTAAAATTGATTATTCTTAAATCTGGAAAAAAGGCAAAAATACTTAGAAAACATTGACAATTCAGTTTAAATAAAACTAGAATTCTACTGAAGAGATAGAAGGCACTTGAGTAATTGAAATTTAGTCATGGATGAGTGTGATGTGTAGTTATCAGTTAGCTTTTGGGGAAGTAAGACTAGACAGAATATTACGATGATATGGAGCAACTTTTTTACTATCAGGTTTTTACCTGCTTATAAATAAACACTGTTGAACACCTGCTATGTTCTCTCTGCCTTTTATGAGATTGCAACTCTGTAAGTCAGAGAAAAGTAGACACACGTGTGCATATAAATACAATTACTGTACTATGTCATGAGAGTTATAAAGCACGGTGCAAATCAACCATAAATGATTACTTATGGATGATGTGATTATGGAAGTTTCATCCAAAAATCCACCTTTATAAATAGGCCTTAGAGTATGGGCATATGGAGATGTGAATTAGAGAATAAGTAGAAGGAGCAGTGATGCATAGACAAGGATTCATGAGGCCTTGATCTATGCTACATAAACAGTTATTGACAGTACTTGGTATGTTCATATCAGTATTCTAGGTTCACCTATTCTTCAAAGATAATATGTAGTATTCATCAAGCCTGTACTGTGTCAAGCATTTCTCTGAGGATATTACATGTATCTCAGCTAACTCCCATTGCAACTCTAGGAAGTTGGGGGATATAATCATCCATATTTAACAGATGAGGATACTGAGAGGTACAGGAAGTTTAAGCAATTTGCCTAAGGTAGCTTAGCTGATACGAGAGGAGTCAGGATTCAAACGGTGACAGAGTGACCTAAAGATTCAAGGTTCTTAACCAGTCAGCTGCCCCAACTTCTCAGATTTTGATAGAGATGAACATATGTCAGAGATCTAGAGATGACAGAACAAAATATAAAGTGGAATGAATTATAGTATCTTCTACCAAGAACTAAATGTGTTCCACTGAAAATGTTCTTCAAAAGAAATTCAGAACACTTTTGTTTACTCAAAGGCTATAGAACTTGGCACATTATAATGAGATGTCCTGACTAACCCCACGTCCATCCTCTGGACCTCCTCAGGGAGCTGTCTATGATGATATTTTACTACTTTATTCCTGTCTCAATCTTCCCACTGAGTGAACTTGAAAAGATCAAAGAACAGAACTAATAGAACCCTTGATCTGTCTGTAATCATCTACAGCAAGCTTCCTCAGAGTGATCTCTCTAGATGTCTTTCTGATTTTGTTTCTGTTACGCACAGGCCACTGTGCTAAATGAACGAAAAATGGAGAACATAGACTGTAAGTACAAGGCTATGAAGCAAATGACACCTCTGGAATTAAGCAATGTGCACTCTGCACAACAGTGTCAACATTGGAATTCTCATGTCGATGGTCAGAAATGATATTGAGAGGTTTTCTGGCTTTGTAAGCAATTATATCTGCATCTCATGAAGAGGTCTGTATGCACACGTATGTACACATTAAAAGACAAAAAGTCAAATATAGTGTTGGAGCAGAATGGTTCAAGATGGTAGGGATGAGAGGAGGAGGTAAGGGGAAGTCAGAAATACTTCCCTCAAAATGCCAAAAAATGTAATAACTTGTTTTCACATAAAAAGCCTATTGATTATCATATCTATTTTCCATGGTACAAATTGTTGAGTATTGTCCAATAACTGACTAGCAAATAGAAATATCAAGATATTGTAAATTTTAACTGTTATTTAAAATGCATCTTCTACTTCTTAACTCTAGGGCCATTTATCTTTGGATTAGCTATATAAATAAATTATATCAAAGATACACTTTTGGAGACCCAATATATTGATTTCCAATCAAACAGTGGAAATTTCGTTCAACCAAATGTAACATTGTTCTATAACATTAAATACACAAACACATGTTTTATAGTTTATTGTTGGAAATGACGCTAAGTTATATTATGATATACAAAATAGAGATGAGTTAGGATATATTTTTTCATTTTAACCAGTCTTGCATTCTCTTTACTCTATTTTTATAATGTGTGACATTAGGTGAGATTGTGTGAGATACCATTTTCCCAGAAAAAAGTCTTTATGACTTAGTGTGGTGAATGAAGTATATTCTCAATTCTTTCAATATTACTAGTAATAAGAGATCTCTCTCTCTCTATCTCCTTATTTCTCTTTCTTTCTCACACACACATGCCCAACCTAAAAATTAAGTGGTTTACATATGAAAGTATTTGCCTTACTAATATTTATAAAATCAGTAAATATTAAGACAAAACTGAAATCAATTCTTCCATTTGGAAAATATAAATAACACTACAACAGTTAGGAAAAGAAAAGGAAAACTATTAAATCCACATATCACTTCCCAATTATAATAGACCGTCAGGGTTTAATATGTTATTCTTTAAGTAGCTATTAAAAATATTAATCACTTAATTTTAATATTAAACATTAAAGATAACTATATTAGTGGTTTCTTTTCTATATATTTTTTAATAAAATGGGATTATAGATGGAACTATTGTATGATCATAATAGTATGATAAAAATACAAAAATAATGTCTCTTTTTTATATCCATATTAGAGATTGAGTTTTTTTTCCTTGAAATGTTCTGCTTTCATTTTTTTTCTATTCAAACTTCACCTGACTTAATTCAAATTACGTAAAGAATATGTCATTAAAGTCAATTAAGAAAATTTCTTCCTCTTCTTTCTTGAACTCACAGCAGTGGTCAATATTGACCATTTTCTCCCTTCTTGAAACTGTTGTCTTGGGGCCAGCCTCATGGCCTAGTCATTAAAGTTCTGTGCGTTCAGCTTCAGCAGCCTAGGATTTGCAGGTTCAGATCCCAGGTGCAGACCTACTCCACTCATCAGCCGTGCTGTGGAGGTATCCCACATACAAAGTAGAGGAAGATTGGCACACATGTTAGCTCAGGGCCAATCTTCCTCAGCAAAAAGAGGAGGACTGGTGGCAGATGTTAGGCCAGGGCGAATCTTGCTCACACACACACAAAAAAGTTGTCTTCCCTTGAGATCTGTGCATTGCACTCTCCTGGTTTTGTTCCCATTTCTTTGGGTGTTTTTGTTCAGTCTGCTTTGCAGGCTGATTCTCTATACTCAACCTTTATATATTAGGATTCCGCAGAGCTCAGTTTTAGTATGATTGTCTTCTCACTCTGTAATCCCTTCCTTGGTCATTGCACCCATGCCTATGGCTTTATTAACACCTATGTTCAGGTAACCAACCAAGTTATACCTCTAGCTCAGATTGCTCTAATGAATTCCAGAATTGTAATTTTAACTGCCTTTTTGGCATCTCTGCTTGTATGTGGCAGTCACCTCCACTCTAAGCGCCCAAAACTGAACTTTCTGTCCATCCCATGAAACCTCATCTTTTCTCATTGTTCCCTTTATCAGTAAATGATGCTACCATCTATCCAGTTTCATAAGCCAGAAACTTATTTAATATCTGAAACTCTTACCCACTTTTATCTAAACTATTGCCAGTTATTCTGGGTTTTATCTCCCAGTGTCTTTTTTTTTATGGCAGGGAAAGATTCACCCTGAGCTAAGATCTGTTGCCAATCACCCTCTTTTTTTCCTTCCCAAAGCCCCGGTACATCATTGTATATCCTAGTTGTAAGTCATTCTAGTTATTCTATGTGAGCTGCTGCCACAACATGGCAACTGACAGACGGGTGATGTGGTTCCGAGACCAGGAAGCAAACCTGGGCCTCCAAAGCAGTGAGCACTGAACATTAACCACTGGGCCATCTGGGCTGACTCTCTCACAGTGTCTTTTGATCCACTTCTCTTCATCTCCTCTCCCGTTACCCTAGCCCAAGCTGCTTTCTCTCCCTCAAAATATAGCAGCAGTTTCCTTTCCCATTCCCTCTAATCTATTCTCTAAAATTCATCCAGTCAGCTAAATTTGATGATATCAGCACCCATTTAGTTACTTTAGTAGCTTCTGTTGGCTACTAGGAAAGCAAAGCAAAGTAAAATGAAACCTAGACACCGTCTTCCTCCCCTGTCACTTCTCTTGTAATGCTTCCCCCACCTTACCACCTTTCTGGTTTTCTTTATGATCCTTGAATAGGCCTTGCTATGCTCTGCCACAGGGCTTTTGCACATGCTTCTTTCTTTGTCTAGAACCCTCCTCTCCTCTCTCTTTGACCTAGATAACACCAATTTCTGCTTAGAACTCGGAGGATCTCAGAATTCCCTGAGTAGATAAAATTTCCCTACCATGTAACATTCCTCCATAAAACATAGCACTGTTGTGATTCCATATGTATATATGTGACTTAGTTAATGCTTTTCACTCAGATGATGTGGTAAGTTCCACGAACCCAGACACCTCATTGTTTTTGCTCATCATTGTTTCTCTAGGACCAAGCACAAATATTTTTGAATAAGTGAATTGATGATTAACATTTTATTGCACACTATAATTACAGGCATTTACATATAAGAACATGTTATAATTTGCATTTTATGAAAATTTCGTATGACAGCAAAAATCCTTCTGTTTGAAGCTTAATGCATAAAAATACTGAAGGTTTGTTTTTTGTCATTGGATTTTATTCCCTTCTTTCATTCCCTATTCTCCATTCAACTCTAGAGTCTTTTGGTTCTTGGTTGGTTTTCGTGTTTTGTTTTTGTTTTTGTTTTTTTTTTACTGTTTTCAACCCATGTATTTTCCTTTCCTTCATCTATCTTTGTAATCTCTCAGTAGTACTTGTCAATGTTAACTGCCTCTTTAACATCTAGGATGTTCTTCCTTTGTTCTACACTAGCCTAGTCCCTTTGTTTCTGTCTCTTACAGTTGCTCCCATCTTTCCCTCTTCCCACTTGCTATCTGAGGCTATCCTGGAAAAATCAGTGATTTCCTCTTTCCTCTTATCTTTGTCACTCTATCCCTTGAAGAAGAGATCCATTTTCTTTGTTACCTAAAAGAGCTTGACATATGTATTTGTATGTAAAAACCTAGTAGAGTTATGCACCACGTAACGACATTTGGTCAATGATGGACTGCAGATACAAAGGTGGTCTCATAAGATTAGAACCATATAGCCTAGCTGTGTAGTAGGTTATACCATGTAGGTTCGTGTAAGTGCACTCTATGACGTTCGCACAATGACAAAATCACCTAATGACACATTTCTCAGAACATATCCCCGTCGTTAAGCAACACATGTCTATAGTAATATCATTTTAATATGTTTTAGAGAAAAAGAGACACTGACCACTAAATGATTTGTCTTCGGGTATAGAAGGGTGGTGGGACTCAAAGGCAAATTTAAAATAATCCCTCTGAGAAGGAACAAAAATCCTTTGCAATGAAAAATAAATTACACTGTATAAAAATATATTGTTAATAGTAGCTTTCCAATTTTTAAGGAAAGAACAACAACTTTCAGCCAAACACAGAAGTGAAAAAACTGCATGATGTCACTCATATGTGGACTCTAAAAAAGTCAAACATATAGAAGCAGAGAGTAGAATCATGGTTACCAGAGGTGGGGGAAATGGGGAGATGTTGGCCAAAGGGTACAAAGTTGCAGTTATGTAGGATGAGTAAGTCTAAAGATCTATTGTACAGCACAGTTAATAATACTGTACTGAATGCAGGAAATTTGCTAAGAGAATAGATTTCAGGTACTCTCATCACAAAAATGATAACTGAGAAAATTGTATGTTAAGAAGCTTGACTATAGTAATCATCTTACTATGTATATGTATAACAAATCATCATGTTGTACACCTTAAGTATATACAATTTTTATTAAAATATTCTTAAAAAACAGTTACAACACTAAAACTGACAAAGATGAAGAGAAACTGGTGCAAACAACGCTGGTGGGAATGTAAAATGGTACAGCCATTCTAGAAAACAGTTTGGCAGTTACTTCTAAAACTAAACATGCAATCACCATATGACCCAGCATTTCTGCTCTTGGGCATTTATCCAAGAAAATGGAAACTTACATTCACACAAAAACCTGTACATGAATGTTTACACCAGCTTTCTTGGGGATAGGCAGAAACTGGATACAACCCAAATGTCCATCAATTGGTGAATGTACAATAAACTGTGGTGCATCCATATCATGAAATAGTACTCAACAATAAAAGAAGTGAACTATTGGTACTCAGTACAACTCTAATGGATCTTAAGGGTACCGTGCTGAATGAAAAAAAAATCTCAAAAGGTTGCACACTGTGTTATTCCTTTTATATAGCATTAGTGAAATAACAAAATTAAAGAGATTGAGAACAGATTATTGATTGCCACAGGTTAGAATTGCCACAGGGAGGCTATACAGAGGTGCCACAAGGGAGCCTGTGGTGATTGACCTGTTTTGTGTCTTGGTTGTGGTGTTTGTTATACAAAGCTGCACTTGATAAAATTGCATGGAACTAACACACACACATACACAGAAGGACACTAATGAGGGCATGCATAACTAGTAAAATTTGAATAAACTCTATGGATTATAGTGATGATTTCCCAGTTTTGACATTGTACCATAGTTATCCAAGGTGTCCACATCGTAGGAGGTGAGATGAAGGTTGCAAAAGACGTCCCAACATATTTCTTTGCAAATTCCTGTGAATCTGTACTTATTAGAAAATAATTTTTTTAAATACAGCTTTTAAACCTTTCACAAGACTTCAGTGTCAGTGTATCATCACCAGACCTAATCAACGGGTAAGTCTTATAAATTAATAAATCCACCACTCAGGGTACAGACAAAGGATGGTTTAATGCTAACCCACTGGAATGCAATCCATTTCTATTATACAGGAGCATGCATCACTTATTGAACAAAATGTCATGGTGATTTAAGTCCTGTTCTAAATGTCCTACCTTGTGAGGTATTATGCTTTAGATTGTTTATGACCAAAAAGATTGAATGGAAAGAGCTGAATTTTAGAAGTTATGCTTGTTCATGGGCATGGTAACTGGACAAGGTCTGAGACTACTTGGCTTTTCAGCCTGATTCTACCTACCAAGCCAAGTAATCGCGGACAAGCCAATATTTAACTATTATTCATTTTTTGAGTTTCTAGCGCTGAGCTGAGCACATCTTACTATTGATTGTCCTCAAGAATAAATTAGGAATAATAGTGGTTACTTATTTGGGGCATTAGAAAGGGGCTATATGAAATTGCTTGGTGAGTGACAAAGTATTGGGAATAATTTTTTAACTTGGTATTATTATAACTATTAATATTAATAAATAGCTAATTTATACATAACTTCCAATGAGATAAATTACATAAACAGATACATAGATCAAGAGATGACCTGTGACTCTGTGTGTGTGTGTGTGTATGATCTCCTGGCTTTAATCTGGTCTTAAACAAATCCATCCTTCTAATTGCTGTCCCAGTCATGTTTCTAAAACAGAAATCAGATCTTGTGCCTCTAGCTTAACATCCTTTAGAGAATCTTCTAGCTACAGGGTAAAATCCAAGGCCCCAGCGCACAAGACTCTTACAGCATGGCACCTGCTCATGTCTCTCACCTCTTTATCTACTATTCCCCACCATGCACACTTCTCTCTCATCATAAAATTGTGGCTCCACAAATAAGTCATGTAATTTCATACCTGTGACTTATACCCACTTCCTGGAATGTTCTCACAAAAACTATTATCACCATGTATCTTCCACTAACAACTTCAATGAATTATTTTAGTGTATGCTTATAGAACATCGTTAAAAAGAATTCCTGACTACCCTTGGTCAAAATATGGTGCCTCTGTTCCGTGTTATTATTGAAAACTCACTGCAGATAATTATATGCAAGTAATAATATCCTCTGTTGTCAGTGTCAGGTTGCTTCCGATTCAATCTCTTCCTCCTTGAGAGGAGGGTTTGTGCCTGTTGTCTACGGGTTCCTTGTGCCTGATTGTTGGTAAGCACATAAATTAATGATTAAATACCACAGCATTTGTCTGCTGTTATTTAGTCATCAAATCATTATGTATTTGAAACTGAGGCATACAGACTGGAAAGGGTTTCTGTCTAACAGTGAATGCTGGCATGTGTTATATTCACATGCACACAAACAATAACTAATGAAACAGAGGAGGGTAATCCTTAGTACATTATTTTGTCCTGAGTGCTCAGTAAATTGTAAAATTTATAAACCTCAGACTAAAATGTTCATAGCTACATCTAGGTTGTTCATGTAATCAGTGTTATTTTTGGTTTATCTGTGTAATTTGTTTTCTCTATTTTTGTCTCAAAAGAAATGTCAGAGTTAAAAAAGAAGCTCGACTTGTGGGGATTCCTTTGAGGAGCTACAAAGCTGAGATATCTTTGGAGAAGTCAAATTAATACCAAGTGATAAAGACACAGGAAGGGTAGAAATTGAGATAATCACTTCTGTTCATACAGTACAAGCCTGCTGAGCTTGCTGTTCTTTGATTTGGGCGCAGGAGTTTGACATCTCTGGCTGAGTGTCTGAGGACAGATTGCTAAGAAAGTGAATGGTTGGCTTGGACTATCTCAAAGACAAGTGTTTGCTTCTGCTTGAGCTATTGTTGGTGTTTCCCTGAAGGGACTTAGAACAGAATGTCCATTCCAGGGAGTACTCAGTTTCAGATAGCTGCCTTCCTGAGCTCATTTTCCAGCCTGAGGGCTGGCCACAAGGATTGGAAATCTTTCATCTGTTTTAATCTGGAATGGAGCTCATTTATTAAAGGAAAGTTAGTTGCTGGGTAACTATGTGCACAAGCATAAAGCCCCATTACACGTATGCCCAAACTCAAGGTGAGAAATGTCTATTGAGTGACTCAAATATATGGAATTGAAGACTCTCTTGAAACAGAAATAGCATCTACAGTCAATCTAACAGCCTATTCATATTTATTAGGTGGAATCTTTTGCACCAAAAATAATGTTTATAAGTATTTTATTGACAAGTGAATATGAACTGCATTTTGTATATTATATTAACATACTATCCATGCATTACAGAAATCCATACATCTAGTGCACCTACGCATTTTATGAGAAGAACTAGTTTGAATGACATTATTGATTTATTGTGGAAGTGGGCCCTATGACTTGATTTTTAAATGCAGTGGAGCTTCTGCAAAGTAATATAACCTTTTCTCTAATATTTTATCTTCGAGTACATTATTTGTATGAAAAAGGATTTTATGGGACATCATGACAATCTATTTTGACTTGGAAAATTCTAACCAAGGAAAAGACATGATATAGACTATTTTTATCCATGACAATTTATGATGATAGCTCTGTAATTAAATTTTTCTTAATAAAGGCATACATTATTGTATTAAGTCTTCAACTAAAATAGATTATATAGCCATTTTTTGACCTTTGTGTGTCACAAGTAAAGAGCTACCCAACCAGAAAACAGTCCAGGCCTTGAATAATATGTTGTACCTAAATTAAGCTTGGAGGCTTCTTCTACCTAGGAATCACATTGCAGAAATGTAGTGCACAATTTTGAAAAGTGAAAATATAGACTATGAAGGAGAAATAGAGGAGAGCTGAATTCTAATCCATGACATCTAGAAATCAAGTTCTACCACTGAACAATTAATTTGCATATATCCATTATATTTAATAATGATAATGATGATAACATTTCTTATGTATGATTTAACTCTTATAGAAACGGTGGTAAAGGAATATATTACCATGCCTATTTGACAAATAAGGTAACTGAGTCTACATTATTTGTATTATAATTTGATTAATTGTATTATCTCTACTATTAGATCTCCTTCTGGATGTTGCAAACCATGTCTTACATGTGCTTATATTGTCATAGAGCTTAGAATATTATTGTGTACTAGGAAGAAGCTCAATAAATGTGTGTTGAATTAATTGATTCATATCCAAAAGTGATGGAAATAGTTATCAGTTGCCCATAAACTTCTTTTGACCTAATCCATTTGATAATGGCATCTAATATTTTAGAAATAATGCAGTTTGGAAAGAATCTCAGGTAATTTCAAAAAATAGAATTATGCAATCTACACCCAGGGTTCCAAAAATGACGTAAGCTGTTGATTCAGCCTGCAGCCCAAGTATACAATACATTTGAGTTTTGCACATGTGTTTTAACCGTTCACATTAAAATGTATACCCAGACACACATACTCTTTTGGAATCTTGAGTACTTACAATAAACAAAAACATACCCTTTATAATAGAAGTGTAAAAAGAATACTAATTGATTAATATGCTAAGTATCTTTCCAATTTCAGCAAACCATTAAGATTGTGTGTATATATATATACACTCTGATTGTAGTATCTCTTTTATCAAATAATATAATTGATTACTATAAATATTCAAATACTAATCTATGTTGGCATGCTTACATTAGCTTCAGATTTCTTCCAAATGTAACTTCCAATTGTGGTAATTGGGAGTGAGGAGTTTGTATATAGGAGGAGAAAGAACATCTGGCTTTCAATTCTATAGTTAGACTTCATTTGGACCCATTTTAGAGAATTTGTTTTCTTTAAGGTGAAACCCGGTTTCGTGGTATATGTATGTAAGTGTGTGTATCTGTGTGCATGAGTGTACGGATGTTTGTTTACGTGTTATAAAGAAAGAAAAACACAGGGGTTCAGTATGTGATTTGTAAGATAAGGGTATCATCCACCTAAAATAGTTAACTTCCAAGATTTGAATTACTTTTTGCTGGTGGATATGATTTTCACATTCCCTTCGATTTATTCTCTCTAAAAGGAAGGAAAGTCTACTGCTTAGAGAGAATTTGAATGTCTGAGGAGATTGGCCCTGAGCTAACGTCTGTGCCAATCTTCCTCTATTTTATGTGGGATGCTGCCACAGCATGGCCTGACTAGCAGTGCTGGGTCTGCACCTGGGATCCTGGCCTGTGAACCCCAGGCCACTAAAGCGGACCATGAGAACTTAACCAGAACGCCATTGGGCTGGCCCCTGCTTAGAGATAATTTTAAAGTAAGCACAGGTCGTTGCCATATAAACCAGAATTTAAACGAAAGGTTTTTAAAGCATTGGGACGTATTTCCTCTCTAGACTAAATTTGAAAACTGATGAAATTTTAGATCTCAGTAAGTTTAATATGTATAAACAAAATGCTCATTTAACTGTAAAATCTGTGTATCTAATTTCCAAGGCCAAGAAATTCAGTAATTTGAGATTAAATTGCTACCTATTACCAGGCGTTAGTCAGAAATATTATCTTTTAGCATCTGCTACTTCCTGTGTTCTGAGTTAGGTGTGTATTTCTTGATATTCGCAGTCAACTGATGAGTAAAACTATGCATGCAGCTCAAGTGCAGAGCATTCATTTCATTGAGTGCAACTACTAGCATGATTTTTGACGTCTTATTCATTGGGAGAGTGTCATTTAATGTTAATTGGAATGAATCTGAATGCTTTCACATTCTTAGTTGATAAATTTGTTCATAGAATAAAATCTAACCTATCTGTTACGCTTTGAGGATCAAGATTATTCCTTTAAGCAGAAGGGGGAAAAGGCTAAAGGAAGGGAGATGGCATCTTTCATGCTAAGTGCAACGTGGGTATTTTGTAGAAAAAGATATAAAACCTTTAGATGTAGGCAAACCGGGTAATTTGGCATTCCTTCCTCTTAATTCTGAGAGTTTTGTGCCTGTTTTTCTTCTTTTGCACTTAGTTCTTGCCTTTAATTCAAATGTCTACAGGAACAATCTTTCCCAGTAGGCTGTGAATTTCACACGGTGACTACTGTTATTAATATATCGCATGTGTTAAGCAAAGTCTCTAGTGATCGATGCTTAATAAATGGTGACTGAATGGGTGGATCCTAGCATGATGAACCTCTGATGTCATCCTTGTTTGATTTAGGTTTTTGTTTGAGGGGTGGAAAGAGAAGTGGATAGCTCTAAGCAGTATATTCAAATAGATTTTTAGTGTTTATTCTATACGTTGTAGTAGCTTAGACATTGAGGAAGATAAAATAATAAAATATGCATGATCGTGGAGTGTTTGTTCATCTTGAAATTTTTCAAGGAGAAGACTCAGCCCTCCTTTCTAGGTGACTGATAATATTTGTGAAACTCTTGCAAGTTATAAAGTACTATGACAATATAAGAGATTTTCCATGAAGAAAAACTCACTGCCTTCTTGGTTGGTTAAGGTATGTATACATGTATGTAGTTGATGGTCAGACTCTCTTGCTTAGAAGAGATACATCATATGATCCAAGAAAATTTCCTGAAGCATTTAGAGGCTTCACTCATTCGTTCCAAACACATCCTAAATTTTAGGCATCGCAGTAAATGTTACAGATAAAAAGGTGAAGAAAACATAGTTCTCGAAAAGAGAAGGCGAGAATTATACAAATAACAAGTCCAGTAAAACATGGAGGTTGCTGTGATGTAGATTTATACAAGTTGCACTGGCAGCATGTAGGAAGGAACACCTTAGTGTGCAAAGAGATCCAAGAAGACTTTCCAAAAGGTGGAATGAATTGAGCTGAGGCTTAATGGAGGAAGAGAATTTGCCAGATTGAGTACCAGGAAAGGACATCTAAGATGAAGGAACAGCATGTACAAGGATGTGGAGTGTGTAAATGTAGTGTATTTAGGAAATTAAATAAGTGGGTATTAATCAGATCATAAACCCAATGATATGGTATAGCCAAAATACACGTTAGAGTCAGATCATGAAGAGCCCACCAAGAAGTTACAGGCCCTGCTGAGAAGTTTAAAAGCCAGTGAATAACTTTCAACAGGGAATTAGTACAATCTAATATTTATGTTTTAGTCCTTAATATTTAGAGAAGACTCTGACGCTGTCTTGATGGATCATGGATTGGAGAATTGTGTGGGAGTACAACTCCATAGCCATGGTTCTCAATCTGACTTAGAGCATTGTTCCTAGGATGCACATTAGAATCACCTTGAGAGCTTTTAAATTTGTGCTTATCTAAGGTCCTGATTCTAGACCAATTAAAGTAAAACATAAAAGCACATCATGTACACATTGTGTTGAGAGCCACTGTTTTAAAGGCAGGTATAAGAAAGTTGTGATTATATCCCAAATAAGAGCCTTGCTAGGGCATCAGAAGTTGAAAAGATGGAATACAATTGAGAGATATTTAGATATTTGGTAAAAGTTAGTAGTGGAATTTAACTAGGTAATGAGGAAAGAGAAGGTTTTCAGAGAGAAAAAATGTCATTGTTGACTCCCTAGTTTCTGACTTGGGCAGATATAGGTTTATACTGTGTATTTTTGTACTTACATCATTTTAGAAATTGGGCAGAAATTTTATATAGAGAGAAAAAAGCAATAATTTTCAAATGCCCAGTTAATCATTCTAATTTACCTTTAAAGACCAGAATTAGACCTAATATTTAGCCATTTCCTTTAGGAAGGTTGTATAGTTATGAATTGAGCTCACAGAAACACAATACACATACACACTTCGTCATAGTGCAATACCCAGCGTTGGGGTGGCATCATTCATAAATCCTGTCAGAAGGTTGGATTTGGAATGTAGGACGAACTTTATAATAATATTTCAGGTATATAAAACTGTTAATGTCCTGGACTAGAGAGATTGTGATGCCATAGTTTGTTTATCCCGGCTAAGCACAGAACAGGAAATAGTGTCTTCCAACAGGGAAAGCAATTAGAATAATCATTAATTAGGGTATTTGCAATTCCTTTGTGAAGGACTATTCTTTGTTGGATGAAATAAAGCTCTCTGCTTTGATTATAGTTATCATCTTATGAAAATATCGAATGAGTTTAGATTCCTAAAGGAAATTAGAAGTTGAGTAAAATTCACATTCACTTAGAAATCCCTTGCATTGAAAGATACTGATTACTACAAATGAATATAGGAGAATGTCACTCATTCAAAGAGATTATTACAGGTGACAAGCTTTAAAATTAACCTTAACTGACAAGTTATAAAATATTTCTCCCTGCTATAGACTGCTGTCAACTTCATGGAACATGCAAGTGTTATCTGGACCCAGCTTACTGCTCCTGACTCTTCTCTCATCACTCTCCTTACCTCCTGCTCCTATCTTTCTAGCCAGAAGGTCCTTGGTGGGAGACCTCAAACTACCATTCCGTCACCTTGTCAGATCTACGTCTTTCCTGAAAGGCCTCCCCTTTTCCCCTTTTTCTCCTTGCCGAATACTTTATTAATTAAAGCTTGGTTTCCATTTCATCTCATCTCCACAAGAAATCCTTTCCTAATCCCTTCCCCCCAGTCCCCTTCATTCCACCAGAGGAGGTGAGGTAGCATTTCAAAGTGTTCCCATGGCATAGCTCCTTCAAAATGCACAACATCTTTTGCTGTATTTTGTCAATTTATTTACTTTAATGTTAGAATTTAATGTTAGAATTCCTTGGGGGCAGGGAAGTGTGTTTGACTTATCATTATTATGGTGGTAGTGTATTTTATTGTTGTGTTCCCCCACCCTATACCTAGAAATAAGCACAGGGCTTAGTACGTAAAGGTATTCAGTTAACACTTTTTAAATAAATGAATGAATATCTAAAAACGTATGAGGAACGGAGCTCATTCTAACACACTGATTAAAATTAATCATCTTTTGCTCTAGTAACAAGAAGAAAATATACATGTATATTTATGTATATGGTTGTATATGTGTGTGTATGTGTATATATATATATATATATATATCTCCAATGGGAAAAATGGAAAGGATTTCAATTTAAACACAAAACATTACAAATAGAGGAAAAGGAGTATATCAGCTTGCTAGGGCTGCCATAACAAAGTACCACAGCAGACTGGGTGGCTTAAACAACAGAAATTTATTTTCTCAGTTCTGGAGACTTGACATCCAAGATGAAGGCGTTGGCAGGGTTGATTTCTTCTGAGGTCTCTCTCCTTGGCTTGTCGAGAGCTATCTTCTCTCTCGGTCCTCACTTGGTCTTTCTTCTGTGCATATGTGTCCCAATCTCTTCTTATAAGGACACTAGTCATATTAGATTAGGGCTTACCTTAATGACCTCATTTAACCTTAATTACCTCTTTAAAGACTCTATCTCCAAATACAGTCACATTCTGAGGTACTAGAGGATAGGATGTCAACATATGATTTTGGGGGGACACAATTCAGCCCGTAACAAGGAAAACCATGTCAAAAAACCAGTTTTGAGAGCAAAAGAGATTGGCGTCTGAGTGGATATGGAAAAGTAAAATGATTCAATCCTTTGCTGTTCTCAGGCTTCCTCTGAACCAGTTAGATCCATGGGAAATGGTCATGTAATCCCCACTGCTACTAGGATTCAGTTGCTTGAGAGTTTTTCTTTTCCCCTCCTGAGTTAATGAGGACTGCTGATAGTGTGGTTGTAATGCAAATAGATCCTTTGTGCAAGGTACAATGGGCAATTTGTCACCACAAAGTAGCAGAGGGCAAAAGAACTGTAGGAGAGTAAAGAGAAGGTGCTCAGAAAAGAAAAAGGGACAGGAAGAGTGGAAAACAGGAGAGAGTAAGAAATGCATTAAGAACATTGAAGATTTGAAAAGATAGTATAGATAGATAGATGGATGGATGGATGGATGGATGGATGGATGGATGGATGGATGATAGACAGACATGCCTAAAGGAAACCTGGTGTTTGATCTACAGTTTTGTGATTTCCCTAGCTTGATACCCTATGATAAATAACAAGATTATAGACTGTCAAAGCTGGAAAGGACCTGGAGAATATTTCTCAACTCCTCATTTTATAGATGTCAGAAGTAAGATTCCAGTTCTCATCGCTAGTTATATACAAAACTGAGACTAAATAAAACCCAGGTGGTGCATAGCTGGTGATTTTCACATCATACCACACTGCTATATAGTTATATGGTTAGGGAAAAGTCTGTGGTGTATGATGGTCGAGGTGGTATCTTACACTGCTTTCATAATCTCCACAGCTTCATAAAGAGTGATAAATTCATTTGATTGCAGGTTAACTATTCAATAATAATATATGTACAAATGCAATTATTCATGTACATGCATATATAAAGTGATGCATGTATAAAGATATGTTTATAGACATCATGCCTGTTTATTAAAAAAAGTTATCTCTCACAAGTTGGTGGTTACCGCGGAGTGGGGGCAAAAGGGAGGGATATAGGGGTCATTTGTATGGTGACGGATGGAAACTAGACTTTTGGTGGTGAACACAATGTAGACTATACAGAAGTCAAAATATAATGATGTACACCTGAAATTAATATAATGTTGTAAACCAGTGTTACCTCAATAAAAAAATTATCTACCAATTTTCTAAATATACAGAAAAATACAACAACAAACAGAATTTTAAAAGACCAGAGAATTAGTAAGTCAAAACCATCACTCCCAGATTTAAAATAGATAAATTTCAAAAACCCTATGAGCGGACCTGTGGTGTTCATCCAGCCTCATCTTTTGTTCCACTCATATACCACACATTCCAGCTATGCTAAACTATTTTATTTTTCTCGAAAACGCCATCCTCCTTCTCATCCCTGCGTTTGCACATACACCTTTGTTGACCCCTTTCCCCTCCTGTTTGCACATTAAATTACTAAAATTCCTAAATTTCCTCTGACTTAGAGTTTAGTTTAGTCCTATTGGTGCCTTACATATGTCTCTAAAACAGAAGTTATTATATTGTAGAAATTACTTATCCACTCCTATTTATTACCATTTTATGACATTCATACTCCAAGAATGCAGAATGTAAACCTTGTAGGCCAAGAAATGTGGGTTCAATGTCGGGGAAGAAATGTTTATGGAATGGTTGTTATGATTAGTATAGAGCTTTGCACTTATTGGAATAAATGTTTATATTTTTCAGTCATGTGGCTACTCTTAGCAGTTATATTGGTGAATACTTTGTGTTATAAGCAATGTGAATCATAGAAATATTCTAATGCTTGCATAAGGATTGAACATTCAATGATGTTAAAGGGTCACTTCTTAAAGATTGTTTTGGAAATTGAGAAATAGAATCCATTTTAGTAAGTTTTGTTTTCTACATGAGGTATACTTTGTTAAGCTCAGTTTAAGCTATATGAGTATATAGCTTTCATATAAATTTGATATGCATGTTTGAGATAAGATGGAAATGAAAAGCGAAATGTTGTGAGTGGGAAGTGGTAAGATTTTTTTTTTTAATTTAGCCATCATATCTTCTTTTTATCTTAAGCTTTTGGAATATTTTGTTGGCATTATCATTAGAAAACTTTAGCTCTGGAAGATAAATCTTTGGAATTGTTGACTTGGAGACAAGACATAGAGCTAAAAAAAATTTCCCCCATAGTTAGCAGTGGATGTATCTCAGGTGAGATTACACTCTGGATTATTTCAGTATTCCTATTTGTATATTCAAACTTTCTCCAGTGAGTGCTTTATTATGCAAATTTTAATTGTATTTTTTCATTATATTTGGCTTTAGTTTAAGATGAGAAGAAAATAGGCTTCAATGTATAAAAATGTTTTAGAATATTTCATTTAGAAGTTCCTGGACTGATATCCTATTCCCACTTCCCTGAAAAACCTGACTTAGCATTTCCCATATAAGCATTGATTGCAATTTCTTTATTTATAACACTTATGTGGCATATCTGTGCCTGTGGTACTGAGTATATTTGAACTCCATTTGTCTGCTCCCATTCCCATGAATTCTATGACAGTACACATCATGTTTTATACATCTTTGTATCTCTTAACAGCAAGATAGATCTCAAATTCTACAGAAGATACAGAATTGAAAGTTTGAGATGACAGAATAAGAAAAGGTAGTAAATGAACATGTATATGTAGTCCAGGCCAGACTTATAGAGGAAGGGGCTCACAATGATCCAGGGATTCAACAAGTACAATCAAAATTATTTGGTAATAAGTGGTCGGTAAGTTGTAGGAGATGAGGAAAAGGGAATGGTGAGAGCAGACACCATGATAGAGATCCTCAAAGAGTGCTCTGTGGAGCACTATTTTTTCAGTGTGGGCCCCATCTGTTTTACCCCACCCCTCAAAAAAAGATTTCTAGAATCCTATAAATTAGGGAAATGCTGCTTACCCTATCCCCTTCTTGGAGTTTCACAGTGCATATGCAACGTGCTTTGGAATCCTGCAGTAAAGATAACTTTTTAACCCAGTTTCTCAAACTCATTTAACCATGGAACTCCTTTCACATACAGCTAATAAAAGCCAATGTATCTAATATTTTAAGAAATGTATTTTCGGATTCTTTTTTTTTGTAAGGTATGCTTGTGTGTGTGTGAGAGAGGAAGATTGGCCCTGAGCTAACATCTGTTGCCAATCTTCCTCTCCCCACCCCCCCCCCAAAGCCCCAATATGTAGCTGTGTATCCTAGCTGTAAGTCCTTTTAGTTCTTTAATGGGGGATGCCACCACAGCATGGCTTGATGAGTAGTGTGTAGGTTCACACCCAGGATCTGAACTATGGAACACCAGGACACCAGAGTGGAGCGCATGAACTTAACCACTTAGCCATGGGACCAGCCTCCCAAGGGATTCTTAAAAATAGCTAATGAGCCTGGATAATTGGGAAGATGATCACGACATTAGCAGAAGCAGAGAAACCAGGAATAGGATCAAAATCAGGAGTAGGAAGAGAGTTGTCTTTTTTGAGACATTAACTTGGAATTGTTGGTGGGATATCCAGGTGGGTGTATAATTTATGCTTTTGGGATGGAGGACTGAAGCTAAGAAGAGTTAAACCTAGAAAGAAATATTTGCTAATCATCCACATGGTGCTGATAGTTGAAATTATAGAACAAGATTGCTAAGGGAGAGAATATACTAACAAGGAAAGGATAAGAGAATCCTAGGGTAGTGCAAATGAGTCTGCCTCATTGAATTCTCATAACCAGATCATGAGGAAAGAATCGTCCCCATTTTAGAGATGAAAAACTAAAGCACCCAGAACTTAAGTAACTTTCTCAAGGTTACGTAACTATTAAGTGTTGTGAGATTTTGAACTCTGCTCTAAAATTTGCTCCTGAGTTTGAGTGTTTGCATATATATGTAACTAAGACATTTAAAAAGTATTCAAAAACGTTTTCGTAGAGGCAAAACAACCATATCATTTTGTAAGATTGCCTCTTTTAGTTATGTCTTTCTTTGAAATGCAATACATTTTCAGTTATTGGCCCAAGAAGAAGATACAATAGATTATCTTTGTCAAACGATGCTCTCATTCATGAGACACACTTAATTATGAACCAGGCTGATCTCTGTACAATACTGGTTCCCTGAGAATAAGTCCTTGCAATTGCATCTGCCATATTGAATTTGGGTTGCAATTATGGGGATAAAAATTAAAGTAGGAAATAAGAATGAAAGGAAAATTGATATTTTATTTATTGTTTTTCACTTTAGACATATGAAATTACATATATAGGGAAACATTAAAATGCATTTTCTAGATAATTATTTCACACAATTTAAGCAATTATTTCAAATGACTTCGTGTAGAGATAAAACCAGTTCTGTAAAGTCAAGGTTTGGCTTTACTTTTGTTTGACCTAGACTCTTTATTAATTTTATAATAACTATACATTATTTTTCAAAATTGGATTTCATATGTAAACGCTTATGTTAATTCACAAGAAAACATCATTTTAAAATAGGGAAAAGTGTTTTTTATTACTGTTTTGATAGCAACACCTAAGAGTATAATATAAGTATGTTCATGTACTTCGGTTTATAAATTACAAAGAGCTATGAGGAGAAAGGAAGATCTAATGTAGAATCATTTCTTTCATTAAAACATAGCTTTCCACCTGGAAATGACAGAAACCCATTGAGATTTTGCTAGCACATAGTGAAACTGCACACATGCACACTCTGAGACATTAGCCTTCTGTATCGGTATTCAACAAAGATAAAATAGTGTACACCATTGAATATCAGACTTCTGAGCTCCCTTTCCTGGCTTCTTTTCAATTATCAAAACAGAATAGTCGGTTTCTTCCTTCTTTCCACATTGATTGTTTTACCTGCCACTCTTTTTATTAGTAAGCATTCACTTTCTTCTTGTTTTTCAGCTCAGTGGTAGCAATGGCCATGACTTACAGTCTTAATGAAGTGAAGGACATGTTAGGAACACAGTAAAAGCACTATTTTCTTTACAGAAGCAGCTGCAGCATGTTTTTTCCCTTCTTCAGGGTAGTACTAAGAAGGAAAATCTCTTGGCTTCAAGGTCTAGAGCTAACTGAGACATAAAAGTTGAAACAGGAGAGGAACTGTGAAAGGCAAGGAAATGAAGACCTTTGAGCAAGATGATGAAAGCCACAGGTGGTTTGGGGACTACAAGAAACAGAATGTAGGGTCGGGGTGAATAGGCAGACAGATGGGAGGCTGGTGGAGCCCTAGTACAACTCGAAAAGTTTCCAGAGTTCTCAGCACACGGTCTTGTGGTGCAGCTGAGCTTTGGCTGAGCGCCTTCCCCAAACCTGAAAGTAGCCAAGCCTCACTCTTTTGTAGTGGTGGCCAGAGGTGCATCTGTGTGGGGACTGGCTGTGTTTCTCAAAAATTTGGCTTTGACAAAGAGCTGAGGGTCGGTGGACTTGAATGTGTACCTGTTGAGACAGGAAGTACTGAATTCAGTTGTCAACACTGCTGAAGGGAGTTTCAGACTTTCATTCCAATAGATCATCTGGACCCTAGGAAATTTTTCTCCACCTCTCCTAAATCTTCCTCCTTGCCCATAAAATACAGATTTCTTGAGCACATTTTAAAGTGATTGTCACCAAAGGGATTTTCTTTAATTATCAAAGCAATAAGTCCCCTGTTTAAATAGCTAACTAGAACTTTATTTCCTTATTTAGTGGAATTTCAGAGCTTTAAGTATACTTTTGGAAGTACTCAGAACACAATATTTTACTTCCTACAAATATGAGGATACGTTTTTGCCCTTTATATCATTATATAAAAATATCATTTCTATATTCTTTATAGTCTCGGATATTTAGTTTGAAGCTAGAATTTGGATTACATACATTTTTGCAGAAAAAACTCATTCTTAATTTCTTTCAAGTATACTATAAATTACAAAACTGGGTTTTTCTTAAAGGTTCAGATTCTAGTACTTCTTGAAATGTTTATTTTTACCCTTGTAAAATTATTTTAATTACAAAAGTTTAGTTTTCCGTGGACATACTTTCCTTGATAGGTTTCTTTCTCATACACACTGGTTGTAAGAATTAAAATGCAAATATTAGTTAATTGTTGCATCTTGTATTAAGGTATAACTTATATTTTTATGCAAAATAGGAAAATATTCATGCTATAATATCAATTGCAGAGTTTTTTTCCCCTGTTCTTCTTTTCTGCTTGCTATTATTGACTATGATTAAATGACTATTTCCTAAGTTTACTGATTTGAGTAAGAATCAGAAATCAGAGAACTAGTTTTGAACATTTTTATGGTATAAAATGCAGTATCTCTTATTGAATGAAAATACAACCTTCTCTTTCTATGAATCTGTCAAAGATAGGACTTCTGTTTTGGATTGTGTTTAGGGTTTTGTATTGCGATTTTTTAAAAAAAATTTCTTTCTTTTCACAGCAATACATTTTGGGGTATGTTTTGCTGACAATATTTTTCACAATAATCAGTGGTTTAGCTATAAATAGAGGATAATTGTTACATCTGGGGAATACACATTCCAAGCGATTGGCATTTCTGGTTCATATATAGGTGGAGAAATACTCTGCCAGATGGGCATTCATTTACTTATTTATTTATTTCCCTAGGCAGAAATAACAGGCAGTGTGTGAAAAAGTATAGAAAATATTGGGTTGGCAGTCATAAGCAGGATATCACAGAGGTTGAATAGAACCAATGTGCTGAGAGGTTTTTTATAAACAACTTCCACATAGTACTTTTCAAAACATCTGTGGATTAATGTTCATGCCAGAGAGAATTATATTTTTTCAAGCACTTTGGTCATTGTAATAGCTCTGCAGATAATAATAACATATAGAAAATTTTGAGCACTTACTTTGTGCTAAGTACTGAGATGAGAACATTAAATACATTATATTAGTACAGTTGTCCCTCTGTATGCACAAGTGACTGGTTCCAGGACCCCCGTAGATACCAAAATCTGCAGATGCTCAAGTCCCTTATATAAGATAGTGCAGTATTTGCCTACCCTACACACATCTTCCCATATACTTTAAATCATGTCAAGATTACTCATAATACCTAACACAGTGTAAATGCTATGTAAATAGTTGTACTATCTTGGTTAGGGAATAATGAAAAAAGGTCTGTACATGTTCAGTACAGATGCAAACATCGTAGGCCTTCCAATCCCTGGTTGGTTTAATCTGAGGATGCAAAACCTGTGGCTATGGAGGATTGACTGTACATTCTTAGGACAAGCCTGCAAAGGAGCTATTATTATTCCTATTTTACAAATGAGGAATTCTAAGTCAGAGGTAGGCTTCAAAACCCAGACTTCCTGTTTCATAGTTCTTGCTATTATATCCCAAGCATGTTACCTCTCTGGGCTCAGTGTTAAACCTAGACTGAGGTCTATCAGCTGGCCCTATAGTTACCTATGTTTTAATTGTTTTATTCCTGAAATTAATTAACTATAAAATGGTACTCAGTGACTGGTATAGACAATAGTCATATTTTTTATAGTTTTTGTTATTTCTCAGGCCTGGGGTTATAAGAATCTAACTTGCTTCCAGATTTAATTGCCTCCAATTGTTCATTCATTAAAATCAATTGATTGGACCCAGTGAGTTTAAATCTAGAAAAAAAATATCGGTCATGTAATCCAACTTCCTCACTTTTCAAAAGGGAAACTGATTGTGCTGAAAGTTTAAATAAATTTGATCAATTTCATTTTTAGTCAGTTACATCCTTAGAATCTAGGTCTTTCTATCTCTTAGCCTTAGTAAACGTACACATATGCACATAAGTGTAGGTCAGAACTATTTCAGTTATAAGTGACAAAAATCTAGTATACTAGTTTAAGGGGGAAAAAAGGAGCTTTATTAGCTCATATAACTGAAAAGTAAAGCGATATGACTTACTACAAGCACAGTTAGATTCAGGAGCTCAAGTGATGCCACCTAGCCCAGTACCTCTCTCACCACCTCTCAACTGCGCTTCCAGTGTCTTCCTAGGCATTCTATGTCAACATGGCATCCATAGTAGTCTCGGATCTATATTATTCTACCTCACTTCCAACAGAAAATGAAAACACCATTCTCCTCAATGGAAGACATAGGATTAGCTCGGATTGATTCTGGTAAAATTACCTACACATTTCTGAATCAATTAACAGTTTGGGGATACAATGTTCTGATTGGACAGGTTCCATCATATGCCAACTCCTGAAGCAGGAGTGAGGTAAACTCTACCCAACACCATCAGAGGGGAGCAGGGCGGGTAGGCCAAGACAGGGTAATGAGGAAGAAAGTGAAATGGATAGAAGGCATAATAAAACTATAATACCGTGTGTGCCCAATACTATATGTGTGGATGAGTGTGTACTAACATCCCTCAAAGATTCAAAACAAATATTGTGCTTCCAATAATTGCAAATGGATACCCTTCTGTTGATGGTAATGATTTCTGTTGTCCAGGAATATAAGAAAGTATTTTGTTCATAAAGTAAATATTTGGAGGTGGAATAAAGTGTTTGGGGAAGTTATTCAGATATTAAATTTGTGTAAAGAGAACCATGTTTGTTTTCCCTTAAAAAGTGTGTGTTAAATATGATTAGCCCAGGAGATTTGTTTGTTTTATTATTTAGATGTTTAAACAGGTGATGTGCCTCGTTCAGAATAATTCACAAAGAATAAGAGTAAAGTGGTTCTTTTCTTAGGTGATAACAGATTTCTCAGATTGTGAGAGTTTCACTATGCTGATTTGCTTTATTTTTTGGTTACTGAATTATTTGCTTTAGAATCTTCCCATTGTCTACCACCTTTTATTCAGTTTCTAAATTAGGCACGTAAATGTATGAATTGTAGAAACGTAGAAATATTTCTATAAGCAACCTCCTTTTTCTCTTAAGTTTCTCATCTAAAGACCCAAAGTAAATTTCATTTCAATATCTGTCAGTGATTACTCTGATAGTCACATTAAATCCCCTATTTAGCAACTGATGCAAGTTATGGTTTTAAAATTTCTATACTTTGAAAGTACATGTTTATTATCTGATTTCAAATCTTTATGGTCCTATACTGATTCTTTTAGGTAATTTAAGGCTGTACTCCAATTTTCCATAACTGTTCCTAAAATCAGCTTTTCTTACTCTGTTATAATTTTAATGAGATATAGTTTATGTATTAGAGTATAAAGTATCTTCTAAGGATAAAATTTATCATAGTCATGTCTCCTTATTTCAAGGCTACAGGCATCAGTCAATTTGGCAGTAAACACTTTTTGGCTGCCTGAGGGTCCAGTGACTGACCTTGAGTTGAAATCTCAGCTGCCTGCATCATGTGACCCTCAGCATTCTGTTTTTATCCCAGTGGTAATGAATACTTTACATTCAGAGACACTAGAGCGACTTAGAAAAGAGATTTGGTACGTTTCAAAGAAATGCAGCAGTAAAAGTTATATATGCTTTTCACTTCAAAGCAAGCAAATGGATCTTTCTTATGGCAGAGCAGTCCAATTTCATTTGCACTTCTGTGATGAAAATGAACTACACATTTGCATTAATTTATGAGATTGTGTCTAGTTTGATTTTAATATATTTATAAAGTCTTTTAAAAAAATAACGACATGACGTTTTGTCAACGTGCTTTGCTCATTGTATGGGAAAATTTGGGGTACAACAAAAAGTGATCAATAATAAAGTTGACATTTTGAGTATGAAAAAAATGGCTGCATCAGCTAGGATTGGGTTTGGCTACATGTGACAAAAATCCCAAAATAGTGGTGTGTTAAGTAAGAGAGATTTATTGCTCTGTCGCATGGAAGAGGTCCAGTTGTAAGCAGTACTTTGCTGGCAGAGCAGGACCATGGTCCTCAGGGACCCGGGAAGCTTCCATCTTGCTGTGGTGACTTCCATCCTCAATGTGACCTCATGGTCTAACATGGCTGCTAGACCTCCAGCCTCTTTCCAAATGGCAGAAGGAAGGAATCTAGCAGAGTGAAAATAATGTATGTCCAAGCTGAGTCAGCTCCCTTTGAATAGCTTTCCCCCAAATGCCGCCGGATATTTTGGCTTACTTTCACTTGTAATAAGTTATGTCAAAATAGTCTAATTCATTCTTTTATAGCAATTGGTGTTGAAAGCTTTGTTTAAATCTCTAGTAACAATACTTTTGATCATTCTAATTCTCATTCTTGGGGCATAAAGCTATGTCACTAAGTTGTCACTAAATATGCATGGATTTTGGCGCAAGTTTTTGAAAATTCAAGTTTGGAGCCCTCACATTTTGCGCAATAATCTGTATGAGTGCTTCATATAACAAAAATTCAGATATATTTTTAATACCATGAGAGTAAATAAAATGTAAAATATTTGCCTCTGTATATGTCAGCAAAACAAATTGGTTCTCTTTGCTGACACTGATGGGTGCTGGCGAGGTTCTACCAAAATTCCCTTTACCAAGTGTATCTATCCCCCAGCTGCTGGGAGTGCTGGCTGCTCACAGTGGCCTCCTCTGGCAAGTTGTCCTTGCCCTTAAGGAAGCCACCAAGCCAGGAGACCACAAGACCTCATCCCATGTCATCTTGAAGACAATGAGTGACTGATGGGAGGGTACGAAAGCCCAGCTTCTTTACCACAAGGTGGGACGAACTCTGAGGTACAATTTGTGCTCCAGAGCTTCCTCTGGGATCATGTTGCAATTGGTCTCTAACTGGGATCTCATCATTGTTTAGTTTTCTCCTTCCCCCATGCTGATCCTTGCATACCCCTCTCCTTTGAGCACTTCCTCAATATGTAACTTTTGCAAGTACCCTTGTCTCAAACTCCGCTTGTGGGAACTCTGACCCAAGACAGAATCTTAAGCAGAAACTAAAATTCCACAAACACATTTGCCATTAAATGTAGGATAAACTTAGGACTTCCCTTTAATTTATCTTAAAAATGGAGGTGAGAGAGATTTTAGTATAATTGAAACTGTTCAATAAGATTATAAAACCTTGTTTTTATGTCTCCATCCTAATTTTTCTACTTCTGGGTATCTATTGGTTCCTTCTGGTTTTAAATATGTGTGATTCTTTACTCTGTTTTGCACATACCTGGTAGCTTCTAGAAAATAATAACCTCACTCACAGCTTTTGCCATAACAGCTTTCACAGAGTAAATGCTCAAAATATAGCCATTACATTAAGTTGATCCATTAAAATTTATGTTCCTTCTTTGATAACCTCTCCATAGTTCTGCCAATATCTCTGTTCAAAGTTGGGAAATTACATAGAGTAATAGAAAAGGAAGACAACAATTGCATGAGCCTTTATATATATGATACATGCGTAAGTGTACGTATCTGTGGAGGATATGACAATGGGAATTCAGTTTGAGGTCCTAGGTTATTGATTTTATTTGGAGGATCGGGTGGCCTAAGGGCAAGGGTTTGTGGATATGGGTAATAGAAAGTGATGGAAAACAGCCTTTTCCTGGAGAATATATCAACACATTATAATCTCACCAAAATTATTAATGCCATAACAAATGAAAATGGATGACATTTGTTCTTGATATCAGTCCCCTCCTACTCACTGTCCCTACACTCACAAATGCTCTGTTTCATCAACAATTAACTCACTCTCTCTCTCCCCCCCACCCCCTCCACACACACACTCTTCTGTACTCATCTTTCAATGACTGTATGCCTGTTCTCTGGCAAAGCCATGAATCCCATGTAGGTAACTGCATCTTCTAGACACTTCTAAAACTTCTAAGTTGATATAAACAACTCTCTACCTTATTTCATCTGAGTTTCTATTTATACAAAATATTTGTTCTTCTGACTCAGGGGAATTTTCAGGACACAAGCCTCTTGACAGCCTGAATTAGTTCAGGTCCAATTCAGAAACAGAAGCCTCCAGATTAGAAATCGTGGAGCTAAAAAAGTGCTGAACAGAAACAGGATGTGACACAGACTCATGCAAAACTAGACTAAGTAACAGAGTTACTCAGACACAGGAATCTTGGCAAAGGGTGAAGTGGGTGTGGAGAAGGAGTTGGCTTGGACTGAGTAGTTGAAAACCAGGAGGGTTAGGGAAAGAGTTAATCTTTATGGATGGAGACACACAACATTGAAGGCTGCACCTTGCTCCAAGCTGATGTTCAGGAAGTAATAGATGAACAGATAATGAGCAAATAATAATAATAATAAGAAGATTGATTTTAAAAGATTGAATCGTGGGAGCAAAATGAGAGTTTGAAGAGTGGTTGCTCTGGAAGAGCTGCATATGTAAGCAGCATTAAATAGAGAGTGTATCAAGTTTATAAATGTACCTAATAAAATTCTAGATCTGTGTCAGCTCTTAAAATTCTACAATTCTTAAAATTATGCAGTCTACACCAACATTTCATGGATAAAGAAATAGGCCTGCGAGGTATTAGGGGACATGCCCACGAGTTGAGAACTGTTAATGGCAGAATAGACTAAAACTCAGCATGGAGGAGTGGTGAAGGGCTCAACAGTTCAAATTCCAGCTCTACCATTTACTCTTTACGTAATATATATACACCTCAGTTTCCACATCTGTAAAATAAGAATAATCACTTTACCTCTCTCATAAATTTTGTGTGTAAAATAAATGAGCTGACTCAAGTAATGTGATTATAATAGAGCCTGACATATCTTAAATACTCACTAAATGTAGGCTGTTATTGTTGTTGTTCTCCTTTATTCTTCCTCAGATGCCCAGGCAAAGTGATCTCTGGGATGACAGCATCAAATGGCTGATGCCAGTACTGCCATTTAATCTTTTTAAGACTGTAGACAGATTTCCCCAAATCTCTCAGCTTTAGTTTCCTCACCTGCAAAATACTGGAAAAAAATCTAGCCCCTTCTCACCTGGTTGCTATGAGGACTAAATGAGATAGCATATGGAAAAGTCTTAGTATATAATAAGATCTAGCACATAATATACAATAAATAATTTTTTCTTATATTTATGCCTTTCATATGAAAGTTAATTGTAAAACAGAGCAGAATGAGTATTTGCTCATTCACAATAGAAGGTAATATGTTCCCCTGTTTAATCAGTGAGGAAACTGACACTGAAAAGAGTTTAAAGAGGCTAATTCACATTTCAAATGCAGGTATATCTGATACTAAAGTCCATGTTACTTCAACTTCATTGCATTTCTTTGCCGTAAAGTGTAAATTATTGTCCCTAAATCATAATATTGTTGTGAGCATTGAGTGACATGAATATACAGTGCATAGCATACACCAGGTACACAATAGAAGAGTCCTTTCCCTCCTTCCCTAGGGAAGAAATAGTTGTTCCTCCTTGGGTTAGCCCCTGTGTTACCAGCCAAGTGACTTAAGCACAATAGGAGGAAATTGGACTAAAGTGTTGAATTTCTAGCAGCCATTTTGATTTCTGTACTGAGTTGATCTCTCCTTAAACTGTTGCTCAGCTCTTCAGTTCTCTTCCAACAATAAACAGCCCTTCATTTCTCCTCACATAGAGTGGTTTCAAAGCCACAGTAGGAACAACGCTCTTCTGTTACTCCTGCACACTGAGGACCAGAATTTCCTGTCAGTCTCTCCTCTCATAATTAGGTGGGTTCTTTGATTGTTCTGATAACTCCACAGGAAATCTCTCTATATAGAAGGTAGACACATCTCATCTTCTTTGCAACTCCTCTCACAACATAGGCCAATAGTCTTAAAGAACTATGCAGGATGCTTGATAGGCTTGGGGTGGCGGGGAGGGGAAATAGTGAAAAAGAAAGCTAAGCTGACCCTGAAGGAAGTAATCAAATTGCCAATGGCATTTTGTGGCTGCCAATATGGGACAACAGCATTGCAATAAACATCGTAACTCCTACTTTATTTAACTTTCTTTGGGATATGTTTAAAATTCAGGCCACGTGACTCAAAGCATAGCAACTTGAGAATACTGGCCATTATGTTTTTTCCAAAACAGATCAATAAGCATGACAGAATTTCATGCATGAATTTCATGACAGGGCTTTCTCAATTTTATCACTTAAGTGATTGTCCCTAAGGCCTACCCCTTTTCTTTTTTTATAATTTGAATCCTACCCTAAATTCCCCTCATCTTTTAAAATTTTTTTCCTGATTTGGTGCTTCCCTGACTGAGCTTAAATCTTCATTCTTTAATCAAGTCCTTCTTGTCCATCCCAGTACAAACTGTTATCTCCTTTCCCTAAACTGCTCCTCTTCATTGTTCATCTAGTTGTTAGACTGCGTTTAATTAATACATGCAAATATAAGCCTTATAAATCTAGACACGTACACAGTCCAATTTTAGACAGATGTCACATTCAAGAAAACAGTCAAAAGAAAATTTAGTAATTGTGTACTTAAATTTCTCAAAAATTGAAAAGCAGGTATAAAAATCTACAGCAACATTTATTATAATATACTTCTCCCTCTTCCTCAGTTTTCAGGTTCCTCACATTCACAGGAGACTTTTATTCTCCAATGCCCAGGACACTCACCATTCCTCATCACCATCCCTTACTTCAGTAACTTCCTTTTCCCGACCACTCTGCATATTCACAGCAGATGCACTTTTGACAGATATTTCTCAAAACAGTTACTAGTTCCTTTAAGAAGAGTGGGATGTCCTGCTTTCCTTGTTTTTCCCATGACTGACAGATAAAAGGACTTCTTTCATCTCCTCACTCCCAATTCTGCAGAGGTTAGGGAATTTAAAATGTTATTTTTTGTAGTTACTGATCCTGTTATATATGTACAATCATTTTTATATGTATAGATTATTCCAAAACTAGATTTTAAGGTCCTTAGAAATAGGGGCTAATTATTATTCATCATTGTGGCTCTTCTCTCTCTGCCCTCTTATTTTCTCACATAATGTCTTGAATTTTTAGCACTTTGTGGGTTAAGCACTCAGGGATGATTTGGTGAAATGTAGAACTAACTATGAATGATCTGCTTTTATTGAATTATATGGCATAATAATAGAAACCTAAATAGACTACGATAAATCATGACTTTTTCTTTACTCTTTGGAATATTTTATTGATATTAATTCTTTTGCTTGGATTGCCAAGTTCTTCTGAGAATTCCAAAGTCTAATAATGATATCATCCCATCAAGCTTACTGTTCTCAGCTGGTATTCTATTAAGTTGATATGAATAGACTACTGTTTATGAGGTAAGATTATGCACTTTAATGTCTAAAAGCAGCAGAGCAATGAATACATTCTACCAGTAAGAAGATAACTTAAACTGTAATTTTTCATTCTTTTCTATTTCATATCTCTGTTGCATCCATGTATATTTTTTGGCACAAGACAACAATATAAAGATTTCTATTCATCAAGTCATAGACTTAGGGAAATAAAACACAAACAACTACCTTTTTGATCAAAATGCTTAAACATTATATTTATTTGTCCAATATTTAAATACATTTAATTTTAAAACTATAAATTAGTGTTTTTTAATTGGCACGTGATCATGGATCCTTTTAGAATCCAAATGTGAGTACTGTGCTACTCCAGATAATTTTATATACATACACATAAAATTTTTGCTCATATTTTAGGAGATTCAAAGACCTCAGGGCTTCAACTTAAAAACTTTTTCTCTAAGTAAATTTAGAGACTGAATTATAGGAAACTATAACAAAACTGATTTATAGACTGAGTTGTAGAAAAAAAGTGTGTTGAAATAAAGTTTTAGACTAAGTGTCATGGTTTTACTAATAGCAATATGAGGATTTATCGAATCTTGAATTTTTTCTGTCTTTTAAAAGTAGTATTTGTTAGGTATGATATTTCAATTAGTAATTTCTAAAGCCCCTTCTAAGTAAATTAAATTTTCATCCCTTTGAAGAAGAATGACGCTGATTACTTCCACCCTATATATATTCGCAGTCACCCTGTCCTCCCTCTTTTTTTCTATTATTCTGTTGTTTGTTCTGGGAAAAAAACACATTATTTGTATGCAAGTGTATGTACTATTTAATATTATGTGATTAAGTCCCTTTGGCTAGAAACGTCAACTTTAGAATAATCATGTTTTTAGTTCTTGGTGACATATTTACTACTGAAGTTTTAAATGCAGAATAAGGTCATAGTTGATAATACCGTGGGAGTCTAATCTCTTCCAAAGTTGACTCTTGTAGGCTGTTTGAGAGACCAGAGTTGTGTAGGTATACCTAGGGGTGGTGGAGAGGGAATGGAGAGAACCAAACCATTCTTTCCCCTTCTTCTGAATTCTCTTTCTTATCTACTATTGGTTGGTATATAGCATATTACCAACAATATAATAAAGCACTACATAAATGTTACTTCATTCTCCCACCACCATCTGCCATTTCTTCCTTCTAATATGTTCTTGCTTCCTCTTCTGTTTCATGAAAAAAAACCTTCAAAATCTCTATCAGAAAAAGTGTATCTGACTATTCTAATTTAATAAAGTTCAGCAGAAAATTACATGACTTGTTTCTTAATTATTTTGTGTACTTTACTAAAACTACAAGATGGGCGTTTGGGGGATGTGTGTGGAGAGGCATAATCATGTACATAGAAAGAGGTGATTTCAAGGGATTAAGAATAACCTGCGAGTAGATAAAAAAAGAATCAGGACAATATGATAGACTGTAACCAAAAGTGGAAAAAACTGTAAAAGCAATAGCCATAGAGGTCTCAAATCTGCTTTCAAAATGCTGGGATCTAGTTTTCGTAAATTAGAGTTCTCAGTAAATGTAGGACAAGTCCCAGCTGTACCATAGCATTAACATTAAAACTAAGACATATCTTGCGTCTACTTTTCACTTAAATCCCTAGAGATTTCAAACAAGAGAGTGGGTTAAAATAAATTCCCCTACCACTTCCTCTTCCCCAGTAAGCAGGTCTCATCTGTTGTATTTCCATTTTGAGGCATTTAGATATCTGAGAGAGAGAGTTTAAAGAGAAAGTACTCAATCCATCTGGTCTGGGTTTTCCAAAATTACAGAAGTTATTTCAGTATCATTAAATTTGTTAAGCTTATACAATAAAATCTGGAGAACTGTGACTCACTAGTAAACTGATCCACTAATGTGTACTTTAATGCCTTAAATATAAACGTGCATGTTCTCGACTTTTTCAGTGATTTTTATCTATTTTCTTGACTTAACTGAATCTTGGCCCTCCGTTAAAGATATGATTTTCCTGAAACACGTCAAGTTCAAATAAATCAGTATCATTGATAAAACTCCAGAAATATTGACAAAAATAAAAAAATGGAGACACAAACCACCAATATCAGGAATGAAACTAAGGATTCTGCAGTCATTAAGAAGATAATAGGGGAATACTATGAACAACTTTACCTAGAAGGAGTGAACCGAATTCTTGAAGCCAAAAACTACAAAACTCAAGTAAGATGAAATAGACAATCTGAATAGCCCTATAACCATGAAAAAAATTGAATTTGTAACTAGAAAACTCCTGAAAAAGAAAATCACTGTAGTATCGCTCAAAATATTTAAAGAGAAATTGGCAACAGTTTCACTTAAATTTTACTGATACAGAAATCAATCACATTTCTGTATATGAAAACTGAACATGCAGAAACCACAGCATGATTTACAATAACTCCAAACGAGATTAATTACATAGGTAGGTACATAACAAAATATATGTAGGATTTATGTGTTGAAATTTACAAAATAATGGTGAAAGAAGTCAAAGACCTAATGAAATGGGAAGACACACCTTGTTTGTGGATTGGAATGCTCAGCTTAGTAAAGCTGTCATTTCTTCTCAAATTGATCTATAGATTTAATGCAGTTAATTAAAATTGCAACAAGGGTTTTTGTAGACATAGCAAGTTTATTCTAAAATTTATATGGAAATTCACAGGCCCTAGAATAGGTAGAAAATTTTGGAGAAGAAAAATAAAGTAGGAGGAATCACACTTCCCAATATTAAGACTTACTGTGTAGCGACAGTAATCAAGACTGTGATATTGGTAGGAGGATAGACACATAGATCAATGAAACAGAATAAAGAATCCAGAAATAGACCCACACCGATATGCCCAACTGATTTTTGACAAATGTGCAAAATCAATTCGATGAAGGAAGGATCGTGTTTTCAACAAATGGTCCTGGAGCAACTAGACATCCATAGGCAAAACAAAGTATACTTCGACCTAGACCTCACACCTAACTCAAAAATTCACCAGTTAGAAGGAGACCATTTTTCCTTTCATACATAAATCATACCTATATTGTCTATTTCTTTGATAGCCAATATGGTAGATACTTGCTATATGTGTCTACTGAGCACTTGAAATGTAGCTGGGATGAATTGAGATATGCTGTAAATATAAAATATGCACTGAATTTTGAAGACTTAGTATGAAAAAATAATATGAAATATCTCATTAATGATTTTATATTGATTACATCATAAAATAACATTTTGGGTATGTTTGATTAAATAAAATATATTATTAAAGTTGATTTTACCTTCTTTATATTTTAATGTGGGTATTAGAAATTTTTAAATTACACATATGGCTTGCATTATATTTCTATTGGCCAGAGCTAGTCTAATGTATAATTTCTAGTTTCAGTTCCTTTATATTTGAATGAGAATTAACATATACCTGTGAAGCAATCTACATAGAGAACTAAGGATTTTTATTAATTTTATCAATGTTTTACATTTGTCTGGCCAAATATTTGAATGTTTTTTTCAATCATATCTATTGATTATTTCTAAAACACTTAATTTAGTTTTGCATAAATAAAAAATATTTTCTAACTTATTTAAACAATAAATATTGAGTAGAATCTATTCTAGTTACTTGGGGGTTACAAAGCCCTTGTCTTTGTGGAATTTACATTTGTCAGTTGATAATTTATATAATTATAGAAATAATGATAGCTGGCTTAATTAAGTTGGCTTGGGTACATACTCAACTAGTGGGAGCAGAACCTGTGTGCCTAACAGAGAGTTGAAGACTATCCAAAAGAATCCATCTTAATTACCTTAGGCATTAGCCAGTGTGCTTTCTAGAAGAAAAGCAGAGTATTTGTTAATTTAGCAAGTTGGCTAAGTAGACATTGGTTACATGGAAGGCTGTTCAGAGATCCTCCTCTGTACTTTGTCCTATTGACTGCTTTTTTTACTCCCTCTCTAGACTTTGAATTCATCAAGAGCTTTTATTTCTCATTGACACATATGCCAGTAATTGGTAAATAATAAGTAGCAAATAAACTATCTGCTAAATGAAATATTTTGAGAAAATATTAAGTCAAATTTTGATCCAATCAACATCACGATTCAAGCCAGACCCCCTAACCTGGTAAATCTTGACCATTGACTTCAATCTTTAATTTGAACGTCTGGACATTGCCTGCCAGGAAGCGTCTGTCTTTGTTTAGTCCTTTAAAGAGAACACTTGAAATTGGTTTATACTCTCATCTAGACATTTTCGTTGTTGTTTAGAAATATATTTAATGGGATCCTTAGAGAGGGTTCAGAAGAAAAGTAAGCTGTCATCCAAAGATTGTTAACCCCATGGATAAGTTGGTAGCCCTAGGGCATAGAGAGCACTAGTATTGACTCACTGGCCTTAGTGTCCAGTAAATTTACTCCAATAAATAGTAACTAAAGCAGTTTTTGTGACAGTTACATTTTCTAGCCATTGATTTTCGTAAATGTATGGCATTGAGAATTCTGAGAGCCTTAAGTAGGCTTGAGTTCAGTTGAAATAATATGAATAGTGATTTGGTTTTTTTGTTCAGTAGATAATATAAACATTTATGTAATTAGGAGGCTCCAATAGTGTTAAAGGTGGATCGGACGAAAAACAAATGTTCAAAAGCCTTTTGTGAATGCAAGAGAGTCAATAGAGGCTGAAAACAATGATTATCTTACAGAGTTGAGAAGAAACTATTTTATGTAGAAACTCAAAAAATATTCGAGCATTCCTCTGTTCTTTGCCAGTTTTGTTGCTTATATAATAACCTCTTTTCTATACTTTCTTTTATTTGAAACCTCAGTCCTAAAACTGACAGTGTTTCATTTAGGGATCTACCTGTATTTTTCATGCCTTACCAATGATTTTGTTTCCCTTACCATCAAATCTTTCTTCCCATCAGTAAAGCAGGCTGACCCTGAGCCACATTCAAGACATTCAAGGCATCATCAGTATATCTCAATATACTGTGTTTGATCCTGTAACTTTTCCAGCAGTTTTGATAGTTTCCCTCATCTGCTTTTTTGTTTTCCATGATTCTTTTCTAGCTTCCATTTGCCTGTTTGTCTTCTTCCTCAGGAGGGCTCGTATAGTTTCTCTCTCTCCAATATGTTTACTTACCTTGGTGTTTCCAAATATGGTAAATTTAAATGTATCTTAAGACCTAAAGTATCTGAATTCAAGCTTATAAGAATCAGCTATCTATCAAGAATTTGCTAGGATTTAATTTCAAAGCCAACATTTAGGGCATGGCTTATAATCCAAAAATGAACCAAACCCCGCAGCCTCTGCGGTCCCAGTACCATGAGGTGAGAACTGAAGGTCAAAGTTAAGACTGGTATTGTAGGATCCCAAAGTTACTTCTGATATTAAAAAATATACAGTGAATAAAATTATTTCTTCTATTATTCGATAATATTTTGACAGTAACTGCCACGCTGCATGTATGTTTTCCTTTAACTATAAGCCTGGTTTAATCAGGCAATTTCACTTCACTACATTGTATAGAATCCTGGAAACTTAGAAACAAAATATTTAAATACTAAGTGCACTTACACACTTGCTCCTCTCCCCTTGCACCAGTTTTTTTCGTTATTTTAGCATGTAGGTATAATGCTAAGAGAGGTTCGACATTACAAAACAAAGACTGCTGTTTGTTTGCCTGTCAGATTATTTATATCAAATCCTTAGTGGTGCTTACTTTGTGCCAGACACTGTTCTAAGCACTTGGTAAATATTAACTCATTTAATCTTCATAAAACCTATAAAATATATGCAATATTATTCTCACTTTACAGTCAAAAAAGTGAAGACACTGGATGATTAATGAACATGCTCAAGGTCACACTACTCATAAGTGATAAATGGAAACCAACCCTGGGCCATCTTGTTCCCATGTCTGAGCTTTTAATTCTTTGGCTCTGCTGTTTCCGTACATGATATTTCTATGAGAAGTTTTGGTCCCCTGTGCTTGAAGATAAATATAGTAATTAAGCTATTTTATTTTTCTATACTCAAACTTCTTCCCAAAATTATTTTTGTATGCCAAACACATTTAAACAGATTTTCACTATACAATTGTTCTTCTGAGTAGAAATTGGCCCTAAAATACACACGAAAAAAGAAATTATATTTAAGACGAAGTAAAGTTTTAAAAAAGGTTTTTGGGTGAGGGGTGTATGTGGTTCAATTTTTGCAGCAGTCCTGAAAGTATGCATTTGTTTTAAAATATTTCAAAGTATTATTAATCAAATTGAAGAATATAAACTAGAGCAATATTATTTAGTGCACAAATTCGAGGGCACTCCAGTCGCATTATGCTCTATGGAAATGATGCTCCCTGTACTTGTGCAATGAGGAAGACCTAAAGTAAAGATATTTTATTTACATTCAAAGCCATAGAAGTATAACAGAAAAATAGACTAAACAAAAGACAATCGCGATTACCCCTCTGTTTCCATAATCATGTTTTTTAATGTTCTTCAGCAGAAATTGTTCAAGCATGGTTTTGTACCACAGTAAGAATACTCAGGACCTCTCAGAAATATGTCATTTTTTAATAATACCAATACCTAATAGTGGGGCGGGGACAATGTTAGTCTGGTTCAAAGATGTAATCCCAGAACCAAGACAATACGTAGGCTGTAGTAGGTACTTAATTTGTGGAATGGATAAGCAAATCAGTGAATAGTGGATGGATGTCGATGGTGCTTTTTCTACTTTAAATTACTTTCGAATGTACTACTATTTCATTAATAACCTTTTAGATTTATTTGGGTAGAAATTCATCCTTTAAGGTAGCTTAGAAAGTTTCAGTCACTCGTCCAAGTTCACTCAGTGAATATATGTATGTGTGTCTACACACACATAATCAGAAATAAAGCCCAGCCAAGACTTCTAGTCCACGGTTCTTTGCACTGTAGTACATTTGAACTAAAAAGAGGAGAAATCGTAGAAAAAAGCAATTTATTTAAAAATAGACGTAAATATAAAAACCATAGAGCAAACTTTTCTAGATACATATTCCATAATACCAGAGAAAATAGGAAGTAATTTCACTGAAATATTTCATAAAATAGTGACTTGAAAATTTCATAAATCACAATCCATATTTTCAAAGTTTGGAAATAGAGTATTTGTTGAATTCATCTGCATATAGGAAATTATGCTGTATCGTTTTAGTAGGTTTTAATTTAAGAGTATTGATTACTATTTGGCAAGGGAAATATTTCTCAAATTTACCTCCATTTTTTTGAAGAAAACTTCTCTGTTAATCATTTTCTCCCATCTTCTCATATATCTTATTTCACTTTTAATTTCCTGCAAAATTATCTTTCCTGTTAAATTATTCTTTTCCCTTTCTCAGTGATGACTGATAATGATAATGTTGAGATATGTTTCCTTCTTACGTCCAGACTACTATCCAATCTATGTCAATCATTCCATGATATTTTTAAAATCTGGACTCCACTGCTGAGATTTTTCTGGTATGTACCACTGAGTACTCCACTGCTGAGATTTTTGGCCTGGTATTCCTGTATCTTATCGTCTCCCAATTCCCACACTAAGCACTTTTCATTCCTTCATCGTCCTTTCCAATCACTTCAGAAAGCTGCCTTTCCTCTCCTATTCTGTTGCTGAAACAATACCATTAGTCACTTTAGGTTAGCTTCCTTTCTTCCTATACATCACAAATTCAGAATTTACGTCTCTCTCAAGTTCAGCTCTACTACAGCTTTTTTGGTCTGATTTTTAACACCACATCATCCTGTCCTGCCTATTTTCTTTTCATTACTCTTTTTACTTGATGCATTTGTTTTCTTCTTATACTATGCCCACTTTCATTCTATTTCCTATGCATGAAGGAGCATTGCTAATTACAACATCTTCTCTTTTCCCCTTTGTTTACTACTTATGTTGTTCTGGTACTTATTTTTTTATTGAGATACAGTTGACATATAACCTTATATTAGTTTCAGGTGTACAAGATTGTGTTTCAATATTTGTATATATTAAGAAATGATCACCACAATGAATCTAGTTAACATCCATTACCGTACACGGTTAAAAATTTTTTTTTCTTGTGATGAAAACTTTTAAGATCTAATCTCTTAGCAACTTTCAAATACACAATACAGTATTGTTAACTATAGTCACCATGCTGTACTCTAGTACTTATTTTAACTTGTTTTTATAAATAACTATCTAGAGCAACTGGCATAAAAAAAAAACCACATAGATGAATTGTGATCCTACATCGTCCCTGAGTTGAGAAATATTTCATTCCTGAAATTTGTTCTCTTTCTCTGAATGCGTTTTCTTCATACTTCCTTTTCTTGTTTATATTCTAAATGTGTCTCTGTCCAATTTAGGCGGGATAGTTGGAGTTATTCATTGTTTAGTTAATAGTTATAAATCATACTTACTACAGATAGACATCGATTATCAAAAATGCTACAAGAAGGCGGCTAGTATTGTCCCCATGCATTCTCCACATTTCCTCAGGCCACAGAAATAGTCTTTGATGGATGTTCTCGCTTATTGGATGCCCTAAAACTAGACAGAAATAAAAGATGATCTGTTTCTCTTGCACAAGTTTAAGGGATTCTTCCCCTAACTTTTTATTCATACTTCCGGTTATGAACTCGTACTACAGAAATAAAAATGTGATTTTTATCATGGAATGCCTGAAACCCAAGCTGACATGTAGGAGGAAGGAGCAGAAGTTCTGTGGGTTTGCCAGGATGGTAAGGACATGTTGTCTTGAGAATTACTTATTAAAGCCAGTGAGCTCGTTAGGCTGAAGTAGAAAACTATACACTACTAATCCAATGTAAATTTAGTCCCTGAGTTTAGTTCTCTTATAGCTCAAAACCTGCAGATTTAAGCAATCGCTTCTTGAAATTTCCTAATATCACATTAAAGAGATGTTTAATATGTTTTTAATTTAGCTAAGTTTGGTTGCCAAAAAGAAAAAAGAAAGCAAAGCAAAGAATAACCTCAAGTGCCAACTCTAATTAATTGGTACTATCTTCTTGGGCTGAAATGTTGAAAAGGTCCCATCTGGACTCGGTAGGCAAGTGCAATGATCTATTAGCCATACTTGCTGTCAGCCCAGGAGTAGAAAAGAGGATGGGATTGCTGAATATCTGTGGACCCTGTTGTGCTAGAACATTTTTAGCACTTAAGGTTTGCATTTCAGCCCTGTAAATTATTAATTGGGCCTCTTATCTTCTAATATATCCTATTTTATTTTTGAGATCTGATTTAAAGGAATACTGTGAAAATAGTGTAGTAATAATTATGCCTAAAAAAGAATTTATATCTCTAAAATATAGATACTTCTATAACTCTGGTTATCTGTTTATAGAAAATAAGCCAGGGGGTTTATGAACTACTGTATCACTAGGTCGTATGATGTGTGTTTATTATTGATAATCTAAAGGTGACGTTATTGATCTCTAAATTGGTTAAGGATCAAGACTGATGATTTCAATTAAAGAGCCTTATCTTTACTAAGTAAATAAAACTTAAATGGTAAAGTTTCCAAAAATAGTTTAAAGCTTAGCAATGGCCAGGTTTTTTAAAATTAAATAGTGAGTATATTTAATTTCTTTTCTGGCAGCTTCAGACTAATTTGGCACGTTTTTGCCTACTCTTTGTGAAAAATGTGCTTTTTGCATATTCTGTCCATTTTTACGGATGTAGAATACTCTAACTTCAATTAATTAAACAATCTTTAAGGGCATAGACCAGGCTTGGTCTCTAACAATTTGTAACTTTCAAGAGACAAAATGACTTTTGAATTATTGTACAAAAACTCAATAGATAAAAATAACAAGGAATAGTAGCTACAGTCTTTGCTGGAGAACCATGTGGAGGGGGGGGACAGGGAAAGCATATGGGCTTCATTTTGGCAAATGAAGGGAAAAAGTTATTAAGACATGCAATACAACAAAAAAGAACTCACAACATTTAGCAACAGATTGGCTGTGGGTAGCAAAGACTCATGAGAACCTGACAACAACTTTCTAAGTTTTTATCTTGGAAAACACTTGAGTGGGTCTATTTGCACTTTGTACTTTGGAAGTTGAGAATGTTTTTACTTTGAAGAACTTTTCTTTTAACCTTCACCACATCATGCTTTAAGTTAAATGATCCCCTTATCATTTTGAATAAGGGGGGCAATGCGATCCTGAGCACATTTCTCCTAAAACTTGTATGTATTTTTAAATGGCCTCTTTACTGAAGAGGACTCCTATAAACGTCTACTCTTTGAGGGTCTTACTCCATCATTTTCATATCCATGACTGGCCTGTCATATCATAGTGTTTTATGTGAAGATGGAAATTTTACGGGTTCCTTTACAATTGTGTATTTTTTCAATTTGTGTTAAGTGACGCCAAGGGAAGATGGAAGTGTCTATTTGCCTTCTGTGCGCTGCAGAGTTCCAGTAGAAGTGGACTTTCTTTCAGTTTATTAGAGAATTCTAAAATGTCAAACTTCGATCAATAGTTTATGCTATTGCTAAACTACACAACAAATAATAACCTAATATTCCAGGTCATTCTCAGGAGCTGTTAAACTTATCATTATGGTAGTAAAAAATTTTAGAGCACAAACACGTGACATGAATTATTTACATAAGCATATAAGCAATGAAAATTTTACAGAAAGTTAAATGAGGATTTGAAAATGCCAAAAAGAGGCATAAAAACAGAGGGCTGATAGTGACTTAGATTCACCGTATAACAGTCTATGTTTTTGAAGTCATGGCTCTCAAAATATCCAAAACTAAACAATGTTTGTTTCTGATTCCTGATTTTTTTTTCCTAATTTGTTTCCTCTATTCAAAGAGTGGTGTCCTGACTCTTGCAGTCCCTGGGACCCAAAATCTTGGAGTCACTTTCAAATATTCTCCCTTCTTTTTCTCGTCAATTCCTACCAATTCTATGTTTGACATGTTACTAACATCTATTCCCTTTCTTCATATTCTGGTTGCTACTATCTTAGTCTGGGACTTCATCTCTATTTTCTTGCTAATTCTTTCTTTCCCTTTCAAAGTATCCTGTAAGATTACTCTTCTTAAAACATATTTGAATCATGTCTCGGCTATACTCTAAAACTTCTGCATTGATTTCAGTATATATTTGGCAGTCAAGGCCCCTAATCCTTTGCTCACAAGCTAATTATTAAAATGGCATTTGATATTTGAATGGCACTTGATAATTTCAAAGAGTTTTCACATAGTTGTCTTATTGGGTTTTCTATAAAATCTTGTGTGACAGGTAGTTTTTATTACCTATCTCTTAGCAAAAAGGAATGTAAAACATTGAAATTTTGCAACTTATAAGTCACAGATCTAGCAGCTGTAGCTGTGAGATTGAGCTCATACCCTTAGACTCTAAAACAATGTTTTTCCTAAAGTTGCTCTTTTCTCAACAACTTTCTTCTCTGTTTACCTCTCATTGTTCAAGTCACTTCCAGATTCCCCATCCAAAGACTTAATGTGTCAAGGCTCATTGCCAGCTCTAATTCCTTTATGATGAGAGAAGGACCTTGAAAATTAATTTTGGAAATGTGAATGGAAAATAACTTAGGAGCTGAACAACTTCAGCGCAGCGTAGGGAGAGTTCCCGGAGTAAATGTCGTTGACTAAGGAAGCGAAAGGAAGATAATTTGGTAAAAATTATGGAAAAGGAGTAAACAACAAAGCCTTGCGAGGTAAATTCTCTCCATGCTTGGACATATTACTGGTAGATATAGAGTCCAGGATAAGCTTTGTGAGATGAGAAGGAGGAATTGCATGATCTGGCAATGGGAGGTTAAAGGGTATCATGGGAAGGACACGTGTTTTGGGAACAGCTTGAATTCTGCTTGTCACTCATTAGGCATGTAAGCATGGTTGTGCTGTTAACCTTCTCAACCTCAGATTTCTCAGTGATGAAATGGGAATAGATATATCACTTTCTGGTTACTAAAATACTTACATGAGATAATGTATATAAAGAGTTTTGCGTGAAATAGGTAATCATAAATAGCAGACACTTTTATTCTCTCCCAGCATTTGACTGTGGACAAGTTATTTAACCTCTCAGCTCTTCAATTTACTGTTCTGTAAAAAGGAGTAAAATAATAGTACCTACATATTGTAGGATTGTTGAGGATTAAAAGAGCCACAATATGTAATGCCCTTAGAACAGTGCTCAATAAATGAAGTTGATGTGGTTAATTGATAAAGTCAGAAGTCCTGTGTTGCTCTTAGAAAGGTTATTTAAGTACAGAGACTCAAATTTTCATCTTCAGGATGAGATCAGTAATTTTCCCTTTAATGTTTTGCTTAAATATTAAATAAGATATGTAAAACACTTTGTAAGCAATAAAGTGCTACGACAATACAAAATATTCTGTAATATCAAATCTGTTTAACAGAGTGATAAACTATTAGAATGAAAGAAAATTTTTAACACCAAGGTTGAGAATTTAATTCATGTATATTACTCTCATCTCAGTATGAAAAAAAACATGTAAAAATTCTTAGTTTTGTCTTTTTTTTTTCCTGAGGAAGATTAGCCCTGAGCTAACTACTGCCAATCCTCCTCTTTTTGCTGAGGAAGACTGGCCCTGAGCTAACATCTACACCCATATTCCTCTACTTTATATGTGGGACGCCTACCACAGCATGGCTTTTGGCAAGTGGTGCCATGTCCGCACCCAGGATCCGAACCGGTGAACCCCGGGGCTGCCAAGAAGTGGAATGTGCGAACTTAACCACTGCACCACTGGGCTGGCCCCTTAGTTTTGTCTTTAAATTTTGTTGTACCCACCTTAAAATTTGCTAGTAGTCTACTGTCTCTATGAGTTTAGATCTAGATCCTCACTGGCAACAAGACAAATCTTCTCATCTAGATTTTACAGAATGAGTTCTGTTTGTTAGAGATAGTAAACTCTTGATATCTACCAAACTTCCTCTGAGAGAAACTCACATTTGCCCCTGGTAAGTGGGGTCAGATATTGGTATTATATTTAGTGCCTTCTTCAAAATGTCACAATCTCAGATCACTGAAGGACTTTAGAATCCTTTTTGACTTTTGAATAATAGATTTGTGAGTTGGACTTAGCCTTACCAAATTTATTTATTTATTTTAATGGAATGTGTTTAAGGATGCCATTTACCATTGTGCTATTTTTCACTGCCCAGGCATGCCTGGCTGAGGGGGCGGGACAAGTGAGGCTGAAACCCAGCCTTCCACAAAGGCATTCATGCCAGGTTCCCTGGCATGGGTCTGTGTCTGCCCTGAGGAAGTAGAGGCTTTCTTCACATAAAGGCATTGTCCCTGTCCAGATTGGCCCTGGTGGCTGAGTCTACCCTAGTGGGAAGCTGTTCTCTAATTCTCCGCAGGTGCCATATAGTCTAGAGGTGGGCCTGTTGTTGTCATTGTTGTTGTTGTTTTAACCAGAAAAGATCATGAAGGTGACTTGCATAGAAGTTTTTTAAAAAATCAGGAATGGAAAGTAAATGTTTCAGTCAAAACATAAAAGATATTTTAGATACAATGGGAATAATAGGGTTTAATATGGGATTTAGAGGGGGGAAAGTGGAGTTTGAAAGGAGGAAGTCAAAGACGGTAACCATGTCAGCCCAAAAAGGGCATGGGTGGAAACATTACGTTTGTGTGAACATCTGAGAAGCTGGTCTACTAAGTCTGACCATGAAAGGGTGCTTTTGTGGAGGCATGTGGAAGCCACTGCTTTTGCTGGTCTGCACCTAAGCACCTAACTGTGGGCTTCAGGCCATCGTTGGTCAGACTCATCATCACAGGCAGAAATATGAAAGGAATCTGGGAAGTTAAAAGTGCAAAGTGTAAAAACTATAGAGGTAAGAAGTTGGTTTTATTTTTAAAATTGTAATACAAAACTGAGGTACAGGTGGAGAGGCAGGGAGGTAGAGCAAACCCATTCTCTTGATCCATTCAGGCTGCTGTGATAGAATACCAAAGAGTGGGTGGCTGAAGATAGCCAAAATTTACTTCTCACCCTTCTGAAGGCTGGGAAGTCCAAGATGAAGGTGCCGTCAGATTCGCCGCCTGGTGAGGACCTTCTTTTATAAGGGCAGTAATCTCATTCATAAGGGCTCTGCCAAACTTCCCAAAGGCCCAACTGCCAAATACCATCACATGCAGATTAGGTGTCAACATAATTTTGGAGAGATGCAAACATTCTGTCTGTAGCACCCACTAAGGTGCTGCTTATTCTGAGTGAGAAACTCAGACATTTTTCACTGTAATGTTGAAAAAGTTACAGAACATCGCTAAGCTGTGTCTGTGAAGTCGGACTAATAACAGTAATGTGAATATTATATGAGACAACATTTGTAAAATGTTTCATATATGGTAGGTGCTCAGTGAATGTTAGCTATCAATTTGGGTTGTTATAATAAACTGTTGGAGGGTGAGCACTATTGGAGATGTGACTTCTATATTTAGGCATGTGGGATATTGAAGTGGTAAATTCATCATTAATTTACATACTTCTGACACTTGCTTCCTTCAGTATTGAAAAATATTGATGTAAGCAGACAGTTGATCTCCTAAATAGAAGGGAATATGTTGTCATGATCACTCAAGTGATATACCATAACTCATCTGGCGTTTAAAATGTCAGTTTGATTGAGAAATGAGAATCATGGGCAGATGAATGTGATTTAAATGGAGTTTGGTTTATGTACAGAACAAGTGAATGATGACTGGCTTCTAGAGACTGGATAGACCAGGGGTAGGGCAATTCATTGGGGTCCTGGGGCACTAGATTGGAGCAACAGGTGGGAGGTTATGCTGCCTTGGTCACCAACAAATGTCTTCCATAACAGGTAATAGGTAGATATACCTGATATTCAAGAGCAGTTGATGAAGGTCTTGGGACGGTGGGGTGGTAGGTAGTGTGAAAACATAGAGCAAGGTGTCAGAGTTATGTATTATTGCACAACTTTTTGTTCTGAGTATGGCCAGTGGAGAGTCAGAGTGGTGGTCTAGGGAGATAGGATCAGGAAGTCAAAAGAACTCTTTCCAGTTAGTTCAAGCCTTAGAGGACTAAAGAGGAAAACAACTTATTGGAGTACAAGGCAGAAAATGAGTCCTAAGGAGGAAAAAGCAAGAACCTGGCTAGAAACCAGAGCCACAGCAGGTTTCTGATGAAGCTGACCTTGCTGGGCCTCTCATTGAGACTCCCTAAAGCCCTCAGTTTCCTCGGTTTGGCACATGACTGAACTTTTAAAGGCTAGAGAGCTCCTAGCGGAGCCATTTCTTGAGATGGGAAGTCAGTCACCAGTGCATACTCCAGCAGTGATGTAAGTATGCTTCTTAGCTTTTTCGACCATTAGGAAAAACTTCCATTTAATAAAGAGCATGAAAAGAAATGGATTCCTTTTCCACTGATGCTCACATGGACAGCTTTTTGGATGTTCTCAGAAATGAGAAGGAATTCTTATTAGTTATGTATTTATATATTCTGTGCTTTCTAAAACACAATGGATGCTTACTGTTGTCTTTATCACTGTCATTCCCGTGGTTAAGGCCTTGATGTTGCCAAAAACCTTATATAAAAAAAGGAAAAAATAGTAGAATATTCGGCCATCGGTAACTAATCATTCTTTGTAAATAGGTAGCATATTTGCATATTTATTTACTGGGGATTTTAATTAATGTTAGAGGCTCAAAGACTTGGAGGACAGCATTAGTTCCAAGTGGCTGCATTTGTTTGAGGCCTGAGCCTCCTGTGGTGGCATCTGGATTTGAAATGCTTATAAACATAGTCTGTCTCTAAATTGCAACAAAGACCGGTATTGTGAAGATATTAATAGATTGGGTCAACTGAAGGGGAAAGTAAAAAACACACATAAGATTTTTGCCTACCCAAATCACAAAGGCATCCATTTTTGAGAAAAGGAGAGAGAAATATTACTTTCATTAAAATAATTGAAAAGTTGAAATTATTGTTACTAGCCCGAAAACAGAACAGAAAGATGTGTATCTATGGGGAGAATTTTAGAAAATAACCAAAAATCAAAGTTAGATTTTTGAATTGTACTTCTGGAGTAAGGACGTAATATGTAATCAGGCCATGTCTCATAATTTTGTTAAATTAGATGAAAAAAACTCCGCATGGATAAGAAAATGTAATTAAATCACTCAAAATAAGAATATCATTGTTTTCAGTTTCTTTTGATAAGTGAAAGGTGAGGAAAGATATCCTTTTAAAGTATACGTGCCAATTCCAATATCTCCTTAGAAATGAAAATTGGATTGTAATATGGGCTTGTCTTTGACTATATTCTAAAAGGATAATATAATCAGTTGGCAAAAGACCCCACAAAAGGGGTCAGTGTATAAAGGAACAAACAAATACAAACACAAAGATACTCCTACAAAGAAAAGTCAGTGTAATTGGCAGCGAGATTTGAGGAGAAAACAAAATAGGGCTCAGGAGGACAGAACGTGTTTCTGCCTCCTTGTTTTGGTGTTTTCTCATCTAATAAAGAAAAAAAACCAAACAGGATAAATGAAAGCCAGAGGGGTAGAAAGATTCAAGATTATTGTTTCTAAACTGATTTTGAGTGAATTCAAAGACTGGGGAGGCATTTCTACTTGAGAAGTTCTCAGACCTGACTTTGAACATTGTTGCTGACTTTTTTCTTGGAGTTTTGTTCAAGTTTTTTCTTTTCTTCTAAAGTTATTAATGCTCAAACGAGAACTAATTTTTTAAAAGATAGAAGACTTGAAAGAAATAGATTGAATGAAAATAACAGAACTGATATTTTAGCGAATTCATGGCTATAGCTTTAGAAATAAACTAACCAGAAGGAGCAGCATGGCAAGATTACCTTCTCTTTTTTATCAATTAGACGCAATGTTTGCATCATATGACCTACTTAGTACTGAAGATTTTTGTGCCTTTCTGCAGCTCTTTTTCATCTATTAAAAGTGAATGAAATTACTTATGCTACCTTTTAGAGATTCTTGTGGATTTGAATTATCAAGAGTATAGATGAATCTTGCTTGATGCAAAATTGATGGACAAAATTTAATTTTACAACAAAGGTAAAGAAGTGAGTATTAATGTGGCACATAGCTTTTAGCAAAATTCCTTTAAACAACAATTTTCTCAGCGTATTTCTTTTTACCATACTTTATTCTTAAATACATTTTAGGAATATGTCCTTTAGGCCAATTCACATTTTCCTGTTTTTATATATTTTCAAAAAAAAATTTTAGTTTGTATATTGTGTTATTTTTTGAAAAATTATATGGCATTAAGGTAGTAAATACAAACAGAAAGAGTTTAGTAGTCCTTATGGGAAATAGTTATTTTTGACCACATGGTCTTTTTTCTGAAATATGAAAGTTTATACAGTATCTGAATCAAGTGTACATAGTGAATACAGCACCATCTATATTTGTTAATTGAAACAATATGGAACTAATTTTAAAAACTGCTAAGACTTTTCCCTTGCCATAATGTGCAGTTTTTTCTAGCATACTGCCTTCTGTTTTCTCAATGGGATTTTTGCTTTCTAAATTTTCATTAATTCCTAAACTGTATATTAATGTTTTTTTCTATGCATTTGCTTTAAGTGACTATATATTTGAGGGAAATAGAGAGTAGGTTCTCTGGTGAGTTATGATAGTAATATTATTGCTGTATGAAGCAGCTTTTAACATTTGGAACGACCAAATAATGGTAATACATTTAACAGAAATAGCCTTCTCTGTGTTATAGCAGTATATCGTAATGGTTTTCTGTATGTGAACTTACCTCTGTCCTGTAGAGAATTACTAACTAGTATATTCCAATACACTTTAATACATACATACATACATTAAATATAAATGCAACATTTCCTGAAAAGATCCGTCAAATCCCCGTGTCGCTCTTGAAAAGTTACTACCATTTTCTCATCAGTAAAATAGGAAAACAGAGAACTCTACAATCCCCTACTTAAATTTTCTAAGTCTAATAATAATACTTTTTTAAAAAATCCTATACAAATGCAAGGACCATATAGTGAGTAGTATAGCAAATCTATTTGATCACTTTTTTCAAAATTGTATTAATTTTTTTGATAATTTTAAAGCATGGCTTATTGTTACAAGAAAATATTTGCAATTGAAGGTTATTGGTTTTATTCTCTCCCTTATTATCTATTTTTAAATAACAGTTCATTCCAGGAAAATAAAAATAGTGACAGCTACATTTTTAGGTATTCTTATTGGTCGCATCTTTTGCATGACTTTGTTTTCGGTTTTCTTTTAATTTAATAGCACATACTATAAGGGAGGTCTTACCCATTTCCTTTTATAGTTAAGGATATTGAGGTTCAGAAAAATTGAATAATTTGCCTAAGATCACAGTTAAGTGACAGAGCCAGAATTTGATCCCAGAAAGGCTTTATATCCAAGTTCACAGGACCGTAAGCTGCCTCAGGGAACACACCATGACTTGCATCCCTAGTATCCAGGTATCCCCTGTATCCAAATAAAGTCTACTCGGTACTCAGATTTCACAGGTATTTTTAGTTACTTTTATGTCTTTTAAAGAAAATACATTTTGGAATTTTAATAGCAAACGTAATGATTCAATTCTTTTAACTAAAATAAAAATCAGGAGTAATATTCAGTATAAACACATTGTGGAAAATATTAATTAGCAGCTAAAATATATGGAATGTTTGGAGACACAAGGAAAAATGAAACGTATGCTTTTTGCCTTATACTTGTTGACTCCAGTGTTTGGCTCTAGCTCTGACTCCAGAGACTTATGATAACCTATCTATTTCAGATGGGAAAAGCTTTGGGTTACCTGGGAGAGTATAGCTGAAAAAATAAACTCTGTATTCATCTAGAGGTGCTTTGTCCATTTCTTCAGAAATACCTGAATAGAGCTTCATCTTGGCCCATTGGAACGCCATGCCAGAGTGCAGCATAACCCAGAAAAGCATGGTGACCTCACGCTGTCACTGTCCTTGCTCACAACCTCTTGTTCTTTTTCTGAGTAGTCTGGAATATAGTTTTAAAAGCTTTAGTGTTTTGTTCACTGTTTTATATGGTGTCCCAAAATTGTGCTTCAAAATTATCTGTTTCTCTCTTGTGATTCACTTCAGAGAGGAAGCCCTCTTACTCCACACAATCAGGCCACTAATAATTGGTTATGTTAATAAATTATGCCATATGTCAGAAGGGGATAAGTGTGATGGAAATTAAAAGCAGGAGGGTAAGGGAGCTCAGGTGTTGAGGAATTCCAGGGCCTGGAAAACAGTATGAAATAAGATGTCATGATGGATCTCATTGAGCAGATGAGATTTGAACAAGACTTGAAGCCAGCTGGGTATCTGTGGGGAAATTGTTCCAGGTAGATTGAACAACTGGAAAAAAGGCTCTAAGGGGGGAGTGTGTTTGTTGTGTTCAAGGAATAGCAATGAGGACTGTGGTTTTTACAAGGCAGAAAGGAGTACATCATAAAACTAAGGGGTTTGGAGTGCAGATTGGAGACTTGTACATTTTGGTTTCTGTGCAGTGAAGAAAGAACATAGAGGCATTTGCAAAACAATCTGAGAGGAGATTAGTTTTATAAGATCCCCTACAGAAAAGCCTTGTTTATTTTGTCAGCTCACTTTCACTGATTTTTTCCCCACGAATTTAATTGGGTTTTATAGAAAGAACACATCTCTTTATTTTATACTCATATTTCATCTAACCGTGTAGCATAGATTATGGCATTATATAAACAAGAAAGGGAACAATCACAGTTGACTCTTAGTAAGCATAAGTTCTGGTTATCTATTGCTGTGCAACAAATTAGTCCAGAACTTAGCAGCTTAAGACAGAAGTCACTTTTTATATCTCATGTTTTTGTGGGTCATGAGTTTGGGCATGGGTCAGCTGGGTGATTTTCCGCTCCATGGTGGTTCACCTGTGAACTTTCAGTGGCACTCAGGTGGCTGGCCAGGAAAATCCAAGATGGCTCCACTCACAAGCCTGGTTCTTGTGTGGGGATGACTGGAAGACTTGGCTCAGCTAGATCTACTGACCTATGCCTATAGGTGGCCTTTCCAGCATGGTGGACTTAGGGTAGTTGAACTTCTCACGTGGCAGCTCAGGGTCCAAAAGTAAATGATACAAAAGTCAAGAAGTATAAGTTTGCAGTCTCTTAATGCCTGGCCCTGGAAAATAGCAAAGCATCTCTTCTATCACATTCTATTACTCAAAGCAGTCACAGAGCCCACACATATTAAAGACAGGAAACAAAGACTTCACCTCTTGAGTAGGAGGAGTGTCAAAACATTTTGCAGCAATCTTTGATCTACCAAAGCCTACAATTCAACTCTACTAGACGGTAACTTTCTAGTTAGGATCTTTCAGCAGGCCATCTTGATTCACCAGGAAATCTAACAGAGGGAATGGAGAGTTTTGGTTTCTCCAAAACTTCAGGTAAATGGAGGTCTGTTAGGATAGATTCTACTGTAATTCCATTCGTTCTTTTTATTTCACATTATCCTAATTTTTATCACTCATGTTTCTGGCCAGATATTTAAAATCATGAAGGTGTAGTATAAAGGAATGAGCATCCATGTAAACAGAGCATAATTTTAAACACATTTACTTTAATCTCTACAAACCATATTCTTTTTGTCTAACTTTTAAACAAAACCTACAGTTAATTTTGCTGTGTTTTAAAGTTTTAAATACTTTTCTGATATGAAAAATTCCCAGATTGGGATGCTTGTGTAGATTATACATCGTAATAAATCATTGTGAAAAATACAGGCAGTCAGGTGTCAGAGATTCTATTCCTGCTTGAACCCTAAGAAATATTAACCATTTTCTCATTGGCTTTTTAGCACATCTGCTCCATTTAAAATTATGGTAGGGAGGTATGTAAGATTGAATTGATTGTCTCTTGGAGTTTACTGTGCTTCTTTCAAAACTTTGTTTTTCAGTAAAGGCAATTGCTCCTTGAGCAGTACTGGTTGTTCCACACCCACTAATTATCATACAGCCATTTAAAGTTGAAATGGTAATCAAACCAATGAAAGCCCAAGATTAGCTGCTTTCCTTCTTCATTCCTAGTGGAGAGATTCATCTGAATATCTATAAAGGATTTCGTGGTGCATTCTCTGGCAGATGCGGTAAAACAAATGCAATACAAACTTTTAAAATACAGCTTTGAATTTTAGGTTGAATTTTAAGTTGAACATATTTTAACTTTTACAATTTAATTATAGGAGGTAAGTGATCTTAAAGGATCGTTCTAGTTATGAATAGAATCTGAAGAATTGGATTTTATTATAGAAAGAAAAATATATTTTAAATGGTAAACTTTATACTTTTTGCCCATCAGAAGTTGATACTTCTACTAAAATTATTAAGAACTAAGTATATAATGATACTTCAGACAAATTCTCATTTAAGGAATGGCATACTGCATGACAGGTTGTGAGGCGTTAAGAGATAATTGCATGCCTAGAAGGTGCGGTGAATGATATGAGCAAAGGCCAAGAACATCCAGAGACCAAAATTCAGTCATTTCAGATATTGCTCCCTGGTGTGTGTTATTCTACTTAAAAATTGCATACTTGTGGGTTGTAACTTTAAAGGCCAGAAAAACCCAGCATGCTTGAATTAGTACTTTCATAATTTTTTCAAATGTGTTTAAACATTTACTAACCTAATAAAATTTATTCAATTCATAATTATAAATACTATCAGGGCTAGAATAAGAGAATGCACCAGATACCATTCTGGACTTTCCTTTTGAAATCCTCTTGATTGCCAGCAAAATAAAATGCATGTTATGAATCAAAGAAATGTAATATTATATCAAATAATCAAGTGTTTTTATATGTATTTTGTTATCTCTCTATATTTAAAATAACTCTCCTTTTGAAAGTTCTTTTTTAAGTCAACTGCAACTCCCTCTCACTTTTCCTGGATTCTATATGAGACCACAGTATTTCACAATAGACAACCAGGGAAATAATGAATAAGAGAGAGGAGAAAGAGAAGAGAAACATTTTAAGTTTTCTTCATTTGTGTTGAGTGAAATAAAATGTCTGCTATGCCCTCCCCTCGATTCTTTACTGGTCTAAGGATAGAACTGTTTCTGTGGGTGGAATTAATGTTAATTATCTATGCTCAAACACCCTTAGCAGCGGCTGCTATGAGCACCTCACTCCACTGCTGAAACATTAACAGGTAAGGGCAAGGGAGACAGACAATCACAAAATAAAAGTAACGTACCAATTCACAGTTACACCTATGATCAGGGCCTGGGTTTAAACCCTGGTTCCTAATTTTTAACTTTGTGGTCCTAGGAGTTTCTTAAACTCACGTGCCTTAGTTTTTCCATCTGCATCTGTAGAAGGATATTAATAGTATTTATCCTCTACATTTGTTATAAGGATTACATGAGCTAACATATGAAAGCAAAGTGCTTTGTAAACAACCAATCCAATTAAAAAGTGAGCCAAAGACCTTAACGGACATGCACCAAAGTAGATATACAGATGGCAATGAGCACATGAAAAGATGCTTCGCATCATATGTCGTCAGGGAAATACAAATTAAAACAAGAATGAGATACCATTATACACCTATTAGAATGGCCAAAATCCAAAACACTGACAACACTAAATGCTGATGAGGATGTGGAACAACAGGAGCTCTCATTCACTGCTGATGAGAATATAAAATTGTACAGCTACTTTGGAAAACAATTTGGTCGTTTCTCAAAAAACATACGCTTACCACACAATCTAGCAATCACACTCCTTGGTATTTACCTAAAGGAATTGAAAACTTATGTCCATACAAAGACCTGAACGTGGATGCTTATAGTAGCTTTATTCATAATTGCCAAAACTTGGAAGTGACCAAGATGTCTGTTAGTAGTAGGTGAATGGATAAATAGACTTCGGTACATCCAGACAATGGAATATTAGTCAGCACATAAAAGAAATGAGCTATCAAGCCATGAAATAACATGGAGGAAACTTAAATGCTTAAGGAAGGAAAAACTTAAAAGGAAACTTAAGTGAAAGAAGCCAATCTGAAGAGACTACATGTTGTTTGATTCCAACTATATGACATTCTGGAAAAGGCAAAGCTCTTAAGACAATAAAAAGATCACAGGTTGCCAGATGTTGTGGGGAGAGATGGATAAACAGGTGGAGCACAGAGAATTTTTAGGGCAGTGAAAATACTCCGTATGATACTATAATCACAGATACATGTCATTATACATTTGTCCAAACCCATAGAATGTAAACACCAAGAGTGAACTGTAATATGAACTATGGACTTTGAATGATAATAACGTCAGTGGAGGTTCATCAGGTGTAACAAATGTACCACTCTGGTGGGGGATTTGATAATGGGGGAGGCTATGCAGGTGCGGGGGCAGGAGGTATATGGGAAATCTCTGTACTTTCTGCTCAATTTTGCTGTGAACTTGAAACTAAAGTTAAAAAATAAAATAGGGGCCAGCCTGGTGGCACAGCGGTTAAGTTCACACGTTCCGCTTCTTGGCGGCCCGGGTTTCACCCATTCAGATCCTGGGTGCGGACATGGCACCTCTTGGAAAGCCATGCTGTGGTAGGCGTCCCACATATAAAGTAGAGGAAGATGGGCACGATGTTAGCTCAGGGCCAGCCTTCCTCAGCAAAAAGAGGAGGACTGACAGTAGTTAGCTCAGGGTTAATCTTCCTGAAAAAAATACAATACAATAAAATAAAGTGTATTAAAAGACTATAAAAATAAAGTTTATTAAAATTTGTTTAAAGATCTTTAGTATACATTTGTCTCCTTCACCTCCTGTTGCTTATATTTGCAGAGTTATTTTGTCATAAATGAGTGCTACATTTATTAAATAGTTTTGTTACAACTAAAAAAAGAAGTACTTTCTAAGGCTGCTGACCCTGAGTTAGCATTCAATACATATTAGATACTTTATTATTAACATGTTAATACTCTCAATTTATGAAATTTTAAAAATCATGAGATTTATATGAAATGTCTAGAAGAGGCAAATCAATGCAGACAGAAAGTAGATTAGTAGCTTCCAAGGTCTAGGAAGGCAAAGAATGGAGAATGACTGCTAATGGGTATGAGATTTCTTTTTCAAGTTGATGAAAATGTTTTCCATTAGTTAGTGGTGACAGCTGCACAACTCTGCAAATATACTAAATATCACTGAATGGTAAATTTTGAGAGTGCATTTTATGTATGTCAATTATAGCTCAATGAAAATATTATAAAATTAAGGATCAAGAGACCATATTTTGGAATAGTGATATTTTTATTTGTTTACAAAATACCTGCTATTTGTTAAGCACACTCTCTGCTATATGTAATATATGCATTTTTATACATTATATATATAATAACCTGTCCTATATATAATTTCTTATTGAAGCATTTATTATAAATAAACAAGAAACATATCAGATAATAAGTGCTTCACTGAGGATAAAATGAGATAGTGAGTGAATGGGTGGTTACTCTATTTTCAGAAGTGAAGAAAAGCTTTGCTGAGGAAGTGTGTCAGCTGAGATATGATTGTCTAGAATGAACCAGTCATGTAAAGACTGGGGAATAAAATTCCAGGAGGCGGGAATAGCTAGTAGAAAGACTCAGAAACATGACTAGTTTTGTGTGTTTAAGGAGGCCATGAAATACAGTGAGAAATGGGAGCGAGGTCTAGGGTCATAGTCAGCAAGTTAGCCTGGAAGGAGCCTTTCCAAGTTTTCTCGTATATGAAATAAATAATGATACCTAACATGGAAAATTGCTGTGACGTTCTAAAAATATATGAATAATACTTAGCATAGCTTCTAACACATGGTTGGAAGTAAATAAATATTACTACTCTATTAATTCGTCAATTGCATATAGACTGGCCCAATTATGGGTGTGGCAAATAAACAATAGGTTTAAAGCATTCACAGTGGTACCTTGGGGCTTCAGGAAAAACTACTCCTTAATCTGTGAGGAAAGAAACGATGAGTTTTCCACAGTAACAAAGAAGAGTTTATTTAATAGAAACAAATTGGTAATATCTTAATCATTTCTTTTAGATTGAAAATCTTGGGATATCAGATTTTTTCTAGTCTTCATATTAATTTGTTTTAGTGTCAGATTACATTTCCTTCCTTATTTTTTAAAGTTGGTATTTTTTTGTTCTGCATTATCTGTGGTTTTTTTTGCGTCTTCTTATTGTTCAAATTATCCAGATAAATGTGTACAAAGTTAGAAGGAGTTAACAGTGCAAAAAAGGAACTTTCTATCATTTGGTTAATTTTCTAAGAGGCTATATATAGATCATGGATATAGACACAATACAAGATACTACATAAAAGGGAAACATCAAAGACATTTTCTCTTTTATTAAAACCATCAACAATAAGGACTTTGACAATAGTTTTCTTGCAGAGGTTATCAACAGCCGTCTACTCTAAACATAGGAATAAAACAACTTCTAATTTTTGGACACTGTGTTATATTATTCTCTAGCTGTAGGAAGATAATATAATGCTCCAGTCAAAAGAATAAGCTTTGGAATAATCTAAATTTTCACTCACTTTCTAGCAGTGTGACATTAAACTAGTTGTTTAACTTTTCTAAGGCTCAATTTCCTTATACATAAAATTATTATAATAATTACTTTATAAGGTGCCATAAGAAAAGTATTTAGCATAGTTTCTGTGCTATCTAATATTAACATAACAGTCATCACTATCACTACCTTTCTCTTTGTAAAATCATGTTAATGACCAAAAAAAGATAATTCTAATAAAAGCTCGTTTATATTGTATTCTAGTTAATATACACATAAACATATAAAGAAAAAGTAAAACATCTCTTAAAAGACTCAGTAAACAAACATAAAAGTATTATTTTGAGTTATAAACCTAACCTTGATTATGATGATGATAAAAATAATCACTATTAGGTTACTTTTCTTATGACTAACTTCTATTTAGATAATTTTCCTCTATTGATATTTTAAAATATTTCATAGTTGAATTACTTGGAAATGACTATTTCGTATAATGTTCTCAATATTATATTGACCATTTGACTCCAATTTCTTTAGAAAAGTTGGGGCCCCCATCTCTTCCCTTCAACAATATTTGTGAGTTGACAAATATCAAGGGCTATGCTGTAGCATGCATAAGAGATGCAGAAAGATACTGTTTAAATTAGTACCATCAATTTTCCTTTTATATTTCCCAACCTCATATTTATTGAAATGCATTAAATTACCTCAGACATCTGAGGATACAGCATTCAATTTATAATAATCTTTATGGTTAACTTAATTCCATTAACCTTATCTGTGAAAGGTGGCAAATTAAGGAGTGCAGAACGCACTTTCATTTCTTTGGTGGATGCTGTGAACTATTTAGATGATCGCTCTGTGGTTGGTGGAGGGAGTGTCCAGGAATTAGTCAGTTATGTAAGAAGACAAACCTTTCCTTTGGTCTGTTTCGCACAAAAGCTCTCTGCTGTGCTGGATGACACTGCTTGAATCACTGCAATTCAGATGATGCGAAGTGAAAAATGACTAGTTGGCATTTTCACCAATTTAAAGGCCTAAATTTTCATTTTCTGACCAGACTCTGCCTTAGCGAAAGTAATCTTTAAGGACTATTTAGGCATTTCAGTCTGAAAAGTTTTATGTTCTTGCCATAAAAATGTGTGTGTGTGCAAATTTGCATATACAAAGTGAGATTTTAGGTACTAGTATTGGATAATTAAAAGTTGTCTTTCCATGGCAATAAATTAATTTTCTGTGTCACGAGTCCCTTTTTTGGGGTACATGCACTGTTTAAATGATACTCACTGTATGGATTTGGTGGATTTGCTGCTTGCTTGTTTTACTACTCAAGAGAGCAATTAAGTATATATAGAGTTTTTTCAACCTATCAAATTTTACTTGGATGTGATTGTAAAGGCAGTGAAAGCTGCGTCATGCAACCTATGAAAACTCTGACTAGTGGGTTTCTATCCAGTCTCCTTAGTAAAGTTTGCACAACTCTAGCTCTGCATTCATACTGAATATCACTGGGGCTCTTTAACTTATTTGAAGGCTTTTATGACTTCTGAAAAGCAGATATTTTAAATTTTTTAACTGTCATCCTATATGGCCACTCTCCATTTGTGCTCTTTATTTGTAGTATTAGTTTTGCATTTTGAGTGTACAAGTCAGCCCCTTTGGTTCATACACATAACAGCATATATGTTTGGAGAGAACCTCAGGAAATATGTAACCACTCATTTAAAATGTTTGACCAATAGCGAGGTCACACTGAGAATAATACTTAGAAGAATTGAGTTGAGTTTTAGGCTACTAAAATTTGCTATACTCTGCAACCTAGGGCTGTATTCCTGACTCCAACAGGTCTTCTAAGAAATCATGCTGTTAATCTGACAGTAGATAGGCAAATGAGAAAATGATGGACACAACCATATTATAAAAGGTAGGTTTTAGGTGCATGGATCTGAAGACAGACCAACTGCTCAGTTCAAATCACAGTGGTGCTATTTAATAACTATGACCTTGAACAAGTTTCTTAGCTTCTTTCTGCCCCTCTGTCTTTATTTTTCAAATGAGTAACGATGGCACTGACTTTTTAGGTTTGTGGGAGAGATTTATATTGGTTAAAAGGTATACAGCATGTAGTGGTATTGTATGATATTTTACAATTACTATCATCACTACCTAGGGGAAAAGACACCAATGTCTAGAGATAGATAAGTATCTCTAGTTACTGACATCAGTAATTTGAGATGGGAGAACCACCAGCAAATCAGAACTTGGAGATGTATGCAGTCTGTATGCCACAGCTAGTTTTTGTTTGATTTTTGTTTGTTTTTATTTGCCAAGTTTTCTTAATTCCTGTTGGAAAACCTTTTGGGGTCACTTCCATTAGTGTTTGCAGGATTGCTTACTTATCTCAGGGGAAAGTGCCCATTAGCAGTGCAGTGTAGTGGTTGTGTCAGGAAAATCTATTAAATGGAGTCCTGAGAGTTCGTCTCTATAATTGCATAAATGTATGTTTCTCAGGGGCAGTGTTGTATAAGTAAATGGATATAAATCATAGAGTGCTAACACTAGATGGGAACTGAAAAGCTGCGTGGTCCAGCCCCCTTATTTTATAGATGAGAACACTGAGGCTCAGAAAATGGAGCGACTCATCCAAGGTCAAGGTAGTTGTCGTCTGGGATGAGGAAAATATCCAAACGTCTGCATAAATCCTAGGTTATTTTCACTGAAATTTAACGTCTAAATTAGTGTCTAAAAGAGTCCATTTAAAATAGCAACATTGTCTTCCACCCCAACATCTTTACGCTATTCAGAAAAACCTAGAAATCATGCTGGAAACCCATCCCTTCTTCCCTCAATCTCTGATTAAGACAAAAGCTTAAATCACACACTCTGCCATACAAAAGCAATCTAAAATATTGAGACTCACATGTGTAATATTACAAGTAAATCACCTACTTACCATGTATACTGCCAACATGTTTGCTGGGCAAACCTACTTAAAATTCATAGACATTAAACAACATTTCAGGACACCATCCCAAGACCTAATTAATGAAGTGAACTGACCTCTGACTGAAGAATGTATCCATGATGCTTTCAGTACAGAACAATAGCTCTTAACTATTGATAGCAGACACGTGAAATACAAGGCTCTCATTCTTCCCTTTCAAAAGTCGAACAGAACCACTGTCCCTTAAAGCTGATAGGCACGGGAAGAAGCTGGGAGGCCAAAGGTTCCCATTCATACAAAGTATGTGCTTCTCTAATGGCTATTTTCTTCCAACTCGGACTAGATATTTTATGTGGGAAGGAGGCTGCATGTGATTTCGTGAGTAAGCGAGAGAAACACAATGAGGGATGATACTGTCCCTTTAGTTGTCAGCCTCCCAAATGGGAAACAAACAGCAGAAGGATAAATGTAGCAGAAAGCAGAGGTGAGAAAGGGAACAGTTAGATATGGGAAACATCAAAGAACAAGAAATAGCAACAAACCGATGCCAGAAGCCAGCAAGAAAAGGGGAAATGTTATGAGTACCAGTAAAAATGCTGAAGAACAGCTATAAAGAGGGAGAAAATGCTCACAAAGGAGACCTTGAAATGACAATAATCCATTCCAGGATGAAAAAAAAGGAAAGCTTAGTACATTTCTCCAAGGCAAAAAAGTACATTTTTTTCTTAGAAAAAGTAAGTAAAACGAAGATAAAATGGATTGGAGAATGGAGGGGAAAAGAATAAAAGTAGATGTATACAGAAAGAGGTAGCCAAGGCTATGAGTAATGCCCCATCATTTCAGCTGGTGAGTTGTGCTGATATATAGCATGTTCCTGGGAACTAGCCTGCAATGCTGGGAATTAGGGATAGGAGAATGCTGTTGTTGAGAGAACATCAATTAACTAATTCCAAATGAAAGTTTGGCTGCCAATAAATAGCTGAGTGATCAGACCAAGTCACCTCTATCTGATGTTTCTCCCTGTCAAATAGGTAATGGTAAGATTTATTCTATTTAGCTCTTTAGGGGACTTTAATAAAGAGGTACTGGATTAATGCAAATATAAATGGAGGCAAAATAGCATAAATGTTTAAGAATATAGGTGGTTAAAAGGGCAGACTCAAAGCCAAATTTTCTGGGGTTGAAATCTAACTCCTTTTCATCTTATCTCTGTAGCCTTGGGCAGGTCAATTAACCTCTTGTCCTCAGTTTCTTCAGTTGTAAAATAGTTAATAATAACACCTACCTCCTAGGGTTACTGTGAGGAGTAAGTAAGCTAATAAATGAAAATGACTTAGAATAGTACCTATAACGTATTAAGGACAATCTTAACGATTTTCATTGTGTTGATGCTTTGGAAATAAACCCTCTATACGAATGTAACATACTGCATTCATTAACGGTACTACATAGGAATTAGAATTATTGATGTTGATAAAAAGTCCTATCTGACATCATCTTCTGTTCTGTCATTCATTTTCTCTTCTTCCTCATGGCTACACCTTTTCAGTTCTCTGTCTCTCTTAGTTCATTGCAAAAGAAAGTCATTTCTCATTTGCTGAATATATATTATTCAGCAAGCAATTATTGAGCACTTACTGTATGCAGGCACTGCCAGAAATATAAAGAGGTTTAAGGCACAATTTTTCCCCTGAAAGACATAAATCCAGCAAAAAAAGCAATTCATAAAAAATAATAAGAAATGCTATGATTACATTTATAAGCAAGGTTATTTCACCTGGGCTTACCTGGATGCTAAGGGCAGACATACTAAAAATATTAAAATAATAATTGAGTTTCGATGCTACTATACTACCTCAAACTTTGTTATCTCACATCTCACTTGTTAGTTTGTCTTTTGCTAGTGAAATTTGGGGCTGGAATCTCACTTTTCCTCACTCCTCCCCTACTGCTGCTAAAGAAAACAACTTTAGGGACCGTCCCCGTTGCCGAGTGGTTAACTGCGCGCTCCGCTTCAGCGGTCCAGGGTTTCGCCGGTTCGGATCCTCGCCGTGGACATGGCCCCGTTCATCAGGCCATGCTGAGGCGGCATCCCAAATGCCACAACTAGAAGGACCCACAGCTAAAATATACAACTATGTACTGGGGGGATCTGGGGAGTAAAGGGAAAAATAAAATCTTAAATAAAAGGAAACAGCTTTATTTTATACTTAGACACTTCTGATGACGTTGTCTCAGAATCTCATTCTATCAGACTAACAGTTCTCATACTAAGTTAAAGTGGTCGGAAAACATAGCACACTTATACGTATCTTTTATTTCCCTTGCTGCTAGCCTGTTTTATTCTGATAGTCTTGAGAGAGAACTGAAAAATAGCATTAACCTTATTTCTTAGGAACTTCAAGAAAGGAGGAAGCAATCTCCCAGCACAGTCAATTCCTATAAATGATGAGGCTCAGAATTATAATAAAGATATTTCTACAGGGACATGTATTTTCCTTAAGTGGTACAATTTTAATATGTGAGCACTTGGAAATTCTTATTCTTAATGAAATACAACAGTTGCAGAACCATGTCTACTATTTCACAGGCAACATTCTGCTTCTGATGCCAGTAGTTCTTGTTTTTAGCCCCCAAGCGTGGTTCCCTTACTTATGTGTGCATTTTACCAGCGTAATCTTCAGTAAACATTTTGCATATTTTGAGGAACCAGAATTGTTTTTGTTTTCTACAATAGAAAGTAATGCATGCTCACTGTCCAAAGTAGAATACAGAAAAACACACTGAAAGTAATAGTTGCCCATAATTTTATGATTCAGGAATAAACAGTGTTAGCTGTTTGCTACATACATTCCTTTTGAGAACTATATAATGATAACTAACATTTATTGAGCATTTTATATGCACCAGGCAGTTTCAATGACTTTATGTGTTAAATATTACCCATTTATGCCTCACAACAATTTTATGATATAACTACTACTATTATGCCATTTTTAAAACGAGGAAATCGGTGCAATAACAAGGTTGCAATAACTTGTTCATGATCACCGTGCCAGTATGAAATGGAGCCAAGATTCTAACCAGACAGTCAGGCTCAGAGCCCAGGTTCTAAAATACTAAGAAATAATGCCTTTTTAGTATTATAACATACATACAATTTTGTAAGATGCTTTATTTAATATACCATATATTTTTCCAACATCTTTAAACATTCTGTAAGAATATAACTTTCTTATGGGCTGCCTATAAATCTGTCAATTGGACATACCAGAATTATTTTAATTTCTATTTGATGGATATGTAGTTTGCTTCCAACTTTTCACTATGGAAATAATCTAGCATACTTGACAAAAATTCTGGGCAGGTGTACAAGTTTTGAGCGACTTTACTATTTAAATAAGCAGGTCTTGGACATCAGTGGTGTACATATCAATATGAAACATGCAGTAAATATTTGCCATGCTATAACTATGTTCCAAGAAAAGTGCTAGCAGGCAATAGGGAGTAGAAAGCTGTGAAGCCAGTCTTTTTATTCCTAAATATCATCTAACCTAATGGAGAGTGATCCCTGTGAAACAGTGCATTTCACTAGAAGCCAGATTGGTGTGTTGAGGAATGAATGGCAGGCGATGAAATTTTGACAATGGTTGGAAACTATCCTATCAAGGGTTATAGTTATAGTAACCAGGTTAGGTGATGTGAGGAGACTCATGTTTTAAGAAGACACATATGACAGCATTATAGACATGCGGGGATTTGTAAAGACCTACTTAACTGGATTTGTTTTACCATTTCTAGGGATTGCATGATGTTAAATATCATATATTACATTATCCTTGTCTAGGTGATGTAATTTATGGGTATGCCATTAACCGAATGCTGACTATAAGTAGAAGAATCAGTTCTGTTGCCTAAAAGTCTTGGATATAAATTAATGTGTTTAACAAGTAGCTTTTCCCAGGAGTTGGAAGTATTGAAGTTTTGGATGTTCTAGGAAATTTCCAAATAATCTCAGTTCCAAGTGGTAAGCAGACCATTCTCTGAGACTGGATCTTCTGCAGTATGTTTGTGGTCTTTTTTATTTTACTCCAAGACCTTGGCATGCCTCTAGGGTTTACTGACTAGCATTTAATTGAAAGCTGACTGAGTTATATATATACCTCCTATAGTTGATGGGTTTTGTTGCCAGAAATATCGTTTTGCTTATCAGTGGGGAAGGTTTTTGCTTCTACTGCTGGATTTAAAGTTGTCCCTCAAGATGCTATTACTCAGTTCATTGAGAAAAGCTTAAAGCTAAGGGAGGATAGATCTGAGCTGTGTTTGATGAAGCAGGCTGGGTGAAATAACACCTCTCAAGTTGGCTCAAGTTCTTCCAGATGTTCACATTTATATCAAAACTTAACACTTGGAGATATTCCATGTGATGAGATTTCTGTAGAAAAATTCTTTATATACAATTCCAATTCTAGAATGATTTTTTGGTCATTAGATGTGAAAATTAACACTGATCATCCACAAAATCAACCAGCTAGATTTTCATCCCATTTGACCTCTAAAGGCAAATACTTCTGTGACATTGAGTGTATCATTATCTACTTTTTTGTTCAAACTTTCTGTAACTCCATGGGAAAGACATGGAATCAAAGGAAAAGAACACTATTAAAAACCAAAGGAGTCATGAAGAATTGTGCTCAAAATCAAAGGTAAACATAGACATATACTCACCACTGTGATGTGATTATAGAAACTGTAAAGATGCTGGCTGAAGAGATGCAAAGGACTTGGCTTTCCATGAACTTAATGACTGAAACTAAAGTTCCTCCCTAGGAGATAGGCTGAAATCATAGCACAGTTTGAATAAAAGTATACCTTTCCAAGGTTACTGCAGAACAATTATGGCTGGGATCCTTCACTCTTGTAGAGAAAGCTCTATAACCTCTTATTTTAAACTGACTTCCATTGAGCAATAATGCCTCCCAGCTTGCACTTTCAGGCCTGTATTGGGTAATGTGTTTACAGGCTGGTCTCATTTTTCTTTTTGTAATAGGAGATGGGTAGCTTACTGCTACTTGGAAGCGACTTCAGGGAACACGATTTTCAAGGTGGTAGTTTAAAAAATGTGATTATTGGGAATAACAACTCCAGAGACAAAGATTTAATGGGATTACTTCCAATTTATTCAGTACATCACCAGGTTATTGAAGTTCTAGTTTTAGATCTGTGCATTCAGAGTCCACATTGTTCCCTGATGTATTGTATATTTAGGTTCTTACTACCATATGTAGGTTTTAAGTTTGCCTCAAACTCTCCGTAGGAGCTTAACCTATCAGAACAATTATCGCAGCCGGATCTTTGGCAGCTCTACTCCTTGCTTACTTACCACTACTCTTTCTTTCAAATCAAGATATGGAAAACATACACTACTAAAAGGAGGAAAACCCATCTCCAACACCATTATTGTGTTTTCCAGTTCAGAAGCTTATTTTGTATGCATCATTTGATTTAATTTCCTCCAAAGCCTTGGGAAAGGTGAGATTTTATCATCTTATTATTGTTGTTGATAAATAGCAGCTACTATTTATTTAGCACTGACTCTACATCAGGAGCTGTGCTAAACACCTTGTAGTTGATCCAAACAATACTCTTAGGAAGCTGGAATTAATATTATGCCCATTTTACAGATGATGAAATCATGGCTTAAATGACATGCCCAGTTTACACAACTAGTGTGTAGCAGAATTGTATTGCCATGCTGTTTTGTAGATGGACACTAGTGATGCCAACAGTTTAAATAGGCTGCCCCAGGTTTAGTTCCTAATGCCTTCCAACTGCAACCCCAATGCTTATATGGTACTCTGAGAAGTAGACGAAGGAGCAACCCCACCCTGGCCCACAGGAGGACCAATTTTTTAAGAAAGCACACTTTTTTCCAGTTTGTGCTTTATGCCAGTGTCACAAGGATGGGTGAGTGGAGTGTGGGTATGGACTTCAACCCCTCCTCATCCCCCTTGATCAAGCACCTTTGTGCAAAGCACAATACCCAGAGCCATAAGCAGTAGCCCTGGCTGTCCTCATTGAAACTAAAAACTGGGCATTCCAAAATAATGTTAAGGGAAATATCCAAAAGAATTTTCTATGAGTATGTGCTCTTAGAAGCTGTAGGAAGTAAAATATGTACTCCACTAATTACGTTTCTAATATGCTCACATTTTCCCTTCGCTGCCAACAAAAATGTTTAACAAGATATAATCTGACAACACTCATGCTAAAACTCCCTGAAGCCAAAATGTGTCACTAGTCAAAATGACCCTCATCTTCACAAGCCCTTGAAGAGGAGTTGAGGATCATTTATAAAGTGGATTTAACCACAGGGTGATACATTGTGCTACAGTTATGCTAGTGAGCTTGGGGATTATTTTTTGTTTTTATTTTAATTTACCACTGTATCCCTTTTCAAAATCAATTACTTTTAACTACATAGCTACCCTGGGCATAAAGCAAATGTCCTATAACTTGGATATGCTTTCCACTAAAGTACTGACAAAGTAATAGATTTAATGTGCACCTAACTATAATAAGCAAATAAAAAATAGCATGAGTGTGTAATGAGGACACTGGTAATCACAAAAGAGTTTTACAAAAATGTCTGTGACTGGGGATGTTCTGGTTTGAGAGGCTCAGGAATTTTTAGCTTGGAAGATGTCAAACCGGGAAATTTTCATGAGAACACACAGCTGATTGATTTGAAGGAGCACGGTCTAGGGAGTAGTTCTCAAACTTACATATCAATCACCTGGGGAACTCTGTAAACGTGCAAAGGCCCAAGCCATATCCCTGCTTTAAGGAACTTAGGCCTCTGTGTTCTGTAGTAACTCTTCAGTTGATTCTGATGCACACCTAATTTGAGAACAAGTGGTCTGTAGGCACAGATTCTCACACTTGGCTACACAGTAGAATCACTGGAGTCTCCCACCTAGAAATTCTGATTTTATTGATATTAAGTGCAGTTTGGGCATTGGGAGGTTTAGAACCTCTTCAGGTGATTCTAATATTAGCAAACTTTGAGAACCCTTAGTCTAAGGCCTTGCTACCCATTGTGTGGTCCAAAGACCAGCAGCTGCAGCCGCAGCCACAACATCTGAGAGTGTGTTGGAACTACAGAATCTCAGGTCTCACCTAGAATTATTGAATCAGAATCCACCATTTACCAAGTTACCCAGGTGATTTGCATGCATATTAATCTTTGAGACATACGGGGCTAGGGAGTCAGAGCTGAATTTTTAGCCATTTCTAATTAGCTAGGTGATTCTGAGAAACCTCTCTAAGCTAGTTTCCTCACCTGTAAAATGGGCATAATGATAACCACGTCAGTCTTGCAGGCTTGCTGGAGAGATTCTTGAATTGCAATACCGGAAACCCTTAGCTTAATTCCTGGATCAGTGAAGATACTCACAAAACATTAAGTCCCTCTTAATGGACAGAGTTGTTGTGAACTTTTTCAGCACCAGTGGACAGAGGGCAAATGAAGCAAAACATTGTCAGTGACGGCCATCACAGGCAATCCCCTATTTGTCGTATTAGTGAAGGTTCTTTGTAGATGTGAATTCAAGGTGGTTTTCATTAATTCAAAAGAATAAATGCTTCTCAGATGCAAGCGTTTTCTTCTAAAAGGATACATTATCAGAAAGCAGTTCTTAGCTGCAATGTCCTTGAAGTTACCTTGTTCACCCTGCATTGTGCGATTGTGATCAACTTAATCATACAATGCCACCTATTCATACTGCTATCTTGTTTTCCCTTTTAGATCTTAATTCGTTATTTCCCTCCTCCCTGGCCAAGAGCTTATTTCTTTATAGAAACTCATATTTAGGGCTCCTTTTATTCTCTTGAAGTCATTACTGTAATTATTTTTTTTCTTAATTTCTCTAACTTTTGCCCCACAAAATATTTTCTCATTATTCCGGTTCTGCTCCCTGAATTAAGACATGGAACTGACTTGTTCAGAAAGTTTACATCTGATTGAGAGGGCATGACAATACTTTCTTTGCGGTATAATCATTTTCACATTAAGAGGAAAGTAGAAATTTCTAATGGGATACCACAGAAGAAATACCCTCAACTAATCTTTCTAAGCAGGACGACAATGAGTAATGATTACAGTTAATGAAGTTAGGCAACCTCCATTTCCATTCACTTAGCAGCACTGCTAATTATATACTCATTCTACAAGGTTTCTTTAGTTGTGTAATTTTGGATGCAGTGCTCTTTGTAGGCAAGGGGATGCCATACGATTAATGAGCTTTTTCCCACCAACACCTCCTGTTCTCTCCAAATGAAATTTCCACGTCTGAAAATTAAGAGTAGGGAAAAGAGCAAGGGAAAAAAACCAGTCACCTTTTTTTTCCCCCAGCACAGCACATGTTTATAATTGCAGAATATTTTATGGTAAAGAAAACAGAAGCATTTAATTTCTTTTGGAGCCTTGGGAAAGTGTGGCTTATTTAAAAATGAAATAAGTACAGAACTTGTCTTTTTAAAATATAAATGGCAATGACAATGTCACTTTGTATTATATGTTCTTGTTCAGTTTAAATAAACATGTATTGTGCACTTACTGTTTGCCTGGCCCTGAGTCTACTAAGTGAAAAAGACGTAAGCCCTAACTCTGCTTCCAAGTTTCTTTACATGGTCTTCAATCGTTTTAATAACTTACTCTTTAAAGAAAGCTGAGAGAACTGTAGCTCTACTTGGGTATATTGTTAATGAAGCACTTGAAAAAAATTAGTTTATGTGCTTTGATCAGATGGGGATTGACATACTTAAGAGTTTTATTTTTAATCTGAAAATCCACTTCAGTCTTATGCTCTGGGTAAACAGTCATTACACAAGGCTGGTACAATTCTGCACTTTCAAGAAGCAGGAGTCAATGTTGAACTTCAAATATAATCTCAAGTAAGTTATTCATATTATTCCTTTTATTTAAAGAAAATCAGAGTTTACATGGATGGATTTTTGCTTCAATCTTCCATAATCTCCATTTGCTTTAAGAATTGTGCATTGAGGCTTGTATTTAGTTTAAGATTGTTTCAGGTTTTAGAATTGATTTTTAAAGATATATCTGGAGGAAGATATTTGGATGTCAAGCACTTTTACTTTTATATTTTCACAGGAAGTTCAAATGTGTTTTGAGCAGCACTGGACGTTTTAGAGGGGTTATTTTGCTCAGGGCATCATACAGGCGCACAACTTTACAGGTCCACTTTCTTCTTTATGCGTCCTCCTTTCTGCTTCTCTTTCATAACATCAGTTTGCATAAATGAGTGCACTGTCGAGTTCACATGAAGACTAGACAAAAATACAGGTGTCCTCATAATAATCAGCTCCTTTAATTCTCCTCTCTGGTTTATGCTTCAGTCTCATAAAAATCCTATATAAAGCAGGCGGCACAGTTATTACTAGAGGAACTGAGGTTACTGATTAGAAGGGAACGTAATCAGGTAGATTGAGCCTGTGAGGGAAGAAACCATTGCTGTGAGAGGGGAGTGTTTGCAAAACGCTCTCTCTGAATCTGTGAAGAACACCTCACTTTTCACGGCAACCGGAGTGGAAGAAACAGGTGCAAAAAGATTGTGCGTTTGTCTGCTTTTGTGAAGCTAGTCAGAGATTATGTACCTGCTTTATCTGTGCTTGGCTATGACTCTACCTCCAGGTTTATCAGACCCCATAGAATGTGTAAGAGAAAAGTACCAACAGGGAAACCAGCAAAAAGCTTTCCTATGAAGGTGTAGCAAGCCACCGCAGAATTTGAAATGTCTGAGGTCTCATCTGGTGAGTAAAAGCTGCAGATAAATGCAACAGCCATTCAGAAGGATGATAAATGCCACAAGCATTCGGAATCAGGCTTCCCCAAAGGTGACTCCTTTGGTCAATTTGCAATCTCTGGGATGAATTTGGCTCACTCCTATTCCATATGCTCTCTCTAAAAGTTAAGATGGGGCTTTTGTTATGAGGAAGGGAGGGAAGGGGTTTGACATCAACGAGCTATAGGATGATGCAAATCACTGAAATGAGACGGAACTCAGATTCTACTTTTCGGGTTATGGCTTTTATGAACTTTGTCTTCAGGAATCGAAAATTATTTCTGGCATGAAGAAACAAGAAAAGCAATTAACAACCCAGACCTTAAACAGTAAACAATAATATTTCTACTTCAAATTAAATTTCTAAGGTCCTAGACTAAATCCATAAACTTATTAGAAATCTAATGTGAACAATTTTTGTCTTAACAGAAATACCTATGTGATATACGTATAGTTTCAAGGATTTTTTAATAAAAGAGAAGGAGAATAATAAGAATTGTTGTGAATAGTAATTTAGACATGATCAGACATGCACAACTTATTAGGAAGCAAACTAGGCCACTGGTTATAAACAATAATTCCAAGCTGCCTAATTACCTGAAATATTTAAGAATGATTTTAAAGAGTAAACATTTATTGTTAAATGCTAGCTTTTAAATAAAGTAAAAAGATGTAGTGATTAATCATGTTATCTTTTTTTTAATTATAGGATGTCCTAAAATTCTAAATTAGCAAAGATTTATTGCCGGTGTATACAAACTGTATATTGAAAGAACATTAATTCATAAATTATGGATTTTTATTCAAATTCAAATCTTCTGACTTCGACAATTTTTCTATCATTAGGAAGGAAGATGGCTAGTTTTTTGGGGGAGGGCAGAGCTAAAGAAGTTGAGATTAAATAAACCTTTTAGAAATTATGTATATATACGTATTAGGAAAAATGACACCCAAAGTTAAAAGTATGTTTGGATCACAAGCTGTCCCATAACTTGATTGTAAGAAAGGCTATCCACTTTTGCAAGTCTTATCTCTTATTTGCTCTGAACTAAATGGTTGCCATTTCCCTCATATATTACCTTTTACTAATCTCCTTCTAAATATTTTTTTATTTTTATATTTGGATTTTATTCATCAGACAGATTGTCCTGGAAGTACAGAGGCCAGTTAATGGTTTATGAGTTCAAGCTGAGCCGAATATAACTAAGCTCTGTCTTGCTTGACATTTCATCAAAAGCTGTGTTGATTTGCAATGTTTACCGACCTATTCATTGAACCCTCACAGCTTGAACTATGCCACCAAGCTTGCTGACATTGCTGAGATTATCTCTAAATGCACGTACAAATGGAGGAGGAAATAGAGAAACAGAAAAATAAGTTAAAAACAATCCTTGACCTACTTAATAAATTATGCTTATATAGTCCTTGATTTATTTATTTGATTGTTTCCCTCAAAGCCCCATGACAATTTTTCTCCTTTGATCTTCACGAAAACTCTGGAAGAAGATAGACTAGAGCTGTAGTCCTCGGCCTTGAGTGGGCATCAGAATACCCTGGAGAGCTTGTTAAAATACAGCTTGCCAGGTCCGGCCCCCAGAGTTTCTGATTCAGTCCTTCTGATGTGTGGCCCAAGAATTTGCATTTCTAAAAAGTTCCTCAGGAGATGCTGATGCTGCTGGTGTGGGGACCACACTTTGAGAACCACTAACAAGATGAGAAGATTCTCATTTATGAATCAGTATCACCAAGATTCAGGTAGATTAAGAATTTGTCTCATGAGAATTTATCCAGTTGGAAGACATTCTAGGCAGAGGAAATAGACTCATGGGAAATTGGGAGAATTGTGAATTGCCAAGGATGGCTGGGTTATCCAAGTTTGGTGGGAGATAAAAGGGTAAAGAAAAAGATGTGCTTTCTGAGAGTTTTCCTTTTTGATGAAAGGACAAAAGACTTATGAAATTAACTAATGCAATGAGAACTGTAGGGGCTTCAAGAGGTAGTCAATGGATTGAGATTTATGTGTCAAGTAAATATTAAGGGCTCAATAAACTTCTTGTTGTATGAATTTAAAAAAGAATTTGGCTCATGTTCATCATTAGAAACAAAATACTTATTTTCTGTCTCTTACTCTAGTTACCTGGGTTCTCTTTATACATTGTTTAGAGAAGTTTTCCACTGCACAAGAAAATAAACACAGATCCCTCACAAAATGGAAGCATTTGTTAAATTAATATTTAATGTTAAAATATTGAGTATTTTGGGAAATTATTCTGCAGAAAATAGCACAATTACTAAAGGAAACAGCTGGTCATTAGTACTCAAATATGTAATGTAAAGAGTCAATTTTTAATTATTCTTTTGATTCTGATTCCCTGAGATACCTCCCTAAGTAAGGATATAGTCTGTGATATTTTTAACAAAAAGAAAGCATGATCCATGTTTTATCAGCACTTGAGTCTATATCGTACATCAAAGCCTTCCCTTTTAGGTTAGTAAAAATAAGATGTTTTTCCAACTCACTTTACTGAAGCCACAGTTTGGAAACTTAAACCGTAACAAAAATGTATATTTTACTTAATTATAATGCCTAATAAAAATTAAAACATATCTTTTAAGATACTAATAACTAAATTGAAGCATTTGAAAAATTGTAACCTTCACTATTTTTGTAAGTTATATGCTCACTTGTTATGGTCCATTTCTTTCAGGAAATTTTAAGATTTGATATATTCTAATGGGGTACAACATTTAGATTAAATGTATAATATGGATAATTGACTTTTAATGGAATTTAACCCAGATGTTTGTACCTTAGAGTTGGGAGTGGGTAGGCCTGTAAGGAAGCAGAGATTTTTATTACAATCATTTTCTCAATTTTCTTGAGTAAATATATCAAGAAAGTAGATATTTTCATTTATTTTACTTTTACAGTGTATTCTTTTGTCTATGTAAGACAAAAAATGTCTTACCTATCGCATGCTGCCTATAGGCTTCAGAAATCTTGAGAGTTCTGATAGCATTTTCATGTTATTTTAATTCATATGCTTCTAAGTTGATGAAATGAAGGTAATGCTTTGAAAGCAAATGTACCACATTTCTCATGTTTAAATAATGTATCAAATGATTTCTTTTGGGTTGGCTCACTTATCAGTTTAGTATTTTTCACTTTCCCTTTCATGATTAAAGCAACTCAAAAATACTAAAATGGATAATATTTATGATGATAAATTATGGTGTTATTATGAAAATAAAACTGTCTTTAATGGCGTTTCGTAGTACAAATTTGAGAAAAAGGACTAACGCTGTACTAGGTCTCTCATATCTCTTGGCTTTCATCACTGACTCCTTAGCACTTAATACCTGCCTGGAATGTAACGAGCATTCAATAAACTAGCTGAATGAGTGAATGAATGAATCCTACAGACAAATTTGCCTAGGACAAAAAAGAAGAGATATTTTATTTCGAATTTTAATGCTGTTTGTTTTGGTCCAAATGAACAATATCTATGATATTTTGTTCTGATAGCTATTTGGTCATTAATTGGATGTAAGAACAAAAGGCATTTGGTTTTTTGTTTTTATTATTAGTATTGGATTTCTTTCACAAACTCATTTGAGTCTTTCAGGATACAATCATCTATTCACCTTTTCAGTTTTCTGATTCCTTATGGTCAGGCCAAAATCGTATCTCTTCAATCAAACACACGCGCACGCACGCGCGCGTGCACGCACACACACACACACACACACACACACACATACACACACACACAGAGTCCATGTAGTTTGTTTTGGGCCAGCATTTGAAATTGAAATGGTTGTTGGAGGAAGCAAAAATCTGAAATAGATGGATTTTTTACCAGTCAATCAGAACTCACTCTCTCTGTTTTAGGAAAGGTGTTGGGAATATGGTTAAGAGAGGGAGAGGAAGAGAAATGAAAGAGTTGGAAGGCAGTCACCACCTTTTTGTACCTTCTTAGGCAGCTTTACAGGTGCCATAAGCAGAAAAAGGGTTCTGCTTTGCTTTATTCCACATTCAAGACTCAAGCTGAGATTGAACATGAACCTGTGAAAAAGTTCTTTTAAATTAAACTTAAGTCACTTGAAAATACAATATGTAAGGTTTTTTGGGGTTTTTTTTTTTAAAGTGAAGAGTTCGATCCTGTCTACATAATGAATTGTGACTAAGAGATGCTGAAGTTATCACAAAATTATCAGAAAATCTAGATAAATCTCTTTCCTAAAAAAAAAATGAGCATCAATTGTGTCTAACACAGCCCTTTGGAAAAAAAGAAAGGAGGAGAAATCTTGCTATATATTTAAAGATAATGAAATTATCTATTGTGGCTAGCTGCATTAGATTATTTGACTTAAATTTTTGATACAAACAATTTCAGTGTGAATTAAAAGTATATGTTGAGTATGTGCCTTACTATAGAGAGTATCATTTGTCCAACAGATTATATTATTTAACCACCTTTGGAATCGTAATTGTTAATCATAAACTAAACCAAACCAAAAATAAAGTATACCACATGTGAAGTCATTCCAATGAATAAAACAATTTCTGTGTGAACTAGCCTGCTGTTCAAATTTGTTTATAGTTATGCTTCAAATACTATTTATCAAAATACTGACAGACTCCTGCAAGGACAATTTTGAAACACTTACCTTGAAGATTTCTAGGACCCTGGAAATATTTCTATTGGCTTTAAAATAACCACAAAACAACAATAAAAAATACTTGTACTCAAGGCCATATATAGCACAAATAAAAAGAGATTTTGTAGAGCAGATTTTGAAACATAAATAGCTTTTGTGGTTCAGCAATTTCCAATTATCCTGTTTTTAAAAGTCCACAAATTTCTAAAAAATTGAGTATTGAGTAGAGATTATAAAATTCAACAGATATTGGCTTATATTTGAAAATTTTGGAACCAGTGAGGAGGTGGTACAAGTTGATAATGGCAATGTGATGTCAAGGTATTACAATTCATTTTAATGCTATTAACCAACTGAAAAATGTATAAAACATTCTTACACATTTTAGTAGACCAATAAAAAGTTTGCAAATAGCATCCCCAAAATGAACTGAAGAATTTGGGGGTTTTATTTTCCAGTCTTCAAATAAGGGAGGTTGGACTAGATGATGTATAAGGTCCCTCATGTAGCTCTTAACATTAACTCCTTTAAAGAGTGTTTCAGTAGAGGAGAGAAATAAACAAGGTCCTAAAGGGGAAAGAAGAGTAGATGTTGCTGATGCTCTGCCACGTATCTCCTTCCTGACCTGAGTTCAGTGCAGTTCCTCGCTCTCCCCCCTCAAGAGTTCCTATCTCTTTCTCCGCTGCTCTACCTGAGGGCTTACTCCAGCACCATGAGAGCTTGTTTTGCTGCAAACAGTTGCAGCTGTAAGCTAGAAATATTGAGGGGGGGAGGAGTGTGTGTTAAAGAGGCGATGTCACTAGGAGTAACCTTTAACCAGTAGGGGATGGGAGTCTTTAGAAAAAACACCCCAGCCTTCTCATCCTCTGGCAGGACAGTTCTGAGGCATGTTCCCCACTGTTCAATGCTCAGTCCAGCGAGTTTGAACCCAGTTGCCCCCAGCAGTAATGTGCTTATTAACACATCCTGTATTGCCTCCTCTCTCTTCCTAATCTCACTTTCTCCACCCTCTCACTTGTACTTTCTGAAATCAATTGCTAGATAACCTACCTGCCCCCTAATCCCTCAGCTTGCTGTCTGTTTGGGGAGAATTTAAATTAACACAGAGTGTCAGAAAGAAATTATTTCATGTGCTTTAAAAAAAGAGGGCAAGGGCACTTAAGATGATAGAGTGAAGGAGGGGGAGAGACTTCAGACTTGATGACTTTGCTCTGTTTAGCAACTAAAGAACAGTCATCCATCAAGATGAGGCAGGAGGTGGAGAGGAAGGAAACAGTTTGTGAACCTGAAAAGCAGTGGGAAAGTTTAGAGGAGCTGCTCTATGAAATGTGCCAGACTGTCGCAAAACATGAATAAAAGGCTCATGGAGCAGCAGAGGAAGTAGATGATATCATTCATATCTTTTGATTCCATCCTAATCTAAGTTATCCTTGGACATGGCAATACCCACCCCCAACCTGTCTTTGCCTCCTGTGCTTTTGACCATTCTCTCGCTCCATTCTCCACGTAGCATCCAGAGTGATGTTTGAAAAATGTGAACCAGGTTGTGTTTCTCTCTGGTTAAAGAGGATTATTGTTCTGATTCAATTCTTTCCTCTTCCTTCTATGCAGTCTCACTGAGCTTCAGCCACACTGACCTGCTCTCATTTCTCAAATGCCAGACTCATTTCTGGTATTGCTTCTGCCTGAAATGCTCTCCTCATCCAACCCCTATCTGCTTTGATTCCTGCTGAAGATACAGTAACAAACATAGTGTCAGGCACGGTGTCTTAGCTTAATATATATTTGCTGAATACATTAATGAAAAGGGAAGAGTAGAGCCAGCCTGATGGCCTAGTGGTTAAAATTCAGTGTACTCTGCTTTGGTGGCCCAGGTTCGGTTCCCAGTTGTGGAACCACACCACCCGTCTGTCAGTTGCCATGCAGTGGCAGAAGTTCACATAGAAGAACCAGGAGAACTTACAACTAGTATATACAACCATTCACTGGGGCTCTGGGGAGGAAAAAAGGAAGTTTGGCAACAGATGTTAGCTTAGGGCAAATCTTTCCCTGCAAAAAGAAAAAAGGAAGAGTAGGGTTTAGTTGGTGGTGGATAAATAGTAATTTACTGAGGCACAAGCTCTATATCATTTGAGGTTTCACTAGCTAAGAGAAATAGACATTTGGAGAAAGAAGGTAGTAGTTATGATTCTGGATTGGGGAAGAATATATGTGAAGTCCGAGATGATGTTCGTTGTATGTAACACAGAAGTGGTCAGTTGGAGTCCTGGCTAGGTGGACATCAAACTGTGGCTTGTGATAAATGGGAATGAGTGATGTTAATATCAAAGATGATGGTAGTGTAGTAGGTTGGGGGAGGTTAGAATTAGTGTCAGATACAAAAGTTGTAGTTGATAGTGGTAGTTTTAGTGAGAAGCTGTTCCAGATCTGTGAAGAAGCATGCTAAGAAAGCCCAAATGATAAAAGTAGCATATTCTTGTGGATAAGGAGATTGACTTAAATGGAGTAAAAGTTAGTGTTGAAAAGCAACGTGACACAAGGACAAATAGACAAGTTGGCTTGGTTAATATAATACCCATGAGGCAAGAAAAGCTATGCTGAGATGGCTCAGCAAACCTAATTGCAAGGGACTTTTGAGGGCAGCATATCAGGTTATCACATGCCAAAAATATTTCATTTCAGAGACTTTAGTTTTCTCATTAATTTTATCACTAATCCATTCATTTTCAAAATGTACTTCAGGCTTTCACATCAGGTTGACTTTAAAGCTTATATGCAGATGAAGGTTTCTTTTCCTAGCACTGAGTAAGGCAGTTGGTCCTCTTCTGTGCTTAACAGTGAAGCAAGCTTATGTTGGCTCTGCAAGCAGGATTATTCAATAACCAATTACTATTCAGACCATGTTAGATTCCTTAAAATTACTCAAGCAAGAGTCTTGAAGTTGTTCAACCTGAACACATCTGATATCCTCGACCAAGTAGGGAATGTAAATTAGAGAGCTTCTGGCTTTACTAGTGTGGAATCAGGCATACTTTTTCCTCTTAGCACTCCGTAACTAATGACCTGAATTGTCTAAATTTCAGGAGTAGTCAGGTCTCCAATGGTAAACTTGTTTCACTGTTTCTTCTTGTGTTTTGTCCCATAATATATGATGGTGCAAAGGATGTTTTACATGTAATTTCAGCAAGTTGAGATAATCCTTTCAAAATAGATTTTATTTCCATATTCTATTTGGGTATGATTTCAGACATCCTAGAAATGTTTTCATGATAAAAGTTTCAGAATCTCAATGACACAAGGAAATCATAGAAGTAGGTAATGGTTTTGTAATCAGGACACGTAGAAGTTCCAACTCCCATGCTTATTGTGTGCCTTTGAAGTAGTCATTCATCCTCGGTGGGCCTCACATTTCACATCTAGAAAAGAGTAGACCTTAAATGTTCTCACAACTCACAAAAAATGGTAACTATGTGAGCTGATGGATGTGTTAACTAATCTTATTCTGATAATCGTTTCACAATATATATAACGTGTTGTACACCTTAAGCTTACACAGTTTATGTCAATTATATCTCAATAAAACTAGAAGAGAATAAAAACTGACATAATAATGATCTTTTCCTGACTACTTTTGGTAATTTCAGGGGTTAATTAAGGCAAAATACCTAAGTGCTATAGAAGTAAAATGTAGTGATAAATATGCGCTATTCTTAATAAAAGTATTTTTAATAACTGTGTAACCAAAATCCATGGTCCAAAGCATTTAGCTGATTGGCTGTGTAATTCACAAATCAGGTAGAATTTCTTTTAAGTTGAGAGCAAATATGAATCCTTTCTATATTCCATATATATATAGATATGTCTTATCTATATTCTAAGCATAAAATATTCTCTCTCATTAGCAGGGTGGTTCACTCACTCTCTCTTATCTTGTTAGGCTAATTCTCCCTTTCTGGAATCTTCTCCCTCTACTCATTTTGTTTCTAAAGCATTCCAATCTTCAAAAATCCATTTGAATACTCTAGCTACCACAATACTTTCTGTCCTTCAAACCTCATTTTACTCTATGAACTTTTGTTCCACATTATCATTTCTACCCATTCTCAATTTAATTACTCGCTCATTATTTCCTGGGGATTATCTTTGATTCCGTAACTTTTTATAAAGTTCTTGAGAGCAGGTGTTATGTTTTGTGTCCCCTTTTAAATACCCCAGTAAGTATTCTCCATGTTTTTGATTCATTGTTTTCAAAACAGTAAGCACCAGATAATATTTTTAAATACTATATGACTAATAGTGTGTTTATAGAAATGTTTCCTTTTATGACCATATATTTATCATATTTACTGGTAATTTAGACACAGTCCACAAAAGGAACATCCCTCTACTGTGAAGCCCTTTGTTTGGAAGATCCCCTCTTTGCACTTGTGGCCTGCATTAAAAAGAAAAATTTTATCCCCTTATCTATGATAGAAAATTGTGTCATTTCTGGCTTTGACTGCAGCATAATATATTCTAGTTTTCTGTCACTTGAGAAAAATTAAATATATGTGGAGCGAATATCTCATATTATTTTGGTATGGATTTCAGTAATTTATTCAACAAATATTTAGTAATAAACGTAAATGAGAAAAAGCATGTTCTTATCATATGGTCATTGTTAATAGTCAGGTTGTGTTTTCCTACATATTTTCAATGCTCACGCTAACTAAAAGTGTATGTTGTGAAATGATCAATCCCTGAATAGCAAAATGAGTTGATCACTTTATTATAAACATTTACAATTTTCCTAAGTAGTTGCTATTAAGATATAGAGTCTTTAGGAGAACTTTATGCTGTAGGCTGGCAAGTTTAGCACAGTTAACATGAAGGTACCTCCCTGGTCTGATCAGTCTTCCCTGAGGACTGGAATCTGGGATGTTCAGGCTATGCTCTGATATAGTGAGTTATAAAAGTGTTAAACACAGATCCTATTATAAAACACAAATTCTATTTTTCGTATGAGCTAGTTACACATCTATGAAAATACAATATTATTTATGTTTGCATAATAATGCCTTCTACATTTTATTTTCAACTTGATAAGCTTATTAAAATAAATTCGAGTTAGCAGGTTTTTATGTTACTTGTTTTTCTTGTTTTCTACTTATGCTCTTCTTGTGTGATCTGGACCTCCCTTTTAACAAGCTTACTGTACAAGAGACTTTTATTTTCAAAATAATGAGTACTAGAGGCAACTGTAGATGGAAATACAAAATGTAAACATGCTAAAGGGCTTTAACTGTTACCTACACGTTTCCTGGAGTAGTGTTCAAATTGTGTTCTCAGGATTACATTGGCATATATTCCCTTTACACAATAATATGAAATTGGGTATATTAGGGAAAAACAAAGATTGTATTTTAAATATTTCTAAAATATATTTTGTTTTAGTCGTGTTTCATAGAATTATATTGCATTTATGGCATAACCCGTCTCACCGTTTTAAGGTATAAATTTAAAGACTAGCGTATCACCATTGGCAAGTTATTCATCTACTTGTGAGAGCGTCTACAGTTGGGTCATTTTAAAATATCTGATACTCTATGAGATGTAATTTACTTTTCTCATTATATTACATAGGTATCATGTTAAAATGCAATATGTACATGTGACAACTGATTTTTAGCAAAAAAAAAGTCCATGAATCACTCCTGTAACATTTGGAATTAAATTCATTAACCAAAATAATACCATGCTGCATCTTTTAAATTTTGCTTCCTTAGCATCTGGTTCTTAGTCTGTCTAATTGCATTATAATGGCTCTGTGTTGCAACAGATGCTAGAAGGGGTTTTTTCAAGAATGGTAATTTTGTTTCATATTTTACCATACCTGCTTTGCAATTGTCTTTCCTATATACTAGAGCCAGAAGGAGAACAAACCTGTTTCTTTTTTCATTTGAAAAGTATTAAAAGCTCAACTTTGTTCAAAGATCAAGAACTCTACACTTTTCACGTTAAAAAACTTTTTTCCCAATTAGCTTTTGAGTACTACACTTCTGGTTCTGAGATCAAAAGTAATGATTAGCCATGAAGTGGCTAATATGATGAACAGTGCCTAGCACATTTCTTTCTTGTGTGTATGCAATTAAAGTAGTATTTTATTGGAGCTATGCAATGGGCTAATTTCTTATGGTGAGCATAATAAGATCTAATGAAGAAGAGTCCTTTTTTATGATAATATAAATAATCATAACTCAGGCAGACTATAATCAAGTTACACTGTAAAGATCTTTCGCCATATTTTACCAAAATCTTATTTTTTTACGCAAAGGGGATAGGCTGATGCAGACAGTTATGCTGCAAATTTGTTATTGTTACTGAAAAAGGCTATTTTCATCTTCAAGCAATTATCTATTATTGTCTTTAATGTTAATAAGCAAGATAGCTTTATGAAATCTCCTTGAAATTTTCTGAATTTAGAGATAAGTGTTGTATAGGGAAGTTGAAAATAGATTCCTTATTTTAATTCTGTAATGGCAGAAATTATTATATTGTATTATATACATAGTAAATATATGTTATTTATATTTATTTGGGAAATTTTTGAGATACTTATTTTATATAGTTTCTCTTTGTACTGATATACAGAACTGTATTATTGTTTGAACTGTGTCATTAAAACACATTAAGAGGGGCCGGCCAGTGGCACAGCAGTTAAGTTCGTGCATTCTGCTTCAGTGGCCCGGGGTTTGCCGGGTTCGGATCTTGGGTGTCGGCCTATGCACTGCTTATCAAGCCATGCTGTGCTGGACATCTCACTTATAAAGTAGAGGAAGATGGGCACAGGTGTTAGCTCAGGGATAATCTTCCTCAAAAAAATAAATAAGAGTAATGACATTTGTCATTTTGTTTATCCTCTAATTTGATCAATTTGAACAGAATAATGTCACCTACAGCTATACCAAATTTATGCTAAAAATAAAATAGGTTAAAGATGAAAAATTAATCATAGATTATTGGTTTATACAACATCAAACATCAGGCTATTGGGAGACATCCAAATGATAGGCTCATTTTTTTCCATAAGTATTGGGCAGGGTTTTTAATATAATAAAGAAATAGCCACGAGTCAGGAAATGGAGCATTTTTTCTCACCTTCACTATTTAATAGTGGAATGCCCTCCAATGTGTCACTTAATATTGTTGGTGTCAGAGCCTTCCATTTGAAAGGCTGAAATTAGTGATACTTCCCCTCTCCCATTTTCAGAATGTGTTGAAGAGACTATTTAGATTCTGTGATTAAAGGTTTAAGCTCCATGGGAAGTAATGTCAAATACAAGGACATTATCAGCAGCATTATCAACATCTTCATGGATGTCTATTGACTTAGAGGGAAGTGGATAAAAAAATAACAAACACAAACTGCTTAGTCACAGTTGCTTTTTAATCTTAATTTTCAAGCTTCTATGTCTAAACAAAAGACTTTACACAGCACCGTGTAGGGCACCCACCAACAAATTGAACTGAAATATCAAATTTCTTCGTGTGTTGTGATGTGATAAGAGTGGTAATAAAATCAACGTTTAAACCTTCAAAACACAATTCAGCCACCATCCAGCAAACTTTGGAGCACTTGCATTGTTCCAGTGGTTCTGTTCTGTACTAAAGACATGAAGATGAAGAAATCAGAAGCTCGGCCCTTGAGGCCATACAGGCAAATTGCAGGGGTCTTAATCTGGGATCCACAAACCAGGATAGGAGAAAAATTACATCTTTATTTTTACTACCCTCTAACTAGAAATTAGCATTTCTTTCCAATTATGAAGATAAACTACACACTACAGTATTAGCAGTATCTGTGAATTTATCATCAATATTTTTGTACCAATGAGTTGTGGTTATTTTGAAAGATTATTTATATTTACCACTCCTTTGAATATATGTCAATTATTATACTTTGAACAAGCGCATTAATAATCACATATATATTCCTATATTTAATATTTAATAACTATATTATAATATGTTTCCTTTGTATTCCTATATGATTTTTCTTTTTATTTTCTGCCTTTAGAAACATTCTGGAAAGTGTTCCATATGCCTCACCAGATGCCAAAGGGATCCACAGCACAAAAATAGTTAAGAACATCATGTCTAGAAGAGACACAAGCAAATACATATAATACCATGGTACAGAACAATTATAGAGGCACGAACCAGATGCTGTGAAATTGGGCATGACTGTCCCCACAAGGAGGCCTGGAAGGGCAATGTTTGATTTGGTCTTGAAGCAAGTGTAATCTTTTCACTAGTGGTAACATGTGAGAGAGGGCATTCTGAAAAAGAGAAAAGGAGGTGCAAAGTCACCCAGTGAGAGCCTGCAGGGTCAGAGAACAGAGAGCAGCCTAGTGTGACAATGTAAAAAATTTCTACTTCTGTACTATTTGGGAGCGTCCTGTGCCGTTTGCATTCATCAATGTGCAGAATTCTATTTGCCAAGTCGTTTTTTTTAATCATTAGTGGGGAGAAACTATGCTCTGGCTTTTTATTTTAACTGACCATATTTTCTAAAGAGTGACGTCGTAGACAACAGCAGGAAACATCAAAGAAGAGATCAAAGCTGTGTCAGCTTTTTAAATCTCTCATTATTTCAATCAACATCTACCTGTAATGGGGGAAAAAAATGAATCTGTTTCACCTTCCCACTTTATCATCAGGTTTTCAGGCAATAATCAGTCACTTTTCTGGCCTGTGGGCCATAATTGGCTACTGCTAAACCTCAAGAGACTGAACCACATAACTGGAATAATTTTTTAAACACCCACAGAGTTGTTCTTCAGTTATAATGGTCAAAAGCAGCATTATTTGCCATGCTCAAACTTTCTAAATTTGTGCTTTAGCTGGCTTTCCAGTAGAAATGTCGATGGGACTATCCAGATTATGAGGAAGGTCATCCAGAGAAGCAGCTATGATTGCACAAAACTAAAGAAACAAAGTAGCCTGAAAGACCCCGTAATTGACTCAGAATGTCCGTTTAAACTGTTCCCTTCCTCTAAACAATTTTGTTTACATTCCTGTTGAGTGAGAAGTTTCATTTGCTTTTTCTTTTTGTTTGTTTTATTTTAGGGTGCTAAGAATACTGCATGTGAGATCTACCCTCTTGACAAATTTTTAAGTATACAATACAGTATTGTTAACTCTAGGTTATCTCCAGAACTTACTCATCTTGCTTAACTGAAACTTTATGCGTATTGTTTAGTAACTCCAAATTTCCCCTTTCTTCCAGCCTTGGGCAACCACTATTCTACTCTTTGATGCTATGAATTTGACTATTATAGGTACCTCATATAAGTGGTATCATGCAGTGTTTATCTTTCTGTGACTGGCTTATTTCACTTAGCTTAATGTCCTCCTGGTTCATTAATGTTGTACCAAATGGCAGGATTTCTTTCTTTTTTTAAAGGTAATAGTCCATTGTGTAGCTATACCACATTTTCTTTATCCATTCATTCATCACTGGGCATTTAGATTTGTTTCCACATCTTAGCTGTTGTTAAAAGTGATGCTAACATCTATGCCAATCTTTCCCTTTTTTGTAAGTGGGATGCTGCCACACTTGGTTCGATGAGCACTGTGTAGGTCCGTGCCCGGGATCTGAACATGTGAACCCAGGGCCACCCAAGTGGAGCATGCAAACTTGACCACTGTGCCACACTGGGCCAGCCCTTTGTTTTGTGGGAGTTTTTTTTAGTTTTATTTATTTCTTTTTTTGGTGAGAAAGATTGGCCCTAAACTAACATCTGTTGCCAATCTTCCTCTTTTTGCTTGAGGAAGATTATCCCTGAGATAATGCTATGCCAATCTTCCTCTATTTTGTATGTGGGACCCTGCCAGCATGACTTGAGGAGCGATGTGTATGTCCATGCCCTGGATCCAAATCTGTGAACCCTGGGCCACCAAAGTTGAGTGCATGAACCCAACCAATATGCCACCAGGCTGGCCCCTTGGCCCCTTATATTTTTGTGATAGCCATCCTGACAGATATGAGGTGATATCTCTGTGGATTTGATTTGCGTTTCCCTGATGATTATTGATGTTGAACATATTTTCATATACCTATTGCCCATTTGTATGTCTTCTTTGGAGAAATATTTATTTAAATACTTTGCCCATTTTTTAATCAAGTTCTTAGCTTTTTTGCTGTTGAGTTGTAATTGTTCTTTATATAGTTTGGATACATGGTTTGCAAATATTTTCTCCCATTCCATAGGGTTCACTTCTTAAACAACTCTTCTAATTCTCTTTGAGACTGTTATTATTGGTTTTGATTTCAAACAGGAATCTGCAGAGACCTGAATGAACACTAGTTAACCAATCTAAAATTGCATTTGAAGCTTAGTAATTATCTATAATTTTCAAAAACTAAGCATGGGCATATTTTTTAAAATGGTCGAAGTGAGGAAACAATATTCCAGGATGACATATAATGAATCAAAATATATAACACATTAAACTGTGGTCAAATAGGCCATAATTAGATTTATTTCTATCATTGGTAGTACAAATTGAACATATATCTACCTTATTAAATTTTTAACTGGACAATAAAATTGATAATATAATCATGGATATAATTTTCTTTTAAGAGTATGAGCTTTAAAATTGAAGACATAGGTTTAAATTGCCTCTTAAATGTGTAATTCTATATAAATTTTTAAACTATTTGAGCTTCAGTTTTCTTATCTGTAAGGTTGAACTGAAAAAAAACTAATTAAATTAACATAGGAACTAATTGTACTAAAACGTATAATTGGTCTTTTGTAAGCACTTCAAAAATGATAGTCATTCTAATTACTTATTTCTATTAATGGAAACTTATTAGTTTTATTGTTGGTAAAACAATATATTGTTGATATAATATCCAGCATAATTTTGCTGCTTAATAAACCAATCAACTTGGCTATCTTCCTTTAATTTCCTATAAACAACTTTTCAAAAAAGTCATTATCTTCTATCAATAAAAGTGTTACTTTATTAAATTTGGGGGTTACTTTCATTTAAGGAAAAATGTTTACAGATCAAAAAGTATACTTTGAAATTCACATATATTTAATTTAAATTCATCATTAATGTCTAAAGACCCTGGAATTATGACATGAACACAAACTATAGTTGTTGCTAAGTGAACGAATGAATGAATAAATGATTCTTTAGGACCTTGACTTTCCTCTATTACAATTAATGCTTCCTTTGACACGGGACAAATTTTGTTGCTTTGTTCTCATTTCTATTATAAATGCAGTTTTGTTATTTTGGATATGAATCACCATGCATAAATTCATAGTCAGTATGGGTTTTAAGTAATCATTACTATGGAATTTATGCTTACTTAAGTGTCGATTCCCTGGGTTAGAGTTTCTGAATTTCTAAATTTAAAAACATGCTGGTTTAAATTTAGTGTCTTTAGTCTCCTATACTGTTTCCACATCTCCTGCTGCCCTTCTAATAAACTTTGTTAAATATGTCTTGACAGCATGTGGTATTTATTCCTGCCCTCTTGGCATTTATAATGCTTAAACTTCTTTTTTGAAAGCTTCCCCTTTGATTCATTTTGAGTTAATTCCTGCTTGTCCTGCAACATCTACCTGACTTCCGCAAAACCTTTTAGCCACTTGCTGCATTAAATGGAAAACTGCCATAGCGTGACAGGATGCAGGCTGGAAATATGACCACACAGAAAACAGCATACTCTCTGGAAATCTGTATTTCTCCCTCAATTTCACTGCCTCCAGTAACTAGATAATTGTATGTTTTTAGTGCCTGTCAGCTCTAACAGGATCTGATAACTATCTAAAGTCTCTATTAGAAGTGAGTAGGGAGAAATAGCTGAAATAACACTGATGTTGCAGGGGAAGCTAAGTGAGGACAGTGGACATGTTCAAAATGTTGTGAGAATAATAATGAGGGATAAAAGAATATGGAAGAGCAGTTTTGAATGTTTTCAGTTTGGCTTTGGAACATTAGGTTGTTGTTAGTGCCATCTAGTCAATTCCAACTCCTAGCCACCCTGTGTACAGCAGAGTGGAACCCTGCCCTGGTCTTTTTGCATCATCCTCTCACCTTCTGGTGCTGCATCAGACAATGCTCCATGCTATTCACAGGGTTTTCATGGCCAGCTTTTTTTTTTTTGGAAGTGGGTGGCCAGGTCTTTCTTCCTAGTCTGTCTTAGTCTGGAAGCTCTGCTGAAATCTGTCCACCATGGGCAACTCTGTGGGTATTTGAAATACCAGTGGCATAGCTTTCAACATCACAGCAACACACAGCCACCACAGTATGACAACCAACAGACAACAGACCAGTGGTGTGGTTCCCTGACTGGGAAACGAACCCAGGCCGTGGTGGTGAGAGCGCCAAATCTTAAGCACTAGACCACCTTTAGAAGATTACTGGCAAATAATTTAATGAAAAGTATTTCAGAAAATAAATATTTAATAAACACTTACTATGTGCAATTTGCTGAGAAATGAGACTTATCTATAACAGTACAAACTTCCTCCTATTAAAATAGGCATTTTAAAATGTTGCAATTAGAGCCGGGGTAAGGCTTTAAAATAATAATTTTTAGCTACTCTTCATTTTGGTTTGGGGGAGAGAGAAAGAGGTTGATCATTTTAATTAAACTGGTTACTTTGTTTACTTATACTTAGCTCTGATTATTAGAAGCAGATTCTCATTTGAGGTTGAAAAGTGGCTTCTGGTTTCTAACTTGAGAGTGTTCATACTGTGTTTGAGAATTACCACTATTTCATATTATAACTCATATTTCCATAGGCTATGAATTTTACCTAGTTTTATAAATTTGCTCTTCTTATATGGACCTCTGTAATTGAATTAACAATGGTTCAACACCTATATGTAAATGTTTTATTCAAATACAGGAGCACTATGCTATTATTTAAAAATATAAATCACACACAGTTCTGTGCTAAAATAAAACCTTATATAAGTGGGCTAATTCATTTAGAATTTATATAATATGACCAGATTCTAGGAGGAAGGATACCTGTGAAAGGAGTCTGATAAGTAAATCAATAGTGTATTCATGATTTGAGAAATTATATAAACTCTTAATGGGCACCATCAATTCTTCTTTTGCCAAAAACTGTTGATATACTACTCTTAAATTACTCTCATTTATATTGTTCCTCTGAGGACCTAATCAATCATCAGTTATGATCACTTAATTTGAATTATCATTCTGTTCTTAGGGGAAAGTATTCAAAGAAATAATGATTTGCCACTTAAGATTTTTCATTATTTTTGTCATTGCTTTAAACTTGCCTGAATTACAAAAGTTTTGCTATGAAATCACCTTTTCTGCAATACTCTTTTAATGATTCCTTGTATTTCCGAGTCTATATTTTTACAAATTATGGCTCAGAATAAAAAAAGGCATAAGTAATTACACTTTTCTATGAGTCAGTTATGGAAATACATTGAAACACTCTAAAACTCAATATAAAAAAGAGTTTAAGTTAAGGCCAGAAATTCTGGCCATATTTGATATCATGATGCTAGAAGACTACCTTACCGATAATTAATATTACTAATTTTTTATTGTATGCTAAGTTTAATAGATATCATTAGTTACTTACCAAACAGCTTCATCCCTGTGTCCTTTCCAGGAGAACTCAGATTTTCTTCAGCTGTCCATCCACACTATTTGGTAGTAACCTTCAGAAAAGAAAGGACTCTCTCCCCCGTCACAGGAAATGAACCATATCTCATTTATTCCACTTATGTTTTCCCATACCCCTTGACATTCATAGATTTAAGTATGGAATGCGATGCAATTTGGGCCAAGGAAACATGAGGCAAGCTTTTATTACCAATGAAAAAGGTTTACTTAAATAAATGGTTGTGCTTTGATTCAAGATATATATATGTATCTTGAATATATATGTGTATATCTTGATAATATAGATCCTGATTATTTATAAATTATATATATATAATTTAAAATGTGGAATGTCCACTGATTCATCTATGATTCAATCACTATTTAGTGAGCTCTTATTAGACAGTTGGATGGAATAGACTCTGGATCTGAACTAGTATACAATGTGTAGTAACACATTTTAGTTGAACAGATAAGGCATTCACGGAAAAGAATTATTATTTGTTCTCTCACTTTGGGAAGACTTTAATCCTCTCATTAAATATAATACTTTGGTTTGTTAAATAAAATCTCAATTTCTAAAAAGTTATTTGATGAGAAAATATTCGAGAAGTTATTTGACGAGAAAATTTGATGAGAAAAAATTGTAACTGTATGAGCAGTTAATCAGAACTTTGTCAAATAACATTGTAATTCCTTGAAATCAAATATGTTATACTCAGTGAAGTGTAACACCTGAGTTTTTAAAGTAGCATATTAAAAGAAAAATGTTAGGCTTATGGGTAATATATTTTCTTTGGAGTTTTTTACATAAAAGATGTTAATAGTATACTATTGAAGCATACCACATTTTATGAAAATTCTGTTAAAAAGAATTGTTTTGGTGAATAAATTTTACAACCAAGTCAGGGAAGTATAAGAGGGAATATTCTTTTATTTCAAAGAGAAAAAATGCCTATTTTGACAAGCAACAAACTTGAACTAAATTAAATATGACACTTAGAAACAGCCTCTGAAGTCCTGTGAATCTAGAGAACAATGGTTATTTTACTGTCTTAGGAAAGTTTAGGAAATTTGGATTTGAATTCAAACTTGTATTTGAACTTCTAAGGTCAACTTTAAATAGTTTAGCATGAAAATTGAAAACCTTTCAAAGTGTAATCAACGTAGAAAGATAATCTGAGTACTAAGATTATGAAGAAGTAAATTCATATCATCTGAAATGTCTTCAATTACCTTAATTTGAGCAATTTTAAAAATGAACAGGTTTACTGAAACAGAAAAAACAATCTAGCTTGTGAATATGACCAACAAAAAAAAAAGGATGTGAGACAGTACCATTTTTTCATGTTTATTATTTACTTCCTCAATTTAGAAAAGGAAATACACATTTATTAATTCTAATATATCAGGCACTGAGCATTCAGGACACACTATCACATTAAATCTTCCCAACAGCCATTTGAAGTAGTTTTTCTTACCCCCATTTTATTGATAAAGATACTAGGTTTCACAGAGATTAAGTAACATATAAAAAATTTTACAGTTGCTAAGTGGCAGAATCTAGACTTAAATCCAGATGTGACCCCAAAACTATATTTCCTTAGCTTTATTAAGACATTTACAATACAGTTGCCTCTTCAGTGTATTTAGAAGTATATTTTCCTTTAACTGTAAAACCAAGTAAATGAACAAATAAACTCTACAATCTCTTACAAAGCATAATATAAGAATTAATGTAAGAATTTCAGAATTCAAAATTTCAGTGTTTAATTCCCCTCACTAAGTGTTCTGGGGGCATCTCGCATTAGTCACACAGCTGCAGCATATACCATTCCATTCTCTTTCCCTACCTGTTTCTTCCTAGTTGCTGCACACTGACCATTCTATTCATAGATTAAGGTTGTTTCTTCAATTAAGACATTTCCTAGCAGTTGATGAGATTTTAGAGGGATGAATTTAACCTGAAAGCATTAGTATAGGTAGATTATTAAGATACTCTGTCCACGTGTATGTTTATTTTTCTCATGATCACTTAGTGAAATTTTGTAGTTTATATACATAATAATTCCGTTAATAAACTCTAAGGCATTGATTTTTGCTTATTGCTCGTGGTTTTCCTTTTTTAGCAAAGAAATGTATGGCACTTAAACGAAATTTTAAAAGTAAAATTTTAAAATTGCAGAAAACCACCCATATCTACCACATCTTTTCCCTCAACATTTTTGGGCATTTTTTATTGAGGTATAATTGATGCATAGTATTATATTAGTGTCAGTTGTACAGCATAATGATTCAATGTTTGTGTTTACTGTGAAATAATCACCATAAGAAGTCTAGTTAACATCCCTCACCATAAGTAGTTCCAAAAACTTTTTTTCTTGTGATGAAGAACTTTACGATCTACTCTTTTAGCAACTTTCAAATATGCATACAGTATTAACCATAGTCACCATGCTGTACATTACATTCCCATGATTGATTTATTTTTTAACTGGAGGTTTGTACCTTTTGACCATTTTTTTCCTTAATACAGTTAGTTTTCTGGGTGTTTAATTTTGCATTGTAAAATTTAATCCTCATTTAAATGATAATATTCTATCATACGCCTATAGTATAGAACTGATATTGAATTGTATGCCTTTGTAAAATTACACCAGTTGTTTAAAAGCAGTATCTGATTGGATTGAACCAGCATCTATCTATTCAGCATCCATGGCTCACTGTCCCCGCCACAATGCTTGCTAAATATATATATATACATTTTTAAATGTTACCTATAGTTAGCTCATTCTTCATCTTCTAATGTTGTACATTAGAGCTGTTAGAAAATTTTGGCTATTGTATATATTGCCGAAATTAACATTCTTGTGCATTAGTCTGGCTTTCCTTGTTCTCTAGTTGTCATCTTGTGCCCAATCAAAAGGTATGTAAATTATATTGATTTTTCTTGGTTATAAAAAAAAAAGTAAAGAATCCTTACAGCACATGTTGTTTTTATGAAATGGAATTTTGTCTTTTTGAAGATGTAATTTTTTAAAGTAATTATTTTATCTTTAATGAAGAAGGTGAAGAATTTATGCCGCTATGTGGCAAATGTCTTAATTTCAATATACAATGAAAACTATTCTAGATATACATTTTTAGATAGATATGAATAGAGCAAAGTATGTTCATAATATTTGTTTGTTAATTTCAAGTCATATTATGGCCCTGTAGTAACTCTATAGAGTGATAAATAAATCCTTGATTATAGCAGTTATATTATGATCTCAGTTTGCTTATACATCAGGGCATCAGCAGGAAATGGGCAAAGGATGAGAGGTAATAAAAGAGAAAGTTACAAGGTGTGTGCAGGGTTAAGGGAAACTATTAAGAAGGTGCAGATGATGCTAGCAACAGTAGGGAGACGTTATCCACCCCTCGGTCTGAAGAGGTAAGGGGAGGACGCAGTTACTAGAAGCCGGAGATAGAGTAGCTACAGGAGAAGCCACTCAACCAGAGCTGTGGCCTTTAGAAGACAAATGCAGCCACTGCTAACCTGAAGACTGGCAGGAAAGGAGCAACAAGAGAATATATCCTTCAGAGTAATTTGAAAATCATATATATATGTGTGTGTGTATATATATATATATACACACACACACACACATATAGACACACACTTAAATGCTACTTAAGAGGATGGGTTGGGTTTGTCCTGGGTGGTAGGTTCTGGCACATTCCTTACAATTTTTCCCATATACAATGACAATAGGCCTGTTCAAGAAGAATTGGTTTGCACCATTAAAAACTATATATCCAAAAGGTTAGTAACTTGCTCCCAGGCATACCACTAACAAATAGCGTATATAGGATTCAAATACAGCTATATCTGACTGCAAAGCCCATATTAACCAAAATTATTTAATCCCTTTACAGAAAATGCGAAGGACAACAATTTTCATGGCACTATCAATATTCTCCGATAGAAAGAGCACCAGTCTTGTGATATATCAAGCCTCAGTTTTCTCTTCTGATAAATTGGGATGAATCTTTTTGTACTGAGTCAATACTTATATTTTTCCTTATCTGTAAAAAATTCAGTTACGTGTTGCAATCCAAATGTGTAGTACTATATTACAGGTAAAATCATACTAGCATGCCAGAGTAAATGAATAGGTAATTTCCTCTTAGCAACTATGGTAAGTTATATTGCTCAGATAGTGCTATCCAGTAGAACTTTCTGCAGTTGAAATGTTTTGTATCTGCAATGACCAATACAGTAGCCAATAGTCACATGTGACCCTTAAGTCCTTGAAATGTGACTAGCGTGACTGAGAAGCTGAATTTATTTAATTTTCGTCAGTTAAAATTCCAATGCCTCATAGATTGATACTGTTTTAGACAGCACAAGGTGAGAAGATAATGACAGAAATAATATAAAAATTTTAAATACTAAAGACAGCTAATTATAACTCCAACGTAAACTTCACCAGGCGATCACTGCCATGGTAATAATTCTAGAGTGGCATCTGAAAAATTAACTCATTTCTATATCCCTTTCAAGGGGAGTAGGAGAGGAAGTATCAAAAGATAGTAAATCGAGGACATAAACTTTTAGATGTTTGGTAATAAAATGGGACAAGACCTATTTGAAATTGTCTTTGTTTCACTGTTTTGGATCAGAGGTTGGTTGTAGAGAACTTCCTTTACTTTGTTTTTTTCTGCTTCTATTTGGAACAGTCAACTACTTGTGCTAATGGTTCAGGGAAAATTTTTAAAGGAATGTTTTTAGATACTGTATTCTCCTAGGATACCTCTAAGATGATAAAAGTCTAAAAGTTATAGTTTATGAATTGTTTTTCACATACAATTTATTTTCTCAAGTAATACATGAGAATTCTTGAGTCTGGATATTGTTATTTGCATTTAGGGGGTTCCGTATGGCTCACAGAGCACATAGAAGTGTTCTGAGACCAAACTAGGACGATTTCTTATAATTTTGACTTCACTGGTAAAAGATACACATACCGATTCTCAGAATATTGAAAATGCCAACACCATAACTTATTTATGGACCTTTCTGTGTTTGACAGTCCCAGATGCCCTGGGCCAAGGCAGCTGAGCAGGGTCATCTGTGTGCTTGCAGTTTGCGTGGTTACATGGTTGTTGTAAACTTTCCCTGACACCTAGTGAAACATTGTCTCCAGAATATGGCATGGCTTAAAACACAGCACACTGTCCCTCTGAAGCGTTTTAACTTATATATTTAAAAAGAACATACTGAAGAAGGATTATTTTGAAATACGGTTTTAGTTTACCTACTTCTGTAAAATCTCTAAAGCCAGAGAACAGATTAAAATATGCATTCACAAAGAGCTTCCTTGTTCATCTAGTTATTTTATGTCTCAAAAATTCTGGAAGAAGTCATATCTGATTTAGTATTCTTAGGGGGCACCGTAAATTTAAGGCTGTTAAAATAGCTTACAGATTTCCATTAGATTTCCATTATCTATCCAGTCTTCTCTTTTGGATACCATGTAAATGTATGTGATAAGTAAATTGTGATTGATTTCCAACAATCGGTCTGCATTTTGAGATGGCTTGGGAAACATTTAGTGTGAGAGTTGATGCTGTTACTAGTACCAAATATGTTCCTTTAACAGGAAAACAAAATTTCTGAAAATAGGAAAATTTAAATGTGACAGGTTTATGTCCCGGAGGTAGTGAAAAGAGCCCTAAAATTTGCTGATACACAAGTTTGTGCACTAAAGGAAAGAGAAGTTAAAAAAAATTTACACTTCACTGCCCTACCACTCTTGGTTCTTCATATAAATTGGATGTAAATTAGCAAACTGCCTACAAACACAAGTTGAGTGGTTTGTAATACTGATAGGTTACCTTTTTGATTCCCTTGAAATCGTTCTGCTTGCCTGATAAAATCATAACAAAGGATATAAAGAAATTGTTTTAATATGCCAAGTGAATTGTTTACATGAAAAACTACATTCCCGTAAAAGGCTGATCTATAAATGCTAACATTTATGTTGCTCACTATTTCTGTGTACTTACATCACCATTGTGACTGTTGCTTGATTTGGCAGAGTAATTGAATCTTAAAAAGCAGTTGAATGAGCAAATATATCCATTATCAAAATGTACATATTTGCAATTTAGTAAGCCATTTATTATATTTAAATATTTAAAAATCTTGATCTGCATGTGTCCTTTACACATTAGGGTTTTATATATATTTTAAAAATTTACATATATGTGTGTTATATATGTTTGCTCACATACAGAACAAAATTTTAATTACATTAACAAAAAGTAAAAATATGCATATTTTGTATATCCTACCTTTATTAACTATTTAGTTTATTGATCTCTAAAACCCAAATTTAGTTTTGTAATAAAGAATAATAAAAAACTGGAACATATTGTTTTCATTTTAATTATTTTATCTATTTAAAAATCCTGGCTGCCTCTTTAGCCTCAAATCTATCTTACTTTCCACAAAATGCACTTGACATCAGCCACACAAAATTGCTTGCTTTTTCTTAAATATATGGTACAATTTCATATAGCACATGCATATTTTTCTGCCAGGGACACCGTTCTTCCCTATATCTCCTCCTCCTTGATATTTCTTCTGATCTAACATAGATTCCCTTTTCTATCTTTCCCTTGCTCTGCCATCTTGAGACATGTCAAGTCATGCTGAAAGTATTGGCTTGTCTCTCAAGACTATAAGTTGGTTGATGGCAGAATCTGGGTCTATATTGGTATCTCCCAAATCTTGCCCAGGGCCTGGCATAGAGTGGTTATACAAGTCAGAGTTGTTGAATGAATGAAGAAATGAACAGAATGATAACTGCTTTCTACAGGTGATTATGTGTAAACAAAAATGATCAAATGATCAATCTCTATATAAGCAAAAGGTAGTTGTTAAGACTGTAATTAAGTCTGAATATGAAGATGGTACTGTGTTAGGAATAATGCATTTAATGCGTTTTCTATGTTTCTGTTATGAAAGCAACCCATCATCATGCAATCAGAATCTGCAAACATTTCTTTTAAGGTGTGTATAAACTCATGGCAAATTTCTGATGCTTCAATATTTTTGAGGTTCTGAACTTTCATAAAAATTCAATGTAGCCTTTGAAATGCGTTGAAAAATATGTTATTATATTGATATATTCAAATATTTAGGTCTTTATTATTAATATATATATGAATGATCAAAACTGAGGGCCATTCAAGGTTGTGACATAGCTTATAATGTCCTAGTTATTATCTGTACCTTTCCATAAGCAACACGAAATAAAGATTTGGTTATGAATACTTTACCCTTGTTTTATATCATTTCAATCAAAACATACTATCATCAAGCAAAACAGTCTTTCCACCCTTTTATGATACTTGAATTCCAATATGGTATTCATTACTTTGTCTATTTTTCTCATCTGTCTTCCACAAAGATTTAGAGACATTTTCTAATAATAACATGGGCAGCAAAATTAATGTCAAAGAAGAAGTAGAAAAGTTATGGAGTAGAGTCATATATGTATGCAAGTTGAAAGACTGATGTTTCAATTCATTCATTCAGAACATCCAGTACATAAAAGGCATTAGTTGCTGGAGTAGCAAGCAGGAAACAGACACCAACAATAAACAAATACCAACAATAACACAAAAACTACAAACATGCTCCCTATTTTCATGGAACTTACTGTCAATAGGAATGACACACAGAGGAATGTGTGAATATTTACAACATAAGGTAGCTCAGTTCAGAAAGAGCATATCACAAAGAGATCTCATGAAGACTCTGATGTCAGGGTGTGCGTCCAATAGGAAAGGACTCGAGCTGTGATCTAAAAGATAAAAAGCAGTTAACTAAGGGGAGATGAGGGAAGCCCATTCTGTTGGAGTAAAGATCTTATGCTCCTATAGTGGGATAGAACAGAAAGACCAGGGTGACTAAATCTAAGAAAATGATGGTACTATAAGAGGATGAAGAACTAGGCAGGAGCCTTTCCATGCAGGTCCTTACAGGTCATGCTAGAGATCCTAAGGGTTTGGAAATCTAACTTAAGGGCAGTAGGAAGCTATTGAAGACTTGTAAGCAAATGATGAGTTGATCATATTCATGTATCAAATTGTTCCTTCTGGCTGAGGTGCTGAGAATGTACTGAAGCGGGCAGAAACAGGAGCAGAAAGCTTCTCAGATGCTTTTACATTAATCTAAGCAAAAGAGGATGGTGGTTAAGAAGATAGCCAGTTGGCTTCATACCTCATTCTGAGACCTCTGGTGGCCAAATAAAACGGAAACTAAGATCAATTCTAAAACTCTTTTTTTTTGTTTTCAGAGAAGAGATATTTCTTCAGCTAAAGGGAATTCTTTCCTATATCATACAGAAAGAAATTTCTCACTCTTGATTCTGTTAAATATATATATATATATATAAAGTTTAAGTAAAATAAATTTCAGGATTTGGGTAGTATCCTTTAATAAAAGCTAAAGAAAATATTTAAGCACAACCTTTTAAAAGTACTTTTGGAGAGATTATATTTTAATTGTGGCCCATGGAAATTGTTTTGGGAGATATTAATGGCTGCTCTGTGACCAACTACATTTGGGGGTCACCTTATACTCTCCTCTTATATAATGAGTCACTTACAAAGGTTTGAGTACTTGACTATCAAACTAATTGAACTAGTAGTAGTTCAAATGCTCTCGTAATTCATTCATAAACTAGCTTTCCTGGGATTAAATGGACCCGTGGTTAAGTATCCCTGCTTTCACATATCTTGATAAGATAGTGAAGAGACAGGAAGGTATATAAATATAAATAGAAAAATAAATAGGATTATATGTTTTGCTGGAATTTAAAAATATCATTGTGGTTATAAATTCTAAATTTAATTCATGGCTTAACTATAGACAATATATTCACATAAATGTGTATGTTGTATATATTTTTATGCAATCCTTTATGTTTTATATATATATGTATGCAATCTTTTACTCACAAACACACATGTGTAATATTGGAGATTTCTCATTCCAGACTGAAAGTTGGGGAAAAGGTGTGTTTTCTTTAGCCTTCTATTGTATAACCAAAGTAACATGAGAATCAAACACCATAGCCTTTGCAGTTTGACCTAAGGTCAGTTTCTTGCCTTACTACCTATTAACTATTTTACCTAAGACAAATTACTTAACATGTTTATACCTGTTTTCTCTTCTTTAGACTAGGGAAAGAACACCTAGCAAAAAGAGCTCTTGTGAGAATAACATATGCATGTAACATTGAGTGAAAGTATTAAGCTTTGTTTGGGGCTTCAAATTAAACTGTTAGAGATAGCCTTTTCAAAAGTAGTATGCAAAATAATAATAAAGATTTGTGGCTAAAAACAAATATTGCATATTAAGCTATATATAGAATATACATAATATGTATAGCTTGATATATAATATACTATAATATAGTATGAAACTCGCATAGACTGTATTTGTAGCTGTGGGTTAACACATGCATATTATGGGTAAATAGACATGGAATGTGGAGGTAAATGAGTGTGGTTGAGGATGTGAATGTAGTGGTAGCTAAATTTTCACAAGACTAGTAAGGTCTCCTATAGTTTAAGCAAACAAATTCCAGTTTTTGCAGATCTTGTTTCCTCTAGATTGAGTGAAAAAATCAATTTCCTGGAGTGAACATGGTTTAGAAGCTTTGTGGTCATCACTTGCTTTGTGGTTAAAGATTACATCAATGGAAGATTAAACAGTAACTTTGTACTCACATGGTTGACTTTCTTAGGGATTTTTATGGTTTTGTACTTAAGTATGTCAGGGAGCCTCATAGCTGTATGGTTGGAGATACTGGAGGAGTTCTTGTTGCTTCTCATTAATTTATGAAAACAAGAGACAGAGTTGCTATGGATTTAAACGTGAATAAGCCCTTTGCCCTCCTTGGTTTGTCTCCTAAGAGTACTCTTTTGTTTTTTCCATGTCCTTTAGTTGATGCAAAATGTAAATATTCTCTAAACTCTACTTTTGTATCTTACTGAGGAGGATAATAATTAGCTCATTTATTTCCATTTTTTAATATGCTTAGGTCAACAAGATTCTTCTTAGGACTCCTCATCTTATAATACCCTTGTGTACTATAGTTTCTTTTGCTTTTTAGCAAGGCTAATTCGAAGATTTTTAATTCATAATTTTCATTTCCCCAAGAGCCACATTGTATCTCTTTTATACTGATATTATTTTTTAAGGATGAAACAGTCAGTTAAGATTTGAGTAGCAACAAGTATCATGAGCTTTTTTGTGGCCAGTATTGGATTGACCCTTCCAGCTTCACATTTACATATATGCTTATGCTTAGCTGTACGGGATGGGCTATTTGCTCCTCTCTCTGTTATTTTACTATTCTGTTTTAGAATTTCTACAACATCGTTACCCTCACCTTTTTGTGCCACTTTTACTTGCGCTCATGGTAATAAATGAGTGAAGCATGCCTTGATTAAAATATGAAATATTTCCTTGGAAATTAAAGAAGTTTCAAGAGTCTCTTTAATAAAAGTTTCTTTATCGTGAAATAAGTTTTAAATATCAGATTTACAACGATATTTAATATGTCATTTGGTAATTTACTGTTATAAGCTATATCCGTACTAACTTTTTCTCATCATTATAATTTCTCAGCAGCTTCTTAGAGAATCCATTGCTCTCTAATGCAGATAAGATTATGATGTATTCATTTATTCATTTAATCCTTTCCTCACCCCCTATTGTGGAAACCTGCCATTTGCAAAGTGCTATGGTAGGCTTTGGACCAGACACAAAAGAATAAAATAGCTTCTCAGCATTCACATTATTCAAAGTTGAAAAGGAGATCCCATGTAAACTCTAAATTGAAACATATTGAGTTGAATATTAAAATAGAGGTAACTTTGGCAAACTATGGGACACAGAACAGAGAATGGTTCATTCAGTTTGGGGAGACTAAGATTAGTTCATAAGGGAGGTGACACGGAGATAGAAAAAATGCATTCTAAGTAGAGGGACTAGAAAATACAAAAAAATCATAAACATATATAGAGAACTCAGTGATAAGCAAGAAGGTGAGTATAGATAGAGCATAATTATAAAAGACAACTTTTTTGAGTACATGTTATGTCACCATGTGCTAAGCTCTCTATTTTAATCTCCTTGTTGTATGCTTAAAATAACCCCTATGAAGTTAAATCTCTGTTACTCTTATTTTACAGAGAGATTGAGAAATATACCTAAGGTCACATATTTATCACATTGTATAAGCATGTGTATAACCTCCACACTTTCTAATTTTAAAGCTTGTGCATAATAAATACAGTGTTATACTGCACAGAATGAATGAAAGAAAGTCAGTAGAAGGGACATTTAGTGGAACAAAGCTGGAAATGTATCACACAAAATAAGTAAATATTACTCAAGAATTGCCTGGGGAAAAAGGGAAACCAACCTCAACTGTAACCATCACCACAAATATTTTTTGAGTTCCCACAATTGGTCGTGACATTTAAGTTGTGTTAAATATTTACTTGCTTAATGCTACCAGTGAATTTTCAAATCTTTCCAAGGTGTTAGGAATTTATCAGTTTTTATACTAAGCCGAGAATCAAAGATTAGTTGCTATCTATGTTTAAATTTCAAATGGTAAGTTTAATTTAGCCAACAATATTTAGCAGTTACCCAGGAACACTCTGAAGACTTTTACATAGCACCATATCTCCAAACCTTCTGGAAAAGGAAACTGATTTTGGTTGCTAATCTCCTGAGATTTTCTGACTGAGAAGATGCCTCCTTTGAGGGGTGAAATTGGCCATCTCTCCTGATGTTTGAATTACCAAAAGGCATGAGTTTAGAAGCACCTGTGTTTCTTGGCAACAAATATAACATTTGTCGAAGAGTCCAATAATTTACATCCCTCTACATTTCTCTACTGAAGAACAAAATGATGTTATTTTACTTTTGAATTCTCCTTTTATTCTTTGATCCTTTAAGTAGAAAAACATAAAATGATGTAGTCTGCCAAAATAAATTGGGCAAATAAAACTACCTTCTCTGACTTAAAAAACATATATATATAAATATTATATATAAATACACATACATGCATATTAGTATTCTAAATATTTTAAAACTTTAAAATCTAACAACCTGGATTTTATTATCTTAGGTCACTCTAAAGTATCTAATATTTTAGTTTGCAAGAATAATTAGCAGTTTGTGTATGAGTAATTAAAAGTGTTTTTCGACTTTCACATCCTATACTAAGTACAAATGTTAGACAGCATTTCATAGTATAAACTGTTTGTACCCCATCTTGTAACTTTGAGTTATCAATTTCTGTTACCTACAGTAAGAAAATAGGAACATATGTTAATAACAGATGTTGTTTTGAAAGATATATTGATAAATGTTCTACCTTATAATTCATTTTTGACTTAATACCAAAAGTATTTTTGAATTCTTTGATAAATACTTGATATTCGCCTTTTCAAGGTTAACTTAAAAATTCTGAATTATCTTCATGGGAGAGACATTTGATATTGATGCTTTAGAATTTTGATCTTTTTCTCTTTCCATTTATAGTAAACCTTTAAATGGTATAGTCTGTCTGGATTCACAGTGAAGGAAATGATCAGAAAATCGACTGTGAATAGATAAGGAAATTTAAAAGCTTCAATCCTATGATGCTGGGAGATATTTTCCTAATGTAATTTTATTGATTTAATAAATTTGACCACGTCTTTGCTTATATCTAGGCTGCAGGCCTTGCCTACTGAGTTCTGACTTTTGAATGTTATCAAATACTTTAGTCAAATCAGAAGACATATTAGATATTTCTGAGGGTGTTTTGTGTGCTAGTAAGTGAAATTTTTTTTTTACCTGTTTTCATATCATGGCATAAAATCATTACTAAATTCTAGGATTGCTAGTACGTATTACTATAGAGTAGCTACACCTATTGGTTTTCTAATTTAACAGTTGCAAAACAATGATTGGGTTTTATGGTTGTGGTCTCTATGCAAATTGCATGCCTCTACAGAATTTTAGAGTGATGAGATGGTGAAAGTCTCTGAAAATAAGAGCATTTGACAGCCTCTTGGTAAAATAGCTGCGCTTTGTCTTTGAGCTTTACCTTCTGAGTAAGGACAGAGAATCAGGGATATCTGATTTGAAAGGAAAGTGAAATCTCATTGGATGGTTTCTAGTCAATATCTCATATTATGGACTTACAAAATGAGATTGTTCTGAATTCTTGATTAATAGCACATAAAATGAGTTGTTTTAGTATAACCTGCCATTTAAAATAAAAATACATTTTGTCACTACCCTAGAAAATGTGAGGTTGAGAGTTATAAAAATGTTCTGGTTCCTATCTAGAAGACACCATATTTTATAGAGAACAGATGCTGAAGCTTGTCTTTTTAGAAACTGGTGTGAGGATTGAATGATAATTAATACTCATGTCACTTAGTGCTGTAGTAAGAGTAAAATTAGAAAATAATTATCATAAAATACTGAATTATACCTTTGTAAGACCTTTAGAGATTGAATCACTAATTTCATACAGACGTGATTGATAAGCATTAATTCCTTTTCATGAGAAAACGGTCATTTTATGAAGTTGGGATTCTTTTAAGGCCTTACACTATTTTTCAACAAACAAGTTCTTTCACTGATATATTCAAATAAAACGTCAAATAGCATATATTTACTTAAAACAATTATGAATAGTCTGTCTTAGCTTGATGAAACATAAAACAATAACCCTTTCCTTTCCAGAAACATTTGAGCTATAATAAAGTTGCCTGGTACAACTGGTGAAAATTAACTCAGCCCTCTCCTTGCACTCCTTTAGAACACATCACTAAAAGCTCATTGTTAATGCTGAAGTAAAATATAAAGGTTTTAAACTAGCAAGGTGTCTGTTTTCTTGCTCAGCCTTATGTCCTCATTTATAGTGTATACAAAACCAAAAGCCTTAGCTTCTAGTAAAAAGTGTTTATTGAAGTGTTATATAAATGTTACATTTTAGAGCAACCAACTTGTCCTGGGTTGTCTGTGAATTTCTCGGTTTTAAAATGGAAAGTCCCACATCCTGGCAACTGCTTAGTCCCAGGCAAACCAGGGCAGTTGGTCGCTCTAAAGTTCTACTTTATCTTGGGATTCTTGCGTCCCTTGAAATTACACACAAGATGTTGGATGTCCATACATACCTGCATTTCCCTAAGTTGAGGATTTTTAGTTTTCGTCAATGTCAAAGCATCTCAGACCCCTCAAAATGTTAAGAATTACTAAACCAAAGGAGATAAATAACATTTGGAAACCTGATGATAAAAAGTGAAAAAATTAAATAATAGAATATTTTGAAATATATTTGTTAAATACTAAATAATAAGACAAATACTTTAGTTTTTATACATTTTTAATATTGAATGTTAGCCTTTGCCGTGCAATATGTAACTCATGTCTTGGCATGGTTGCTGAGGTTTGGTGAGACAAACTGAAGTTTGAATCCTGTCTCCGAATTTATTAGCAATTGGGTTTCATCAAGTTACTTCACATTTTTGTGACCCGCTTTCCTTATGTATAAAATGGAGAAAATAATGGCAAATTTTTAATATAATTCAAGGGTTAGAGAAAATGTATGTTAAGCCTCTAACGTAGTGCATTGTGATTTATAATAGGCATTCTATACATGGCAACTATTATTATTAATCGTGGTTAGTGTGTGTTTGCTATATACTTAATAGTGTTGCAATTAAACATGTCCCTTTCAGGATTTCTTAACATATTCTTACCTAGATCTGTGACATTTAATTCACCTCCAACCAAAAATGAACAACTGGCATACTGAGAGTAAGCATTATTACTATGTTTTATTCAGGATGTATAGTTAGACGATTTTGGAATGTCTCTGACAGTGAAAGTGAAGGGTTATGTATATCAGGTCAAACTGATAAATGATATTAAAAAGAAATTTCTAAATTGAACACCGTTTGCTCTAACTTTTTCTGACCATATAGAGATTCCTGAATGTAAAGTCGCAAATTCATCAGCATACAGATAAGTAAAAAGTAGTTTACTTCAGTAAGTATTGAGGTCCAAATAATAAGTAGAACCTGGGGCTGAAAACATCATGGCATAATAGAAATTATGCTGCCCATTTTTTAAAAATCACTACAATAATAAATAGCTGTGTGATATATAACCTGGCATGTCAACTCTGTCAAATCAGTTTTACCAAAGTTAAGAAAATGTATCATCTCCCCATATTCCAGTCCCGACTGATAAAATGCTCACAGAGCTTCTCCATGACCTGGCTGGCTATAGAATTGAAACTTCACCCTTGGAGTCCTTATGACCTTTTAGCTTGTTCCATAACTAGATTCCATCCACCATTAGCCAGATCAGTGGCACATTTCCAGGTGATTCAGAAGGTATTTAGAGAAAATTCTGACACTCTGAAATGTCTGATAAACTTTGCAAGTCTCTCAGGAATTCCATTTGGACATCTCTAAATGAATAACAGAGAGATTAGATGAAATCCTCGTGTAATAATCGGTGCCCATATTTTTTTAACCAACACATGCCTTTGAACTTTCTGTTCAGTGTTCCATACAGTTGATTTTGCTGCATTGAAAAATCACTGTGAACACGTTTTTAAATAATCTAGCTGGCTCCATTTTTGTCTGCTAAATTGCACTGAATACAATCTGTGATTGCAACTTTGCCTTTGCTTCAATCTATTAGCTATTTTTGAAAGAGGCATAACAGTTGAAAGATAAGTACAACCTTTTCACTTAGGATCTTTATGAAAAATGTAAAAGATGCTTTGCCAGTCTGAATAGTTAATTGAGTTTGACTGTAGCAGGGTAAGATGCAAAAAGAGTGTGTCTATGGCAACTCTTTATGTCATAAAAAATTTAAAGGGTCTTTAGTTAATGTGACTCTTTTTTTTAAATTCGCTTAATGGAGTAAGTAAAACTGGATATATAATTAGACTCTAAGATTAAAGCATCATAATTGAAGTAAGATAATATGAAGAGGTTCACACAATAACGATTGAGCTTCAAATGAGCACATTCTTTCTTAAACTCAACTGAAGTCCCATAATTCTTGAATTTATTCACCATGATGTAATAATAATAGTATGTGAGTGACAAGTATAGTACTTTATAAAGGTAAAGTGTCTTACAGTGTTCTAGCTCTTTCCTAGACACTACTGCATTTGAATCTCCAATTACCTCTGGATATATGTTTGCCATTTTCTGGACAAGGAAACGGACACCCAAAAAGTTTAACCTGTTCAGGATCACGTAATTAGTAAGTGATAGAGTCACACTCAAACCCAGATATTCTACCTTCAAATCCAGTGTTCTTTTCCCTGTGCTCCTGCTGTATGTAATAGAGAGCAATGAGTTAGTGGGAAGGGCAGAATAGCCACACACATCTTTGCAAAATGTTTCTGAAGAATGCTCTGCTTCCTGTAGACCTGGTTTAGCCATTGTATTTCTCATTCATTAGTCTATTCTTTCAGGGTAACAGGCCCTTCCATCTTAATGGCTTTTGCTTTTTAATTCCCATGTCTATGTTCACCAACTTAGAATTAAACGTTTTTTCTACCCAGCTTGACAAAAGATAGTTGGATAGTTCTCTATTAAGAAAGTAAGGAAAAAAATTATGGCTGTATCTATAGATACAGATTTAGACAGATATATCTAAAAGCCAGGAAGCAGGAACTGGACTTTTCAATACAAAAATAAAGTGGTCTCCTTTTAATTTCTTTTTACCTTCTATGTTCTTTGTGTAAAATCAAATGAATAAATATATTCATTTAATAAGGAAGTTTTATAGTAACCCAGTAATTATTGGTATAATATTTACCCTCCACTAAGCATCAACTTAGGAATTCCATCCATAGCTTTTGTTTAGATAAAACTCTTCTGTTGATGCTGCAAGAATTGCCAGTGATAGTGCTGGGGATGCCGGGGTAGAAATATCCCCTGAAAATATTTTGTTGCCATCCTAATATGTACAAGTTGAGGTTCAAGTGTGTGTATGTCTGTATGTGTGTGTGTGTGTAAACACACACAAATCATATGTGCACGTAACTACATATTAAAATATACTTAAATCTGTCTGTTTGCTCTGTAAATAAATGATCATTTATTTCAATGTTTAGATTGGATTTCAACATGATAAAATGGCTTTATTATCCTTTCTAGACAATCTGCTAGCAGTGTTTTCCAGCAACCTATCCATCCCCCAACCTTTTTGATATTACACCAAGATTTTTTTCCCCATCCTGTTGATGTAATTATCCTTGCATAATTTGGAGCAAGATTTACTGGCAATATAGATCCACAAAATTGTTGATATGGCTTGAGCTCAAATAATGCTTCTATTCAATTTGTTTACTTTTCAGCTTGAGCAGAGTTTTGTGTCATAAAAAGAATAGCAAGAGACAATATTATAGTAGAGTTGGACTTTTATGGATGGATTTATTTTAAGTAAATATTGGCTGCAAGGGATCCAGGAATTTTAGCATTTTTCTTGGAATCCTTAACTATAATACTTAGTCCAGAGCAAAACTTTCTGCAAATGATCTAGAAATATCTAATTCTATTAAACCCTAATTATTTCGTGGGCTATCTTGGAATAAGTTGCCTATGAGTTTTCCTGCTAAGAAATGGACTATTCGTTTATTGCTCATTTTCCCTAAATCAGGGAAATCTGTTGTTCTTCAAGTTAGATTGATGTTGACAAGGTCCTCTTCATAACAGCAGGTGTTAGGCCATAATTGGTCGTTATAGAATTATGTTTTGCTTGAAGGAATTCTGGAAACAAGAAAAGCATGTTCTTGTTGTATACATTGGCTCTGGATGAAAAATTAAGAGAATGACATGAGAGATAATATGTAACTTAGCAGAATTTGTCATTTTATTAAGTGATCAATATTTTTAAAAGGCACTAAAATCAACGTGAACATCCCTGGGAAACCATTGTTCTTGGGCCTTACCTGCAAATTATCCCTTACCATTTTTTTTAATGGAGAAATTGAAAATAGAAAAGCAGTATAGGGGACAAAATACAGCCAGATGACCTCCTTGAAGGAGTGATGAGATACCAGAAGCTACAGAAATAGATTGGTTAATGGTATTGAGTAACTACTCAGTAGTAAATACCTTGCTTTTCCAAACAATGTATAAAGCAGTAGCACTGACACTTTCATTAGTTTACCCAAAATAATATTACTTTGTAAACACCTATAAACAGAGATTACCGAGATAGCCTAAACTCTAAGAGGACTGAGTAAAATAAAATGTTACTGGTTTAAATAATAGGTATAAAACTGTGTATGTATGGTATACATTCATATAATAAGAAAGGAAATAGAAGTATAGTAAGGCAAGATTCAATTATACACTTGTAATCCACCCTTAAAGGAAAAAGCTTCACTAAAAAAGATGATATTTAGCATAACCTTGCCAATTGTTTCACAAATCCTTAATCCTGCAAAAAGTAATCATTCACCCCCTCATACCTAAGTAAACCTTATTTGATAATTTCATCTGCTCCTTCCTATCCTTTTTTCTTGTTTGCATCACAGTCAGATTTCCAACCTACATGTTTGAAGTCCAATCAACAAAATTCATCATGAAGATCATGTACTGGCTCCTAATATAAGTGCTGCCTGGAAACACAAACACTCTTAAGTTGGTACAGCATCCTGGGGTGAAGATCATTTTTAATGACATCATGTTTTTTCCTGAATTTATAAGTTGAAATGAAATAGGATTTTGTTAGATACACAGTTCTTACCTATATAAAAAGGATTCTATACATACTTCCATGGCAAAGTATAATACTGCCTCGGCTGTCACTGCCAATGCACAGGTGTTCTCATTCCTGGCTGTTCGTTAGAATCACCTGGAGAACTTATAAAAAGTGTGGCGGCCATAGCTTTACTCTATCCCAGATCGATTAGTCAGTACCTTGGCCTTGCCATCTGCTAAGGTAGTCCTCAAAGTCTAGAATACAAAAGAATCCCCTAGAACACTTATTTAAAATGCAGATTTCAGGGTCCCCTCCGAAAGGATTTTCTTTTGGTAGTTCCTTACATAAAGTCATGTATTCTTAGGGTCCTTTTTTGAGAAACATTATTGTAAGAACTCATTGTCAATCTGGGCTTTGGATTCTTTGTAGCAATTGTAGTTGAATGTAACTGTTGAAGTATGATTCCTTTAACACTATCTGTAGTAATTTCAGTCAGTGGCTGTTTTTATTGGTGCTACTGTTGTTTTATTCAATATTTTACATGCTAACAACTAAAATCTACAGTAGTTTATAACGTTTGAATCAATATTATGGAATGAACTATTAACAGTTCAGTTCACAGAAGAATTAACTTCATATCCCTATTAGTACTGAGGTTAGTTCCCAATCACTCCTACAAAAAATAAAAATATGTAAGTAAACAAAAAACTGTTTCTTTAGCCATATTCTCAGGAAGTCATCTCTATGGTTATCATATTTGGAACCTCTTTTCTTTGCTCTGAATTTTTTGTCACCCGTTTATCCTCATTCATGTCCCATTCTGATAAATATCAGAAGAGTCATTTATTTTATCGAGCCTTTTATAATTATTCAGAGAATCCAGTCTGTGTCTAAAGCTGCAGAGTTCATATATTAAATACAGATTTTCAACAACCCTCTTTCCAAGTTTCTTGTTAATATTCTGAATTAGCTACTGTACAGAACTATGCTTTTATAGGACCAAGTAGGTGTGCTTGTTAACCGTATACATTCTGAAAAACTCTCGCTGCAGATACATATTGACCAGGAATTGCTTCTTTCACTGTATTTCATGTCTCTACTTTGCACATATTCTCTCTCTACTGAAGTGATTTAAGGATGACAAAGGTCTTATGGGTTTTTGTTGTGAATAGCTGTTTGTCTAAGGACTCCCTGGGAATCATTTCTACACTTGTACAAAAAAAATTTTACTCTGTGATTTTTCATGCGTTATATTATCAATCTTCCTTCTGGTTGTAACAGGCAGCATCATTGTTTTATGTTTCACTCTTTAGGGTACCCGTGCCTGGATTGCTCCTATTGGGATAAGACCAAGCATACCTCCAACACAATCATTGGCATTAATTCCAGTAGAACCTGCCGACTGACACTTAACCCCAACCTATAAAGGCAGATATATGCATCATCATACAGGCTTTGCATACAAAGTGCCCGTACACACAGCCTAGGACAACTCTATGCACAATGATGGCTTAAATAGCATCATCCATCCTCTCCAGCACTTTTAGTGTGCTTGTTACTTCCTGAGGACCATAAGGAGATCCAACAGCTGAGGCCTACACTCCACTGTGGGTACTGTTGGTGTCCTATGCCATTCTACTCCAGTTGCCTAAGATTAGCCTATCTGCCCCTGCCTACATCCAATACCCTAAAACTTGTTGTAAGCTGGGTTTTAAAATTCTTTTGGCTATACAAGCCCATATAAAGTAAAATTTACTTGCTTCAATTCATGAAATCATGTTAACATTCTCTTAGGTAGAGAAATATTCCTGCTTGCCCATATAGCATTGCCCTTTTGCACTTACTTTTTTTTTTTTTTTGAGGAAGATTAGCCCTGAGCTAACATTTGCCGCCAATCTTCCTCTTTTTGCTGAGGAAGATTGGTCCTGAGCTAACATCTGTGCCCATCCTCTTCTGTTTCGTATGTGGGACATCTGCCACAGCATGGCTTGATAAGCAGTATGTAGGTCCGTGCCCAGGATATGAACCTGTGAACCTCAGGCCACCAAAGTGGAGCACACAACTTAACTGCTACGCCTCTGGGCTGGCCCCCGTTTGCACTTACTTTTGACGTTTGAGGCAAATCTCTCAAATGTATTGTCTAACACAGAGTTCTGGCCAGGTGGAAGGAGTTAGCACTACTCTTATACACTAATATGTAGGCAATGTTATATAATATCCATCCGATTGCAAAATACGAATGACTACCTCTTTCACTTAAAACAGCCCTGGCCCTTTATATAACCAAAGAAAACAGATAAATAAAATGCTTGCCAAGAAATAAAATTATAAACCGTGGACCTCTAGCCTTTGTTGTAAGCCTGTTGGCATAGAAATTCCAAGCATATAACTGGCTTTCTTTATGCAGTGAAAAGCCAGTTGTGAGCACAGCTCATAATCTCTGTTGCCAGTGGACAGCATACACATTTCATATCTCCATCGTAATGTCTAAATGATGCAAAAAAGTACTTTCTATCTCCTAAAATGCTTCATGTATTAATAAATATATATAAATTGCTGTAAATTACGCTTAATTTTCTCTTGATGAATCAAATTGGTAGTTTTTCCTGTCTCATTAAAATAAATCTATATTTGAAAAGGAAAAACTATACCAATAAAAAATTTAATCCTTATTTTATGAGATAATTGTGTTGTTTTCATCCTCCGTCAGCATTTGAAAGTTCTGGGGACGATAAGAGCAGATAATTATGATCATGTTTGACCATAAGGCGTCACTTCTAAACAGATGTGAAATTTTTGTAGGATTATAGTCTATTGTGATTGGCTGTAATAATTTTTTCAAGTGGTGTATACATAAAAGAATAATAATATTTTGATTCAAACTATGGGTGGAGGCTGTCGGAAATACCCTGTCACCTCTTTAGCCAGACCTTCTCTGACCACCAAGCTTAATCCAGCAAGGGAAATAATAGTTGCTTCTTCTGCTGCATTTTAGCACTTGCCCCATTTTGATCTAAATATTTGTCTACAAACCTGTCTTAGCTCGGGCTGCTGTAACAAAATACCACAGACTGGGTGGCTTAAACAACAGACATTTATTTCTTACAGTCTAGGAGACTAGGAAGTCCAAAATCAAGGTGGTGGCAGATTTGGCTCCTCGAGAAAACTCTCTTCCTGGCTTGCAGACTGGCTGCCTCCTTTCTGTGTCTTCACATGGAAGAGAGAGAGAGCAAGATGAGATCTTGTACTGGAGCCTCATCTAAACCAAATTACCTTCCAAAGGCCCCACCTCCTAATACCATCACATTGAGGGTTAGAGCTTCAACATACGAATTTGAGGGGGACACAAATATGTGGTCCATAACAAAACCTGTATATTCTAACAAGCTGTGAGCTCCTGGGGAGTAGGGGCCTTTACTTTTTAGACTTTCAATTCCTACTGCTTAGTATAGTGGTTGGCAACTCAATACAGTTTAAGTAAATGAACTAAATAATGAAAATTGTTTAGTACAATCTGTTTACATCTATTTACACCTATATGTATTTCAGTCATATATATTGGATGGTGATATGATTTGATTGAGCAGTTGACAATCTATAGTTTAACAAATTTTAATTTGAAGGGTCTAATTATATCACTATTATGTTTAAAGAGTTTCTTAGATAAAACAAAAGAGAAATGGAAGTGACAAAAAAAGGGTTTCATTATGTGACTTAGCCTTCATGTATTTTTTTTCCTCTTAAAAAGTCACAGTGATAAATGAAAATGTATTTCTTTTTTACCATTAGAGAGGGTGGCATTTTTGCTACATGGTGAGTGCCCTTAGTTTGTAACTTATTAGCAAATATTCTGTTCTGTGCAAAAAAGATGTAGTAAGATCATTATATAGGTAATGTTATATGAATAATGAATGGATTATTATTACATCAGGAAATAACCACTATGTTTTGCCAAAATTGGCAGGTTTTTTCCCAATAAACTCTCACTCCCTAAAATATTTACATTAATTTTGCATATTCACAATACTCCCTGTGAAGAAGGGAATTGCTTACCTACTCTCACGCTTTATCTTGGTGATGTGCTTCAATTAAAATGCACACGTAGAAAAAAATAGAAAATGTAGAATCTGCTTTTCCATATGGATTTAGAAACATAAAGGGAATACTTGTTAGTTCACAAAATGGAAACTTCATGCTCGTGCATGCAGTGGAAAGTGTGTGTGTGTGTGTTTACTGTAACGGGTCATCTAGGACTTTAATTTTCAACTGTATGCCCAAGGCCCAGTGTAGAGATTCTGATTCAATTGGTCTGGAGTGAGAAGTGGCCATGGGTAACATTTTAAAATTTCTCAGGTGATTCTAATACGTATTAGGGGCAAAGAACTGACTCCGAGGGGTCTGGGAATCTATTGTAACTATCAGCAGTTTATAAGAGGGATCTTGGTAAAGACTTTGATTACTCTGCTATGGAAAAAGGTTCTTCACATCAGCTGGGGAGAAAACCAGGGCATTCCAGGTGTGGTCCTCCCTTAAAAGCCACTCTGCTAGTGTTAGAGTCTCCATAAACTGACCCAGGCCCCCATTCTAGGAAGAGTTATAAATGTCGGTTGTCTCGCTTTCTGCCCCCAATAGTTAACAGTTTCAGGGATTTAGTAAATTTTTCTACTTACCTCTTTCAGTTTGTTTCAGGTTCTGTTGAAAATCATCCTAAATGTATGCATGTTTTATTGCCATGGTGACATTGGACAATTTGTCATTTTCTACTTTCTCATATTTTTTTTTCAAATGTCAATGATTATTGGAGAGTATCATAGACAAAGAGTTTTGGCAGAATCTCTGGTAAGCAAAGTAGATTTTATTTCTTTATTGTTAGCTTTATTATCATTTGATTGCTTTTCCAAAAATTAAGTACTAATCGTTTTTAAAAACTCAAATTACATGAAGGCCAATATTAACTAAATTTTTGCTAATGCAGATATACTTAACAATAAGTGAAACAGCTTAGATATAAATATACTATTAATTAGGGACCTAGAAATAAGGTTAGAAGAGCTTGATATGCAATGTCCCCTTACGTTCATATGTAAACTTTCTGTTTCAGATAAGAGTTCCAAAACTAGAGTCTGCATGGCACAGATGGCAGAATGATGCCATGATTTCCAAGCTGCTCTTTAATGGAGATGTGTCATATGTTTATTGATGATTGCAAGTTTATTGGCACATTAAAACTTCGTATTTAGTATTATAAAATCTAATGTAAATTGGGTAAAGAAGTTGCTACTTTTATGAAAATTATAGAATAGACTCCTTGGATTCTAGTAAGAAACAAAAATTATCCATTTACACAATGACTGTAGACATATGCATAGATGAGAGTTAAATGCACAAAGTGACCTTAAATGAATATACACATTCAAGAATAGAGGTCGGATCAAGACTTCAAAGATCATTAAATATGGAGTCAATTCCTTCCATTGTGCGATTTGAATCTTATTGCCAAAGATGATTATTTATCAGGGAAAACAGACTCTCAAAACCAGAGTCCCTGCATTTTAATTTGCCCTTATTAAAGGAAGGACTTTTTCACTTCTGGAATATAATCAATTCTGCTGAGAAAAAAAATCTTCAGTCAATATTAAAAATGAATATGTTGTTACCATTAATATATATGGCCAATAATCAAACTATTAGTAATATACATTCTCTAAGTGTTTAGAGATCCATGTGTGTTGTTACTATCTAAAGCTGGGTCTTTATGTGGAGAAGAGACACACTCAAGTTTTGTGAATAATTTTTGTCATATATCAATATTGACTAAGCTTTCCCAAATAGGGAAATTTATAAAGATGTCATGGAAAAAAGAGTTTTAAATGAGAAACACCTGGGGCTCTAAAGAGTCTATAGCTTTAAAGTTGTAATTGAAATTCTGCCTAAGACTTGGGTGACCCTTAGTTATGGGCAAATGTGTATGCTGTTTTAAGAGCTTCCACAAAAGCCTCTGGAAGTAACACAGGAGTGGATTTCTAGCTCTCTTCCAACCATGGAAATATTCCTGGGGACAAAGTGGTATCAGCCACCTTTAATTTGTAGTAAGCAGGTACAAAACTGCATCATGGGACAGTTTCTGCTTATACAGTCCTCTACTGGTGTGGCTGAGTTTGGTACCACCTCTCTCTCCTCCTAACAACTGCAAAAACAACACCTAGATTAAGTCACCTGGGAGAATATCACAATATCGAGTACTCAGCATGTGTTGGTCAACTTAATATACCTATAATATCCCTCCTATCCTCTATGAATCTAGAAACGTACCATGGGTTGCTCATCCACTATAACAAATTGAGGCAGCTTTCCCCAAAGCTCCTCACTTTGAATGTTAAAAAGTCCATTTTGCACCAACCTAAAAATTTGCATACCATGATCTACGTATAGAAAGCATGGGGCCGGCCCCATGGCCGAGTGGTTAAGTTTGCATGCTCCGCTTCAGTGGCCCAGGGTTTCTCCAGTTTGGATCCTGGGAATGGACCTAGCACAGCTCATCAAGCCATGCTGAGGTGGCGTCCCACATAGCAGAACTAGAAGGACCTACAACTAGAATATACAACTATGCACTGGAGGGCTTTGGGGAGAAGAAGAAAAAAAAATGATTGGCAACAGATGTTAGCTCGGGGCCAGTCAAAAAAAATAAATAAAGCAAAAAGATACATCCACTTCCAAATGTAATGCCACGAGAGTTTCTACTGAGTGCTTGTGTATCTTTGTAAGTATCCCAAGCAAAACCACTTTCAACTTAACAGGGTTTTTTTCCCCCTAATTTTATCTTGAATTTAAAAGAGAATGACATAAGAAGAGCAAATATGTTTTTAAATTTCTGCCTTGATAGCAAGTTTAAGTATTTAGAACCAAGATTATCTTAAATGTATAACTTATGTAATGGATAAGGCTAGGCAAGAATTTCCAAAAGTGTGTTTTAAAACACATTGATCCCATAGGATGCTGAATGCAAAACAAATTGTTAGAATATGACAATTTTGTTCCCTTTGGAAAGTCACAACTAAAGCCTTACATATTTCTTTAGTAAAAAAAATTTTGTTTTGGTTTAAGCCAAATTTTCCTGACCTTATGTCACCAAGGTACTCGTTTTGTCAAGCAATACATAGTAACTTTCTAAGAGACTGGAATTTTATAAAAACCCACTTTCATAAACACATAACTAGAAGATTCTGTGCCTTTATTAACTATATTAGTACTAGGATTGCACATTACCATTTCTTTTGAAAAATAATATAAAAAGGCTAACTGAAAACTAATTTTGGCTTGGTATTATTACCAGAAATCCTTAGTCTTCAATTCATGTAGACTAGATATTTCCACTTTCTTCTGAAAATGTATGCATTGATGCAATTTATCATTTTGTTATGGAAATATAGAATTAAGGATGCATATGACTTTTAAAATTTTTGTCACCTATCACCCACCATCGTGTAAAACTTTACCCTTATTAATACTTGCTCTATTTTATAACATACCTTTAAAATCAAGAAAAAATATACGTAACATTACCCGTGGGCTTGCCTGTAAGAAATTCTTTACCCTCCTCTGTGCATTGACTTCACCTTCTTCCCTTGCCAGGTTACATTATTGAACCCCATTCTGATATTAGCTGAAGAAACCTGAATAACAGTAGATTGAACAGAGTGGTGATTTAATATCTCTTTCAAAGGCGATACAAGGTAGGCAGTTTCAATATCAGCAACAACCCAGGGGCCCTTGAATTCTTCAATGGTTAGCTTCCATCCTCAAAAATCATATCATAGTCACAAGATGGACTCTTCGGACCTAGCAAAAGAGTATTTACCGCTGAGTAAGCCCTCCTTAACAAGTTTTCTGGTGGCCACACCTGGCAAATCCTGCTTACGTTTCATTGGGGGTTGGGGATTTATATAGATATCATGTATATATATATATATGTGTGTGTGTGTATGAATGAATGATTTTTTTAGCAAAGAAAGTTTACAGTCTCCTTAATATGAGAGTCTCCGATTAAGGGATAAAAGAACAGCATGCTTTTTGTCGTCTCTGCCAATGGTGATTAAGTGAACATAGTCAACTAGCATATGGCTGCGACCATTGGTGTCTAAGGTGTTACGTCTCTTGTGCAGTCTCCAGGCCTAAGTAAAATCATCCATAGGCAAGATCCAGGCAAAGCAAAGATTTCATAAATGAGACCCAACAAGCACTAATTACAAGATAAAACACTGATCTATTGAATTTCATTAAAATTAAGAACTCTGTTCATTGAAATACACCAATAACAGTGGAAAAGAAAGCCACAGATTGAGAGAAAAACATTCACAATACTTATGTCAGAAATAGAATTTGTATTCTTAATTTATAATAAACTCCTACATATCAACAAAAAAGACAGACAACCCATTTTTTTTAAATGAGCAGAATACAGTAACAGACACTTCATGAAAGAGGGTATTCAAATGGCCAAAAGGCTTATGAATAGGTGCCTAACTTCATTAGTAATTAAGGAAATGCAATAAAAAAACACAATGAAATCCTACTATAAACCCATCAGAATGGATAAAATGTAAGAAGATGACAGTACTACATGTTGGGGAGAATGTGTGGATCATCTGGAATCCCAAATATTACTGGTACAAGTATAAATTAATACGTTTGGTAACATCTATAAAAGTTAAATTTATGCCTTCCCTATGATCTAGTCATTCCTCTCATATGTATATACCCACTAAAACAACATGTACAAGCTTGTTAACAGCAATATTTTGCCTAATAGCAACACCTGGAATAACTTAAAAGTCTCTCAGAATTAAAACAGATGAATAAAATGCAGTATAATCATATAGTGGAATTATACATAATAATAAGCAAAAAAGAACTGCTACTTGCAAGAACGTGAATGAATTGGGGCTGGCCTGGTGGCATAGTTCTTCAGTTGGCATGCTCTGCTTCTTCAGCCTGGGGATCACAAGTTTGGATCCCGGGCGTGGAGACAGCGCTGATCGTCAAGCCACACTGTGGCAGCATCCCTCGTAAAATAGAGGAAGATTGGCACAGATGTTAGCTCAGGAACAGTCTTACTCAAGTAAAAAGAGGAAGACTGACAGCAGATGTTAGCTCAGGGCCAGTCTTCCTTGCACACACACACAAGAACATGAATGAATTTCATAGACATAATGTTGAATAGAAGATAAAGAATATTTACTGTATGATTCCATTTATATGAAGTTGAAGAATTGGCCAAAGATGTCTATAATGATAGAGGTTAGAAGAGAGGCTTCTTCCAGAGGAGCCAGTGGGAACGCAGAATTAACTGGAAAGGAGCATGAGGAAACCTTTTGAGGTGCTGCTAATATTCAGGGCTCTGTCCCCTTCTTACTTTTTATGGAAATGTGCAGAATTTTTATTTCACCTAGTTTTCTAAGCATGCATTGAATCTCCATACAATATTCCTAAGTACCTATTCAGCCTCTGCTAAAATACCTCTAATGATAGAAAATTTTTCATACGTCCCTTTGCCTAACCCAAGCCTCTCCAAAAAAAAAAAAAAGAAGCTTAATATTTATTTAACTCAAGCTTTAAAACAGAATCAGGCTTTTAACTGGTACCCGATACACAGGTATCTAACCTAATTTCCACCACCTATCTGTGGATGTAGTTTTGACCAAGGTCTTTCTAAACAAGACTGGCCAGCACTGAGTTTTAAAAAAGAGAGCCATTTTATGAATTTTAAAATAATGTGATTTTGAATTTTGCAATTTAAAGAAATTTCTAAACAATGTTACCTGGCATCTGCTCACTCTGAATAAAATCTCTTAAGCCTTATATTATATATGTATGAAATTTCTCAGAATGTTATTGCTAGAAATGTCACTGAGCTGTGAAAAAATTATCTCTAATTTGATCAATATGTGCTTACACATATGCCATTAATTGCCATTGCTCTCAGCTTTCAGTGGATGTTTTATGAGCCACGTGGGCCATGAGCTTGCTTTATTGTAGCAGAGACTAAGGAAGAAGAAATCTCATCAGTGCAATAATACCCACAATAGAGGGGCATGGTTCAGAAGCACTTATTGTCAGAAACTCCATAATAGGATCTAGAAATGATAAAGAGGTCCATTCAAGGAAGCTGTAAAAGAGAGAATTTTGGCATGAAATCTCCTTAAGTACTAATTAAAAGCAAACCAGATATGTGAGAAAAAAAAGTTCTATTGTATAACTAAGTGGTGTAGCAGAGTGTTTTTAAGGATTGAATGAAAGAAAGAAAAGAGAAAATGCAGAGGACAGGTAACTGAGCAGGGAATTGGAGGAGTGGGGCTGTTATGCTGATAGAAGAAAGGAGGAAGGGGTATTGAAAGAGGAATCCAGCTGACTTTGATGAGAAGAGTGCAGGATTTTCTATCCTTGGGAACCTAAGGGACCATCTTGCTATGAACAGCCTAAGGCTGTTCCCATCAAAGAAACTCTAATATTTACATTTATTGAGCTTTTTTTATGTCACAGTGAATGTGTTAAAGCTGTGGGCCTCAAACTACGATTCAAACCAGCAACATCACCTAGAAACTTGTTACAAATGTAAATTTTCAGGTTCTGCTACAAACCAACTAAATCACAAATCCTGGGGTGGGTCTTTTTGGTTTTTTTTCCCCCTGCCAATTTCAAAGGAATGGTAAGGTTTTATTAATATTAGCAGCTTCCAATCAGTGAGATTATTATAAATAATAGCATTTACAGCTTCATTCAGGAATTCAAAATATCCGTTTCCTCTGGTCCTCTTTGCAGGCTCTGGAAGGGCCATTAGGAGGAGGGCAGGAGTGTAACGCCACAGAGAGCGGGAGCCATAAAACTGTGAAGGAGATGTGGAAGTGGGAAGCTGTAAAATAAATACCTCTACTTCATTCTCCCTGGGACCAACCCCATCTAAGAATGTGCAAATATCATCATTCCTTGAGAGGAACTGGGCCTTCTCAAGGCTTCTGACAAGAAAATCTATTCCCAGCTCAATTTCCAAGGCCTCACCCACCATAACAAGATTGTAGAGAGCTCCGTGGGGCTTTACCCACTGGGGATTCCATCTTTGATATCAAAGTCTTTCCTACTGGTGTTCCTCTTCCCCTACTACATTGCCAACTAAATAGCCCACTCATAGTCTCTTCAAATGTATAGCTAATCTTTGCTACAAACTGAGAGAGTTTAGGTTTGTTAAACAGACTGGTTCAGTACCATTAATTGCTCATTCTCTATCGAAGAGATAGAGAATCAGATATGCTCCCATTACCTCTGATGTAATGATGACTGTAACATCTAAGCATATGTCTCAGATATGCTCTCATTACATCTGACGGCCTCTGGGACCCTCCCTGGGTACTTCCTTCCCAACCCTGCTCATTATGACTGCCTGTTCTCCATTTCAGCGCTGGGGATGGCGCGTAAGGAGCTCTCCAGGTGATTTCGATGTAATCTAAAGGTTGAGAGACATTATACTCAGCAATACGTTTATTACCACTTGTTCTTCGCAATGATTCTATAAAAGACCTATTGTTAACACCCCCCTTTACAAATGAGGAAACTGAGGCATTAAGAGGCTCAGTACTTTATTCAAGGTCACACGGCTGGTATGCAGAGGAGCTGAAAATAGAAGCCAGATTTGTCAGACTATAAACCCTGTGTTTGTAGCCACTCCTCCAGAGCCCAGTGAATGAAAATTCATTAATTTCAATGAATATTTGTAATACCCAACTTGCAAGTCTTGAAATATAATTCCAACTGCTTAAAGCATTACCTTTGAAGGAGAAAATACCCTCCTCACCATGATTGGCAAAATAAAAGGTTTAAAATACAGATGCCCAGTTGAGGGAACCCTTTAATTTTTTTTCTTAAATTCAGGCACTAGGGTTGGGTTAGATTCATTTATTCACTGAAGTACAGTGTTTCCTGCAGTAATAAATAGGACACTCTGCTATTGGCTCTCATCCCTTAGCAAATTTGTTATTTTCCATCCTTTAAGCTAAACTTCTCTGAGGATTTCATATTCACTGTATCCACTTCCTCACCTCACATAGCTGGCTGAACCTCAGAAAATCTGGCTTCTGCCATATCCTTCAATTAATTTCTGTCAAACAAATTTTGAACGTTTGAAATATCATTAGTGTTAAGAAACAGAATTCAACCGAGTAAATTTGAAGATCTAATTGGCTTTATTTAACAGTTCATGAATGAGGCAGCATCCTCTCTAGCAAGTAGAGAGATACTCCAAGGAGTTGTACAAAGTGGAAAGTTTTTATGGGCAGAAGGAGGGTGGGGCAAGAAAGTATTAGCAAAAGAAAAGAAAGGATTGTTTCAGGCAGGGACATCTTTTCCAGGGAAGGGAACAGGGATGGTGGGGGTCTTGTGCAGATTACCTCAGTAGAGCTAGTCAGAAAATTCCAGACTGGTCCATTAAGGTTGCCTTCCTGCAGAAGGTCAAAGCCACAATTAGGTCAGATATTAAATCTAGGTTTGGTATCATGGACTTTAGCACAAGTGATGCCATTTTGGGCCTATAGTTTTTCTCTTTAACATTGGATTTACGGTTTGTGAATAATTAACCAAATTTATAATTCTCTCTCTCCCCATTGTCACTAATCACCTTTCACCTAAATTATTATAATAGCCTCCTGATTATTCTTCTCTTTATTTGCCATGCTGCCCTCAAGAGCCCCAAATCTACTCCCCATACTGCTTTGAAAAAGGATTTTCCTCTATCTCCGTGGCCGAGTGGTTAAGTTCATGGCCTCAAATTTGGCCACCCAGGGTTTCACTGGTTCAGATCCTGGGCATGGACCTAACACTGCTCATCAGGCCATGCTGAAGCAGCATCCCACATACCAGAACTAGAAGGACATAAACTAGGATATACAACCATGTAGTGGGGGGCTTTGGGGAGAAGAAGAAGAAAAAAAAAGATTGGCAACAGATCTTAGCTCAGGGCCTATCTTTAAAAAGAGAAAAAGGATTTTCCTAAAATGCACTCAGATCATGCTACCTAAACTGCTAAAAATGCTTAAATTCTCATTGCCCCAAGGATAAAATCTGAATTCTGTGAAGCACTCTACCACCCTTTCCATGGATTGACCCCTGCACCATCTCTTTGAAGCTCCCCTTCCCGCAACACCGACCACACCCATCCATCTGTCAGTCATCCCATTGTACATCCCAATCATGCAGCACAAATTGCAGTTTATAGCTCCTGTTGTTGTCTCTTTCTGAAATGACCTTTTGACCCTTATACCCCACTCTTCCACCATTCTCCCCTCACTACTTTTTACCCAACTAACTCTAGTTTATCTTTTAGGTGATGTCACTTCTTCAGAAAATCCCTAAGGTTGGTGTTACAGGAGGAGCATCTCATTTATCATCACCCCACAATCACTATATTTCAGTACACATCAAACTGCTTTTCAGTTTCCTGTTTACGTTTCCTTATCACTCATTGGTCACTAAGCTTCTAGAAGGATGCACATTTATCTTGGTCACCATCATCTCCCCAGCCCCTAGCACAATGCCTGACAATAAGTTCTCAATAAACATTTCTTAAGTGATTAAGTGAGTAATAATGACATGCTCAAGCTTGTTAAAAGCTAAAACTTGGAAATAAGGCAAAAAGATAACTAGATGTCATACTGAAGCATTGTCTAAAAGGCCTACCCAAAGATTATTTTATTTTCTATGGGAATGTGTCTTTGTTTAACTTAGTATTTACTATTGATTAGAGCTCAGATTCTGTGAAGTTTTTTTTGGTTAATTCTTTTTCTTAGTTTTTTCTTCCCCCTGAGGAAGATTAGCCCTGAGCTAACATCACTGCCAATCCTCCTCTTATTGCTGAGGTAGATTGGCCCTGAGGTAACATCTGTGTCCAACTTTCCCTATTTTATATGTGGGACACCTGCCACAGCATGGCTTGATAAGCGGTGTGTATGTCCACACCCACAATCTAAACCAGCAAACCCTGGGACGCGAAAGCAGAGTGTGCAAACCTAACCACTGCGCCACTGGACAGCCCCCAGATTCTGTGAAGTTTCATGTGAACTAATAGATTTTTGTCCAGTATAGAGACAAATAGTTGTTTTTCTAGTAGAAAAAATATCATTGAAGGATATGATTTTATTGCCTTTTAGCATATTAACAAGTTCTGTATCTAATCTAGCAATCTTATTCTAGTATACTTTTTTTCTGTGATGATATATATTCAGTCCCTTGAATCCTCCTGTGAACCAGCTTTAATTCTCTGCTTGTTTCATCTTCAATTAGTTAAATAAAAATTTCCATATTCTCAAGATATGTTTATAAGAGAAGAGTACATTTACTTCTGTGTGTTTTAAACTATGTAAGAAACACTGAGCCTAGCATTAGTAGTTATTTCTAGGGAGAAAACAAATTCCATCGTCAAATATATTTGGAAAAGAACTTCAGGTTCTAACCTTCTTTGAGATTATTAGCAATAACCATTCACATGCTGAAGGTTCTGAGAAGTTTGGAGATGAAGTAAACTGTTTTGTGTTGTTTAGCATTTCAAGATTGTTTTTATTAATAGTGTTTAGGAAAAACAGTTTGGAAACATTGGTTTACTTGTAACTTTGAAGGACGATATTTTAAACTATGATTTTCGTGTTTGAAGTGCTGTTAAGACAATTTCTATTTTGAATTAAGATTTATTTCCCCTAAACTTTTTATGTTAAAATAAGTCACAATTCTGGACCTCGTTGGGGAGGAAGACATATCTTCTACCCTCTGGGTCCTTCTGGTTGGGCTATGAATTAAATTGGCATGAGACAGAACAATAGGAGAAAATCAAACAAAGCTTTAAAACATGTATACATGGGAGAGACCCAGGAAAACTGAGTAACACAAAAGTGGCCTAGGTGCCAACTGAAATATCATTTTCAGCTAAAAACAAAGGAGGATGTTGGGGGTAATGGTTTGGGGCTTCAAAGGGAAGGAAGGCAGTTCACATGGAGACGAAAAAGCAAATGTTTGGTAAACAGAACTTTGATAAGGATGGGCTTAGCAAGGACCCTTATAGTCTACCAGATATTTAGAGTTATCTATGGTGATGGCCTGTCCTGGGGACAGGCCTTTTATCTTAAATTCCTTTAGGCAGTTAGAGGGAAGGTCAAAGTTTCTTTCAGAGTCTTTTGTTCTTACAAATAGTCAAGGCAAGGCGAAGAGACATATTTTGGGGTGGCCAATTCTGATCCCCCACAATCTCCAAATATGTATTTCAGAAAAGCTCTCCTATAACCACAGGAAAGATGTTCTGACTTCTCAGCAGTATAGTCACATAGGTAGAATAGTTTTAAATGGTATTTAAAATAGAAAGCACTTTATTTTCCATATAGAGTATATTAAAATAATTAAAATCGTTAAGCGAAACTAATATTCAGTTGTTTTCTAAATAAGTCAATTGAGATAGTGAAGGATCTAAAGATACCTACATAAAAGGAGCAGGTTATCTAGTTTTAAAAAGGAATCATATAAAAATGAAAACATTAGCAATCAATAAAATACTTAAAGGATGCATTACTTACATTAAGGGCATAAGTGGATTTCTGTAAGATTTGGGATTGTGAGGAATTCGGTATTGAAACAAGTTTTTGCTTTCAGATTTTGCATTTGTTTGCATTTTAAAATAGCCCTGAGAGGAGCCTAGAAGAATGAGTAAATTTGACATCTGTGTCTATCTCAACTTTGTTTATGAGGAAAAAAAACAGAAATTGCTAAAAAAATGTTCTATTATGACTTTCTTCTTGCCCATTTTACGCTTCTAAATGACTGCAGGAATGGCTATAGAAGAACTAATAAAAACATTAATTTCATCTTGTTATGAACACTAAAATTCATTAGTCTTATATTTCCTTCTCCCTCATAATTATGTCTTGTTTTTTTGTTGGCTGAACAGTTTTCCATTCTAATCAAGCTTTGTCAGGGGCTGCAGGCTGAATTGCCCTGTGAAAGACTGATTTGTTTCCACTCCCTATAATCTGTCCCCTTGAAGGCTAGAGATTGAAATCATTAAGGCAGTGCTGTTGCCCTTGATCTCTGCTCAAAGAGGATAGAGATTGATTAGTTGACAGTCGTTGACCTGGATCACTCAAAATGAAGTAGTGATGAAGCAAAATCAAGAGCAGACATCTCAGAATATTTGATAATGTCATTTATTCTGTGTGCATTTTTTTCAGCCTTATTTTCTCTTTCCTTTTTTTGGTTAGGTATTTAGTAGAGATGATGCCCCAGCCCAACCTCCATCCCTACTCCATGCTTACCTAGTTCCTACCTCCTAGGGAACTTAAGAACTTGTTAATTTCCTGAATTAGTAACTTGTAAATGTTATCTAAACATTCTGAAAAGACAAGGCAGCATAAAGGACTTATTATTGCATACGTGTCACATGAAAAGGTTAGTTATTAACAAATATCCATTCAAAATTTTTGTCAAAAGTTAGCCTCAAATTGCGAGAGCTATTGTGTAAACATAACAGACATTTGATAGAGTAAATGTTCACTCTCTTCTACACCTTTAAGCTTAGGAATGGTATCAGTGCTGAAAAAAATCTAAACTAATTCGTATAAGAAAGTGAAAGTCCCTGTTAAAAGAGAGAGCCACTTTTAAATACACACTTTACCATTTCTATTTTAGTTTCTACCTGAAAAGGTAAAGAAGGCATATTTTAAAGGCAAATATATTTGAAAATATTCTGAGATCATTTCATTGGACCGATTTGAGAACTGAAACTGTTGAATTGAATTAGCATATTTGGTTAAAGATAAAATGGGAGTGAGAAAGGATTGATTTGGTTCAAAAGTTTAAGTGAACTTGCTAGAAGCATCCAAGTTCTTGAGGACTCTGCTGCTTTGTATTAATATGGACAATTATGAATTTGAGGGTTTTTTTTAGTTTTGAAAAAATGTTGTAGATGGTGCGCAGGTAATAATAGCTTTCTAAAAATTCACTTTGATAATGTTTCGTAGTGGCCAGTTCCTGCCTGTTCTCTGGAGGTTGGTGGCCTAATTTAGGTGCATTTAGTATTTAGAGCAAAAGAAGGCAGTCTATGAAGAGACTGACAGGCACCTTACTCCTGCCTCACCCATCTTTTTTTCTTTTTTTTACATTTCCCTTTCATTATTTTTTCTTTTTTTATTCCCAGATTCTTGAATTTAATCTAAACTTTTCCACCATTAATATTGCAGTCTAAGGAAGTGGCAGCCACCTCATTTAAGGGATAGTAGCTTCCATATTTGGGGGAAAATAGAGTTTTCTGAGAAACTGAAATAGATTTTAGGTGAGAAGTGTGTGAGGGTAATTGAGTGTGTGTATGGTAAGAGAGGGGCTGGGCACAGTCCTAAATAAATTTCAGTATGATAACGGCAATAACATAGGACCTCCATCTTCAGTGAAGTTTCTGTACCAATTTTGCAAGTGTCACAACAAAAACAAATCCTTGAAAATGGTGGTAGAAATCTTTTTAATGTTCAGACTGAGCAGACAATGCCTACATTTTTGAAGTTTCGTTTGGCAGACTCAATGCAGTAAGCTTAATGGAAGACAATTCCAGTCTTCCTTGGTTTGACAGAGAAGTGTAGGTCTACTCAACTGAAATTTAGACCTTCACAGTCCTTATAGATATCATGGAAGATTGGGTGAATAAGCCACCCCCCAAGCAACAGAAGGATAGAACACAAGTTGAGATACTGTTTTAATCTCCAGTGACTGGAAACACCACAGCCATACATCACACGGTTGTGCATTCTGCCTTTCATGCTTTGTCAATATTTTTCATCCTGCCTTCCCCTCCATTTTGTTTGCCATTGTAGGGGAAGAAGAATACTCCTCTACCCTCTAGGTCCTTCTGGTTGGTCTAAGAATTAAATTGAGATGAGACAGTATAACAGGAGAGAAATCAAACAAAGTTTAATAACATGTATACACGGGAGAAACCCAGGAACACTGAGTTACTCCCCAAAATGGCTGAATCTACCACCTTAAATACCATCTTCATCTAAAGACAAAGGAGGATGTTGGGGGTAGTGGTTTTGGACTTCAAAGGGGAGGAAGGCAAGTCACATGGAGGTGGAAAAGCAAATGTCTGGTAAACAAATGTTAACCATGCCTTGTAAAGACAATGGGACAAGGAGAGCACTTTGATTAAAAGGCCCTTGTTAGGTTCTTCCCTGTGTCACACTTAGTTTGTGTTATCCTATAATTACCTTATTGTATTAGCTCCTTCCTAGGACTGGCCTTCTATCTTAAATTTTTTTAGGCAGTTAGGGAAGGTCAAAGTTTCTTTCAGTGTCTTTTGTTCTTTAAAATAATCAAGCCAAAGAGATATCTTTTGTGGTAACCAATTCTGATCCCTCACACCATCCCACGAGTGTGAGAACTGTTCTCCCTGCAGTTATTGCCAACTCCCATTTATTTCGCAAGTTTTCCTTTCTCTAAACAACTTTCAGTGTTGTATTCTGCCGTGCTGTGATGCTGTAAGTTTGTAAAATGTGATTGTGTCACAGTTACTACTATGCCAAGGCTCTAGACACAGAAGGTTTCATTCAGTTTTGTCAGCACTGCTATTCAGCTGATAAGGAATGTAACTGGTGACACTAAGTGCCACTTTTGTTTGTGTGAACCATCCAAGAAGAAAAATGTGAATAAACACACAAATGTTAATCTATATGTTTATATATATAACCTGTATGTGTATATATTCCTACCTATATAAAATTGAATTGTTCTTCTAAAGCATTCCATGCTTGGTGACAAAAATACTATATGCAAATGTAAATTTAGGTTAATACATTTATATGAGCATTTCTAATTTGTAAACTTCTATAGATCCTGAGTGATAAAGAATAGTTACCTCACATCACTTTGGGAAGAAAGTAAATTATAAATTGTGAAAATAATAAAGTAGGAATCCCTATTCAAAACCAGTCCCCATATTGCCTCATAAAAATGTCCAAAACTCTTTTTGGAATGTAATCCATAGAGAATTGCAAGTTTCGTTTTCTTTACACTTTTATTCACTGCCAAAAACTTGGGGGGTCCTAGGAATATAGGGAAAGCAGGTAATTCTGAGGGGGCATTGTGCAGGAAAGCAGTTTTGCACTGGCTTTTTCTTTTTTTTTTTTTAGATTTTTATATTAGAGTACCTTGTTTTAAAGATTTGAATTGTAATCACTCCAGGTAATTGATTTTTTAAAGTATAATGTAGTCATAAAAAAATAATATGTATTCACCTCCTTTCCAGAAAACAGTGTTTTAAAAGATAAAGATCTATACTAATAAAATGTGATTTTTTTAAAATTTGTCATGTACTGCCAAACCTAAAAATATGAAATTAGGTGTGGGTAAACTTTTAAAAAAATTGCCAGTGGTACAAACAAATTTTACTGCCCGTCATTTGCAGGGCTGGAGGGGTTGCCATATTTAAACGTGTGACCTGTTTTAAGTATTTGGGTCAAAGAGAAGCCAGGCACCAATGTGTAAAGTGGCACAGACGGAAGAGTGAAAGTGGAATTGACTACAACTGAAAGTGAAGGAAAGTTAAAAAGAAAAAAAAATCCCAGGTACATCAATAATATTCCATTTGGACAGTCGGTATTATTATGGAACCATTGTTTGCTCTCCCATCATCAGACCCAGGATCAGTGAGTAGTCAGCATAAGTTATTGTTTTAATAATGAAACTGAAGGAAGATGGGTTTAAATTGGTGCCCATCTATTGCCAAGTAGCTGTATGACCTTGGCCAGCTACTTGACCTCTCTAAGCTTTGGTTTCCCGTCTATACAATGCAGTCCATGGGAGTATCTACCTTCTTGCTTCTGCCCATTTCATAAGGTTGTTGTGGGAATTAAATGTGTTAATCTATTTAAAGTATTTAGTAAGGGGCACATAGTAAGCACTCAAATTACATACGCTGTTACTATTACCTTGACAAACTGTTTATCTTCTCTCTCCATTTCTTCATATGTAATACCGGATTAACTTGAGTACTAAATTTTAAAAATACATGAAAAAACGTAGCACAGTATGTAACAGTTCGTAAATACCCAACATAATTAAATATCCCTTCCTCTTTTTGCTTTCCACAATTAGGCTGGATGCAATGTGAAATATAAAAGGATACCTACTATTTGCTCAGCTATCTGCTGGGCACTAGAGAAATATATCTTTTTATTATTTTATCCAATCTAAAATTTGCTGAGCACTAGCTAGGTGTCAGGAAGTGTATGTGCAAGTACAGGAAAGAGCATAGAGATTTACAATCAGGAAAAAATTTTGAGTCTCCAGTCAACCACTTAATGTTACCCTGGATGATAAGTGGGTCGGATCCAAACACTCTAACCCTCACTTTTATTATTTCTAAATGTTGATGGTACTAATAGTTGTTATAAGATTCAAAATCTGTTCTGAAGTATAGTATTTTGTGTAAACATTAGTCAAAATCACGAGTTATTTTGAGAGGCACATTTGCAGTCCTCACAATGAAGCTTTTGGACCCCTGCCTTTGCACTGAGTGATATGTCTGTAGTGGGTAAATGTTTCACCATCACAGATTTAAGTGGGCCAAAAATGCTACTTTGTTAATGTTTCTATAATTGAATTGGATTGCTACATTGGACCCTGTTTTATCTTAATTTAGTAGATTTCTTAATATGCATTTCTGAGGAAATTTTAATAAAATTCAATGACATTTCAGGTTTACCAGTTATGTTCAGGATTTCTCAAGATTCTCCTGCCTCTCTAGGATGACAATACTCCAGGGGTATTACTTAGCTTCATATCAGAGCTGGCCTCTGGGTCAGGGACATGCAGAAATGTGACATTCAGTTTGGTCCTTTGGATGGGTGACCTTTTCATGGGGCATCTGCTGAGGTGGACCAGCATCTGCATCCTTCCCTACTGGAAATGCTCATTCTGCATTGCTCGCTTTGGGATCCTTATGTCCTGCTTGCCACACCCTTGCAAGACTACCAACTTACTCCTCCTAACGTCCATGACCTTCTCAAGCCCCAGTACATGTTAGCTGCTCATCATACACACATTGAGATGTTCAGACCTCCGTGAGGCTACCTACATGCCCAGCCCCCATGCTCTGGCACTATAGCAAAAACAGCTCTGATGGCCATCTCTCCTCTCAGACTTCCATTCTTTAAGGGGACATTATCATGTTTCTGCTCTCTTCAAATGAATTTGAAAAGGTATAGGGGGGTGTCAGAGGAGTTCAGTGTCCTCTCCACACAGCTTCTAGCTTTCACTTATCTGCAACTCTACTTCCCCCCCTTCATTTCGTCCTGGTAGGCAATGAGAGCTGGTGGACACTTCTTTGAACCAGTCTTCTCCTACATCTGTTGTTTAGGACAGAGTCATAGTTTACTCATACTGAAAATATATTTACCTCTGTTATTGTATCAAAAGTTAGCTTTACTCGAAAGCTCTGCATTTCTGAACAACTTGAAGGCATTGGGAATCCAGTACCTACGTTACCTGCCGAGGATGGAACTTAAGGACTTGCATACAGTCTCAGGAAATATTTTGTGTGTGCGTGTGTTTATATGTGTGTATAGTTCTGATGATGGGACTGGTAGAAAGATAGAGATCTTTAATTAACTCTATGACTCCTTCACATGTAGATTGCAATCACAGGCAACTAATAAAACCATTTTGCCAGGTTTCCCATCTGTAAAAGGGAAACAAAATCTAATTCACAGTCTAGCTGTGAGGATAAAAAGCAGAATACAGCATCACACATAAAGTACATCCTCGACAACTATAAGTTCCTTTCCTCACGTTGTCTTAATAAGAAGGATCCCTGCCTCCGCACCTCCTCTGTCTTCTTTAGTATTTCACAATTATCCCTCATTTGGGACCAAACTGCCTTTTACTAACTATCCTTAGTGTTTCATTTGTTTTGTATTCATGTATTGTACAACTTATAAAATATTTCACTGCAAATCTTCTTGAATCTATTTTATTCATACACAATAAGGCATATTTTCTTTTTTACAAATTAATGTGTTTTAACATAAATTTCAAGCAAGAGTGAAAAATGAATTCCTCCTAGTTTTCAGGCAGTTTTCCTTATGAGAAGTAGGTCAAGAAACATTGAACACAGAATAAATTTATCTCTGAAAACAGCTCTTCAACTCTGGATTGTTTAAGGATGGCCTAGAATCCACGCTCAGTATTCTCATGCGTCTCCAGCTTCACTTCTCTTCTGAATTAGCATTTCGGCATAAAGCATTTCCTTAGAATTGCTCTTATTTTTATCACCATTTTCTGTGCTCCGTTGTCACATGAGAAGACAATATGTAGCAGTCATTTCATAAATCAACATACAAATTATTCCCCAAAGTCAGTGTACATGTTATCTGTTCAGTTCACAGTTAACTAGAACTGTTGAGGCTTGCTTTTGTAAATTGTCGCTGCCCCCTACACGTTTTTTTTAACAATCATAAATACAAAATTAAATGGATGGCTAGAAGCAGATTGGTCTGTAGGTACACCTACGAAGATCTTCCATTCCTGTTCTCCCTTCCGTCCACCTTCTCTCTTCTCCTGTAGAAGGTTCACATTAGCCGAAAGAGAGAAACAGAGGCAGAGACAGACACACCACTGTCCGCTGTCACCAGTTGTAGGAATTGAGCCTGATCTGTATAGTCCTTTTGCTCCTCCACTCCTCTGAATTATAAGGTTATAATTCCCATAGTCCCATCTACACATTTAAAGTTGATTGGGTTTTTTGAAGTCTAAAATAAAGACATTCTGGTGTTTGTCAAAGCTTCTTTGTTTTCTATTTATTTTCCCCATAGCTTCCATGTTTCTGGTACAGTGTGCGTGTGTGTGTGTGTGTGTGTGTGTGTGTGTGAAAGAGAAGAAGAAAAAAAGGCAGATCATTCCCAGACAACTCTGACAATTACCTCCTTATTTCTTTCTGCAAGGTAACTGGAATACTGGAAATATGGAGCCCTTTAGCAGTCATTCTGAGAGGCTTGGTCGTAGTTCATGTTTGATTTGTTTGCACAAACCTGCAATGATTCAGTGAAACTTTCTAGAGAATTTTAAGAAATAGATCAAATGGTGCTTACAGTTGAAGCTAAATAAAGCTTTTTTTAAACCTTATTTTATTGAGGTGGGAATTTGGGAATTCTAAAGGGTCCCCACATTTGTCACCCCTGTTATTCTGACAGCCTTTGGTCCTGATCACATTTTCTCTGTTCATTTGTAATTACCCCCACATATGCCTTAATGATTCTAATGGGAGCTGTAGGTTGTGCAGAAAAATAACAAGCTGCAAATTAAAGAAGAATCTATAAGCATGTTTATGGTTTCTAATTATTAATACAGTTGAACAATTTTTTTGACCACTGTACATTGACTTCCCAGGGTCGCATGCCTAGTAGATTCATAGATGTTCAATACAACAATTATAGAATCCTACATGCGTGTGTGCTGCGTAGTGGTGCTGTGTACTAAGGATTTTTGTCTGAGTCCTGAGTCAGAAGTCCACCCAAATTGTGTTGTTCAGAGTTAGGATTTTGCTCAATAATGTGAACTTTAGATCACTCGTAGTCTGAGTAATACGTGTACAGTAGGAGAAGAATGGAGAAAGAACCAAAACCACAAACAATAGCAAAAACAACAGCACATCAACAACTCATATAATTAGAACAAAAAGTTGAAACCATTTGGCAACCATTTAGCCATCATTTACTTTTAGGAACTCAGTAACTTTCTCCTCTGAGTTTCTTAAATGATAAATCAGTAATACTTTCAGTGTACTCATTAACTTTGTTTACTTCTTTAGCTTTTGATGACTTGCATTTTTTTTTAAAGATTTTATTTTTTCCTTTTTCTCCCCAAATCCCCCCAGTACATAGTTGTATATTCTTCGTTGTGGGTCCTTCTAGTTGTGGCACGTGGGACGCCGCCCCAGCGTGGCCTGATGAGCAGCACCACATCCGCGTCCAGGATTCGAACCAACGAAACACTGGGCCGCCTGCAGCAGAGCACGCGAATTTAACCACTCAGCCACGGGGCCAGCCCCTATTTTACTTTTTAATAGTAATAATTTTGCAATTGCTGCATTAACAGTTTTAATTGATTTTGACTTATTTCTAGTATTTCTATTTGACTCTTTTATAGTTTCTATCATTGTGCTGAAATTTCCTATCTGTTCACACAGGTTGTCCATCTTTTCCTTTAAAATCTAGGTGAATCTATCAATCAGAGTTTCTTTCTGTTTTTATCAATCAGAGTTATTTTAATATCCTTGTCTGATAGTTCCAATGTCTAGATTACCTCTGTCTGATATATGTTGATGGCCTTATCTCTTGATAGTAAGTATATTTTACTTGATTTTCTGCATATCTTTTTTTGTGCGTGTGAATGTTAGACTCTGTTTATGGAAGAACAATAGAGGATGAAGTAAATATATTTAATTTTGGAAATGGGCACAGCTTTTTTTTCTGTCACACTCTTAATATGGGGCTTTGAGTCAGTGGAGTTAATATTAAGCTGGTCTTAGGTTTTATTGTCGCTATAGCAACCTGCAGAGCACCGCAGACTTCAAATTCCTCCAGTGATGGGCTGCTGCTATCCTGTGCGTAGTGTGGTGCCTGGAGTACTAAATGGATTTCTCAGTGTTCCTGTTCCATCTTCAGCTTCCAGCAGACCTTGCATACCTGCCCCTTCGCCAGTGGTAACAGACCACTTCTCTGTTTCAGTGCAGGCTCCTGGGCCCAAGAGGATATTCTCTCCCTCTCCCAGGGACAGATATTTTTTGCTTCTATCCTTCTCACCCTGAAGAGCAGATCTTTGCCTAGACCCAGGGATAGTAGTTTCCTACCTTTCTTTCACTAGCATTAAGTCTTTCCTTCCTCAGAAAGAAGGGTCTGGAAAATGGGTTTGATTGCATGCCTATGCATTGTGCAGGGGGTCTTCCTTCCATCTACAGCCTACCACTAATCTTTCTTGCAAGTACCCAATAGAGGCCTGTGGAAAAGAACTCCAGAGTGAGTGCAGAGTCCTTCAGTCCATATTCTCAAGGATTCTAAAATGTCGTGCCAACCCACACCTGACTTTTAAGGACTATTCACACTTTTAGCTATTTTCTTTTACCTGCTCCTATGTAGGCTGCCTCTTCCTCTGGTGCTCTGTCAAAGAAGACACAGTTCACGTGTCCAGTCTCTCCTTGGAGGAGATTGTCACATTTAGTAATTCAGTTCACCTTGTGGCCACAGTTTTCTGACTGGCTCAAAAAAGTATGCTTTTTTAGAGTATCCAGCTTTTTCTTCTTGGGTAGAACAACATTCTTATACAGCATTATACATCTTAAGCAGAGGTGTAACTTGATTATGTTGTAAATCCCAGAAGTATTTTACTCTCTTGGGAATATCTATATTCAACATATTAGTGACTATAGCCACCCTTATTTTAAATGGAAACACTGAATGTACTTATTTCTATTTGAGAAAGGCTGGTTTGGAAAAGTGATACTTCAACAATTGAATTTAAATCAACATTTATTGAGGACCTCTTATCTGTGAGTCACCTACTGGGTAATGTGGGCATGAAAAGTTGAAAAAACACTGTCCCTTGACTTTCAAAACTTTTTAATATGACAGAAGACATGTGGGAACATATACTCATATACTTTTTATTTATGTCTGTATCTATTCCTCCTTTTCTTGGTGACAAATAAATGTTTAGTGAACTAATAAATAATTAGAAACTAATAGTGAACTGTTTAGTAATTCAGGTCATAAAAGATGATTCAAAAGCATTTGGGATATTTAGAATCCATTTGTGAAACCTAATTTGTGATGTCAAAACTAAGATTTGACATATTTTCCAAAGTTGTATTCAAAGGTGTAGAACCTTGTCTCCTGGCCTTTTGAAGTGTGTGTGTGTGTGTGTGTGTGTGCACGCGTGTCCATGTGCGTGTGTGTGTTGGAGGGGATGGTGGTTGGGACAAAAGGATGAGGAGGGGAGTGTAGTATTGACTGATAGCTCGCTCGCAAAAGTAGAGTCACCAGGGAATTCTAACTGAATTTCAATTTGGAGCTGAAACATGGAGGAAGGGCCCCACAATTTCAAATTATCTTGAACTGGTTAGATTACTCACACTTTTGTGAAGAATAGAGGTCATTTTAAAAAGTTTGAACCAAAATACCTCTAACAACACCGAAGAAAAAATATGGATCCCCTACGGGCTGGGAATGTAGCTCAAAATAGCCTTAGGAAGGCTGAAATGTTTTCTTAGATTAGTTATTTACCATAAAATTGGTGGAAAATGTTCATTCTTCACATTTAAAAAAAATTTTTCCTATTCAAACTCACATATCCACAGTCACATAATTCATATTCCATCAAATCCCTTCAAGAATGCTCATACAAAAGTTTGAACACTTCAAGGGCAGGTAGTCTGATGAAACGTCTGTCCTACATCTGAGTAGGAAGCCAAGATAACAACAAAGGGCCATGGGCAGTGAAATGTCCACCTATGCCAGGGTCCAGACCAAACCAACAAGGATAAGCACAGAGAAACAAAAATGTTAGATAGGAGAAAATAAAAGTAGGCATCCATTTGTTTTCTTTCTTGTTGAGTTTCTAATGGAGTTATTTCCATCTATCTTAGTTGCAGGGGAACTTTTAACATTCTCTGCACTGACATGAACTTATTTCTTAATCCTTTTCATCTCCTCATAATGATGCATATGAGGTTGTTGGAGGCTTGCGCTAATGCAAAGTGATGAGCTATAACCTAAAATTAACCAAGAAAATAAAAACAGTTAAAATTTCATGCATACATTTATATTTGTCGTCTGGGAAAAACCACTGGACTGCTGAAATATGAAATTTCAAACACCCTCCTTATTATGTTAGAATGTAAAATCAAATGGAGGATTTGTAGTTGTTTAACAATAGATACATTAAATAAAATAAGATATATTCATAGTTTGAAATTTAACTGTCCTTGGCATTTTGCATTTAAAATTTTGTTGTCTAGCACAGTCAAAGGGAGACCTTCTTTAAATACATATCTCTTGATAGTGCCATTTTGTCAGGCATGTCATTTTTCAATTTTAGTGACATTATTAATGTGTTTATTTTATTGATGACACTAAATCAAAATGGTTTCTGCAATTAGTGACTTCTATAAAACAAGCTCATTAAAAGGAAATCATACTTCTGGTTGTGGTATACCAATCTCCTTTTCTATTTTGGGATACCTATGCTCCCTCTCATGTTTTATTTTCATATATACCCTACCAAATGTAATACTAATTTTATTCTTTACCCCAGCTCCCATTACAGGCACAATCAGTATTATTTAAATTTAAGCAAAAAATTCCTCAAGGCTTACAAATTTTTCATTGCTAATGACTTTTTTTCTCATTAAGTCTGAGTGTAATGAAACTAAACAGAAAGTTCTGGTTGGATTCCTTGGTCAACCTTATCTGTGTTTGTGAATTCCTCTAATTGGCATGAATTGAAAGTTCTTATTATCACTGATGGTAACCCAGAGACAATTCCAATTTGGGTTTAAATGGCTCTATGCAGACAAGGATATCTAAACAAACCAAAACAGCCTCATGTGTTTATGGCAGATAAATACCAATTCAGAGCTAGAGATGACATGAGCTTTTTTTTCCTATGTAGTTTTAGGTTGAGATCTTTTTCTCTTGAGTTTGCAGGTAGAGTACCACAACCTTACCAGAGGAAGGAGACCATCTTCCCATCTGAATGTGAGATGGAAAAATTATATGAAACAAAACGAATTTCACTGTTCAGCAGCAAACTCTATTTATTACTTGGGTATTATATTAATTAAGACACTTGATTACAAGTAATATATACCAAATTTGAACTAACTTTATCAAGTGTGGCATCGATTCTATAGGAGAAGTTTATTCTAAGGATTAAAAGGTTTCTCAAGGAAGGCAAGGAGAGACTGCAGTTGTGCCTCAAGAAAATGCTAGAAGCAGGCAATCAGAAGCTTTCAGGATTCTATGTCACATCTCTATCTCTCTGTACCATCTCTTTTATTGCAGACTGGCTTCCCCTGTTCTTCACATGACAGAACATGATTGCCAACATTGCCTTATACTTATATCTCACAGTTGAAGCATCCAGGGAGTGCCTGACTCAACTCCAAGTCCTAAGTGCAAATTCTTGGGATATCTGTCAACATATATTTACATATATTCGTGTATCGATAGGTAGATATAGACGTATGTCTATGAATTAAATTCATATTTAAAATATTCAATATAGGCTATAATGTAGCATTGTAGACCCTCTCATCCACTACTGAAAGGAATGTGATTTTATACAGTACTTTGGAGAAATAATTTGAAAATATGTATCAGGAATTATAGAAATGATTATTCACCTAGATTGATTAACCTCATTTTTGAGAATCTTTGCTAAGGTAATAACTCTAAATTTGGATGGAGGATTTGTCCAAATGGATATTAATTACAATGTTATTTTAATAAAAAGATTTGTGAAAGCGTTTTTCAAGGTTTCCAAAAAAGGCAGAATGGTAATTTTCATGAGGCCATATGACACATTTAGCTGTTTAAATTGTGTTTCAACAACATTGGAAAACCCTAGTTATAATTTTAAATGAGGAAAGCAGAATATCCTGTTTATTGCATAGACTGTGATGATAGTTCACAGATATATACTTATCTCCAAACTCATAAAGTTGTATACGTTAGATATGTATAGCTTTTTGTATGTCACTCATACCTCCATACCTCAATAAAGTGGTTTTAAAAAAATGTATTCATAGCAGATGAAAAGGACAGAAAGGGAAAAGAAATAATGTTCTCATAAACACTGAATTGTAGAGAATGTCTCAGTTCTGTATTTAACCACTTGTCTTCAATTATGTTAGAACTTATTATCATTTATGAATGCAGTATGGTGTTTAATGAATGTTGAATGATATTTAGTTTTAATGTCCTGTAATCTGGAACTTTCCTCAGATGGCATGAGTGAGCTTAATTGTGTGAATCTAAAGTGAAAATAAATTTCTCAGTAAATTAAAAAAACCAGGATATATAATTATTTGTGCAGTGCAGTTACAATTACTCAAGGAAAAATGCAAAGGAAACATATCAAAACTTCAATCATAGAGCTTCTAATATCCTTTTTTTCTCTTGTTTCTAAAATTTGGATAATGAACATAAATTTAGTTTATAAATTAATTTACCTTGGTATTGTATTAAACATCAGAATCAATAATGCTTGCCCCTTCCATTCTCTCTTTATTCAACTTTATCCTAAAATATCGTATTTATTCTAATCTTTTCTTTTTTTACTTTGACTCTTCAGTTGAGTTATTTAGAAATGAATGCACTTCGCTCAGACCACTATTAATCTTTGAAAACATTTCATGAAATTTTCTTTCCTAATCTATGAATACTTGTCCAAATTTAGTGTTTAACATACACCTTTTCTCTTTTCTTATTACTTCACCATCAGTACTGTTCTTCTTTGAGTCATTAGCAGTTCTTCCTACTGATCTCTGCGGAGAGTTTGTTATTTTCAGACAGTTTGGTACTGTGCTTTGAAAGTACTGGTTTCCAAGCTGTGAATTCACTGTATCTGTACAGGAAGGAGTGATTTGTTTCTTGTATGTCGTGGTACCCTTTTATATGCTGTGAGAATGATCGTTCAAAGGACTCCTTCATTCACATGGACTGCTTTAACCAAAGAAAAGTGTGCATTAAAGATGTACAGCAAATTAAGGCATAAATGTCTGAGACAGTCTGAGACACACTAATCTTGCTGAGTCTCAATTACTGTACCACATTGTGTCAATACTTAGCATCATGAGATATCACAAAAGAAGCTGTGCTCTTCTCTGAAAGAACTTTGCAACAAAATGAGTTGTAAGAAAACTGCCTCTATGTATACTTAGGCATAAGAAATTAAATGAGAGCCAAAACCAGAAGATTGAAGAGTAGCATCTAAGGGAATATGAAGAAAGCCCACTATTTCTTAGACTGGTTAAAGAGTGTAGCTGAGCCCTGTATAACTACGCTTCCTTTCAACCTTGTTACGATGTGGAGATCCATAAAAAGAATGATATACTAGGGACAAGAGAAAGAGGACAGGACATTTCTTAAATAAGAATTGAAAAAACCACAGTTGAGGAACAATAACACAGGTTGTCCTATTGCTGTCAATGCCTGTGTTTTTGAAAAAAGTAAAACATGGATCATTAATAGGCATAGGAGCCAGGAGACTGTCTTTATGTTTTACCCAAAATTTTTCAAACCATGGAGCCCTTTGGGAATCTACTTAAGACTCTCAGACTGCAGACTCTCTTTTGTATACACTCATAAAATTTTGCTCACAGGTTTAAGAATTCACCCCATAGTCATATTAAAAGCCCTTGGATCTCAAAATAAGAAGAACAATGTTGATTACTTACTTTGGGCCAGACATTTTCTATGCTCTTTAAAGGTAACGGCTCATTTAACCCTCACAACAATACTATGAGATACCTATTATTTTTATAGTTACTTTACAGATGAGGAAACTAAAGAGAGAAGTTATGTGACTAACTCAAGGAAACCCAGCTAGCAAGTAGCAGGGATGGACTTCGAATCCAGGCTATATGGCTCCAGCACATGTGTGCTGAATCAAGATGCTATGTAGCCTCCGGAGAAAAATGCTAGCTTGAAGAATCAGATGGTAGAAGTTTTGATCTGGAGAAACACATAGAGATTATCTTTTCTAAACTCCTATTTTTTTTAAGTTGAGGAAATTGAGTTCCAGATACTTAAATGACTTACTGGGGAAGTCCACAGAGGTAGTTAGTGTTAGAGCTAGGGTTCAAGTGGGAACATCCACCCAAGACTCACAGCAATGCTGCATCAGCATTATTGTTATTATTTACATGCAAGGAAACTGAGGCGCACTCCTAATAAGCAGCAAAGCTATCATTTAAACTGATTCAGAGCTAAAATCACCATATTACCATAACCCAGGAAAGTCATTCCTTTATAATCTGTTTGGTAAATAACTAGCATAATAAAAGTAATCATAAAATTGGGAAATTCTAATGTCAACAATTTACAAACTTTGGAAATTTTGGAAGTTCTACTTTACAATCATTTAATGTTCTCTAATCAGAAAGCAATGTTTGCAGTGTGCTGCAATTCATGCCAATCTCAGCATGAGAATAGAAAATCACACACAAACAACACAGATACAAAACTGTTCAAAGTTCATACGTTAATCATAGGCAAAAGCCATTTGCCAGTTTGACTTAAGTCTTTTGGAATAACTAGAATTTAGTATTTGTAAATGCAAGATGAAGAAAACTGTATTTGAGGAAAGCTCTTTTTTCACTCAGCAAATTCCTTTAAAATTCCTTTAAAACCTCAAGCTCATCTACTGTTTGTTAAATGTTATGTTGTTTATAAGAATCCAGCTTTCCACTGCAGTTTCTAAATCTTTTATAATTCTAAGTTATATTTTTCTCTATAAGTTCAGCTCAATTGTACTAAGTGCGAACGACGTTAGTTTGGGAACTTTTTACAATTACTTAATGTGCTAACCAAAATCCATATCTACCTAAATTATTAGTCAAGATGTAAATTGAGCTTATCCATTGCCCTTAGGTGCTGAGGGACATGTTAGTGTACTCCTGTCATAGATCTTAGGAAAGAAAGAAATACATTTTTTTATCCAGTGGCGTACTAAACTTGGAAAAAAAGATCTTTCATTAGGAATCATGGAAGAAGCTGTCAGTAACCACTTGTCATCAGTATTAGCAACCTTGAGCTGAATAAAAATTGATTGTGGGACTCTACACTTTCTGTGCTCTGCCACTTGGATCATCTATTAGCATTGGTACCTGATTAACTCTCAAAACCGTCTCCTTCTTTGATTAGCTCCAACGACTTCTTTTGTGTTATCAGTAATAATTTTCTGAAATGTGTCCTAAAAGACAGAATCTAATGCTCTTTCACTGACTGCAAAATTTCCTCTGTTTATGCTGGAAAATGCTTGGCCTTTACTCTATTTATACTTTTTGACTTGATCTTTCACAAACACTGGCTTAAGACTTCCATATTTGGTGAAGAGGGAATGAATGATTACTCTTAAACTTCATTTCTAAGTGCTTTCTGTATTTGGTGCAAGGTATAAATGAGCATTCTCAGTGTTGGCTACTGCTGTTACAATAACCCACTGAATTTCCCTAGAACATACTCTCCTCTCGAAGCATTTTCTAGACTGATTTCAGTCTATGCTAATATTTGGTCATGTATAAGAAAAACATTCTTGTTTTAATGTTTAAATTGTGATTGATACAGTAAAGAGAAAGATCAAGATAGAAAAGATAATATATTCTAAATAGAAGACATTTTAGAGAGTTTTTAATATTTGATTTAGAACCCATACTTCAGTTTATATTAAATTTGAATTTTAAACAATTGAATACAAATCTATTTTAATTGAAGAAGCTATTTACAATCCGCTGTTAGTATATTTTATTCTATAGGACAAATTTACTATTTACCTGCTATATTAGTCAGTGGTATTCTAGGATAATACTCTTTAGAAAAAAAACAGATCTCTGTGACTTACAAGAACAAACATTTATTTTTCATTCCCGTGTCTGTTTCGATCTTTGTATTGGGTTCAGGTCAGCTCTAGAATGTCTCTCTCCTTTGGGGAACATAGTCTTCTTGAGGCATGATCTTCTACTGGCAAATGGTGGAAGAGCCAAGAGGAGTGAAAACACATCATAATTCCTAAGTCCCTAGCTCAGAACTGACACATTGTCTTGTCTGCCCGTGTTCCATTTGTCAAGGCAAGTCACATGATGAAGCCCACATCAGTGAGGTGGGAGATATAATCCATCTAGGGGGATCCATGCAAGCAGGGAGAGGAAAGAGGAAATCATGTGCAAACAATGCAATCTACTAACCTACCCACAGACTTTTAATGCAGTTAAATATATAGTTAGGAATAACAATAATTATCTATATTGACTCTTATTTTGTATTAAGTCCTTGCTTAAGAGTACACTTGATGCTTTACAGGGTATCTCATCAAAACAAAACTAGGAATTTGTTACTATGATTGTTTCCATTTTACAGACTAGGAAACAGGGCCTTGGTGTTGCTTAAGAGACGTCTAAGGCTGGCTAGTACACGACGAAGTTAAGTAACGTAGGTCTAGGACCCCTATGGGTTAGTGTGAATTACTCAAAAAGCTGACAAAAAAAGTACTGGTGCAGGTAGTTAATTTGCAATGTGACCCCTGGTAGCATAAGGGAGGGATAGGGAAGGTGAGTCACGGAAGAGAGTAGACAATAGCAGTGCTGCTGAGGGACGTTCTAAGTTCAACATTGTATGTAACCCTTACAGAACATGCCCAACAATTGGTCTACTGGGCTTTTATTTTTAAGTAGCAGGCTAAATCAGGCCCTTCATGCTCAAGAAACTGAGGAATTTTCTTTCTTTTGGTGAGGAAGATTGGCCCTGAACTAACATCAGTTGCCAATCTTCCTCTTTTTGCTTGAGGGAGATTGTCCCTGAGCTAAGCTGTGTTTCAATCTTCCTGTATTTTGTATGTGGGATGCCGCCACAGCATGGCTTGATGAGCAGTGTGTAGGTCCACGTCCAGTGCCACTGGGCTTTTTAATATATAGATTTCTGTCCTTTATTTACTGAGGATTGCAACTGAGGGAATGAAATCACTGTCACTTCTAAGCTGCTCTGCAGATGGGCTTACCAAACCCTCCTAGAACTGGAGAAAGCCCTAATGCAAAGAAGCAGAGAAATGTGGATGCTTGAGGTGAGAAATCTTCAGCATCTACAGAATCTGTTTCTGATTACAGGTAAACTCAGGGTTGGGCCAAGGAAATAAAGCATGAGGCATTGACTATATCTACGATAGTGTTTTCTTGACCTTTACTCTATAGTACAAGTTTAGCAAATATATCTTGTGATTTAAGTATCCCTTTATAATACACCCAAGAAAGGACTCTATGTTTGAGTCTTTGTCTCTCTTTATAAAGCATCTGTGACACAGACATTTGGAAATGGCTGTTGTGCACATTTGACTGATTGCTTTCCTTTATATTTGAAAAGAACTATTTTACAACCCTTTAAAACAGGTAAATATATACCACAAAATAATATATTTTTTATTTTTAGTATAGAAATTGAGTATTTTAAAAGTAAAAAAGACTAAACCGGGGTATGGAAATAGGTATCCACGTATTTGATTTCACCTCCAAATTCCATCAAAGACCTTGATCTTATTTTGATTTATTCTGCCTTAATTAGCCTATGATTATTATTTTTAACAAAAATAAATGATCTTTTTCATGACACACTACCAAAGTATATTTCAAGTCTGCATACTAATTAATAGCAACTTATTTTTATCCATAACAAATCTACACCCACATATTCATGTTCAAACAAGATGAGGTATTTGAAATCACTCTGTAAATTATAATGCACCACAGAAATATTCATTATTCCCATTATTGCAAAACACAGATTTCATTCTTCTGGGCATGAGGAGGTATAATTTATACTAATACTATTTCATATTTTTTCTTTACCTTTCAAATCAAGAAGATTCTAATTGTGTATTTATGAATACTATAAAAATCTTACTAATTGTTAATATGACTGCTACATAGAAATTATGTCTGTTTTACAGGATAATGCAATTTATGCAGATGCCCCACAGGAAGTAGTACTACATCCAGGAATAAAGGTTTATAGGTTTTCTCTCTTTATTTTTTCTTTGTTTTTTAGTATTAGTATGTATCATAAGTCTGTCACATTTAGTCTTCACAATTCTGTACCACAGTTTTTATTCCCATGATACAGAAGGACACAATAAGACACGGAGAGGTTAAGTAACTTGACTAAGGTCATATGGCTGTTAAGAAGTGGAACTGGGGGGCCGGCCCGGTGGCACAGCAGTTAAGTTCACATGTTCCACTTCTCAGTGGCCTGGGGTTCGTGGGTTCGGATCCCTGGTGCAGACATGGCACTGCTTGGCAAAAGCTATGCTGTGGCAGGCGTCCCAACATATAAAGTAGAGGAAGATGGGCACGGATGTTAGCTCAGGGCCAGATTCCCTCAGCAAAAAGAGGAGGATTGGAAGTAGTTAGCTCAAGGCTAATCTTCCTCAAAAAAGAAAAAAAAAAAGAAGTAGAACTGGGATTTAAACCCAGGATATTTGATGCTGGAGTGAACGTGTTTAACTACTGACCTATATTGCATCTGATACGTATTCTTGGTGTTAGAATGGAATTTAAACAGAACAAGAATGACTTATTTGCACCATCTACCCCATGGCACTCTGTTTTCCAGCTCATGCCCCTCAGTACCTTTTTGTACACTCTTGGAGTTTTGATTTCTCTTCCATTTTAATATGATACTTTTACCTCATTGTTATCATATCCTATTTCGTGGTTACTTCTATAATCATAAATAAAAATATTTCTATACTACTTGCATTGTGTTTTCAATATATATGGTATCGCTTATTTTTGTGAATATGTAATTAGGTGATTGTGTAAGGGCCTGGCCATAAGTCCAATTTGCTAATATAGCATAAATTCTTTGATTAAGTGGCAGGGAATGGGAGGGAACTTTTATCCAATATGAGCTGACACAGCTGTTCAAATTATTTTCTGGGTCCAACAACTCCCTACAATAAAAAGCAATTGACCTACATGAGAAAGAAGCAACATTGGCAGGGGAGGTAAAGGGTCAGACAGGTCATCCAGAGCATTTTACATTGTCTTAGGAGCCACAACAGTCATGAAAGATGAAGTAAAGGGCAATTTCATCATAGTCCAGAACGTAATTCACCCAGAAAAATCAAGATTTTTTGCAAGAAATATTCTCTATATCTGTTTTTAATTCCATATAGTGATGAAAATAAATACTTCAGTCCCAAGGCCTAATTTTGAGAGAAGATATTGAAAAGTGGTTTCATACCTAGTGGATGCTCAATGGATATTTTTGGAAATGAGTTGATGACTAAGAAGGTTTATAATTAACAAAGAAGTTTGAGCAGTATGGTGAAGTGGAGGAAAAAAAACTTTGGCCCGGGACTCAGTAAAACTGGGATTTAATTATGGTGTCGATTAACCATTTGATTTATTCAACCAACTCTTATTAAGTATGTATTTCTGGTTGAATAGACCATATTGGGTACCAGGAGTTACAAAGACATAATAGTTCCTCGAGTCTAAGTGCAGTCACATATAGGGGGTGATGGGTAGTATGTGGGCTACGTTATAGAAGCGAGTCAAGTATTTGTGTGCATGTGTACACACACATCCCCATATAATAATGTCATAATTTTAACAATGCTAAAGTGTGTGTATAGATCAGAAGAATTGACTGATGAGTTCTGCCAAGGAGATAAGGGTAATTGTGAAAATCCTCACATTTGAACCTGACCTTAAGAGTGAGAGTTCTCAAATTACATTTCAGGGACTGCATGAACAAAGGACTAAAGTAAGAAAGTGCCTAGCTTATTCATGGAGGCCTTTGGCTTGTGTGGCTAGGGTAAACCTGGTAGGTATGTGTGTAGAGGAGTAAAGGGTATGTGTGAGTGCCAAGAGGCATGATGGATATTAAGTTTAGGAAAATATTTGGAGTTCAATTATGAAGTCCCTTATATGCCATGCTAAATAATCTGGCCTTTAACCTCAGGGCAAGCATTTTTCAAACTTGCATAATGACTCAAGAATTACTTATTTGGTTACTAGATGGATGATATTGCCGTTAATTGACAGAAGGAGTAGGATACGTGAATTTATTTGGGAAGATAAATGATATCGTTAAGGTACCTGCCAGACATCTGAGTAGAGGTATGAACTAGAGTCAGCTATGTCAGTGTGAAGCTTAGGACATTAATCAAGATGAAAAATATCGATTTAGGTATAATCAGTATCAATATATGTACCGGTTGGGGGTGAGGGAGGGAGTTTGCTTAGGAAGGATAAACATAGTAGACCTAGAAAAGAAGAGAGGAAGGATAGATAGGACCCTGGGAGATTGCCAGGGTGAATGTTGTTTCCAGGGTGAATGGCAAATAAATCAGTGAAACAGATTAGGAGACAGCCTTTGTGTTGGAAGGAGAACCAGGAGACAGCGATATTTCAGAAGATCAGAGAGCTTCTTCGCTCTTTCTGGTAATATCATTCGCTATAGGGGCTTTAGTTACTCTATGCCAGTTAGCATGTACCTCCCAAATCTTTACTGTCAACTCAGATTTATCTCTTGTACTTCAGGCTCCTATATCTAACTTCCCACTACACGTATCCTTCTTCTTGTCTCACAAAATCTCAAACTCGGTATTTCCCAATTCTTCCCATACGCTTGTTATATATACAAACCCAGGCACTCTTCTTCCTGGGATCTTTAGACTCCAATTTGAGTAGTATCATTGGCTGTACTTCTCCCGAATCCTCTACTGCCACATGTAATTAATAACTAGCTTTTATCAGTAATACCCATTAAATACATCTCTCCTGCATTTCTCTCTCTCAAGTCCTACTACAATTCACCAATATAGGCCATCATCACTTTTCACATGGACTATAGTTATAAACAGCTAATTGGTCCTCTTGTTTTCAATCTTACCTCTCTCAATATATTCTCCATACTGTGAAATCCAGTTCTAAAATACAAACCTATATTGCCATTTTTCTATTTAAAATTCTGCTTTGGTTTTTAACTGCCTTCTGGCTAAAGTTTAAGGCTCTTCATAATTCGGCTAATGATCATTTCTCATTTTTCTAGGGTCATCTCTGCCACTTTTGTCCTCCTCCTTCTCTAGTTTCTTGAAAGGACCAAGCTCTTTCTCTCACATCCTGATAGTTGCACCTGTTCTTTTTATTGTCTGGCATTCTTTTCCACCTTGTCTGCTTCTATACTCTTAATTAACTTTCAGAACTAAGCTGAGATGTCACTTCATCAAAGAAGCACTGGATTTTTCAAGTTAGTTCCCTTCCTATATGCTTATGACAAAACCCTGTGTTTTCTGTATCTACCATCTGTTCTTTTTTGTGTGTCTGTTTCTCTCACTATACTATAAGGACAAAAGAACAGGAACTTTATCTTTTACACAGTTGTATTTCTACCTCCTAGTAGGTGTCAGTATGTATTTGTCGTTTGACTTAACAGCCTTACAGAGGAAAGGTTATATATTAGTTTCCTATTGATGCTTTAGAAATTGCCACAAATTTAGTGGCTTAAAACAACACAAATTTATTATCTAACAGTTCTTCATGTCAGAAGTCTGAAATTGACCTCACTGGGATAAAATTAAGGGCCAGCAGAGCTGTGTGCCTTCCAGAGGCTTCAGGGGAGAATCTATTTCTTTGTCTTTTCCATTTTCTAGAGGCTGCCCAACTTCTTTGGCTCATGGCCCTCTCCCTCCATCTTCAAAACCAGCAGCACTGGGCCAAGTCCTTCTCATGCTGCTGTCTCTCTGGTTCTCCTTATTATGCTGCCCTCTTCTGTTTTTAAGGACCTTCACGATTACATAGGGTCCATTCAGATAACCCAGGATAATCTCCCTATCAAAAATTAGCCAATTAGCAAATCTAATTCCGTATGCAACCTTAGTTCTTTTTGCCATAACAAAGAGTTTTAAAACAATTTAAATTTAAATTATTTTAAAGCAAATAAGTTTTAACAACACTTATTCACAGATTCTGGGAATTAGGACATGGACACCTTTGGAGGACCATTATTTTGTCTACCACAGGTTAATAGAATTAATTTCTGCAGAGAAGAAAAATGAAAAGAGGTCTGAAAAGTAAATTTGGTCTTCATTAACTTAGAAACCTTTATTGAGCACTACTATGTAACACAATCTATACCAATTGCTGGGACTATGGTTATAATCCAGACAGTCACTGTCTTGGAAACTAGAAGGGATTTAGGTGATCACGTTAAGAATAACTTTTGGGATGTGAAGACAATGTGGCTGCAACATCTGTCACCCCATTGATTGCCAGGGTTGATTTGGCTGATCTGGCTGGCTAGGCTGGTGTCCCCTTCCTCTCTCACTGCTCCCTGTGCGTCCCTCCTGAAGCTGCGCACTCGGTCAAAGAAGAAAACCTTCCCCCGTTGAGGAGGACCATTCTTCAGTCAAAGGTATACGAGTAGCTGCTCTCCCTACTGGAACCTCCAAACAAACTCTCAAGAATAACTTTTGTAGGATGATGAGCAGTGAAAACTGCATTACAGTGATTGTAGAGTGAGTGGGAAATAAGGAAACCTCTTTGACACTATTTTTCTCTTCTTTGTCCATTAATTTAATTATTTTAGACCTCTTCATTATAAAATGACCATGGATGTCACCTTTGGCCCTAGCATTCTATAATCCTATGATCAAAAGCTATTACTCAAATTTAATGGAAAGCATTTTTTGTGCCATTTTCCATTCTACTCTCCACTTTCATTACCATTTTGTAGCATTAATACCATGGTAAATCCATTTTCTAAATATGTCCTGAGTTTGGGGCCTTCCTTCATGATGTTCCACAGTATCACGTAACCTTATCTAATGTTTACCATTAATCTTCTATATTTCTCATTTCCTTTTTTCTCACTTTTGGTGGAAGTGGAGAATAGACTGACCTTAATAGATTTTCCATATTACTTAATAGTCCTCTCTTTAAGTGAAGTAAACTCATTTTGTATTTCTCCACTATGTGTATTTCTAAGCTGTTATCAACTTTAATATTCTCTTCTACTCCTAAAATTATATCTTCTAGTTCACTTAAGTGATGAAGATTTTTAATTAACATATTAAGTAGCACCCAAGGAAGTAGCATTTTTAAAAATGTTTTCTGGCACAGATTTTGATTAACTGCCCTGTGTAATGAGGATAATTCTTGATGTTCACGTAACTGATTTTCTTTTCAGTTCTTAAATGATTTCACTCATGTCTTATCTGATAGCATATAAAGGGTCATGTCATGGAGACTCCATGATCTCATTCCCAAATCCCTTTGTAATTGCATCCCATGCTACCCCTTTCTTCACATTTTAGAGTGCAATAAAATTGAATTGTATATAACGAAAACCATGCCTTTTTTATTTCTTATCTCCCTACCTTTGCCCTTGCTATCGCCTCAGAAAGATTCATCTATCCCTTTGTACGTCTTTTCTTATTTTGCTCATCCTTCTAGACTTAACCTAGCCATCACCCTCCAGAAAATGTTTTCCCCTAACATCCATGTGGCTACATATTCCTTTCTCCGTGCTCCTGTAATCTCCTTTGAATACATATATCCTTGCTTATATAAAATGCTTAATGTTGATCTATGATAAGTCTATTTTCTACTAGGCTGTGAACTTTGGTAAAGACTGAGTCTTATCTTCTCAGTAGCTAGCGCAGTGACCAGCACATACTAAGCATTCTATAAATAATTGTTCTATAAACTATTGCATAAATAAATGATTTCATTACATCTTAACAGCTCCATGAGTTAAAAAGCAATTAATATCCTCATTTCACAGATAAAGACATTGAGGCCTGGCAATTTTAAGGCCACTGTTCTAATATGTCCTGCACTAGAACCCAGAGCCACTTCCCCTGATTTAATCTTTTCTCAGTTTGTCCAACATCACATTTGTTCAGTAACTCACTCTTGTGAATCATGAATATCGCAATTTAATTATCCCACATTTATAGGGGCCTGGGGGTCTCAGAAATATAAAAATTAATAACAGTACAAAAGGTCATTGAACTAATCTTACGAAATATGAAGGGCCAGATGTATTGAATAAAAAATGACTTTATTACAAAGGGTTAATTGATCCTGACATGAAATACAATTTTTATGTCATAGTAGAAAGCTAATTTTATAGGAGTTTTCCCCATAGAGAGAATAAAATAAAATGTTGGTCACTTTTTGCAATTTATGAAGTAGCAGTTCTTCACTCCTTGATATCTCCAGGGAACAGTTTTTAAGTACATTTTTCTAAGACAGATTTTCTTCCTTGCCTCTCACATTAATATACCCAGGCATAGTTTTATTAGTGAAAGAAAATCAGTTATAAACAAGCCATAGAGAAAATGAAATAGAATATGTGCTGCTTGAAATGATTAAACAGGAGTATATAATCACTTCCTAGTAAAACAGATTTCACTTTATTCTTTTCTCATTCTCTTTGTTGCTGATTTAACATTAATATCTCTTACTATAGACTGTGTGTATATATATTTTATTAACATATTGAAATGGCCTCTATAAGCTCTATAACGGTTTATGTATGTTTATATATATCAACTTTAGACCAACTATGGATATATAACTGATCAAGCTTAAAATGATCGACTTTTAAGTAGTATGAGAGAAGCAATGAAAATGGATAGATTAAAATATATAAAAGTATAAAATTTTAGCATAATAAAAATGAAATGAAAATTTAAAGGAATATGGCCACTTGGGAACATATATTCATTCATTGACTAAGAGTAAGTAGCTTAATTTACAATAGTGATTCTTAACTTGGATTTCATGGCAATAGGAATTTTCTGCAAGAGATCAGTGAACTCCATGAAACTGTGTGTAAATATGTCTGTATAGGCATTTCTTCTGTAGAGAAGGATCATTATTTTTACCAGATAATCAAATAGAGTCTACGACTTGAAATGTTTAAGAAATACTGATTTGTTATCTAATTCCAATTAATTTTAAAATATCAAGTGCTCAATAGATACATGAGCAGAAGATATAAACAAGTATTTCGACAAAAGTAGAAACATGCAGAATAAGTGTATGAAACATGTTCTACTTCATTAGTAATCAAACAGATTCAAATGAAAACAAGCATCAACTATCTCCTTATATAAAATAAAGCAGCATTTGCTTTAAAAACAAAAGCAACAAAATACCTATCAAGAGCATAATCTCATTTTTTCTGGTACCACTAAAAATTGGTATGACCACTGCAAAAGCAGTATGACAATATTTAGCAAAAACCATAAAAGTTTCCATAATCTTGACCCAATAATTTATCCTAAGACAATTATACACCAGATGCTGAAAGAAAATGCATGAAGATGTTCATAAAGGTGGAATCTCTTAACAGCAAATGAAAGGAAAGGGCAGCCCATGTGATATTTATGATAAAATAAGTGAAAAAAAAGCAGATTATTGTGGCTATATAAAATACGTGTTTATCAGGATTGTAGTGTGTAAATACAAAACTTTTGGGTGATTCTTGAATATTAAATTATTTACATAATGTTAATATATGGCAAAAATTGAAACACTCAATACCAATTAGTAAATATAGGAACATCCTTATTTAAAATATTAACAAATGAATCACCTAGCATCATAAGGAAGGTTCAATTTTTGATTCTGGATAAATCCATGCAAACATGCAGGTCGTGTGTTGTAAAATTCCAGGATGTCATCTACATAGATTACAATGTACATAGAACACCCTGGGTTGTTCAAAATAGAGGTTCTGAATTCATGGTTATTTTGTATTTGTGTTACTATGTTCAGCTTTTGTGACTCTGATTGTCTTACGGCATTCTATATTATCTATGCAATTACAATGTAAACTGGTCAATATGAAAAGCCATGGACTTTGAGTCAAACAATCTATTTCAAGTTCATCTCTGTCACTTACCAGCTTTATTCCTTCTGAGCTTATATTTTTTCAATGTATAAAATGGTAAATTACATATTGCTTGAGATGATATATGTAAAAGAGTTTTGTGAACAATAAGACACTAACAAATGTTACATATTTTATAATAATAATGATAAAATTAGTCATATTAATGTTTATCATGTTGAAGAAAGCAAATGTTACTATACCAAAATAAAACATTAGTAGATAATTCATTGAAGGCATATTTTTCTTTTGTTAAAAGCAGGAGGTAAGAGGACATCTGGTGAAGAGGTTTACACGATGAAGCTCATTTTTAGTGCTATTTACATGGTAGATACATGTTTTGCACATAATGTCAAGGTTTCCCTCCTGCCTTCAAGGCCTGTCTAAAAATCGTTCTTTGTACGTGTAATTGAAAACAATAAAAATATTGCTTTACTACCCACTTTTCACTTAAAAGCATCTGAAACGAGTCTCTTCAAATGTCCTCCTATTCAGCTTTTGGTGAAGATGGTTCAGGATGTTTTAAAACCCTCTGAATATATGTGTTCAAATGACTCATTTACTCTCCCGTGTCTGACAAACAGGATATGCGTGCACATGTAGGAAGAAATAAGTAGAATTGCAAATAAAGTCATTAACTTTTAGGAATATATGTATATACCACTGAGAAATAGATGCGTAGACGAGTCTTCCTACAGCAAGCAACCATTTTCCTACAGTGAAAATGGTTAAATTTTGACCATTTGAAATGTTTTGTTTATATTTTTTCTTATTATAAAAAGAGTAGTATTGAATTTATGGAAGAAATATTCGAAAGAAGCTAGATTAGATTTGAAAACTATTGCTATCTGTTTTGATTTATCCACACTTGTCAACAAAGACTTCCATATTGTAGCTTTGATTTATCTTATACTGTATGGATAATGCTGATAATTGACCACATACTTAGTGGCTTGTGAGAGTAACACAATTAAGTAAGAAGTATTTTGTGATAAAATTTTCTCATCCAAGAAAACAGTTTTAGGTTTATTATTTATCCACTGTTACCTCTTATATTGCTTAAGTTTATCTACTTATGGATTAGTGATGTGCTTTAAAGATAAACAAATATTCTTAGTACGTGAATACATTTGTCATGGGAAAGTGTCTTTATTGTACGTCATCTGTTTTCAGGAGAAGCAACAGAGATTTACTACAGAAAAATAACATGAGAGCAAATGAGGTTATTATGTCAGGGCATTTCAATAAGGGTTCTTTTGACCCATGTAAATAAAATATGAAATCTCTCAATTTTAAATCTCTCTCAGATGCACTCATTTATTGAACATTGACTAATATGATTACTTTTTAGTAATATAAAGATAGACTTTGGCTTCAAAAAAGCACTTGAATAAACCAGGATTGATGATTTTTCTGTCCATTTGACTCAATACTAATTTCCAGCTTAGGAAAAAAAGAGAATTTTTAGAAGCACGAATTCTGGGAAACTGTTTCTTAATATTATCCACCCTAATCTCTTGGTCTAACAAGTCCTTGGGGATTTTTCCTTTGTGTATCTATATGTAATCCATGAAGAATAACATTTGCATTTTGATTTGCAATTTCCTGACTTTTAGATAAAAAGAGGTACAGAAATTTGGGAATTGTAAGATCCCCCCTCCTCTAAAGCACTCACATATTATTTGTCAATTATTTGCTGATCTCTTAATCTGTCCAGGCAATGCGCTAGGTTCTGAGATGCAAAGATAACTAAGCTATGCTCCAGATTCTCAGGAAAGCTCTCCTCTAATGGGAGGAGGCTATGCTGGGTGCCCATGTTAGAGTATGTAGGTATTGCAAAGGAGGGAAAAATCATTTCTAAGTAAATTAGTCGGGGGGGGGGGAGGCTCAGGGATAGTTTTTCAAGAAAAATGACAGATAATAGAGTCTTTTGATTATACTAGAGTATCTACTAATTATACAGAAATAAATAATATTTCATTTGTTTAGATGAGACTATTTTTCTTTAATGCCTTTATACAATATTTGAATGAGTATGGACTAGACTATATTGATTATTTTTCAGATTTCATTCTAGTTTAGATATCCAATAACATCGCTTATGTTTAATTTTATCAATGAATTTAATACTTAATATAAAATAACACTAATACACAATAATTGAAAGTTATTTTGGTTGTAAAATATGAATGATATTCAAAATTGCTTTTTAACTCTTAGTCTTTTTTATTTTACATTGTAGATGAAAGAGAAGATGTTCAAAAGAAAACCTTCACAAAATGGATAAATGCACAATTTTCCAAGGTAAGAGTATTTTGTTACTTCTCTTTTAAGATGTGATGTAAGTTGCTGTGTTTTCAAAATGGACTATGTACTATATAATTTAAATGTCTATATTGTCTTCCTCATAGTGTTATTTTAGCTCTGCAAATTTGGGAATATTATGTTAACTTTTAATTGAGGAAGAAGCAGGAGAATATGTGATAGAGAGAAATTATTTAAACTGATAAAATGTGTCTTTGGTTCTTCTTGATAATCTCAGTTTCTTTAGTGACATGAGTCATCAGAAGATTATAACAGGAATCTTCCACCAAGTAGCTGGTGTGTGTCACACATTAGAAGAAGATATGACAGGTTTTTATTTTTCTGAAAATGATTATTTTTGTGTCCTTCTTGGTCTTTATCAAGTTCAAGAAAAACTGATATAACTGCCTTGGTTCTGTTTGGCCCCCATCACTTAGAACATGTGTGAAATAATTTAGAGGGATAAGTTTATCCTCTCTTTCTGCAGGCATCAATCCATACTGTTAATAATATTTATTTTGCAAATGCAACTGAACTCATGATCAGTAGACAGCGCAACTCTAGATAATTATATACAAACACAGAGCAAAATATTCTTACCTTGAAAACTAGCGTTAAGAGTGCAATATAAGGTTTGTGTGGATTTCAAGGTTAGAAAGCCTAGGATTTACATTTAATAATTCTGGATTTGGACAAATCAATCAAATGCTTTGTGAGGCAGTTTCCTCATCTTTCCATCGTGTATGTGTGTATACATATATATCGAGTTCCTACCTGATAAATAAAATCCAGATAATAGGGATATATAGCTAATAAAATATGTTCCCTGTGTTCAAGGCTTTAAGAGTGGCAAAATGGTGATGATGGTTATTTTGCTTGCTATTGTGAGGATTAATAGAATCACTATCTGGAAATTCCTAGCATAGTGTCTTACACTCTTATGATGTACGAATTACTCTCTCCATGGGTCTGTTTCATTTTATGAAAGTTTTGGTAGTGGATCCAAAATAATCCACTGAGATGCAGTCTAAAAAGTACTTCCTTTGCTATTATGAAAGGTTTTAGAGCATCATCTCTGTGGTATTTGGTAACAGAGTTTTGCCAGGTACTCTTTAGTATATTGGCAAGAAATCAAGTTACTGAATTTTAACTAAGCAAATTTCATTTATATTTACTTACTGAAGTAAAAATTAATAAATTGTTATACAGAACTTTAAATAATAAACATAAAAGGAGCATATAGTTTTTAAATCTAAAACTAACTGGGGTACAAATAATTAAAAAGAATAAATTATAACAACACAAATAAAGAAGAATAAATGAAAAATTAACCCAGAAATATTTAGGATAGGAATTCATAATTCTCAGAGTATTTACCATATGGGTGTATATGATGTAATTGTTGTATTTATTGGCCTCATTAAAATTTTCTTAATTTCGGAATTTTGAAACAGGCAGCAGATATACTTTCAAACAAATATGCATACAAGTCAGAATTATAAAGAGATTTTTTTGAAATTATAAATGTAACATAATACTCTGAATCTTTTAATTAAACCAATGAGTTATTTTGATAAGGTTTGTAAACATGACAAACCCTGTGAATTCTCATTCCTGAAAAGCTATATAGATCTTCACTCTCTATACATTGACATTCTCAAGTATCATTTACTACAACTCACCTGCTAATATACAAACCGTAGTTGGACATCCTGTCTTCTATGAATATATTGTTGGCACTGCCTTAGAGCAGTTTTTCCCTACCCTTAGGAATGCCCATATTTTAAAAGCTGTGGAATAATCACATGCACGAGTGCATTGACTTTTTTCCCAAGTATCCCCCATGCTAAATTCAACTCTCACTTATTTCATTTTTTTTTTAATAAATGTTCTCCCTAAACCTGTTAAAATTGGATCAGGAGAGTCACAGTTGTTTCAAATACAGAGGTTTCATATTTGGGCATATCCTAAGTATTTGTTTACAAACAAATGTTTATTAAGACAGAGGAAAAATGTTTAGAGATAAAATTTATACATATGTGTGTTGATTTTTCATTTAGAGAACCTGAACCGTATCTTTTCCATATTATCTTATTTTTTCTTGCCAAGACTTCAGGTACATGACTAAGTTTTATTTAGACACTTTTGAAGATAATAAGAATTAAGAGAAAGTTAATTGATTCAGTTTAGGCCATTTGGTGATGCCAAAAGATAAACATAACTGTGAGATATATCATTTGACACATAGTTATCGCAACATTACATGGCTTTCATCAGAATTCTAGGCCTATAGGAGACACAAAATTAGTTTAAGTTGAATTTGCTGATCTCGTTGAGCCTACACATTTGGGAGGCGTTGGATGATTGCTAACTGGAGTAGCACTGAGTGGGCTGTGGGTGGTCAGAGAAAGCAGAACTCTGGCTTAGAGTGAATCCAGAAACTTTTATAAGAAAAGCTCTACTGACTGGGAGACTCTAAAGGAAGGAGCATCAAAAAGCATGACACTCCAGACTGAGAAAATGGGAACCCATGGAAGGCAGGGATGTGTGTTTTCTTTGTAACCTCAAGGATCATTACTAGCACACTAAATAAATATAATAAAAATATATTCTGATCAATATTACAGATAATTAAGTATACACTAAAGTTTAAGAAAAGGGGAGAAATTCTGAATGGAAAAGAATGTGTTAAAGAAGACTTTCAAAAGGGACAAAAGGCAATGAAAAATTATCTGTGTGGTAACTTAAACGAACGCACAATAACAATAAAAATGAATATGATGAGTTAAAAGGTTTATTAGTGAGGCATACACACACATTTATATAATATTTGTAAAGTATAGAGAGACAGCAAAATATTCCTTGTTATTTTGTAAAGCTACGTAAGGGATATTTTAAGGGGGAAAATGTGATTAAATATATAGCCTTATCATTTTGTGTCATTTGAAACCAAATGTACCTTTGTAGTAAATCCAACTGATTTTTCACTTTCCCAGTACCATTTTAAAATAGGCCCTATCTCTTTTTCAAAATAAGTCTTCTATTAGCCTTCTATTCCAAAAATTTCTACTAGAATGTGATTTATCATATCTATTCTATAAAGATAAGCAAACGTTATTTATCTCCACATAAACACAAAGCTATTGCTAGGTAAGATTAACTCAAGGTGAATAGTCTATTCCTGTAATTTGCAGATATTTTATAAGCCTAAAAAAATGTTTAGTGTTAACTATACCACAAATATAATTCACAGAATAAGAGTCTTGCTTATTCACACAGGTTCATTCACACAAGCTTATTTAAAGAAAGTACACTTCTGAAATCATGACCAAAAATAATTTTGTCATAAAACTTGCTTGATGTTTGTGTTAGAGAAAAAGCAATCTGTGGGGAAAATATTTACTGCTAGATCAATTGAAAGATTTAAACCGTCTCCCAGTGAGTTATATGATGGTTTTGATCCTACATTGGCTTTAGTGATTATCTTTATTTCTATCCTCTAAATACACTTTTCTGTCTGATTCCTCCAAAAGTAGTAGACAACTGTATATTTGACTTCAAGAAGTAGAAATGTGTAATTAGTTTGGTCTAGGAACTTCACAAGGGCCCATGATATGACAATACATTTGTGTCTTCATTGCTATGACATATATGCCTATATTTAAAAAGCCAGGACTCACCCTCTCAAGGTAACAATAGCGGGAGATAGAATTAACTGATGTAGCATGCTTTTCCCAAGAATTTGTCGTGATTTACCTTCTAGCCAGCATGAGGAGCATGATGTAATGTAAATGAACACTAAAAGTGTGAGTCAGTAAACCAGGCTTCTTTACCCAGCTCTGTACTATGAAGTCTTAGGGGAAATCATTATATCCACACTTGAATTCATTTTGGAAAGAAAAGTAAAGATAAAATTCAAACTCTTTGAGTCTTGTTTTCCTTATATGTCCATAGCTACTTTGTAAGAAAGCGTGTAAATATTTTTATAAATAGTAAAACATAAACATGAAATATAGCCATTTTTGTTATTGTGTAGTGTATTTTCTGAGTTGAAGGAATCATACATTGGTGCAGTTTGCCTCCAACAGCCTGCTCATTTCTTTCTTGAATATGCTTTTGGCTACCTTCCTTGAATGGAACAGGGAGAATAGAACATTTATTTATGTTTTATTAGGCTGCTACACTCTCTATGCCAATCCATGTCGTCAGCACACAGACACACAAACTCACAAACACACACGAACACACACTCAGTAAGCAGTTACATGCTTAAAATAAATTAAACAGTTTCATTATATAAAAGGAAGATACTGAGACATAGAGGCAAAACATTGTTTCAATGAAAGAGGTAACAATATGTATATACCTTTCCTCTGTGTCAGTTCTAAATTTATATATAACTAATAAACTTACATATAGCTACTACACAGGGCACCTGATTTAACAGAAGTCATAGAGCAGAGCTATTGTGTCATGGGAGGTTCACCACAGTTATAAACTGACCACTATGCCTTGCCTTCCTGTTTCTCCTTACTATTTGGTCTCAGGAAGAATTAAATCACTAAAGAGGATGAAGGGCAGTGAACTGTGTCTCTGGATCATGATAAGCAACTCAGACGAGGTTCCTGTAACACTTGAATTATTTGGTACAATTGTTTTGGAGAGATGAATATTGGTACAGGAAACTATAGAAATCCTCATTTGAGAAATAGTGAAGATTAGGAACTTTTTGTTCCTGTATATCCTCATATTAATAATGCTATTGAGTTGTATTTTTATAGTTAGTTGCTCCAATAAGCTCATGAGATAAGTATTCAAGAGGAGCTAAGTAAGAATTTAGGTGGCTTCCTCAAGGTAAATGGAAGAGATGAAGCTGGAACCCAGAAAACTAGCCTCTAAAACCCCTAGTATTTCCATATCTGTTACGGTAGTGAGATGCAGTCTACCTACCAAATGCTGCATTTTTCTTGGGACACTTCTCACAAAATTGCCAAGTTTTATGAGAAGTGGAGAGGGGGTTTGAGGACATTGAAAAATTGAGGATAGGAGCTATTTAATGCTTGCAGCACCAACAGAGGTTTTATAACCTTCCTTTGAATGTTTGGTAACCCCCAAACTCAACCATTGTTGAGGAAGATTTTTAATTGATTCTTTCCAAATGATTTCCAATGTGTTAAATGTTAGTACTTTCACATGCTAGGCTTTGGTGAATGAAGTAATCTAGTTTTCAATATAATCATCTAAATTGTGAATATTTTTATTAATATTAAGTTTTATTTCCGCTAATTGCAAAAAACATTTGCGTAAGAGAGAATTTAAATATTTATTTAAAATAATTTTATGAAAAATACAAAATATTGCTCTACTGCCATGTGGACCCCCTAACATCTACAGTAGATGTTAAGATGACTTCTAGAATGTTGTGTCTGTGTTTGCAATTGAGGTAATTATGCTAATAGTCTAATCCACTGAGAACCATTCCATTGAATGTTTTCCTAAATCTAATCTTTGCAAGGTACCCAAGTAACAAAGGATATCATTCACTTAGTGAAAGGAAAATTGGATTGTGATAGGTCTCACTGTTTTCAATGAAAGACAAATAATTTATTATTTATGTTGCAGATTTTTCTTGGAATATGTTGTTCTTTATCAACCTGCTGTTACTGAGTTCTTAATTCTAGCAAGTTTTAGAAGCTACGTATGTTTTTCTCTTTAAGCTACTATGTTTTGAAATATCTTATGAGAAAACTGGAATCAACTGATTGCTATACGTACATAGTATTGGATCGTCTCAGTGGCAAGCACATTTAGCTGGCAAATGTAAATATTTACCAATTAGCATGATTGTTGCTAGCAAAAAACAATTCTCTGTAGCTGATAGGCAAATGCACTAGTTTTCTGATTTATTCTGTCTTAGGGCCCTACATAACTTTCTAGCAAAACAACATATATTGACTTTAGTGACTTATTTTTATTTTGGGAAGAATAGTTGGCACTCTGGTACCATCCCACCAGAGATATATGGTTGCTAAAATAACCTTTCAACATTTAACAAATATCTATTGAGTGCCAACTACGCACCAGTCCTAGTATGATACACTGAAAAGGGCACAATACAACATAGTTTTTCTTCTCTAGGAGATTATCATCTGAAGGAAGAAACAATTCTATAAACAAATGATTAAAATAGAATATGGCCTTTTAATATGAAGAAGTACCATGGGAACATAGAAGAAAGAATAGCTAATTGCTTGGAGAGCTGGACAGCTTTTTGAAAAGAGGGGACATTTAATCTGAGGTTGTCCATGCAAAAGGAATTTAAAGAGAGAAGATGGCAACAAGAATTGCATGTAGAAACATGGACCAATTGAAGAAGTTTGGCCTATCAGGTGGCGAAAGGCCAAGGAGATCTGTGTGAATGGAGAATGAAGGTTGTGAGAGAGAGCATTATACCATTCCTGAATCATTATATTGTTGTTGGGGCTTTTGGGCCAACAATGAGATGTTGGTTTAATCACATTAATATTCAACTTCTGGTTGAAAAATGTGAAGTTCTAAAATGATAGGCAATGCCAGAGCAAATTAGACTGCCCTATCACCACTAATCCTTCAGGCAAAATTGAGTCTGAAGCATACACTTTATACTTAGGGAATAGACATAGGGATCTAAAATGAAAATGCAAGTGGGCTACATTTTCTCATAGAGGTATTTGATATCACACATACTCATCAGCATCACCTAAAGGGCTTGTTAAAACATAGATTGCTGGGACCCACAGTCAGAGTTTCTTATTCCATGGGTCTAGGAGCAAGAACTTGGACTTCTAACAAGTTCCCATTTAGAACTTGTTCCTGTTATTAAAATTACCTACAGCTATTTAGTCAGACAATGGATAAATATTTTGAATATTATGTCTAGGAATTAAGTTCTTATCCTTTGTAAATAATCATTTATATTTAAGGAAACATGTTTTGATAGAAATACACTGTTTTGGGTCAGTCTCAGCCTATTGATAGTGATGCTATTGCCTAGAAATGCCTGGGGGCACTCACTTGGGCCCATACTACTTGTGGCAGCTCCCACAGCCATTTGCCCAAGTGGAGCCAAAGTTATAGCCGACCTGGCCCTCGTGGCTCTTATTATGACTGTAAGACTCGCCTCAGCAACAACCATCAGGGAACTTCGGAAACAAGGTTTATTACCCACAAATCCTGGAAGGTACATGGTACACCTGGGGCCGCACAGCAAGGCTGCAGTAAGAGAGAGAGAGAGCAGACTTGGAGTTCTGCCTTTATTAGGGTTGGGGGGGGCAGGGTTTTGTGGGCTCGCTCTTTATTGGTGAATTTAAAACATAAGAGTGGGAATTAAAGCACTGGAAGAGAAAAGCAAGGGGTCAGTCAAAGGGTCAGCTATCTAGGTCAACCAGGGCTTTGTAAAAAGGGGGAATTCATGGGTGTGGTGGCTTGGCTCTTTATCTTGTGTTGCTGGCAATGGGTTTGGGATGGAAGTCTTTGAAGTGGAGGCCTCAGCACTTAAAAGCTTAATGTCAGGCATTTACATTGCAGTCAAAAAAGCTCTTTGTCAGGTGCTTACACCAGACACACATAGTCTACATTCACCAACTTATTATTTATTGGGCACCTATTACATGTCAGGTGCTCTAGGTTTTTGAACCTGGCAGTAAAGAGAAATGCTGATGCTGCTGGTCCAGGGACCACACTTTGGGAGCCACTGCTATAGAATGTGAGTTAGGTAATGAGGTCTGTATTACGGAATGTTTATATTAATTGTGCTCAAAGTTTGGGGAAAAACAGCCCATCGAGGCATTAATATTGACTTCATCTCCCTGTTTTCTTTCTCTGCAAACATTTCATTGGCAACAATATGTTTTTCTTACTAATAAAAATTTCCAGTTGATGTACAGTGTCTTTCAATCTCTCTCTCTTGTTCATTATTTTGCTTCTTCAGAAGAATTTCATTTTAGTGGCGTTGTGAGGGTTTTTTTCTTTGCTCCACTTAATGGGTTATGTTTTTGACCTTAACAGGGTTCCTTTGGCCTCCTAGAATTCTCTATCAAATGATCATGGTAGCCAGAACACAAAGAGTTAAGATCAAATCTGACAGTCATCGGTTGACATAAGTTCAGCTGTAGAGACCTCTCTTGTGATGCAGGTAGAGGTAGATTTGTAAGGTGCTTGGACCATTAAAGCCAGAGCATGGTTTTAAAAAATTGTTTGCTTAATCTTATGCTAATTTAAGCCCTAATTTCACTATCTCAATTCTATGTGTGGAGAGAAGTAACAGTAGAAGTAGACAAAAGATGATCAATAAATAAGCAATCACTTTCAGTCTTGTCCAGACTTGTGGCCAGCTGATGGATGGAGACAAACAGACTCCTTAATTAGAAATGTGAGTGAAGTCACCCCATGGTTTAATATTAGCTGTCATTTAATGAGAACAAATGAGAGTTATAGATGAGTTTGCTAAATGCTTTCTTCTTTGATTTAGCTCACCTGGCACCCAGAAAACCAATCTTTTTAAAATGCATGGTCCATGGATGGTACTTTTTGTAAGAACTGGTCCTATTATTAAAATTACCTGCTACTATTATGCCAGTCAGAGAATAAATATTTTGAATATTATATCTATGCATTGAGTTCTTATCCCTCACAATCATTTATATTTAAGGAAACATGTTTTGACAGAAATACACATAAAGTCTACGTTCATTAACTTAGTATTTATTGAGTACTTACTACATGCCAGGTTCCCTAAGTTTGTGGACATGGCCGTGAAGAGAAAAAGTCCATTTAATCGTAAGGCCCTAGGAACCAGATGAGCTAAACTAAACAAGAAAATATTTAGCAAGCTATTTGATATTCTCTGTATTTATTTGTCAGTTTGTTTTCTCTCTCTGCAACTAGAATATAGAATTTCAGATAGTAATGGGTGTGTAGAGGAGTAAGAAATATTCCTCTACCCTTCTAGGTTCTTCTGCTGGTCTAAGAATTAAGTTGACATGAGACAGAATAACAGGAGAAAAATCAAACAAATTTAATAACTTGTACACATGGGAGAAACCCAGGAAAACTAAGTAAACACTAAAATCACAGAAACCACTAACTTAAATACCATCTTCAGCTAAAGACAAAGGAGGATGTTGGGGGTAGTAGTTTGGGACTTCAAAGGGGAGGAAGGCAATTCACATGGAGATGGAAAAGCAAATGTTTGGTAAACAAGTGTTTGCCATGCCTTGTAAAGACAATGAGAGGTAGAGAGGACTTTGATCAAATGGGCCTTGCTAGGTTCCTCCTTGTCCACCACACCTAGTTCATATTATACTATAGTTATCTATGGTGATAGCTCCTTCCTGGAATAGGTCTTCTATCTTAAATTCTTTTAGGCAGTTAGGGGGGAAGGTCAAAGTTTCTTCCTGAGTCTTTTGTTCTTAAAAAGTAATCAAGCCAAATAGACACATTTTGGGGTGGCATATTCTGATCCCTGACAGGTGCTGAGAGGAAAGATAAAGCAGAGTGATGGAGGAATAATAATAGGGTGGGTTGCTATTTTATGTAGTTGATCTTGGGAAGGCGTCTCTGAAGAGACATACAAGAAACCTGAAGGAAGAAAGAGAATGAATTACGCAGATGTCTTAGAGAAGAAAGTTTCGAGTAGAAGGAAGAACATGTACAAATGTCCTGAGGAGGGAGTGTGTGTTCGAGGGGCCACAGGGTGGCTGGAGTAGAGTGACTGGGGGAGAGTACTATGACCTACAGGTGAAGTGGTATTAGGGGGACAAATCAGGGAGGGCCTCATTGACCATTGTAAAGGCCTTGTCTTCTACATTATGGTAGATTAGGAGACTGAGAGTTTTAAGCAGTTGCTGGAAGCAGTGTAAGTTATGCTGTAGGATGTAAAGGTAGAAGTAGAGAGGTGGGCCATAGAAGATAGTGTAATAATCCAAGTTGGGTTTTGTTGAGGGGGGCTAGGATTAAGTTGGTAGCCACAGACCTAGGGAGAAATGGTCATAGTTTGGATACATTTTGAAAGTAGAGATAACAGGATTTGCTGATGGAATAGATATGGAGATCAAGAGAGTGGAGAAAAACAGTTTTAGTCTGAACATAATGAGGGGTGGGATGGCTGTTTACTGGGATACAAAAGACTATTGAAGGATAGGGTTTGGTGGGAAAGTATAGGTAGATTTCCCATGGCAAATCACAGAAAAGAATTTTAGTTTCAATATGTTTTCATGGAAAGAGTATTTATTTTCAACTCCTGAAATTAACCTCAAGGTCATAAATCAATCAACCAATCTCAATTTTGAAAAGAAATAATGAGAGCAGATACAAAGTACCTCTATCATTATGAGAGTGCGTGAATGTGTGTGTAAATCCAGTACATTTGCATTGGAGTTAACTTGATTTTTTTTTTTTTGCCTCTCCTATGATCTAGGGTAGATGACCATAAATCAATGGACACACGTCTGATTTACCTGTAGTTTCCTTCTTTTTATCATTTACTATGTAGAACCTATTGTAACTGCATTATAATTATTGTTTACATATATTTTACATCTATTAACTGACCCCCTTGAGGGTCTAAACCTTGACTCAGTTATCACTGTATATTCAACCTAAGGCATACTCCTGGTGTACAATGATATCCAGTAAATATTTGTTGAATGAATGGAATGAATGGAAATAAGGAAGCAAGAAAGGGAGAGAGGAATTGAAAACAAAGTTGGTCATGCTGGCCATTATCTCAGTCCTTTTTTCTGTAAACACTTTCTCCTTCATCTTCTTTCATGTCCTCAGACATCATCTCTACCCAGGGCTTAACACTGGGCTTGACACTAAGGAAGTACTCAGGAAATGATTTTTTGGATATATAACTTCCAAATATGCATTTGTAACACTGAGTTCAAGATCCACTTCTCCGAGTACTTCTTCAACCTATCTACCAAACCATGGCAAAGTCCTGATAGGAAGCCAGAATGATACAAATGGAGATGACCTGGTTGGGTAGATGGAAAGAACAAGGTTTGGTTAACGATTGGAAAAGGGGGACAAGGAATGAATCTGACAGATGCAAGGCATTGTCTCAGGACACCAGGCAGATATGGATACCATAAATTGAGATACACTGAGAGAGAAAGAAGAGAGAGGCATGTTTGGGTGTTGTTGATTACTTTTGCTTTAGGTATTGAAATATTTGATTTAATGTGATTATGAGGCATTCAGGAAATTAGTACAAGGGCAGGTACTGGATGCAGAAGCCTGAGTTTTAATTCCCAGCTTACCACTCAGTGTGTGTAAACTTGAGTAAATTACTAAACCTTTCTAAGCCTCAACTTCCACATCAAATGTTTATTTAAAAGATTAAAAGATGTTCTGCATGCAAAGCACAGAATTATATCTGGCGCATGATGAACATTCAATTAGCGTTAGTTATTATTATTTATATTCTTGTGAGGGCAAGAGGAATTGAATCCCTCTGAGAAGAATGCTTGAGGCTGGCATTTGTCTGACAGGCTTTTATTCTGCTGAATGGGGTATGAGAGCTGATGGATTTTGGTTACATAATGTTTTGCTTAATGGGATATGGGAATTGAATGGATTTAACAAACAAATGTGCAGGAAAAAAATCAGATTTGAAAACACAGCTTTATGATTAAGTTTGTTAAGTTTGGTGACTAAAAAATAGATGAGGCTCCTCAAGTAGAGCACAAGGCCATGAAAGGAGTACTGGGTAAAAAAATGTTTACAGTGTAAGTCTCAGAAAAGGAGACACAGAAGGGCAGAGAGCATCAGAAGATGATGTTATTGCCCGGAAGTTAGAGTTAAGACAAGAACTCAAGACTGTTGTTATGCATACCAGCCTCTAGAATATTTGTTCTTAACCCTGGTGTGCAGCTACTCTCCAAAGATCTCTCTCTGCTTCTCGTCTGTGTTTGACCCCTTAAGTATCACAGATCCTCTGTTGTCATCTTTTTTGGTTTACTTTCTTGTTTTTAGTAGAGTATAACCTCTGGTAGGTTCTTGAGAAAGGGCTCAAAGGAGGTAATTTTTTTTGAGATATTATGTCATATTTTTTATTCTACACTTCCCTTTTGTTCATTTTTTATATCTTCATGATCTTGTTTCAGAAAATGCAGTCACTTCTCTCTTACTTTCATTGGATTTGCAGCATGATTCCTCCACAGTTCTCTTCTGCTTCTTGCATTGTTCATATTTTCCAAAGCCCTTCTTTTGTGTTGGTTTATTGTTTGCTTTATTTTGAGGCTTCATTTTCTAAGTCATTCTTTAAATTACCTGGTGATGTTAACTTTTTGTTTACATTTAAGTCTGAGATATTAACATTTGATTAAAACACTGATAAGCACCCTTTCCTGATAAAGATACTTAATATAAAAAGGAATCATCAACACATTTGCTAACATGTTATACTGTGTATATATAATTTAGTCCAAAAGTCAGTGTGTTACTTAATGAAGACACATCTGATGCATTCTGGCTAAAGACAGAAAAAGTATAGGAATGTTCTAGCTATCTTCACGACTACTTAACCCTGTGTTGAAAGTAATAGCCATCACAACCAGACAAGGTAAACCGCTTCAAGGCAAAGAGTTGAAAGAAGAGGTAACAGTATCCTAATTTGTAGATGTGATTGTTTATCTAAAAAGCTGCAAAGAAACAATAACATTAACAAACGGAAATACCAATACATACAGTAAAATAACTTCGTAAGTTAGCAGAATATAAAATTAGCATGCAAAATCAATAGACTTCATGTATATAAATGATAACGAGCTAGAAGATGTTATGGATCAGACATGTCCATTTATAAGACCAAAAACAAGAAGCAAATTTAAACAAGAAAGAAATTTTCAAAGCCTATATTTAAAATTTTCCTGAAAGAGCCAAAATAAAATCAAAGGGAAAGACCTACCTTGTTCCTGAAGAGCATGACTTAACATTATAAAGGTATCTTCTGTTTTTAAGTTAATGTATAAAGTAAATGACATTCCAATATACCGTTTTCTTCTGGAGTTAGACAAGCTGACCCTAAAGTTTATATAGAAAAATGAACAAGCAAAAATGACCAAAAAATAAATACTAATGAAGGGATAGGAGATAAAGGGAAATATACAAAATTGTAATTTAAGATTCTGGGGGGAAAATGCTGTAATATTAAACTTGAATTGAAAATTTCAATAAAAACTAAAAATTTATTAAATTGTATTTTCTAGAGATTTTATTTTTTTCCTTTTTCTCCCCAAAGCCCCCAGTACATAGTTGTATATTCTTCGTTGTGGGTCCTTCTAGTTGTGGCATGTGGGACACTGCCTAGTGTGGTGGTTTGATGAGCAGTGCCATGTCCGCGCCCAGGATTCGAACCAATGAAACAGTGGGCCGCCTGCAGCGGAGCGCGCGAACTTAACCACTCGGCCATGGGGCAAGCCCCTAAATTGTATTTTCTAAAAATATGTTTTCTGTCTATGGGGGAGGCCTAGTAGCAATGGTTGCACCTAGCTGAAAAGATTCTAACCCAGTTCCAAGGTGGGTATGTGGGGGGCGGGGCTGCTGGGGATTCCTCACACCAGCAAACAGTTCTTGGATACCAGGGGGGTGTCCTATAATTCAACTCAGTTCTGACACTCTCTCCCTGGAGAGAGTGTCTGATCCCAAGGTTAAGAGTTCAGTCCTACAAGATTGCTCCCCTGCTACTTCAGACACCAATCGCAAGTCCAGATTGTAACCTTGGCTTCTGACCAAATTGCTGTAGATTGGTGGAGGGTCCAACAACCCCCTCCTCAGGTTTGATTAATTTGCTAGAACAGTTCACAGAACTTAGGAAACCTGTTTACTCACTGGATCTCTGGTTTATTATAAAAGGGTGTAACTCAGAAACAGCCACGTGGAAGAGATGCACAGGGCAAATATGGGGAAAGGGTGCACATCTTCCATGCTTTCTTCAGGCAGACTCCTCTCCCAGTGCCTCAATGTGTTCCCTAACCTGGAAGCTCCCTAAACCCTATCCTTTTGACTTTTTGTGGAGGTTTAATTACACTGGCATGATTTAGTAAATCGATGGCCATTGGTAATTGAACTCAAACTCCAGCCCATCTCCCCTCCCCAGAGATAGGGGAGGACAGAAAGTTCCACCGCTCTATTCAAGGTTCCTTCTCCTGGAAACCAGCCACCATCCTTAGGTAACCCAAGAGCTTTCCAAAATTCACCTCATTAACATAACAAAAGACACCTTTATCACTATTATCACTCAGGAAATTCCAAGGGTTTTGGGAGCTCTGTGCCAGAAACAGGCAGGAAGACTATATATTTCTAATTATAAATCACAATATCATGCTAGCACTCAGATGTTCATTGCTAAATGTCGTTCCACATTGAAAGGACCAACAGCTCATTAGAAGAACGTTTGATTCCTGATCCAGGGCAGGACACATAGTAGGCAAGCCTGAGGCCCCTGGTTCTGTCATAAAGCAAGGAAGTGCGTCCCCAAATTTGCTAACATTTTATTTGCTCCTTTCTCTCTTCCTATTTTCTTTATACTTATAGATTTACGCCTTTTTAAAAGTTCTTTTCCTCTTGTTTTATAGTCAGGCTTCTGATAATTTTTTTAAAAATATATTTGCACATTCATACTAAAATATTTTTCTGATATTGAAGGAGAAATGTATACATTTAGTAACAACAAATGTTGACTTAGGTTTTCTCTAATGGTCTCTTGAGGAATCTGGACCACTGTTTATCACCACAAAGAATGGAAATGTTTGATTTCAGTATACTAGTTTTCAAGTAAAATTGATTTAATCTCTACCTTTTAAGAATAAAGACAAAGCAGAATGTTTTCTATTACTGATTTTATTATCATAACTGACATTTGAAGAATTGAATGCAATTTTGGAATGTCAGCAATATTCCCTTGATGTGTAGATATGCCTCAGTATATAGCATATATTCTGAAAGAAGCAGTTCAGATGAAGATTGTTTCTAGTAATATTCTAAATGAGCTATGTAAGTAGTATACAGTCATGCACTGCCTAACAACATTTCAGTCAAAGACAGCCCACATATATGATAGTGGTCCCGTGAGATTAGCACCATATAGCCTAGGTGTGTAGCAGGCTATACCCTCTAGGTTTATGTAAGTACTTTAAGGGGAAGAAGAAGTTTTTCTCTATCCTTCTGGGTTCTTCTGGCTGGCCTAAGAAATTGACATGAGACAGATTAACAGGAGAAGAACAAACAAAAGTTTAACAGCATATGTACATAGAGAAATGCAGAAAAATGGAGAAAGTCAACAAAACAGCCAAGGCCCTCACCTTAAATACCATCCTCAGCTAAAGATGAAAGAAGATGTTGGAGGTGAGGAGAGACAGGGACTTCAAAGGGAGGCCAATTCACAGGTAGGTGATAAGGAGCAGATATTTGAAAAACAAGCCTTTGGCCACACACAAACAGATGAACACAGAAGGAGCCCAACAAACAGCCTTTTCTAGGTTCCTCCCTATCACCTAATTCATGTTATGCTAAAGTGATAACTTGCTTCCTCAGATAGGTCTTTTGTCTGAATTCTTTTAGGCTGCTAAGGAGGAGGTAACAAGAAAAACTTTCTGAGTCTTTTGTTTCTTAAAAATGATAAGCCTAAAATAATCTTCATATTAAAGAGACACATTTTTGGGTTGCAAATTTTGTTTCCCTTCAGTACACTCTACAAATTTGCACAATGTCAAAATCGCCTAGCAACACGTTTCTCAAAACACACCACGTCGTTAAATGACACACGACTGTATTATGGTAGTAGAGATTGGGAATTTATTCAGATCCTATATATAAGGCATTTTGATACATCCCCTAAAGAGCAAACCTGTGTTCTAAGTCAGTAAACCACTGGTTTGGATTAAAACAACAATTTAGAGATCATTAGTTATATTGCCTGATAATCTGAGATCCTGAACAATTACATTATATGAATATTTCATTCAGTATATTTTCTATTTTGTCTTAGTTATAGGTTAGCTAATCACAAGTCTCAAGTTATACAACAAATACTGCTAACTTACAAAGCAAGTCCTAGCATTTCCTGTATCAGGTAACCTGTCCCTCATTTTCGTCATGGAGTCACATAGCCCTGTAGGGGAGGAAAAATAATTTTCCCTTTACCCTTTTATATTCTTGGTTGAGATATCCCGGTAATAAAAATACATATTAGCAGGAGAAAAACAAATTCAATTTCGTTTGTATATACAGGAGCCCCACAAAGTTAAGAGAATCAAAGTCAGTCAGGCAACTGAGGTTTATCAACTATCCTGAGGGGGGAATGGGCTAAGGGTCTGGAGCTTCAAGGAGGAGGAAAACAGCTCACAGAAAGGTGAGAAGAGGAAAAGTTTGGTAAACAAATGTTTGCCCTGCTATGCAGATAAATCTTTCAGATGAAAAATTCTCTCTAGTAATAGCTCTCTTTCTGCTGCAGGTCTGAATCTAAATTCTTTTAGGCCATTAAGGGGGAGGTAAAAAGCTTTCCCTGAGTCTTCGAGGTCTTGATTGCCTTCAGCTCAAAATAAACCTTACGCCAAAGAGTCATATTTTGGGGTGGTATATTCTGCTCCACTTCACCCTCATCCTCTGTCTTATAAGTCGGGGATTATTAGAAGAGTATCTGGCACACAGTAGATTGTCAGTAAATATGCTGCATAATTAATGAATGAGGAAGTGAATGGTGGATGTATCAAAGTAGAAAAATATGAAACCCTGAGAAGTTTGACAATACTGTCCAGTAGAAATATAATGCAAACCACTTACGTAATTTTAAAATTTCTCGTAGCCACATCTATAAAGTAAAAAAGAAATAAGTGAAATTGTTTTAGTAATATATCGTATCTAACTTAATATATCCAAAATATTATCTTTTCGACATGAAGTCAATGCAGTCATGCATCATTTAATGACAGGGATATATTCCGAGAAACGCATCAGTGGGCAATTTTGTCGTTGTGTGAGCATCATAGAGTGCGCTTACACAAACCTAGATAGAATACCCTACCACACACCTAGGCTATATGGTACTAATCTTATGGGACCACTGTTGTATATAAGGTCTGTTGTTGACCCAAACGTTATTATGCAGTGCATGACTATATGTTAATTATTAAAGGGATATTTTTTTGTATTACCTCTTTAAAATCTGCTGCATATTATACACTTACAGCACATCTCAATTTGGAATAACTGCATTTTAAGTGCTCAATGCCCACGCATGGCTAGCGGCTACCAAATCAGATAGCATAGCTATAGAAGGATATTAAAATACCCTGACCAGGTCAGAAAGGGTCTTTGGTTATTTTTGTCAACATCCCATGGCCAACCATGTAACTGAAAAAGAGGTGTAGGAGACCAAAATCTGTCATGCCAAAATGTGTCTCTTTGGCATAAGGATTAAGTTAGGCTGTTTATTATTATTATTTTTAGTAAGGAAGAGTGGCCCTGAGCTAATATCTGTTGCCAGTCTTCCTCTACTTTATATATGGGATGCCACCACAGCATGGCTTGGTGAGCAGTTGGTAGGTCTATGCCCAGGATCTGAACCTGTGAACCTTAGGCCTCTGAAGGGGAGCGTGTGAACTTAACCACTATGCCACTGGGCTGGCCCCTGGGCTGATTTTTTTTTTCCAAAGATTGGCACCTGGGCTAATAATTGTTGCCAATCTTTTTTTTTTTTCTGCTTTATCTCCCCAACCCCCCGCCGCCCCCCCCCACACACAGTTGTATATCTTAGTTGCACGTCCTTCTAGTTGTAGGATGTGGGACGCCGCCTCAACGTGGCCTAATGAGCGGTGCCATGTCCGCGCCCAGGATCCGAACCTCTTGGCCACGGAGCCAGCCCCATAGGCTGATTATTTTTAAGAAACAGAAGACTAAGGAAGTTTTTCTTGTTATTTCTCCCTTAACTGCCTAAGAGAATTTAGATAAATGGCCCAGAACAGGAACAGAGCTATCACCAGACATTTGTTTATCAAACATTTGCTTTTCTATTTCCATGTGAATTGCCTTCCTCCCTTTTGAAGTCCCAAACCACTACTCCCTTCTCCTTAGCTCAGGATGGTACATGTGCCTCAAATGCTTGATTTGTCTTTAGGTCCCCATATTGTTGTGGAACACCCATATGTACAAAATTCAATTAGATTTTTTTCCTGTTAATCTGTGACATGGCAATTTAATCCTTAGACCCGCCGGAAGAACCTAGGTGGGCAGAGGAAAATTTATTCCTCCCTTAGAGATAGAAAATGTAGCTGAAGAGGAATCTTCAAGAAACTATTGTCAGACAACCGAAGTGTAATACATCAGGATACTGCCTAAAATCTTAATTTATCTGAAATAATTGCATATGGTTGATAACAATTACGTAGAATAGAGTAGGATGTACTGTTTTTGAAGCCAAATTCAAAGTGTATATAGTGAACAGTATTGCACAAAGCACATTTTTAAGAATTGTGAATTGAAGAAAAAATATGAGACTTTTCTGCTAAAACTTCCTTCAATACTCTAAAGCAGTGAGTAAAAACAAAATCAACCAAAAACAAAATATATTACTGATCTTAGTATTTTAGCTTATAAACTGATATGGAATTTGTTACATGATCCATATTTCCCAATTGTTTTAACATTATGTAGGACTAGCCCAGGAAATGAAATGGAAAAAAGGAATGAAAGATACCTTTCAATGAAGTTACAAAGTAGAATAGGGAAAATAAATCTTGCTTTTGTTTGCACTCAACACATGTGGACATGAAACATTGAGCTTGTAGCCATGGATTTGTTCTCACATCTAATACATAGACCAGAAACCAGATTTAGTGAGAAGACGTTTCTTCAAGTGACTCAACATTTTACTTTTCTGTAGCAGTCATCAATGGATAAACATGAAATCACTCATAATCATATAACTACATACATTGCCGACCTAACCAATAGACAGCTTTTAAAAATAAAAATTTCCCCCAAATTCTGCCCATCAATGTTACCACCAATATATTTCCTCTGAAGTGACTCTGTTTTTAATAGAGGTACCTAGTTTTGTTTTGTTGAACTGCATCTATAAATCCTTAGAATAGTGTACAAACACTGAATTTCTAACTATTTCTGCTTTTGAGGTTCACTCTTCAAACTTTGAGAGCGTGTAGAACAATTATTGGAAAAGTGCCTACAACTTCCATTATTAGCCCATTATTGTAGTTTGGGTTGGGGCTCTGCCCACTATTTATATCACGAGCTGTGTGGGCCTAACAAATAGAAAGTACTAAAGAAATATTGATGTTAGGATAAAGTAACACATGTAAGAAATTGTTTTCACTATTGAATTACTGGAGAAGATGTTACATACAATCCCTTGCAATTAGGGAAAATTTAGAGCTCAGTAACGTGACAAACCAATGATCATGAAAAAATTAAAAAGCATTTTAATATTTTTAAGCATCTCGATAAATTAATAAAAATACATAGAAAGGAAAAACGTAAGGATATATATGTAGCATTTGTGTGTGTATATATATATATCACTGGGTCACAGTTTAATCTCTGAGTCACAGTTTAATTCAATTTAAATCTAACAGCTATAATTCTGTATATGTATATATGTAAATATATGACAATTTAACTGTATTATGTAAAAAGCTAAAAGTTTCCACCTAGACTATAAAATTTTAAAATATATGCACTTAACTATTGTAGTAATTAAAAAATTGAAATCTCTAAATAATTAAATATATTTATAACATGGAAGAACATTTTTATTTAATTATCATCAAAGAATATATATAATAGAAAAGGGGAAAGAACAAATTAAGTAAGTAGAAATGTTTAAACTGTATTTTAGTTCTTAAATATTTCATGTTTCTGCTTCATATAACTAATTTAGTAATGACAACTGTAATTTTAGGACAAGACTCCCTGACCATTCTTCACAAATGCTAAATGAAGAATTCCTATTTCCTCATTACATGTGAACTCTTTAGAAATTGGTGCTTTCTTCTTCAATAGGCTTACTTTTTAAAAAGAAAGAACAAGATGTACATGTGTATCAAATCATCACAATGTACACTTTAAATATCTTATAATTTTATTTGTCAATTAAACTCAGTAAAGCTGGAAAAAGAGGATAGCTTAAATTTGCTTTCTTTTAAATATCAAAATACTTCACTGAAAATAATTTGAAGTAATTAAATATTTCAGAATAAAATCTTTGTAATATTTACTTTGGAAAAGGTTACGTAACACTTCACCAAGAGTTCTCTCAATTTTAGCACTGTGTTGACATATGTAATCATTTTTCAGAAAAATCAACAGTAATATTGTAAAGTAGGTTGTTTAGATAACCTTAAAGTAATTAAAATCTGAATGTGGTTGGTCCAAATCGGGTAAATTTAAGAAAGACCTTTAGAAAAGCTATTTATTCATACTACTCAGAGTCATCAGGCAATTTTTCACCTCTCTCTTTGTTCAATAAACATTTAATAAATAAAGTGACTGGGCAATCTAAACTATTTTAATATTCTTGTTCACGGTACTTTCAAAAATGGAATTTGATGCCTTGGAAAATAATAAAACTTTTACAAGATATAACATTTTTATTGGATTGCTTTTTTAAAATTCAAGATTCACTAATGTTTCACTTTTTAAGATTGTAAATAATTACCTTCCACTTTGATTGAACAATTTTTCTCATCATTTTATCCAAAAATTTCTCCTGAGAGCTTTAAAAACTTATATTGGTGACACTACTTAAAATATGATTTACACTCTTCGTCATTATTTAATCTTTGAAATGATAATTTATCCTTGCTTAAATCAGTGTGGGTACATTGAACAAGATTTGAGAGCTACTCTGTAGGACTGAGTCATTAGCCTGTAATTTTATAGTGGATCAAGTACTATGTTTTCCTTACTTTGAAAAAAATAATGACCTTGCAATTGACTCTTACATTTAACATTTTTATCTCAGCTTCACCACCATTAAATATAACTGTTTGCATTGACCACATAAGAAACCAGAAAATCACTGGGTCACAGTTTAATCTATTTCAATTTAAATCTAACAAAGATAACCATAATTAGCAATTTACCAAATCAAAGGCCAGAGTTAAGTTACACTCAAAACTGTGTTGATTTTGGAGTAATTAGCCTTAAATTTTAAAACATTATTCTAGGGGTACTGAAGCTCTTTCAAGAGTTTATTATGTGGTACATAATCTTTTTCAAGGGTTGGATGATTTACGAAATCTAAGCTATTATCTGACACAGCCAACTCTGTGGTTGCACCTAATGTCCAAGTCTTTATGAAGAGAACTTATTTCACTTAGCCTGCCTCAGGATATAGGGTCACAGCCTTTATCAGTGATAGTATAAAGGCTAGTCTCCATCCAAGATTTTGAGTATTATATTAAAAAATCACAAGACGTGAACTCCTTGCCTCCCAATGGCCGAAACACCCATCTTGTTTCTAATGAATAAGGCAACAGACATGATAGAAGCAGGGCAGGGCCAAATCCTGACAGTCAGTGGCATTTCAAGAACAGAGGAATTCATATTAGAAAAATGGACAATGAGGGCTTGCTGCCCAAAATTGTTTGTTCCATGAAAAAATGTGCCTGTTAGCAAAGTCCCATAACTAGGAATTTTAGATAAAGTTCATATGAACACCGTAGAGTTTAAGTTAAAAACAAAAAAACTATTCAAGTTATTAAAAAAAAAACTATTCACATTTAGGCTCAATATTGAATCTGAAAACTAAAGTAACTCAAGGATCATAGGATAGAAATGTAGTACTAATAACTAGCACTTATTAAGTGCCAGCGCTGTTATAATGGCTTTACTCTGATTATCTCTTTAATTCTTAAAGCAACATTTTGAGATAGACACTGCTAGTATCCCCATTTTACGTATGATTAAAACAAAGCAGAGAATAATTAAATAACTTGTGCAAGGTTAACCAGTGACAGAATTAAGATTCTTTCTAAGGCTTTCAGGGCTCCAGAGTTCAGATTATTAAATAATCTATTGTTGCTCTAAATCAATGGCTTTCACCTTTTTTTCTGTTTGCGGTCCACTACCCAAACTAAGAGAAATAGTGAGAGCCCTTGAAGATCCAGTATACAGCTTCTTTCTCTCCCCACCCAACACATACTCCCATACAAAACTGAAAAAGTTTCATAGAAAGCTAATTTATCCTTACCATATGTGGCCAAACTCTAATAATTTTTATTCCCTTCTATTTGATTTTTTAAATTAATAACTGGCATGACATGTAAATGGATTTCACAACCAACTAATGTCTTGATATGCAGCTTGAAAAGTACCTCCCTAGATGATTTGCCCAAACTACTTACTCACAAGGTTAGGTCCTAAATTTAGGTTTTTTGACTTGAAAACAGTTGCATCTTCCTCCTGGTTTCATAACCACATTAGTCTAAGAATTGTTAATTTTGTCATTTTTCTCAATATTGGATATAAATCAGAATATTGCAGATGAAATGGGAACATTGCCAAAGGGGCAATCTCTAACTATAATGCGTGGGTCCAAGACTCAGTAAAATCAATTTCAGTAAAATCCAATGCGTTTTTTTCTTTACTGGAATGCAATATAAAATATAGACAGTTTTCAAGGAAAGAAAGTTTTTTAACTTTGTTTTTTATTAATTTAGATATGATTGACATACAAAAAAGCTGTGCATATTTAATGTATACTGTTACCATATACAATTACAATGCCATAAACTTAACCATCATCTCTAAAAGTTACCTCTTTCCCACTTTTTTTAATGAGAACATTTAACATGAGATCTACACTCATAACAAATTTTTAAGTGTACAATACAGTACTGTTAACTATATGCACTATGCTGTACAGTAGATCTCCAGGATTTATTGATCTTGTATAAATGAAACTCTATACACTTTGACCAATCCATTGACGCTATTACTGTTTAGATTACAAATATTTAAATAAACTATCAGATTGCGTCTATATCAAATAGATATTGCTATTGAAAAAAGGTCTTTACTAGATAGAATCATTCCAAAACCTGTGATTTTCCCTCCAAATTTTTAAATATGCATTTTTCTTTAATGTAAATAAATGTATTTAACAGTAAAAAAAATCTTTTGAATTTCAAAGGAATGACAAAATGTAAATCATGTACTGACATAATAGTATCACACAATTTCCAAGAAGAAAAACATTAGGAACACTCACAATAAGCTAGCGCGAGCCGTGAAATAGTAAATTAGAACAGAAGATTGTTTTTCTAGTTAATTTTAAGGAAAATATCTCTAGTTTTGCAGAAATGGCTAAGTAGTTGCATTTGGTATGGAGGATATTTTTGTGTAAAATTATCTTAATAAATTTCTGAGTTCCTCACATTCATTCAGATGACGCAAGAATCTGTGGTATATTTCAGTCAGAGAAAGTTTCGATTTTGGCTTTTAGATAGCAATGAGGTTGCATCCATTTATGTGTATGCTTGTGCACATATAACCCTACATGTATGGATGATGTATGTATGGATAAATGTAGACATTTATTAGTAATTGATGTCTAAACTTGTGCTGTACGATTCAGTAACCACTAGGCACATATGGAAGTTTAAGTTTAAATTAGTGAAAAAGAAATAAAATATGTGGTTCCTCTGTTGCACTAGCCACAGTTGAAATGAGCAATAGCCACGTGTTTATAGTGCCCATCTTATTGGACAGGGCATGTATAGAACATTTTCATCATCACAAAAAATTCTAATGGACATTGGTGGTTTAGCTCTTTTTACCATTGCAAACTTTAGTCATTAAAAAGTATTTGTAATTATGCAGCATATATTGATTATGTTCTAAAATATCAACTTTTACCTCAATGTATAGAGAAAGTTAGTCCACTTTTGAATTTAATGATCTTTGATTATTTCCTAAATAAAAACATGGAATCTAAACAAGTCTTTGACAAAAATTTCAGTGTCACAGAAACAATTTGCAAACAAAAACAATTTTAAGATAGGATACATCAGTTTTTGGAAAGAGAAGAAAAATAAGAAAAGACGTACTATGTTTGCACACCTTTACATTTTTCTAATTATGAATATAATTACATGAAAATGAATTTTAACAAATTATGGATAATATCACTGTGGTCCACAGTCTCCAAAATGGTCTCAAATTAGGATCACCAGATAAGGTACAAGAGGCCCTGTTCTCACCTCTTCTAGAATGAAGCTGGGCTTACAGGATCAAGATGTATATTCTTGTTATGATTTTATTACCATTACTGCTGTGAGTATCAGGAACAGGGACATAAGGTTTCTCTTTGTAGATACAAACCTTATATGAACACTTTTTAGACACTGTTTCAAACTGGGATCGCGCTGGCTGAGTGCCTTTTCCCTAGGTATGCATAGCACTCAACTCTAGGTGATAGGCATATACTAAGTCGTGCTGAACATAGATCTAAGTGATACAATTTGGTCCCAGTTCAGGTGGTTGTAATTATGAATCATCTCATGTGAAATGAATGTTTTGAGGCTTTACTTTCTAAAGGTAATGATGTTTATAATGATGGTATATTATAGTATCTGAAAATTTTTAAATGAACCATTTAATAACTTTTCATAAATTACTCTCATTATTTTGGATTGACATTTTCAGGTGACAGTGAACTCCTCTCCTCTTTTGAAGTGAAAAGGATTTGGGGGAAACAATGGAGACATTTCTGTATTAATCTGAAATATGATTTTATCAATGACTGATGAATTACCCTGCACTCTATTGATAAGGATTGTCTGTCTTTGAATTTTTTCGTTTTTTTCTTCTATTGTTATTTCAGAAGAAAAAGTTGGTTTTTTTGCAGAGTTGGTGCACTGTAGCTAGGCATGTGAGCGTGGTCTATAAGAAGACTTTTATAATCCCCTAAATGTTTGATTGAAAACAAAACAACTGCCTTGAAATCTCTTGTCTGTCCTATAGGCAAAGAAGAAATCCCCAAACAGTTTAGTCAAAACTTGGAAATAAACTATAAGATCAGTGCTTTTCATTTGGCGTTTTGATGATTGCATGTGTGGCAATGTGCTCATCGATCAAGGAGTTAGATTACTGTGTATAGTAACACTGCAGTTAGCCAGTTAATATAAAAACAAATATATATTAATCAGTGACAGTTTTTCTTATTTTCATACAGAGTTATGAAAGCTCTAGGCTATGAAATAGAATAGCTAAAAACTAGACAATTATTAATAATAGGGTTAATTAGATTCTGTCCCTACGGCTAAGAAAATGGAGCGAGAATTAGAATAGTACTAAAGTTATTCAAGTTGTCCAAGTGACAAAATACAAATAATTAATAGCAATAAACTAAAGTCTAATCAGACATTATTTATATAAAATACTTTTCATCTATAAGAAAAAATCTAAATAGAAAAATATAGCCTCAAAGGACTAATACCAACAATTCAACGATAATAAAAATAACATATTTATTTAAAACATATTATAATTACATCATTTGAAAACATTGAGCTGTCAATGTAAAGGCATGCCATTTTCTCTACAATTAATATATTCTATAAAAATAACTTGTAAAAGCATGTGATTTATCTTCATTCTTTTTGTGTGAAGGTCAAACATTAATATTTAGCTACAGGAATTATGTTTCTCTTCTTAATTTTGCAACAATTGTAGCATTTTCTGAAATAAATATAGTTGGCGCCGTCACGATCAAAGCAATTCAGTTTTCCACATTTACTTTGATTAGTCACAGTGGTCCTTCACGCTGCTACATGATTCTGAGACAGAAATTCCAGAACAAAAGTGGCTGCTGATTCCCAGCCCAAAACAAAATAGTGGTGTCAGATGAGAGGTGTTTGGCAGTGTTTTGTCACATTTCATTTTGATTTTTACTTTTTTCTCTGTTTGACATATGTTCTGAACTGGGGTGCTATAAAGATTTTATTGCCATAAGTTTGAAATGACCACATTACTCATGAGCTGAGAGTCACAAGTGAGTTTTTAGCTTCTTTCAAAGCAGTAGAAATAAAACTTTATAGTATCCTACCCTGGTATATGTTGTTTTATGCGACAACACATTTGGCTCCACTTTACTATTTTCTTTATTTCTCTTCATTATTTTCTTCTTGAATTATAGCAGAATTTGCATTAAAGTTTTCCTAATATATAACAGTTTGATTTAAGCTACATTTTATGTTACCCTTACGCATTTTTCATTCAGATTGTCTTTGACCTTTAATGATCATCTTTTTTTTTTAAATTTTAGATGATCAGTTTAAACATAGTTCATTGTGAAATTTATTGCTGTTGGAACACTATTTTCGTGCAAAAAGTAGTTTTTGGTTTGGAAGTAAACCAAAACAGTTGGTCAAGATGAAATATGAAAGATGAACATTTGCTTCCCCTTAAAGAAGTAATTAAAATTCTTAACACATACACTATCACACTACACAATTTGTGTAGTACATCCTCTCAGTAAAACATGAAATTTACTTTTACATGTTACGCAATCTAGCCTCTACAAAGACATCAATACCTCATGCTGAAAGTATCCAAAGTATAAAGTGATTCTAGAATTAGCTTATCCCAGAGGCGGCCTATGAGCAATGTGGCTGACCTGACAGCGTGGAATGAAGTGCTCAGAATGGATGTGATAGGGAGCAATTTTTCTTAAGTTCAGGAACCAAGCTTACGATTTTGTCAAATATACTAAGTTTTTCAATTTGTGACATAAATATGGTAAAGAAGCTCCCCAGACTTGTTTGCAAAGCTCTCCAAACTTTTATCGTATCTCCAGATCTTGAACTGGTGATTTTGAAGGTTCTATTTCAGTGATTTTTGCAAGGCTGCTCACCTTCATGAATAGAGTCTGAAACATGGGCGTGGCTGACTCAGATTCAAGAAAGAATTTTGGTTGCTGTCATATTACTTTTAACTCATAAGTAATTAATACTGAGAAGTACTGGTTTTCCTATTCGTGGAGTCAATTTTTTCTTACCACAGCAGTTCCAACTGAAATCTCTCCATTCAGTGTGATTCCACACACATACACACGTAAGCATACCCATGCATGGTGTTTTTCATGTGTGAGAGAGAAGACCAATATTAACTGACTTAAAATTATTGTTGTGAGGAATAATATATGTTGTTTTGAGATTTTCTGTAAATAAATCATTTTTCTTTTGTGCTTGATGCACATGAGAACTGTTCATGCAGAATTGGGAGGGTATATTCTCTTCTGGAAACTCCTTCCTACGAGTTATGGCTTATGTTTTAAAGAATCCATTTAAGTGTGATGAAAGAAAGAAATGACTGCTTTATCCCAGAGAAGCCATGAAGAGATTTTGTTCATCCATGGCTTTAGAGAGCACATGACAGCCATCACAAATAGCAGAGTAGAATCAGGTTAATTATAAAGGCCTTCATTTCATGCTAAATGGAAAGGAGAAAAGAATCTTCTCCTTTAATTAGAATGTGGCACTGAGGTGATGGAAGGAGACATTGTTGTGGGTTAATATGGAATGAAATCAATAGGGCTATGTATACTTTAGTGGAGGGAGGAATCACCAAAAATCTAACTCTCCAACAGCGTGCTGAAACTGCCTGTGTTTTGTCTGGCTGCTATGCTTGGTGTGTGAGCCATCTGGCTCCTGAATGCTAGTAATGTTTGCACACTCACACATCAATCAGAACTGGTGCAGGGCCTATTAGGAAGCACCAGCCAGTTAGGTGACATGCCAAGACTGCAAAGCACTCAAGCGGGAATGCCGAGTGGGGAGCTTCTACTCAGTCTGACACTGACATGGGCACTGGAGGGACCTTTTGATTCATCTGGCTGTACCATTGATGTCAAGGTTCTGCTAGATTAGGCATGTGGACGTCAGGTCATAGAAGGTCTCGTTTATATCATTGGTTTTGTCTGTGTAATTCAAATGGAGCAAAACGTAAAAAACAATCTTGAGCCTTAGGTCCTGTGCCTTTTGGATGTAGAAGGATCATTTGACCTGAAATTGTCGTGCATTCCTGACTAATAGAAAGACATCAGAAGCAGCTTTATATATCCTGCTCCGAGATCTATATTATGCTACTAATTTTTCACAGGAGTACTAGACGTTTCAGAAACATCTACTTGATAATTTTACGTATAAAAGGAGGGGTTGCAATGAAATGCATTCCCATTTCCTGTGTCTTTTCAACCACTTCACTGAAACTGAAGGGGACAAACACAGTTTACAAGAAATGTGAACAAACTTTCAGGTCGCCGAAATAACAAAGAAGACAGTTTTTTAGTTGGAAGCCCAATCATTCAACCGTTTGAACTAATGGCTACTGTTCTTTTCTTTTTGAAACGTAGTTCGTTGATATTTATCACAGGTTTTCAGTTGTTTGTTTCAATTCTGATGATGGAAATTAACTGAAAAGGCATCTAGAGGATTGGTCATTTTATTTCTTTTTTTAAGACATATGAATGCTTTGATGCCATAAGGACTAAGATGAAATGCCCCTATGTGTAGGTTGTTTTAAAGTTTGAATTGGGTATAGTGTGTACACAGCTTGGTCTAGCTATTAGGGCAATTAATCCTCACCTAGAGAGCTCTTTAAAATGATGCTATGATTTCTTTCTTTGAAAATTATCTCTAACCCCCTAAATGTCTAAAGTCACTTAAAAACAAAAAAAAATTAGTCTTTTATATATAAGATCTATTTACATAGAATAAATTTCCAAATAACCAATCTGTGCTAAACAGAAATGTCTAAAAAAATTACTTCTGGACCAGAATTAAAAAATAGTTTTGATTTGTCTAACTTGGTATAATAATGTAAATATTAATAGTATAATACTACACGTTTAACTTGGTAAAATAATAGAAATGATAGAAATAATATAATTGCTCATGTTTGATGACTGCTAAGTGCTTGGCCCCCTCTGAAGTTCGTCACATTTATTATTTCGCTTTTCCCTTACAATAAGACTACGATGCTACTATAATCTCCATTTTACACATACTGAAACTGAGGCATGGAGAGGAAAAGTCACAATTTATAAAAGTTGTAAGCATAATACTTATTCCAGAGTTTATTTTTTATTTTTTACTAGAGGAAAACTAGATGTTCCTTGGACATATTTTTATACTTATATGTATAACAATATTCTTTCCATGTTTTTAACAACCTCAATAATGAAAAACAAATAAATGATGTCTTTTGCAGAAAAGACAGTTCTGTAGTCAAGCCCACACACAAAGTATTTGACCTTTGCTAGGTTTCAACAATCAGTTGGAAGGAGCTGTTTTTCCTCCTTTGGCATCTGCCTACTTGGCAAGTCCCCCAACTGTGGTATTGGGAGCTCCAAGACTGTGGCTGCCTCTGATTGTTCCACAGTAGCTGGCTGGAAAGCATCTCCCTGGGCTGTCTTGTTATCTTTACAATTGTTTTCCTCGATTTACATCAGAGGGCATAATAGAAATTGTGAATTTTCCTGCCATTTTTTCCAAGACATTAGAAGTTTGTTAAGGTTCTTTCAGAGTAAACTTTGGATTCTAAATATATCTTTCTCTTACAAATGGATCCATATGTTATGGTAGTTATGTAGGAATGAATGCCATCATGTATGGCAATAAAATAAAATAAAACTAGCCCAAACTATTAATTGTAGCAATTAATAGTTTTGATCATTTGAACTTTTAAGGAAAACCTGGTTTGGTTTTAGAGTACATTGTAAATAACAAATACCTGTTATGTCTAAAAAGTTAGGAAATACGATCTTGCTTTTGGGGAAAGAAAAACACCGTAATAGTGTATATGCGAGTCATATGACGTAGGACCCTAAAATTATCCAAATTAAAATATCTATATTTTTGTATAGTGGCATATGTGCATATCCATGTAAAAGCATATACACATATGCATTTTATGTAGCCACATCTACCCTGGAAGGATGCCTTCTTATGCAGATATAGAGCTTAGGATTTCTTTATCAGGATAAGATAGGAACTGCTAAAGCATGAAAATGAAATTAAGCACCACTTCCTTCATTCACTTATCACTAGTTTTCTGAATTAGTTGCCCTATGGGTACCTTTTTAATTATATTGCACATCTTTCAATTAAATATTGGGAGGTTGAAAATTAAGTGACAATTCTAATGTTTTCAGCGGAAGACCTGAAGCTATGCTCTTAAAACCCTCGTAAAGGAAAGAGGAAGGATATTTCTTTATCCTTGGAGTTCATTACACAAGCAGTACACCACATAAATGCTAGCAACAAGGTAATACAAATAGTACTTAAATGGTTTCCAGTGAGAAGCAGCCCCTTATGTTAAAGTGGATTTAAAGTGCTATCTCCTTTAGTTATACAAATGCTATGAGAAATTATTTATGTTCTGTGAGTAATAATAATAGTTAATATTACTGAAATGCTTACCATATGCTTGGCACTCAACTGAGGGCCTCACATGTTTTAGCACACGATCACCCTGTGAAGTGGGTACTATTAGTAGCTTGATTTTATACATAGGGAAACTAAAGCCCAGAGGTTAAATAACTTGCCCACAGTGTGCCTCTAGTGATCAATTGTCACATCTTTTCTTGCATATCTCACTGCCTTTAAGAACACATTAACAATTTTAGATGGGTGTTATAATGAACTGTATTAATCATGGCTCAGAACCATCTTTTTTAATAACTTGATTTTTTTCTAGCTTACAGGGAAGGAGTATTTCCAGTTTAAAAATGAAAAAAAAAATAGCTCTAGACGGAAAAGATGCTTTGAGATCAGCTCATGTCCATAATGTCTGTTCAAATAACTTAGTAAATGACTGACAAGGTCATATCATGCAGCATGCTTTTAAAATAAGATTATTCTAAGTTTAACTTGCTCTGAGTAAACACAAAGTGGGATGATTCTCAATTGTCTAGTAAATAAAATAAATACAACCATCTAGTAAAATTCAAATATATGGAGAGGGGAAAATCAAAATTGACTTTTTTTTATATCAACATTTTTATTCAGATAATTGTAGATACACAAGTTATAAGAAATAACACAGAGAGATCCTGTATATGCTTTACTTAGTTCCCCTCAATGCTAACATTTTGCAAAACTGTAGTGCAATGTCACACCTGGGATACTGACATTGATACAATTCACCAATTCTATTTAGATTTCCTGAGTGCTCACTTGAATGTGTGTTTGTGAGTGTGTGTCTATTAAGTTCTATACAGTTTTATCACATGCATAGGTATCTCTAGATGTGAGAGGAAACTCAGGCCCAACAAGGATGGAGAGCACTTTCCCTGGTCACTTCGTGTTGGCAGATGCCTTGACTGTGTCTGCCTATTGAGTCTTAGGTGGTGTTAGGCTTGCCTGATGTTGTCTCATGGACTCCTCTTGGATCTGGGGGAGGAATGAGCCCAGCTGGGCTGCCCTCTAATGCTAGCTGGGGTCATGAAATGCTGGGTCTGAGTCTCCTTCTGTTGCATGAGGGGATGTAAGTCACCCAGCTGCTGCTCCAGTCCCAGTGTCCCAAACTTCCATTTTCTTTTTCTACTACCTTTCGGAGTTGTTTTTGGTTGCTTCTTGCATTATTACCAGAGCCCATTGTTAGGTTAATGGGGAGTAGCAGGCAGGATAAGCCATCTTACCCTGATAGGAGTACCCAAATTGACTTTTTCATGGGAAAAGTGTCTTCTTTAACTGTACATGTTGTAAATATTCTTAGTAATTTTCCTACTGCTATATAATTTTAAAGTTTTAATATGCAGGGCTGGCCCCGTGGCCGAGTGGTTAAGTTCGCACACTCCGCTGCAGGCGGCCCAGTGTTTCGTTGGTTTGAATCCTGGGCGCGGACATGGCACTGCTCATCAAACCACGCTGAGGCAGCATCCCACATGCCACAACTAGAAGGACCCACAACGAAGAATATACAACTATGTACTGGGGGGCTTTGGGGAGAAAAAGGAAAAAAATAAAATCTTTAAAAAAATTTTAATATGCAGATATAGTAAAAATTATTCTCTAATTTAACACATACTTATTGAGTTCCTACAGTGTGTTATTCACAGTGCCAGGTTGGTTGATCTTCCCAGGCTTCTGTTCTTCCTGGAATGGGTGGACAAAGGCCTATACTAATTTCCACTAGATAGTTTAATGGGGTGGGGAAACCCACTTTTATAGTCAAGTATCTCTAACAAGTGACTATTTTTCATCAGTTAGCTACTTTAATTATAAAATCAATTGTTATTAATGGTCATTGATACTTAGTGCCTTCGTGCCGGGGTGATACATGTTATAGAAACATATAGACAGTTATCTTTACTGTGAGAGAATAAAGTTTCTACCTTACCATGAATACTTTTAATTAAAGAGTAATCAACACTTTAATCAAGAACAGTCTACTTTCTCTTCATGATATTTAAAAAATATTTATCCTCTTTAACTGCTTTTACTCAAACTCTGGATTCACTGACGGTAAACCGAATTCACTAAGACTTGGCATATTGGTACCTGAGAATATCTCAGAAATTATTAAATGAGTCGTCTGCCTTTTTTGTTCTGTTTTATTTTTGTTTTTGCTTTGAGGGCTTGTCTTGAAGAGATTCTCTCTACATACACATGCACACACACATGCATTCACACTACTAGATATATATATATATATATGCATTATTTTCAACTGATATGTCTTAGAGTCATTGAGACATTAATTTTATAGGTTACTGCAACATTTTATAGCTCTTAGTGAATAGTATGGTATCTTGAAACATCATTTAATTATAATAATAAAAATAACCCGTTGTGTTTATTTTACTTGTAAAATGTTTCCCAAAAAGTCATGTAATTGATATCTGAAATTTTGTACTACCCTTTATGTAAATTCTGGGAGAATTATTATTTAATAAAATTATCAATATAAATTTCTAGTACAATGCTCACTAGCTGGAAATTCAGTATCAGAGAGAGAATATTTCAGAATATCTAAACCTCATTTAGAAATAAATAAGCATCTTACTTAATATGGCTATGACTCTGAACTACATAAAATTAAAATTTGCCCAAACACATTCAGATAATAATGCTTACCTTGGTTTGGGAAAAGACTGATTAAACAATCATCATTCAATTTTAATATCAGAGTTAGAGGACAGCAGGCAAATAATATGGATAGCACAAGAAAAATGGCAGAAACAGGGGCTTATGCTGAGAAATAGCAATAAGTTTCAATTAGCAAACTATAGAGGATATTGAAAATCAGATAGAATAGTCTATATACATGCAATTAAATATTTGCACCTTCCTTGCCTCTTGCTTCAAATATCCACCTGTGGAGGGAACTCTACTAGTGCAATACTACTGCTTTTTTGCCCTATCCCTCATGCACTCCTACTAAGAAAGCAAGAGTGAGCTATCTGACTGTGATTTTCGGAGGAGGAATTGAGCACACGTGGCTCAGCATCCTTTAGTTTGGGGCTCTGTCTTTCCATGATGCAAATTGTATAGGGATGCCTGACATGGGAAAAGGTTGCTGCTATTTAATACTACTAGTGAATGTCACCAGGCAATTTATTACCAAGGACACATAGCAAGAAGGCTTAAGCCATGCTCACTGATACGAGCTTTATCATTAATAAAGAAGATTTTTCATTTCTATCTGTCTCACTCCCATGCCTATGACTTATTTGACTATGAACCTGGGTGGGGAAAATAGATTTGTTATTAATCCTCTCAAACCCTATCTATAAGTAATAAAAAGACACGATAAATTTTTAAGCAGAGAAATGAGATGGGAAAATGCTGATTAGGTGAACTTCTTTGCTTGTACCATGACAGTTGACTTTGAAGTTACCCGGAGATGAGGATTCAGGAAATCAGTTTGGAGGCTTCTTCAGTAATCCTGGTGGTAGAGTCTAGGCTAGATGATGATTGGGAATGGAAAAGTGAAGATATTTGATGGGAAGAAGCCATTTGATGAGAGTTCCAATGATATTCATTTGTGCATAAATCCTACATTTGTCTATCCTATTGCACTTTATACATCTACCCTTAAACCCCTGCACTCCATTTTCAATATGGCAAGTAGAATAAATGTTCTTACAAGATTTATTTCACTATTGCTTATAACTTTTCAATAGTTGTCCATTGCTGTAAAATTAATGTTTAATAGTTAACGTGAGCTATGAGCCCTACCTTTTGCTCGTCTTCCCTTTTTGATTTTCTACCCCTCTCCATCTCCCTCTCTAAGTTCCAGGGATACTCATCTTCTTTTAAGACATTGGACTATTCTCAGACTCCTTTTCATCCTTCAGGTCAAAGCTTAATGTTTCTTCCTCAAGGAGCTTTCTAAAGGACCACAAGAGAACTTCAGTTCCTATATTAGCTCACTTCTCCCATTATATATCTTCTGAGCATCCAGTAGTCCCCTCATAACACCCAGCACAACTGAAGTACTCTGTCAGCTAAGTGTGTGAGACTTCTATGAAGCTTCTAAGTACCCCTAGTGTTTGTAGTTGTGTTTCCTCTCCTCTGTTTTCTTTACCAACCAGATCCCATCTATATCTTTCAGTATCTCCACAAATATCCTGGTCTTCTGCTTGTTCTCATTCTTGTTTTCCAGGCTGATTATAATTTTATTCTTTTAACAGCTGAATACTTTCTGTCATTTCAATAGAATTTTGGATAAAAGGGAAAAAAAATGCAAGTGCCACTTTCGTTGCCATGAACCCCCCAAAATTTTTTAATACAATCGACTAGGTAATCAGACTAATTTTTATTACCTAGTATGGAAAATGCTTTGGTAAGACCACTGGGTCGTGTCAAACAAATTAGATTTCACAAACATGAATAACTTAAGCTTTAGCTGCTCTCCAGGGTAACTCTAAGCATAGAAAATAAGTGATTGGTACATCCATCCTCTGATTCGGGTTCACAGATTGTTTCTATATTTTGGTAACTCCAACTCTGTCAATGGAAATAAGATGAGAAGATTTCTATCACCAATTTATAATAGAGATGAAAAGCCCCCAATGCAAGAGTTGGAACTTGCATACTGGTAGTTGTGGGTTTTTACAAAATTAAGGATGATCCCTAAGAATATATGTAAGTTATAAAGGCTTTGTTTAGCTTAATTTCATTAATCCACTTTAAAATTTCTGTCTATAAGAATTTTCTAAATGTAGTCTACCAGTACTCCTAGTGTAAGCCTTCTCTGTGAGACTGTCCAAAACACTAACTCTTTTGGCCATGGTTATGATAAGTTCTTCATGGGTTGTGTATTTGCCAACTATCAGTGGGAAGCAATTGGGTGGCAACAGTTGCAAATTTTCAAGCAAAGGAAATTAAACTGTCTCTAGCACCTTATAAAAAAAATTGTACAAAGATTTTGCCATTTTGGAGAGAGAACAGGGGTTTCTTATTTACTTGGAATTTCCTGAGATAAAGGGAGAAATAGAATTGGAAAATACTTTATAAAAATCTGAAAAGATAAGGCATTTCTTTTGGAGGAAGTTGCTAGACAAGGCAGCTATAGTGCAAAGGGAGGGCCCTTCCTGCCCCTTAGGACAGAAAACTAGCACTGCAGGGCCTACACTGGCCCAAAAGTTCTTCAAAGATAATTGTGCTCCTGGAGCCTTTCTCTGGATAATAGACTCTTCCTGCCCTGTGGCAGCCTACCCCGTCTGTGAACACCATGGGATTTGACCCTTTGAAGACTTTTCTTTTAAAGGAGTTTGTCCTGTTTGTCCAGGTTTTACCCAGTAAAGGTCAGCTATAACTGGTAATAGTTTTGTCAATGTTTCCATACCTTGGGACAAAGTTCCTTATTTGCTCAGTATTTTCTCTCTAGTTTTACTTTACATTTTGAGGATTAAAAAAATGTTTTCTGTATTTTTACCAGCTGTCATAATACATTCTTCCTTTGGTTTTGGGTACTTAACTTACAAAAATACAAGTTAATAAAGCAGCTAGATATTTGTCCATTATTGTGCTTAATGGAATAAGGAACTAATCAGCTGTTATATATCTTCTCTCAATTGATATTCTCTTCCCCATTGTCTCTCCACACTGATATGCACATGCCTGTATATTGATCTTTTTTCTAATTACCCTGGACTGGAGTCAGTCTTACATTTGGTTTCTAATTGTGAAGGAAAGCCCTGCAGTGGTCTGGTGCGACAGCTACATCTGATCCATCTTCTTTGGAACCAAGTTGGCCAAAGTCCCAGAATAGAAACTTGAAAGGATAAGAACATTTAAATGTAAACACCATCTTTCCATCACTTGGGCGGTACCATCTTAATCTCTAAGTATGTAAAGGTCATCCCTATTAAAACCTGTCTTCTCTTTCTACTGTATAGGTTTCAACCCTATAAGATTGACCACCCTTTTATGTGAAACATATTTTTATAACATTCCCATTACTATCCTCAAAAAAATTTTACTCATAATGCAACTTATCTATATAGAATTTCAAAATAAATGCTGAATAAAGAATAAATTAAAGGGCAATAATTAATTATAAACTACATATAATGATCATCAATGATTCATTATCCAATATAAAAATAAATAGGCTATATAATGTTGTAGATAAATGCAGTACCTGTGCCTAGAATCATCAGGAATAGAACGGCTATAAATGCTGACTAATGCAAGTATGTGGCATTAATGATTAAAATGCCATGAACAGTATTGCTAATGGTAGTGGTGTTTTTCTATGTGATTAACAACTTTTGGTAAAGTTCTGAATAAAAAAAGTGCAATTTTTTCCCTTTGGTGTATTTGCATGGTAGTTGCATTCTTGGAAAATTTAGTGTGTATTCAAATTGTGAAAAAAATACTTTGCATTTATATGTATAATGGAGCTAGGTTCTAAGTTCACATAATTATAAACAAATTGTCACCTACTTTTCAAAAGCTGTGCAGGCATGAAACAATTATTTGTTTTGCTGAACTGTCTTGCTTGTTACTTGATGTCTAGCATCCTTGGTGCACCTCTCCCTCCCACATGAAAGTCAAAAATGTTTTCACATATTTCCTACATGTACCCAGAGGGTGGTAGTTCACTAATTGAGAAGAACTGTAGATGCAGATTGTAGTTTTGGATACAAGTAACAGAAACCTAGAACAAATTGTTTAACCAAATAGAGAATTTTAATTTTTCATATGATGAGGTCTGAAGGAAGGCACTCTAAGGAAAGAAAGTGGCCTTATGATGTCATCAACATTCTAGGACAACCCCTTTTATCTTTTTGCTCTTTCATGTATAATGTGTTACTCTCACTCTCATACTTGTCACTTCGTGGTTGTAAGATGATTGTATCAACACCTCCAGCTTCACATCCACATTCCAAGGAAGGAAGACTAAGAAATAAACAAAACTAAAAACGGGGAAGCGTATCTCAATAAAGCTGGGATGGAGGGGAAAGAAAGAAAGGGACAGCATCTGTATCAGGAAAACAAGACTTTCCTAGAAATTCCCAGCAATCTTCCTCTCACGTGTCACAAGATCACTGCTGGCTTCCAGGGATGCTAGAAATGAGGTTGGTTCTTTTTGCTGGACACACTGCCACCTCCAAACAAAATTAAAATTTTGTTAAAAAGGAAGTAGAGCAGAATGGGTATCGGGGAAGCAACTAGCAGTATCTGCCACTCCTGCAATCAGGGAGAAATAGCCATAAAAATAAATATTTCAAGATCTATCTAAGCAGATTTGCCATTACATCCTGAATATTCTAGAAGAGATTTTTAGTCAATTGTGGTGTAAATTTCAAAGACTTTAATGATGGCTTTTGAAAGTGGTGACATATTGACCCAATACTTGCAGTACTCATCTTTCCTATCTTCTATCTATCCTATCCCACACAGGTAAATTGATATCTTATCTACCAGATAAAGTCATTAGTACCTCATAACATTTTGCTAGAAGTTGATATAAAATTAAGAGAAATTGTTATCACAAAAAAACAAGACTAGGCTAAGATAAAAGGAAGGATTCTTTTGTGAACCATAAGTTTTGACCCAGAAGAGCTATTTCACACCCTTCTTCCTGGTAGCAAACAATGAGGGAAACAAATGCTTACCATCTGCACATTAAAACCTGTTGAATCATTGGAGAATTGAAAGTACTGCCTCTGTTTGTTTTTAAGACTCAGAATTAAAAAAAAAAAAAGACTCGGGATATGTAAGCTGGGTTGATTCTAACACTAAAATGAAACAAAAACAAATAAACCCAGAGCAAGCTGCTTCCCAAAAGCCGAAGCACAACAAAAAGAGCTGTAAACTTCTTCAGAAGACTTCAAGGGAAAAAATATGCTCTTCTTCGGAAATGGGATATGCCGGGGACATTTTTATAACAGCTTTATGGAGGTATAATGCACATACCATAAAATTCACCCTTTTAAAATGTACAATTCAATTGGTTTTAGTATATTCACAGAGCTAGGCGACTATCACCCTATCTAATTTTAGTATATTTTCATTATCCCAAAAGAAATCCCATGCCATTGTCAAAGAATAAGAGGCATAAACTGCAAGGCAATCAGAAAATGTTTATTTGGGGTCTTAGGAATTGCAACTCAAGAGACACAGATTTGAGTAGAAACTCAGATGTGCTCCGAAGAGGACAAAGGAGGCAGGGGTTTATAAAGGCAGAAACCACAAGCTTACATAGGTCGTTTTGAACAAGTAATGATTGGTTCCGGCAAGGAGAAGCCTGACTTGCCAGTATGAGATTGTTTTTTTTTTTTTTGTACTGTATGTAAGATGATTGTCCATTTTCAAAAAGAGGAAATTCTCTAGGATGTGGTCTCTGTGGTTCAAAAGCTCAATTGTCATCCGGTTGTGAACGTGCATAAGCCCCACTTCCTTAATGGTCTCCCAGCTCCATTTTAGAAGCCTTGACATGTGTTACTCCATTTTGTGATCATTCTCCACATTTTCCCCTTTGATTGAGATCTTTTGGCAGAAAGCATCATGGGTCAACCGTTTGTTGCCTTGATATTTCCCACATGGCTGGAAGGTGCATTCCTAGGAGGTCATGTCCCATGTAGAGGGGAAAGCAAGACATGTAGTTACCTATAGGAGTTATGTAGTCAGAGGCTTGGGTCACATTTGAACAATAAGGACGCAGTCAGGAAATGAGTCTTAGGCATGATCTTGTAGTTGTTGCTTGTAATTGTTCTGTTTCCTGGGTAATCATCAAGGTCATCTCTTCATTTAAGTCCTCAAGGTTGATGATGGTCTTGTTTTTGATGGTCATCAATGGATAGGTTTCCTGGATAGTCTCAAGTCTTTGAGTGACCATGACCTTGACTTTTTGAGTAGCCGCACAGTAGCAAGAAACACACAGCATAGTTTAAAAATGACAAAAAGAGAGCAAATTAAGATTATAATAAGCAAAACAAACTGGACCTGAGAATTGCCCCCAAGCCAGCAGAAAGCCAGCTGACCGTAGCAGAAAATTTGAAATTCAGCCAACCTGTAGTAAAGCTGGAGTAGCCCTTGAGAGACTTAGCTAGTTTAAAAAGCTTAGTGGTCTCCATGTCCACTTGGCTAGAAGTGTTAATCCAGATGCAACAGGAAGTGTTTGCAATAGTGCAGACCCCTCCTCAGGTGGCAAGGAGATAGTCTAAGGCTATTCTATTGTCAAGGACTACCCAGGCTAGGGAATCTAAGGACCTTTGTTGAGCCCTAATAGCTCTTGCTGCAAAATGGGTGATTCTGTTGATGGTTCTTGTGAGGTTTTACATCAGAATCTCCAGATCTGTGATTCCAACAACTAACCAAGATCCCCAGATTCTCAAGAGCCAATTGAATAAGTTATCTGAATATTCAGCAGGAAGGTCACATCCCTAACTGTAGCCACAACTATTGTCCTCATATTCAGAGGGATCCTCATCAGGATAATCATCTACAATGGAGAGTACACTTTCCTTTCTATTGTCCTGGGTGGACTCTGGTTGTCCACAGATTAGCTTGAGTATAGTGAAAGGAGTGGCTAAGTGTCCCAGGAGGCAAGTTCTTCTCATTCTTCAGCTATCTAGGTACTCACATGCCCATCGAGAATCTTCTTGGCCACAGACGCAAATGTAGCCCAAGAGTATGCAAAAGGAGCCAGTGGCATTAGAGAGTTCCAAGGACATATTGGTAGGCAAGTCTTGAGGGATGTAGGTGAACCAGGGATCTATCTTAGGAAGTTTACAGGTGCTCCCATTAAGTTGACAGACCCCTAAGGGGTGAACAGAAGTGGCAATGTCAAGCATGGCTGACAAAGGGGTGTTGTACCATTGAGTTGGGACCTGGAGTTACAGAGGGCCTCACGGTAAGAGTCAGAGGAAGGAAGTGAGGACTTCAGAAGATGCATTGGCATTGATGTAGAAGATAGATCTCTATTTTGGTAGAAGGTGGACAGGCAGAAGGGAGGGAGAAACAAGAAGGGGATCTTGAGCTAAGGTGGATAAGTTATACCTAGAAGGCAGTAACAGTGGGGGGCCAGTTGTGGGTAACAGTATAATTGAGAACATTGGAAAAATTGTATATAGGTATGACTATGAGATAATCATTTTTGGCAAAAGATGCAGTAGGGAAATGGTGACATATCCAACTTTTGGAGGAGTCCCCAGAGAAGGCTAAAGACTGAGGAAATTGTATTATAGCATTGCTTTTCCAGGAATGAGGGACTGGGAAAGTGAGAGGGTGGAGGGACATAAGGGAAAGCAGGAAAAAGGAAGACATTTCACCACCAGTGTAGAATTCCCACAGTATGTAAAAGGGCAAAAACATTAAAATTCCAGCAAGGAGAAAAAGAAAGCCAAAAATCTCAGTCAAGTTAGGCATGGGTACTGACCTGGTCCAGACTCTGGGACATCTGTCTACCTCAGGTGTCATCTGATTCTCATCTGGATGGAGAGCTGCACAGGATATCTTCAACTTGAGATGCACGGTGGGTTGAAAAGTCCAATAAGGTGAGGGTGCCTTTTTAAGATGAGAGACATGAATCCATGAGTCAATGTCCTTAAGTTTAGCTGCACAAGGGTTGGTTGACAATACCTGGAATGGCGCTTTCCATTGTGGTTGTAGAGTATCCTTGTGAAGATGTCTTTTCTAGTAGGTAAATTCTCCGGGTTGAAGGTTGTAGGGATGTATGTCTTTGTCTCCTGGGAGAATGCTGTGAAAAGACTGTTCTAGTAATGTAGTATTATCTTTAAGTGTACTGGTGAGTTCCCTGCAGTAGGTCAAAATCTCTCCCTTGAGTAGGACAGGCTCATATATTCCTTGATCTAGCCTCATAGGTCATCCTGTGATTATTTCAAACGGGAATAATTTGTGTTTCCCAAAAGGTGTGGACCTAAGATTGAGCAATACCAAAAGCTGCGCTTTTGGCCAAGGGAGGCTGAAAGATTCTATGAGTTTAGCCAATTGGGTTTTTATGATCCTGTTAGTTCTTTCAACAAGGCCAAAAGATTGGGGGTGATAGGCATAGTGAAAGTGCTGCAAGATGGGCCAGATTCTGTACACAGATTATGTGATTTGGCCTATAAAATGAGTCCCTCTACCACTGTGAAGCTCCAAGGGAACACCCCAAGTAGGTATAATCTTCTCTAGGAGAATTTTACTTACAGTATGAGCCATCACCCTGCGGCATGGGAATGCTTCAGTCCAATGGGAAAACATGCATACCATCACTAAAAGATATTTGTATCCTTGTGATGGTGGCAGTTGGATGAAATCCAATTGCCATACCTTGAAGGGTCCAGAAGGTAAAGGGAAATGGCCTGTGGAACTGTGAATAGGCTTTCCGGGGTTGTGTTTAGGACATATATGGCATCTTTGATAAACCTTTAAAGCTTCCAATAATATTGTTTTCCCCAAAGTACCACCTTATCAGTATTCCAGTGAGTCAAGTCATGAACATAGCTTAGAATGTGTTTCTGGAGGTGATCAGAGAGGAGAGGACGGCCATTAGGACCATATCATAAATGTCTCTTTTCTTCAAATGTGCACCCCTTGTTCTGCCCATTTTCTCTTTTCCTTTCTGGGAGCCAAAAGTTGTGCTTCCATAAGATATTTTAAATCTCCAACAAGACTAGGGGGCAGTTTTGGCCTTAGGGCAAATTCAAAAAAAATGGTTTATAATCTTGGAGGGCTGTGGGTTTTGCTGCTGAATCAGCAAAATGATTACCTTCATTTTCTTCTGTGTTCACCTTAGAATGTCCAGGAATCTTTATTACTGCTAAAGATTTCGGTTTCTGAATGGCATCTAAAACATCTAATACATAGGAACTATTTTTAATTCTCTGACCTGTGGAGGTCAAAATCCTCTTTGCTTCCAAAGCATACGGAAATCATGAGCTACCCAAAGGCATACCTGCTGTCTGTATAGATTTTGGCTGCTTTGCCTTCAGCCAGACCACAGACTCAAGTTAAAGCTACAAGTTCAGCTTGGTGTGCAAAGGTAGCCATTGGCAAAGGAGCAGGCTGTACTTGTTTCCATTAAGACACAACCACATATCCCACCTTATGTTTACCAGTTTCATCTTTCAGATGGGACCCTTCAGTGAACTAGACTATGTCAGCATTCTCAGTTGGTCCATCGAGGTAATACAGTTGTGAGGCATGTCATCAGAGAATAAGGATAGTAGGATTTAGAGAATAACAGCTAGTGATGGTAATGTTTGGTGAAGATAGAAGAAGGAGTTCATAGAAGGTCAGCCTGCTGGCAGAAAGCTGTTGAGTATGATGAGAATAAAGGAGGGCTTCTACTGAGTGGGGCACATAAGTTGTCAAGGGAGAACCCATGACAGTTTCTTCTGCAATTCTGAGGAGAGCTGTGGTTGCAGTGATGACTCTCATGCAGGGAGGTAGTCTTTTAGACACAGGGTCTAATTGTTAGCTGTAATAGCCTATTGGCCTAGATTATCCTCCATGTTGTTGAGTAAGGAAACCCAGTGTGTTTCCTTCTTCCTCATGAACAAAAAGGAAAAAGAGTAACTTATAGTTAGGGAGTCCTGGGGCCAGGGTGTCAAGAAGACCCTATTTAATTGTTTTGAAGGCATTTTGACTTTCTTTAGTCCACTTGAGGAGTACTGGTTGGTCAAACTTAAGCAGAGAGTATAAGAGTTGAGCCATCATTGAAAAGTTAGAAATTCAGTTTCTACAATAGCCAGCCAATACTAGAAATCCCCTTAATTGTCTTGTGGGGAACAGGGAAAGAAAGAATTCCCTTTATTCTACTTGAGTCAAGCATTAACCCTTGGTGGGATATCAGATGCCCTAAATATTTAACTTAGGGTTGATTAAAGTGCAGTTTCTCTTTAGAGACTTTATGTCCTTTGGAAGCAAGCTCCCTTAGAAAGGGCAGTCCATCTGTATCAAATATCTCCTTTGATGGTGAACAAAGGAGGACGTCATCCACATATTTTAATACAGTTTTCTGAAAAGGTTATATCTTCTACATCCACTTTTAAATTTTGAGAGAAGTAGGTTGAGGCATGACTGTCCATGTGTATTGTTGTCCATCCCGGGTAAAGGTAAATAAACACTAGCTATCAGGATCTACAGGAATGCTTAAGAATGTACTACAAAGATCTATGACCATAAATAATTTAGTACTAGGGGAATGGCAGATAATTTATGAGGACTAGAGACAACAGGATGTCTGGGTATTGCAGTGATATTGATAGCTCTTAGATCTTATACAAATCTTCATCCTCTTCCACGAGGTTTGTGTTCAGTGAGGATAGGGGTATTGCAAGGACTTGTGAAAGGAATAATAAGTCCTTGTTTTAAATATTCTTCAGGGGTTGGCCAGGTTGCATAGTGGTTAAGTTCACGTTCTCGCTTCGGCAGCCCAGGGTTCACACATTTGAATCCCAAGCGTGGACCTACACACTGCTCATCAAGTCATGCTGTGGTGACATCCCACATACAAAATAAAGGAAGACTGGCACAGATGTTAGATCAGGGCCAATCTTCGTCACAACCCCCCCCCCCCAAAGAAAAACACAAAGTAAATATTCTTCAATTACAGGTTTAATGCCTTTAATTGCTTCAGCATGTAAAGAATACTGCTCAATGTTAGGCAAGGGCTTATTTGGGTCTACCTCAATTTTTACTGGAATTGCAGTGTGAATATGGCCAATGTCTGTAAAGCTTTTTGACCAAAGGTAGTCAGGAATAATGTTTAAGATGGAATTTCCTTGTTCTTTGACTTGAGTAGATAGGATGGGAACGGAGACCGTTACACAGTTAGGACACAGTTAGGATCATTTATTGAAGAACGGTTAACGTCTTCAAGGTCTCTCTTTTTTTTTTTTTTTAAAGATTTTATTTTTTTTCCTTTTTCTCCTCAAAGCTCCCAGGTACATAGTTGCATATTCTTAGTTGTGGGTCCTTCTAGTTGTGGCATGTGGGACGCTGCCTCAGTGTGGTTTGATGAGCAGTGCCATGTCTGCGCCCAGGATTCGAACTGATGAAACACTGGGCCGCCTGCAGCGGAGCGCGTGAACTTAACCACTCAGCCACGGGGCCAGACCCGTCTTTAAGGTCTCTTGATTCCAGAACTATTTCCCCCTTTTGAGAGAAAGAAATATGGGCCTAGTAAGCTTCAAGAAAATCTCTTCCCAGCAAATCTATGGGGGCAGAAGGGAATGACAAGAATGATGGGATCCTGATATGGGACCTAACTGAAATGGAATTGGGAGTGACTTGAAAACAGTCATGGGGCAATTTGATACCCCCACCATTTGTATAGTCTCTCAGCTCCGAGAAAGGGGATATTAAAGGCTGATGGGTTGGGCACTGATAGGATGGTCCCTATATCAATAAAGTCTCCAGTGACCTCATCTTCAATAATCAAATAAATTTCTCCCAAGGAATTAGTTAGGAGGAAAAAGAATGTCCCCTTTAAATCCTCACAGAAGCCCTATTATTGAAATGATTGTAAAGTTCCCCCTTTTGGAAAGAATGGTTGAGTTTGGGGTTCTTGCCAGGGGGTTGATTATTTCGTTGTTGTTGTTTATAGCAATCTTTCCTCCAACGGCCTGGGTTTTTTACAGTAATTATAATCACCTTTTACAGAGGTACTGTTGGTCTGAGGGGATTTGTGGGTTAGTTGTTACATCTGAACTTGCATGATTTGTCTGGCCTGGATTTGGACTTCTAAAGCTACGGCAGCTTCCTTTTTAGCTGTTTTTTGGATTGTTTTTGATAGTCGTTCAGCCAAGTTAACCAAATTATGTGTTTCCATGGTTGTTCACTTAAGCTGGTGCCATTTATTGATAGTGGCAAGTTCATCTTCTAGGCCATTAATAAAGATTTCATTAAAAAGAGTATGTGTTTCATAATTAATATTATCAATTTCAGAGTATTGCTTAAAAATCTTTTCAAATCTATTAAAATAGTCAAACAGATTCACGAGAGTTCTGTTCACACTGTTGAATCCTTTTCCAGTCAATAATTTTTGGAAAGAAATCAGAAATTTTCTCATGAAGTCTTTTAGCTAATTTATGAACATCTCGCATGGCTTTAGAGCCTTGCTTAGAAAAATCAACCATGAGCTTTTTTCATCCTCCTTTAGAGAACCATTCTTTGGCTCTTCCTTCTCCCACAAGCATGTATATGAGTTGATATAAATCTGAGTAACTGAGTTGATAAGTCTCAATGAATAATTCAAATTCCTTTGCAAATTTAATAGAGTCTTCCTTTGGATCAGGGAATCCCTCCATCAGAGCTAATAATTCAGATTTTGTCCAAGGGTTGTGGGAGACCGTGGAGTTACCATTGTTTCCCATCTTTACCTTAAATGGAGCAGCTATTGCAGAAAGGTCAAGAGGAGCTTCAGGATCATCATTATAGAAGGGAAATTCAGTCAAAGATGGATATTGAGGAGGTAGATTGGAAGACGAGGGAGGAGCAAAAGCAGTTGTAGTGCCAGAGAAAGCATCGGCAGATTTTTCTAACTTTGTAAGTCTTTGAGAGAGATCAGAATTAGCCTTGGTGAGTTTAGAATTAAGAACTTGCAGGGAAGCAACCTTTTCAGTGTTTCACTTAGAGGCCACAAGATACCAATTAAAATAAGCTTCCCATTTAATTTGTTTGGTTTGATAGCCCTTTTCCAATTAAACATGCAAATAAACCAATTTTGGAATTTCAAGGGAGCCCCATTTATGCCAGTGAAGCCTTAAATCGTCCCAGGTGATGTGAGTCCATGGGGACAGAAATCTACATGTAGAAGGACCATATTCTTTAAACATAAACCCAGCAGGAGTCCCACAGGGGGATGCTCTTTGGTAATTCCCTTAGAGAATGGACTTTTCATTTGTAAGTACTTACCAAACAAACAAAGGCTCAACAAAAGGAACAGAAATTCCTTAACAAAAGCTGGTGACAAAGGACACCCAAGGACAGGTCTGAACTTCTACCAAGGTGGGAGGTTGGGCCCCAGGGGGTCTTCCCACTGGGAGCCCGAGCAGCCAGGAGGAGATGACAGAGCAAAAAGGACTCTGCAGGTGCGCTACTCGTGTCCATGCTGTGGTGTCTGAATTGGAGGTCAGTTGCTCTGGATCCCACTTCTGACATCATGTAATGTCAATACATAAGAGGCATAAACTGCAAAGGAATCAGAAAATGTTTATTTTGGGTCTTAGGAATTGCAACTCAAGAGACACGGATTTGAGTAGAAACTCAAATGTGCTCCAAAGAGTACAAATGAGGCAGGGGTTTATAAAGGCAGAACCCGCAAGCTTACATAAGTTGTTTTGAACAAGTAATGATTGGTTCTGACGAGGAGAAGGCTGACTTACCAGTATTGTGTTTTTTTGTACTGTATCTAAGCTGGTTGTCCATTTTCAAAAAGAGGAAATGCTCCAGGATGTGGTCTCTGTGGTTCAAAAGTTCAGTTGGGGGTTCGGCCCGGTGGTGTAGCAATTAAGTTCACATGCTCTGCTTCGGTGGCTGGGAGTTCATGGGTTTGGATCCCGGGTGCAGCCCTATACATTGCTTAGCAAGCCATGCTGCGGCAGGTGTCCCACATATAAAATAGAGGAGGGTGGGCACAGATGTTAGCTCAGGGCCAATCTTCCTCAGCACAAAGAGGAAGATTGGTGGCAGATGTTAGCTCAGGGCTAATCAATCTTCCTCAAAAAAAAAGTTCAGTTGGCATCTGGTTGTGAATGTGCTTAAGCTCCACTTCCTTAATGGTCTCCCAGGTCCCTTTTAGAAGCTTGATGTGTGTCACTCCATTTTGTAATCATTCTCCACACCATTAATAGTCACTCCCCATTCCTTCCTTCCTCCCGGCCTCTGGCAACCACTAATCTATGTTCTCTTTCTATGAATTTGCCTATTGTGGATATTTAATATAAACAGAATCATACTATATGTGGCCTTTAGTGTTTGGCTATTTCATTTAGCATGATTTAAAGGCCCATTCATGTTGTAGAATGTATGAATATTTCATTCCTTTTTACCACTGAATAAAATTCCCCTATATGGACATACTTAATTCTGTTATCCTTTCATCAATTGCTAGACATATGAGTTTTTTCCATGTTTTGGCCCTAGGAGACTTTTTTTTTTTTTTTTTTTAAGATTTTATTTTTTCCTTTTTCTCCCCAAAGCCCCCCGGTACATAGTTGTGTATTCTTCGTTGTGGGTTCCTCTAGTTGTGGCATGTGGGACGCTGCCTCAGCGTGGTCTGACGAGCAGTGCCATGTCCGCGCCCAGGATTCGAACCGACGAAACACTGGGCCGCCTGCAGCGGAGCGCGCGAACTTAACCACTCGGCCACGGGGCCAGCCCAGCCCTAGGAGACTTTTTGTACGTCATAAATGGCCATATGTGTCTTTATGCCATGATCAGAATAAAAGTAATCATTCTTTTAATGGACATTTTTTTTGTGTCAAGGGACAGAAACCAAAAAGTGTGTTATTTTTTTCATTCAGAAAACATTTTTTCAATTGTTTGGAATTATATAGACATGTTGGAAGGGTGTAATGCTTATTTTTTCTGTGTAACAATTCACCTCAATGTTTATTTGAAAAAATTATTTTATTATGTGCATGGATGCTGTGGGGCACAAATTCAGACAGGATGCCGCAGGGATGACTTGTCTCTCTCTGTGATGTCTGGAACCTCAGCTGTGAAGACTTGAAAGTTAAGTTTGACTCAATGGCTGGCAGCTAGAATTCTGAAGGTCTCCACATGACCCTGCTGTATTGTTTGGCTTCCTTTTAGTATGGTAGCCTCAGAGTAGTCAGACTTCTTACATGGTAGCTCAGAGTTTGAAGCAATCAGTGTTACAACAAACAAAGTAGTAGCTGCATGGTCCTTTATGACCCAGCCTTGGAAGTCACAGAGCAAAACTTCAGCCATCTTCTATTTTTTAAAGCAGTTACAAGCTCACCCAGACTCAAGAGGAAAGAACATAAGCCCTACCTCTTAACGGTAAGAGTGTCAAAGAGTTTTAGGCCCATGTTTTAAAACCATCACACCATAAATGGTATGTTTTCTGATGGGTGCGGTTTTATATCTTCAAAGTATATAATTAGAAATAATTAAATCTGGGGCCGGCCCCATGGCCGAGTGGTTAAGTTCACATGCTCTGCTTCAGCGGCCCGGGGTTTCGCCAGTTCAAAGCCTGGGCGCGGACATGGCATGGCTCATTAAGCCATGCTGAGGGGGCATCCCACATGCCACAACTAGAAAGACAAACAACTAAAAATTCACAACTATATACTGGGCGGCTTTGGGAGAAAAAGGAAAAATAAAATCTTAAAAAAAATAAATAAATCTAAAATCGAGAGAATAAGCAATTGCATTTATTTACCAACTTGTCACAGAAGATATGCATACGTCAGATTCAGTAAAAGAAGGTAAAAATAACCAGAAGCCAAATAAAGTTGTTGGTGGGAACAATTTTGATAGAAACTTGGCTCAATTAGAGTTACTGAATTTGAGCAAAAACATTGAGCACCAAGGTTCATGGAAGCCCAAACCAATTGTAAAGCAGTTACTATGTCCAGATATCATCCTTAGCTCCTTACACATTCAGGCATTTAATTCTCACAAGAACCCTATGAAGTAGCTACTATTATCATTTATATTTTATCTATGAAGAGAATAAGAGAAATTGATGCTAAGGAACTTGCCCATGGTCATACAACTAGTAAGTGGTGGAGTCAGGATTTAAACGTAGGCAATCAGGCTTCAAAGTCGATGCTTAAAACTCTTATGCTACGTAACCTCTGACCAATTTTTATTAACACCGGTAACAATGTTTATAAAGAAGACATACAATTTCTTCATAACATTTGATCATGCTAACCCTTGATTAAAAGCCAAGGTTTTAAATGTGAATAATCCAGGCCTCTGAATGTATCATTCTGACTCTCATTCCTTTTGCTGTCAAACTTCTCTATAGATAGTGCCTACACGGGTTACCTTACCTACCTAGCTAACCTATGTTTTTACTCCGTGAAATTTGCTCACCTTCCCTGAAACTATAAGCCAAATCAAGTGACCTTTTGTCAGACCCAGGGCACTGTAGATGTTTGATGCAACTAATATACTTGACCACCACTTTTTATTCAATTAAATTAAATAGTTAATATATTAGTTTATATATATATATATATATATATATACACACACATATATACACATGCACAAGACAGTCTTTGCTCTCATAAGTCTTGAAATACCATAGGTCATAGGACACAAAATATTATAATAGAAGTAAGAATAAATTGTGATTTTAAAAGGGTAAAAAAACATTCTAATGAGAATGGAAAAATACAACTTATTTGATGGGGACCAGAATCATGAATAAGTTCATGAAGAACATGGCATGTGTAACAGGTATTAAATATGGTTAAGAACTAACCTTGCCTGAGTATATAGCAGTTACCTTTATCAATAAAAATCCTACTCACCCAACAAAATGAATTTTAAAGGTGTTTTTGCTCCATAAGAGTTTTTTTTCCCTGAAATTTACAGCCCAAAGTGACTGTTTCTTCTTTGTATGCCACTTATGTCGTGTGACCAAGTATTAAACATTTAAAAAAAAAATTCATTGAAGGTTGCACCTGTGGCTTGGCTGTGTTTATACTGACCACAGAGCATAATGCAGTGCTGCACATAATAAAAACCTAAGAAGTGATCTTTAATATAGTCGAATATAGGAAAGAAAGTGAATATGGACAAGAGAAAACGGTTGCCTCTGTTAGGGCCTACGAGTCACCAAAATATGTCAGCAACAGTTTAGAACAAATAGATTAAATGAAAAATAATTCCATTAACATTTTAAAATGTCGAATTCTACCTAATTTCATATGGCTGAGATATATTAAGACTTTTAAGTTTTTAAGACTAAACAAAGAATTGGATAATCCTTCTTGCACATGCCTGATTTAAAATCCATTGTTTCATTATTTAGATTGCCATAAACTTCACATTATTGTTATTTTAGCGTTAAATTATGCAAGGACTTTACTATTCTGAACACCTACCTTTTTCTTTAAAAAATTAGAATGGTTATCTCAGAGAAAAATCGTATAGAAAATGCTGATAATAATATATATTTTGTGAATTTGCAGTGAGGATTAATTTGTGTTTATCTAGATATTGTAATCACCAAAATACTATGCAATTGAAATGCTATCTGATTTTCCAACTCTATATTGAATTATTGGAATAAACTCTACTATGGGTTCATGAGATATTAATACAGGTGTACTGCTGAATGAATTAGCCCCAGCTTTTTTAAAATAAAAATGTTGATTGTTTCATCACAGTTAACATTTGACCTCAATCTGCCATGAACCACTATTTGCTTTGTTAAAAATCCAGCTTAATTTTGATATTATTTGCACTTTCAACAAAGCATACTCTTAAAAACAGGGTTTTGTTTTGTTTTTTACAAAGTGACAAACAATATCATTTAAAAAAAATAGTATGATAATGAACATTGAAATCATAAGTGTCTCACCTGGTCAAAATTAGTCAAGGATGAATGTCATTTTTACCCTCAAGGGAACTGCCAATTTGGAAATTGAATATACTGGATCAGCAATGATCTAGGAAAGTAGGACACCAAATTAGTTACCATTAACTTGTACCGTGGAGTGGCTCCAGTGAGAAAATTGATGCGACATTAAGGAATTCAGTAATTATGTACATATGTACACATACACCAAAGTGCACATATTCCTGTATACTTTAAAAATAACAGTGGTTTTCGTGTAATGTCTCTGAAAATCTGAGCCCATGAGTAAAATAAATTGGTAAAAATGAATGTTAGTCACATAGCCTAGAATTTTTCAAGGGTAAATTTCAGCTCTATAGAAAAAAAATAATCTCACTTTATTAATAGATGTTTGTTAGTATATTTCAGTGTTACTTATAGACATTTATAGTCTCTTTTTAATTGGCGATATTAATAGTGATAACTCACTGCGACAAAGCAAAAAAAAAGTTTTATCCTAAGTTTATAGCTTAAGCAGTTGGAAAAGTTTTGTTTTGTTTAAATAAAATTTGTCAAATAATAGAAAAGACATTTAGGAATAGAATAATTATTTTTAAATACTTACACCGAAATTTATAAATTGATAAGAAAAAAGTCTACTCTATAGGAACATTATCAAAAGAGATGAATAGGCAGTTAAAATGAAATGAAATACAATTATCTAAGAAAATCATAATTCAGGAATTTAAAATTAAGACGTGTCTCACCTATCAGATTGACAGAGATGAAGTGCTTACAAATGCACACTGGAGGCAAGCGTGTGAGGAACAAAACCCTCATAGACTGTGGAGTAACACAAATAAGCCCAGGCTTTTGAGCTCAACTTAGCATTATCTTTCACAATCAAAAGTATAACCATTTTTACATAGCAATTCTACTTGAAAGAGTGTGCACTTCATCTATGTTTGCACAAGGGTAAAAGTATAGATGTACATGGATTTTTCACTGTAGCTGAGTAATAGGAAAATAGGAAGAGAGAGAGGTAATCTGAATGAGCATAGGTAGGTGGTAGTCCCTACAAGCCCTTTATACTACAGATAAAAAGAATGAGATTAATTTATAGGAACAGACATTGAAGTGTGGTCAATATGTGGTTTTCATTGTTTTAATGTACATATATATATATATTCTAGTTTATTAAATGTGTAAAATGGTTCTATTTGTATAAAAACACTATCAGTCAATTAATCAATATTATGTGCTTGTGTAAAGAAGCTCAGAGCATGGCTGTTTAGTATCATAGCAACCATTTTATAGTTTTATATAGAGAGAGTGGAATTTGGTGGTGGTTGAATTTTCACCTATGCATGAGGGGCTGACATATGGGAATATTTTTCTGGTTTAATTTGCATTCACTATTTCACTTTAAGAATTGATTAACCAATTACATATATACATGATTATATCTATATCTATAAAAATTTTTTAGTTTAAAAATGGAAGAAAAACCCAAGTTCTCTTTTTGTATTGTTTTGTTTTGCTTTTTACAAGATGGCTACAATGCATAGTGACAATGTTATCCTAGGCAAAAAAATTACTAATTTCAAAGCATTTGCTCACTTATTTATTTATCTTTGTAGCAGATGAAGCTTAAAAATATATCTTTTGGAGTAATATCTTGGGGGATTCTCCAGCTGCGAGGGGTGTCTCATCAGTATTGACTCCTTCAGCTGAAGCAATTTGATCCTCTCAAAACTCAAATGGAGAGTGAGAACTTCTTTTTCTCCCTTATTTCCTTTCACTAAAAATAGCTATCTCATTGTTGAAACAACTGGAAGGTAACTGGAAACTTTCAGTGGTGCTAAATCACTGCATAAAAATGTTCTGTTTAAAAATTGGAAATACCTCAAGTAAAGCCATTTAAATCTGACTAGCAGAAGCAGATTCTGAAGAAAATGGTGTACGTGATCATTAGCAGCAATGCATGCGTTCACGTATTCATTCAACAAACAAACTTTTGATGAGCACCTGCTGAATCTCAGGGACTATAATCAATGCCTAAAATGCAAAGATGAATAAAGGCCAATTCCTGCTTTCAAGGAAATGATAGTCTGTTAAAAAAAGGATTTGTAAATACTTATGAGGAATAAAACAACAGTAAGATGTGCAAGAAGGAGCGCTGACACAGAGGGAGAAATCAAAGCCAACTGGACAAGTGGGGCCAGGCTTCATATGGTACTGTCTTGAAGGATGCATGGAAGTAACCTCCAATGGGCAACTTCCAACTCAGTTGAACTCTCATCATGCTTCCTGCCCAATCAACATTACATTTTCAACCTTGTTTCTAAAAGAAAAAAAAAAAAAGATGAGACATTGGGTAGAAAAAAGAAAGATCAACTATAATGGACACTATAAGATGAATGTAGAGTACTTGTCGAAGCTAGCAGACACTGTCCATATCCCCTTGACATTCGCATTCTACCTGATGGTTTTCTACTTGCATGCAACTGGGGATTTTCTTTGATGAGTTTAGCCGTCATGGGGAGGGCTACAAGTACTGGAATATTGAGACCCCAAGTGGCATCCTTTAGTTAATGAGAGATGAGAATTGGATGATAAATATCCTAACTTTGACTCTCCAATGGGACAAGTGTGAGACATGTCTACATCATCTTCCAGAGGTCCCCAGTGACATTGAGCCCCGGTGGCCAATAGTCATGACTTTCTCATTGATGCACCCTGTATTGGCATTCCTCTCTTCTCTTCTCATTTCTCTACTTCCCTAGTGGTGCTTCCTGTGATGACCATCAAAATGATCAACATGGACTCAAATTCCTGTCTCAGGTCTGATGCTGGGGAATCCCATGCAAGACCTTGGGCAATGGATCGGATATGAGGGGTGACAGAGGAGACTAAAAGGCCCCCACATCTCTGGCTTGGGAGACGGATGGATAGCAGCATCAGTTAGTGAATATACACTGCCTTTCCCTGCCTAAGGGTGTTTTGTTCAGTCAAAATCCTGCCCAGTCAAGCCCTGAAGAAGACGCGAATGTTATTATAATCCAAACTGCCTGTGGAGTTACGAGTCTGTGTGATAACAGTTTGCATTGGCTTTAGTATCCTAATTTTGCTAGCTTGTTAGCCTCTCTGTGTGCATCTGCAAGACCTTGGCCACTCTTCAGTGTTTCCCAGTCCAATCTACATTATTGTCCTTGTTGGATGTCACTCAGACACTCTCAAGTTTGAACTGCTGCTTGCTTCCCCTAGCTCTATTGCTGAATGCTTCTCTCAGCACCTTTCACACCTCTATCAGCTTCACTCTTGACAGTCTACTCTAGGCAGATGCTTGCCTCCACAGCTGCTGCAGCTCAACACTGTGCCCTCGGCCACCGTTAACCTCCTCAATGCTGCTGTTCGGTGCTTTGCTTGGTGCTTTCAGTGTGCATGAAGCCACAGCTACTGAACATATCCATGAAATCACAAGGGGAAACTTCCCATGCTCAGCATTATACTCTGTTATAAGGGAGTCACACAGAGTTGCTGGGCCCCAAAGAGGGACTGTTTTAATAAGATAAATCCTTCAAGTTTACAGGTTGTTCTTGTATCCTAGGGCACACATTTGACACTAAAGTGGCTGAGTTGGTTATGGGTTCAGGTAACAGCCAGCAAGGTGTACTTGAGACTTCTCTACTCTAATGCTTAGGCCAAGTTATCATTTAGCTTATTGTGTTCATACCTGTAGGATGAATTTTATCTTAGAACAATAGACTTCCTCCTTGAAACTGTGCTTTTTGCAGCTCCTCAAATTTCATGGATGTGTATCCTCATGTGTTGTCTAAAAATAGAGAGTTATAAGTTACTAATTTTGTTTTTATCAGGAAATCCTAAGGGCGTTATGTAAATTAGATGTAAATAGATACTGAAAGGTAAGGATATTATTTGACTGCCCCATTCACCAGAAGTAGCTGAACCTTTGCTTTGGTCAAACCAGAATCCAATCTACCCTGAATCTTAGACACTTTGTTTTAAGTATGATTCAATGCCAGTTTTGTTACTGAAGTATAAATGATTGTTATTTGTGCTTGCATAATTAATACATTATAGGTGCACAGGGACCATTTTAAAAAGCATTTATTATGGAGAATTTCAAACATATACAAAAATAAAAAAATGGTATAACAAATACCACATACCCCTCACTCAGCTCCAACAATGATAATCATTACCATCCTGTTTTCTCTCTATACCCGCCCACTTCCTGTCTGTAATTGTTTTGCACCAAATCCCGCCCGGAAAGTATATCACTTCTCTAAATGTTTCAGCTTGTATTTCTAAAAGAACCCTCCTTTTTAATGCCACTGTGACACCCAGGAAAAGTAATATTTTCTTAATATCATAAAATCCACAGTGCTTATGTTTCCCAGATTATCCTATAGAACTCCACTAATTTTTAATTAATTAATTTGAAATGAACAAGACTACATTGGATTTTTAAATGTAATTATTAAATCTAGTTTAATCTATAGATTCCTCCTAAAAGTTTCTCCTCCTTCTCTCTCTTTCTCTCTCTTTTTCTCCTGTTGTTTTGAAGAAACAGGACCTTTTATTTAGATTTTGTTGATTATATCCCCATGGTATTGTTTGCAATATTTATCTATCTCTTGTGGTTATTATAAACTAGCAGTCAAATCTGGAGAGCCGCTCACAATCAGGCAACCATTGATGATCATTGTCTTGACTAATTGTTTTATTATAGATTTCAAAATAATAATATTGTATCATCCCTTCTTCATGTCTTAGCTGGAGTATTTTTATAAAGAGAACTCCTCTGCATTACCTATTTGGTTACCTTGTGGTGTAGTCCATATAGGAAAAGCAGAATGAATGCTTCAGTACCTCTCCAAAGAGAACAATTTTCAAAATAATGCATTGGGTCCCTAGTCTCTTCCCAAACGTACCGGTGGTGATTTTTATTTATTTATTTTTACTTTTATGTTTTGGTATTGCTATGAATATATGGACTTAAATATATTTAAATACAGTTGATATATTTCAATCTTTTTTTCTTATTATCCTTATTGATCCTCGTATTTTTCCATTTCTATCCAGTGGAAGCCTCTTCACATTGGCTCCTGAGTCCTTTTGATATGACACTAATGAACTTTGATACGCCACATAGAGCTTTGATTGTAGACCACCAATGGGTATTCCTGATATGTGGGTGTAACTTTTCTTTCTGGATTATTTATTCATTTAAAACATTTACTTAGTGACTAATATTTACTAGGAGTTAAGGAAGCGGTAAAGCAGCAAACATTCCTTATTTCTGTATTTGGACTAATAGAATCAACCAAATAGTAGTTATTGAGAATTTATTATGTGCTTAGCACTCTCGAAATGTTGTGTGCAGAGAAAAATGATGGCAGATTAGACCGTATCCTAAATCTAAACGGATTTCCAGACTGATCAGAGACTTTGCTTCTGAAAACCTTGGGTGCCTAGAATCGGCGTCATCAACACTCACAGCTAGTGAGTGATCAGATAAAAGGTCATAATAAGGAACGTCTACCTCTCCTCTTGTAATTTAGGTTATATTAACTTATTCAACTTATTTCAGCATAAAGAAGACAGAATCATATCCCCTGTAATCTATTACCATAATTTATTGTTTTCCTTGTTTATACCGCCTTTCCATTTCTATATTCTTATATAATTTCATTGATTTTTTGTGGGAAGTCTCTTCACTTTTGACCAAGTTTTATTTTGACACTCAAACTACTGTGCACATGCATGTGTTGATGTGTATGCAGAATATGTTTTTATGTGTGTATGTAAATTTGGTCCAATAGAGTGGTATGACTGTCTTTGGCGTCCTAGGTTATGCTATATTTACACATGCTCTAGGGCTCCTGATTCTTCTTGCAGGCAGAAGGCATTTTCAGATGTGGTGTAAACCTATGAAGGACAGGTCACATGTCAGGTCATCACTGTTTCCTTCTATTTGTGCCCTGTCTTTCACTAGTATCCTTCAGGCTATTATATAAAGGGTTCATTGGTTATAAATCATTTTGTCCTCTGGTTCTGCTTTTCATGCTGATTCACCCATAATGGAACTGATGCCCTGGTCTGTACTGCAGTGATATTGCCTTCAAGCATATCGAGCGCGGGAAGTTAATTCCCATTTACTATTAAGCCTAATCAGTTACAGCTGCCCAACAAAATTGTGAGACCTATTTTGCTTTAAAAAAACAAAGGGACCCTCCTATTTGAGTGGGCATGTTTATTAAAATGTATATTAATCTACCTTCTCTCTCTTCAATAGTGTTTCTCTACAAAGACCCAATCTCAAATTCCCCCAGTGTTAAGATATTTTACTTGATGGTTGTTATGGTGTAGTACTTCTCAAACCTGAGAAAGAAACAGGCCAACTGAAAAAGAATAAAACGTGTCTATGGCTAACCAATGCTGACAAATTAATTTTCTTAAAAGTTACTTATATAAGCACAAATATAAAACAAAGGGCACACATTTTATGGTTAAGGGGCTTATGGATCTATAACACCAAATAATATTTTCAAATTAAATTTTAATAGTACAAAAAAGGCAATAAAATTCAAATATAAAATCTTAACGTGACTGCCAATGTTGTTTTGGATAAATGAAATGGCCTTTTGTAAAGCAAATACAGTACCAGCTACAGTGGTACATGGTCTTTTATTTACAACATGCCTTTTTGTTTTATATATGTTGTGAGGGCTCAATTATTTCCCTGCTTTTCTCTATTAAAACCTTTGCAAAACATTCATGTATACACTATAACCATATTTTTGCCATCATGTAGCCCTATGCTTTTATGTCATCTGCCTGCACCAGTTACAAAAGTCTAGTATTCTCTGCTGCTCTCATTATCCCATAATTAAAGGTACAACTTAGTTTAGGAAACTGAAGTTCCAGTCTAAAAAAATGTTGTTCAGTTAAAATTATCACTAAGAAAGAGAAGTTGTACCCTTAGAACTGGAAAAGGATTGAACAAGAGTACAATACATGTACAACTGGGATGAGTTTGTTCACGTTTTCATTAGAAGAGGTCAAATGGGAGACTGCATGCTTTAACACTCAAGGAAATCTTCGATGCAAATATACATGGACCTGGAAATTACATAGCAGTACTTGCTTAAAGGTATTCATTCAAATCACTCAAAGAAAGCTCATAATAACTGCTTCAGATTACCTCAGAGATCAAATCAGTAGATACGGTATTTCCTTTTTGTTAAAAAAGAAAAACGATTGTACTCTCTTTTCAATATGCTTATTAAAATGCACAGAAAATTATGAACAAAATATTAAAGTAGTTATTTTGGCTAGTGGGGTTATGGTATTAATTATTTATTTAATTAACATTTCATTCAATAATTAACAAAGATTTATTGAGTTTCTATGACACAAGCATTGTCCTAAAGTCTTTGCCTTATCAGAATTTTCTAATATATTCATAATGACTGCATTTTAAAAATGCAAAATATATAGGACATGTTTAAAAAATAGCAGTGGGAATAATTGCATGCTGAAGTTAAGTAGAATGGATGAATCAAGCATATCATAAAAAACTTTTAAGTGGGTATTATATACCAGTCACTATTCCATACTTCAACCATGTATAAAGTTAAATACTGCCTTAACTGAGACAAAGAAAGTAAGTAAATGAGTATCTACTTGTATGGACAAAAATAAAACAAAACCAAAAAACAATAGCAACAAAAACCCCAAACCAAACTAAACCAAGCCAAAAGACTGCAATGAAATACCCACATACTTCAACAGGATTTTCTCAGAATGGCAGGCAATATATATTTTCTTCTTCCGTGTTATGTAGATTCCAAAATATCTATAATCAATACCTATAATTTTATGAGAAAAAATTGAACATTATTCAACAAAGAATCTAATCATGCAATGCATCTGATGTTTAAGTAGAGATATATATTTATGTGTGTATATATATATTATCTTTTACAAACATTGCAATAAAATGGATGTTTCCCTTCGTGGCATGTTCATTGGTGTTGGCATGCAGGGTTTTATCTATATGGCATAGCCTTTTGAGACCAAACAATAGACAGGTAGATGTAGACCAGAAAGAAAGGTTCAATTGTATCTTTAACGGTCACCTTCCGGTCGCTGCTGAGATCTTTAATGAACTCAGAATAGGAGTCTATAAATGCATTAGTGTAACCTAAGGTGAAACTGTGAAAAACTGCCTATTCAGTAAAATAAATCAAAAAGATTTGCATGGAGGTATAGGGCCAAAGGTTAGGTTAAGAGATTTATAAAGAAGACTGCCAAAATGGGGAAAAGGTAATTGAGTCATAATCCCATTATTCTGAATTTGATCTATGTAGTCAAGATTCTCTGACTCTTGGTCTGTGGGAAAGGCACCTAGAGTGGAAGCAAGAACAAAACAGTTTGGAAATTATGAATGTATTTCCTAAGGACCTTATACTTCTAACCAGGAAATACATACAGGAGAGTCTATTTCTCAATCTCATTACCATTCTAGAAACGGTCTCTTGTGTTAGTATTTAAGAGTAATCACTAACCGAATGCAATATGCATTAGGGAGTAGTATTTTTAGAAGATAATGGCACAAGAAAAAAGAAAACTACATTGCTGCTTGCTAGTGGTAGGCATATGGCCCATCATACTGCTTCTATAACATAACCAAGGAAGCTAATGTCTTGCTGTTGTTCTTGCAACATTATTTTCAGCCCTTAGCTAATACTGCTACAAGAGGGCAAAACTGTTTCTACTATTCAGTGAAGTAGAATTTATTAAAACTACTATGTGCCAGAAAAAAAAAGACAAATCGATGATTGGATTATGGCTTCTCTCCTGGAGAGAGAATTCCAGTTCTGAAAATAATGTGACCTTGACACACCTTGGTTAGCTTTGATGTGACCAAACTGACCAATCAACCAAACAACACACAACAAAACTGAGATTGGCTGCGATTACCTGAATCTAGCAGCGCCAGAATGTGGTTACTAAGAATTGGGCTCAGAGGCCAGATTGCCTGGGTTCAAATCCTGTGCCTTCTACTTTATGCACTACAGACTCTCAGGCAGGTCATTCACCTTCTCTCGGCCTCAGTTTACTCATCGGAAAAAAGAGGACTTTAAGGGTATGAACCTCATGGGATTATTTTGAAGATTAAGCTTTGAAATTACTTTGAACTCTGGCAGGCACGTTACTGTTAGCTGTGATCTCAACAATATGCTTTCTCCATATTTAAGAAAAAATTTAAAAATTCATTAAATGAGCATCTTTGGAATAGCTTGGTAAGAGTATGGTATAGTTCATTAATTGTGTTGCCTTTTGACATATTAAAAACAAACCCACCCATCTCCCCCCAAAAAAAACACTCTTATATGCCTATTTTGAAACAGTTTTGTGCATTTATAATATCTAAAAAAAAGTTTATCTTAAATATCAGGTTTGTAATAATGTAGATTGCAATTGTAATAATGTAAGTTCTGGTTAAAAAAGAGTTTAAGTAACACGGAATTTAAGTGAATGAGATAATAAATTAACCAATAAGATTCCTTCTCTGTTTGGAAAGAAACTGCTTCCCGGTTGAATTTATGTGTTACAAACATGAAGAGAAAAAAGGAAAATAGGCAATACCTTTTGCAGCCCTGTTCTTAACAAATATTGATTGAATGGATGGACGTTTTCCTTAAAAAGCTGTAATCTTACTTGAGATTACTTGAAGGGTCAAAATATACCTTTTCTTGAGAGACAAGATTGCTAGATAATTTGCAGATAAAATAAACTGAAGGATCCTCATTAAGGTAATTGACAGTTCTCAGGTAGATCAAGCAGTAGGAGGAATTTGTGTTAAGATATTAATATCTGAGTTACAATTAAGTTGGCAGCAGTCCATGCACTGCCTGGAGACCCAGAGATTTTCAGTACAGATAAGGTTTTTCTGAGAACTTAAAGGAAATAAAATTTGCAATAGTGATTGATAAGCCCCAAGTTTATTAAAGAAAGAAGTTACCTTTATTCTTGCCCTTTGGTTTTCTTAAACTCTTGCTATATATTGCATTTTTATTTATCTTTAATACACTTTGTTATTGAAGCATAATATAAATCAGAAATGTGCATACAACATAAATAAAATCACCACCAATTGGATCAAGAAATAGAAATTAATATATATGATTTTTACTGCAATGTTCTCTTATATTGAAAATCTAAGTTCCTAATGATATTAATGTAATTAGATATTTGGTTTATCCTACTGTATATAATGGGTCCAAGATAACAGTTCTTGAGTTATTTTTATAAAATAAAGTTAGAGATTAGTAATGATTTCTATACTTATTATATATTATTATATGTTTATAGGCATTGGCTACCCACTCTGATGATCAGCCTGCTCTCAATTACCTGTCTGAAGACAGCCTTTCTCTGCAGCTGTGTATTTCTTGCCCCATCTGGAGCCTGTGCCATCAGACATTATGTCTGCCGTATTTTTTCCACTGTGGCAAATCGCAGTTTTCTTTTTGAACTGCTTGTTCTTAGCCTTGGTTGCTGATGTGGATCTTTCATTTGTTCTTCATTTTAGGCTGTGCTCTGGCTCTAAAAATGGTTTCTTAATGGTTCTGTGCTTTCACTTCTTTCTTCTCCTGTTCCTATGCCCTTAAATCTCAGTATCTTCCAAAGTTCCAAATGAGAGTCAGGACTCAACAGAGTCATGAGACTATCACGATAGGTGATAGTGTTTATTTGGGCCTAGTGGTTAATAGAGCTGGCTCTGGAATCAAGCTAACCAAGGCTTATATGTACAAGCTTGATCATGAGCTAAGCCTCACTTTCCTACATACCTATGTCAAAAGTTTTCAGTACAGATGGTCCCTGACTTACGATGGTTCGACTTAAGATTTTTCCACTTTACAATGGTGTGAAAGCAATACACATTCAGTAGAAACCATACTTTGAATTTTGAGTTTTGATCTTGTCCTGGGCTGGTGATATGTGGTACAATCCTCTCTTGTGATGCTGGGCAGTGGCAGCGAGCCGCAGCTCCCAGTCAGCCCTCGATCACGAGGGTGACAACCCTTACAACCATTCTGTACCCAGATGACCATCCTGTTTTTCACTCTCAGCACAGTATTCAATAAATTACATGAGATATTCAATACTTTATTATAAAATAGGCTTTGTGCTAGATGATTTTGCCCAACTGTAGGCTAATGTAAATATTCTGAGAGTGTTTAAGGTAAACTAGGCTAAGCTGTGATGTTGGGCAGGTTACGTGTATTAAATACATTTTCCACTTATGATATTTTCAACGTACAATGGGTTTATTGGGGCCTAACTCCAGCATAAGTCAAGGAAGATCTGTCTATGTTAGCCATTATAATATTTCTTCTACTTATGAATGAACCATGAAAATGTCAACTATATTTACTTTTTTTAATGTTGTTTTATCAAGTGCCTGGCACATATTAGGCACTGAAATATTTGCTTAATGAATCAAGATAAAATTTAATAAGGAAAACATAATTTCGTAAATTAGGATTCTGCTCTCTCTCCCAAAAGTAATAAATATATGCTGGAGGAGACATGACACTGGTTTAAAAAAATTAAAAGACATGAATTTATGGTGACTCTAGTATTATGATATACATACAAAACAATAAAGAAATATAGAATGGTAATGGAAATGATGCCCAAACATGCTCTTTGTTGACGCTAAAAGCATGTTCATCAGACCAAATCTGTGCTGTTCAGCTCTGGGAAACGTAATTTAAATGAGATATTGCAAAGCTGGAGCCTGTCTAGAAAGCAACTGATAATTTTAGGGTATATTAGCTGTCTTCAAATGTTCAAAGAGCTGTTCAGTGGAAAAATGATGAAGCATATTATTATTATTAAGGTGAGTACAAAGAAAAGAGAGACAGGTATCTACTCACAATTTATAAAACAAACAAACATGGTAACAGTTAAATATGGCCAAAGGTAGAAAAAGCTTCATCTGGAAGTAATGAGGTCTCTCTCACTGGTGTGTGATATGGGGGCTTAACAGCTATTTAAGGAAAACAATGAAGAGGTTTGGGGCACAAATTAGGAATTGAGAATATTAGGGCTTTTTACAATATTTTCATCGAGCCTAGGAGTGTTTCAAGGGCCATCTCCTGGATGCCCACCACCACCACCACCATCATCCCTTTAGCTGAACGTCTTGCTCCTCATGTTTCATATTGGGCTTCTGTGTCACAGTTCATTTGAAGAAACACTTTCCTTTCAACCATGAGGTCCTTGGTTCCTATGTCCTTCTCATAGGTCCTTGGAGCATTCTTATTGGCATTTTTTATGGGTTGAGGTGAAAGGATCCGGTTGCATGGAATAGGTTCTCTATCATGAGTCCACAAAGAACTTAAACTCCAGGAATAATTTTATTAAAATATTTCTTAATGTATCAAAATTATGTTAGGCTTGATCCATTTCTAGCATGTTGGCACAGTCGAGTTAGCAAACGGCAACATGAAAAAAATGATGATAAATGGATAGGTATTAACACGCCTTTGTATATAGCAAACAGTAAGGAGCAGATGGGGCAGTGTGAGTAACGCATTGACAAGAGTTTCTGCAGCCAACTGGTGATGCACCTGTTAACCTGGAAGTAAATTAATGTAGTAGAACAGCTACTGTCTCTCCATATTTCTCACCACAGAAAAAGATGTTTTATTACATTCATTGTAACTTCTCCTTGGCAATAAATTCAGGTTACAGCTTCTTCCTAGTTTCCACACGTGCCTTTTCTCACAACAGCATAGTTTCTTGGAAAATTCCATCTAATTTGATCATCTGAACTATTCCATCAAAGCAGCATAAAATTGTTTTTCTTAAATTTAGTCCCACTTCACTGGGTTTAATGATCTATAGTGACTATTTCTGTATTGATTTGCTTTTGCTTTTGTTTTTTATTTTTTGTTTTCTCTTCTCAAGCTCCTTGTGAGTATAATGTTCTCAGCTATTTAAAATCCTCGATTTTAGCAATTCTGGTTAAATATTGGTTATATACAAAAATGATAATCTTTTACATCTAGCTTATAATAAATACCTATGTTAATTTTTTAAAAGTCCTGCACTTTCATCACTATTGTAGAGATGGACAAAACCCTTAAGCACTATACTAGACATATATGAGTTGCTTGGTAATTCTTTGCTGAACGAACAGAAAATGCAGAAATGGATGGCTTTGACTCTTACAAATCTTATGTATCTTTTATAATGCTCATTTTGCATTAGGTATTAGTTCATTTATGCCCTTTTTAATAGCAGAAAACATAATTTCATCTTTTGCATGTAGAAATTACATTTTAGTCAGAAACAGTTTCTCACACCTTCAGTTAAATTTGAATTTGAATTTGGAAGCCCTGCTAACGTAGGAATGTGACCTTTCAAAATTATTATAAAACTTATCAATCTGAATTTTAACATGGTGAAAAATAGAGCATTACTTATGAAAGCTAGAATTTAAATCTTGAAAAGTGGTGAATTTGTTTGAACTTTATTTTTAAACTCAGACTTTTTTTCTACCCCAACCCCCCCAATACATAGTTGTATATCCTAGTTGTAGGTCATTCTAGTTCTTCTGTGTGGGATGCAGCCACAGCATGGCTTGATGAGCAGTGCATAGGTCCGCGCCCAGGATATGAATTGGCAAACCCCAGGCCACTGAAGCAGAGTGCACAAACTTAACCATTTGTCCATGGGGCCGGCCCCTAAACTCGGACTTCTAAATTTTGGGAAATGGGTGGCAAATGCATTTCCAATATATGAAGCATGACTCAGTGGGAAAATGTATTATGGATTGTGAAAGATATTCTGGCCTCCCATGAGACTGACACTTTTAGAACCAATGTGTGATAAAATTGATCTGAACTTTATCTCTGATGCTGGAAACATGTGGCGGCCTGTGATTGCTCTGAAGTATGGTAAAGCAGCTGAACAAATGCTGTCATTCAAAAGTGGTTGAGAGTTACCCCTTCTTCATTTAAGGGAAAGGCTATTATTGAGAATCCAAACTGAGAAAACACCTCATCAACAGCAAAGTGGCTCGGGAAAATGTTTTATCAGAGCACATCTTGAAGTTTCTACTTAAGGCTATTCTACATGAATATTTGAAAAGAGGAGATGTCAAATATAAAAGCGCAAGAGGCCCTAAGGGTTTAGTATCTTTATTTGCGTTAAGGTTTCTCATAAATAATTCTATTTTGAGATATAGGCTTAAAAGGCAGCTGCTCAGGCTTCTGGTATATATGTAATAAATGTGACTTTTTAATATCAAAGTTACCCTTAGGATAGTAAATGCATTTATTCTAAAGAAATATAAAAATAAAATGAATAAAATATTTCAGGTACCTCAGATCATTGCAAATTAGTCATCAAGTCTCTTTCAGTTTTTCTTGGATTATATGAATAACGCCTTGGGATAGAGTAAAACTCACCAAAGTGCGTTTCTGAGAACTGGGGGTGGGATGGGTTTCAGAAAGTAGAAACCCATGGGAAGCATTTTTCTACTGACTGTCAAGTAATTCATCTTAACAAAAGAAAAGCTGATTTTCAGTCAGTTTAAGGTAATGGAAGATGTCAGAATTCTGTTTTTTTTGTGTGTTCAATAGCCCACTTAACCTGCTGGAGAACACCCTAGGAATAACAAGTGAATCATAAGGTAGAGTGACATTCAAGTGCACTTGTTTTCTTCAATATTGATATTTTTTCCCTTGAAATTATATGTCTAGGAAAGTTTGTCCTTAGAAGCAGTCTGTTAGGGTCGGAAAAATAAATAGCAGTGTCAAATACAAAGTTAGATTGCCTCACCAAGATTTCAGGAACACCTGGGCTGGAGAAATGTAGCCTGAAGGAAGGCTGCTGGTTTGTGGCCCCCCTGTACAACACGAAGGCGGAGTATAATCAGAACCTGAGGATGTTGAAGTCCTCACAGTGGTTTTATGTGGTGGGCTGTCAGATGGATATTGCTGACAATATAGGAATTCTTTAGCACAAAAGGATTGAGCCTCTCTAGGCTGATAATTTTCTCAGTTTATGATGTGTGTGATGAACATGTAAAGTGGAAAGTAGTTGGCGGTGGAAGCTTGATAATCCTGGAAGGTAACTTGAGGAGGTTCAATCAGCCGAGTACTAGCTGCAAGTTGGACAGAATTCAGTGGACAATAGCAAACTCAATTGTCTGTCTACCCTGCTTGTCTTCCCAGGGCCTAGCTTATAGTTCACAAAAGACTCTGTGAAGGATTGCTGAATGAATGAATAAATGAAAGAGTGCGCAGATGAATATTTCTCTGGGATTTCAAGATGCTTTTGTGTCCGTGCATCCTGTGTAGCTGTCTCCCGTCCTTCTAAATTCATTTATCTGTTTGTTTGTCTTTCTGCAATGTCTGATCTTAGAAAGCTAGAACAGATAATTCTAATGAATAGAAAGTATGGTGAATGAAAATTCAGAAGACTAAGGCCAAATCATTTAAACATTCTAAGTTCTCACCTACGAAAGCAGCTGATAATACTTGCTTTCTCTGCTTACGGAGTCCCTGAAGTGTGCTGTCCAAGAACCACAATACCACATAATATATAGCCCTACTGACTACAGTTTCCAATGTCTTCCTTTCCTTGCACAGTGCAAACATGGTGGACTCTCTAAATATATAGTTCAGTGCAGTGGATAAGCACATGGAATCTGGTTTGAATTCCATCTTCACTACTTACTAGCTCCATGATGATTACTTCATCACTCATCTGTAAAATGATGTTAATGCGTTACCTATTCCTAAGAGTCTTAAATAGCTAATACGTGCAAAAAGCCTAGAACAGTGTCTGACTTGTGGTAAGTTCTCAATAAATCCTAACTGATATAGTTGCTCCTATTATTATTATTATTATTTCATATGTGTTCTTGTACTTTACTTAAACCCATAGGTGACCACCACTGTCTACATAATGAAATCTAACTCCCCAAAATGGAATACTGGTTTCTTAAAATCTTAAAAATGGAATACAGTTATAGTTCTAGCTTCGTCCTCCACAGCTCCTGACTGCGCACCATACACTTTAGCAGTGTCAGCCCATCTGTAATTCCTCCTATGGACCACCCTATTTTATACCTCTGCACGGGCTGTTTACTCTGCCTAGGACACCTTCCTGTTGCCCTGACAAATTCCTCCCTATCCTCTGAGACTTCCAAATGTTATGGTCATAGTCTTTACTTTGTACCATTAGGTAAATACAGGAAACTTGCTGTCTAAGCACTAAGAGTGATGGTCCATGGCAGACCAGCGGCACAGCTTCTGCCTTCTGTCATATCTCCCCTAATAGGTGCTTTTTCTTATTTTATTTTTTTCTTAGTTACATGGTTAAATAAGGCTAAATTAGATCTTTAGTCTAATGCTGAATTAGGCCATTCTTTGGCAACCCAGGTACAAACTATATTTCATTCTTTGGTGATTGTTATTGTTTAATTTATGATTCCATGACAAGTAAATGTAATTTGAATTGCCATTAAGATTCATTAAGAAGCAAACTGGCTTCAAATGATGTCATGAAACCAGTTTTAAAATAGAGACATCTGTTTTTACAGAAGAAAAGTAAGGAGAAAAAAATGAATGAATACAACTTCATTTTTGAGATTTTTTTTTTATTCTTGAGTTAGGCTGAAGGCCAGATTTGTAATTGCTCATGTATATGCTTTCTAAAATTTGCTTAAGGAAATTTGGATGAATTTTCCAAAAGGTAATTAGAGGTTTGCAGTTGGAAAATTACCCTCCTTCGTAAATATTGGTGAGTATGATGGTTTCCCGTCATGGTGGATATGCTGGACGATATATTGAGAGCTGCAGCTCCGGGCAAAACTAAACTTGTGTTTTTAAAAGATACTAGGATTAACTTCTTTACCAATTTGTTACTAATTTGTTAAAGTAGCTGCATTTGCAAAATATATAAATCTTAAACTTTAAGCTTAGAAACTTCCTTTCCTGCATATTCTAACAAGTCCAGTGGTCCTTTACCTTTGCCACTAATTGGAATTTCATGAGAGGCTTTCAAACTTAAAGATGCCTGGGTCCCACCTTGGAAGATTCTGCTTTAATTAAGTTGGGAGGAAACCTGGTCATTGGGATGTTTTAAAGCTCCCCAGGTGATTGTAATGTGCATGAACGTTCGCAAAACCAGTGAACTTGTAAACAACGTACAATTTCCCATACAAAAGCCAGTAAGTTCGAAGAATATTTAGATGCAAGAATAAGCAATAAGGCCCAATGTCAATAACGCAGGTACTTCGTAAGCATACGTTTGCAATAACACATCACTGAACATGATTGAAAAATTCATTATACCAGTTTGTTAGAAAATGCCTAGAAGAATGAATTATAACACATTAAAATCAGCAAGCCATTTAAAACTAATAGGAAAAGTGAATTAGTAGTTCATGTGGCATAACTCTTAGATAATATAGGAAACTGGCACTCAATGTATATATGTATATATAGTATATATAAAACCACTTAGAAGAAACAATAGGATATTAGCAGGGTTTTTTAATGGTGGAAAATGAGTTATTTCTACATTTTTTAATAGTTATATTGATATTTTTCTACAGTAAATATACATTGATTTTGTAGCAAGAAGAAAAAGTAGAGTTATTTTCTTAAATTATTTTAAAAGTAGGCTTTTAGAAATTAATGAAATAGGGAAACCACACATTAAAACTTCTGGCATAAGAACAAAGCTGCAACCAAAGAAAATTCATAGCCTTAAATGCTTCTATATTTGAGACAAAAGGGGAAATAAGAGAACTAGACATTTAACTTTATAAGAAATAAAAAACAGTAGAAGGAATCTCTTCAATAATATTTCATAGACAAATGTTTTCAAACATCCAAGTATGAACTATCATCTGCTTAAAAAATTCAAAACCACAACAATAGCTTTAAAACTACTATATTCATATTTTAAAGCCCACATAGCCTTGATTACAAAATTTGAATAATATTACACATTGAAAACTATAGACCCGTCTCAGGAATACAAATGTTAAAATTATATAAAATATTGCAAAGTACACCAACAGGAGACTAAATTACCATACTTAAATTGGATTTATCTCAGGAAAACAGATATTCTTAGTCCAAGAGACTCTATTTACATCCTTCACTGTGCTTAAAAATCAGAAAAAGAATATATAATATTTTCTATAAATTATTTTAAAAGTATTGATACAATTAAAAAATCTGTCCCTGGTTTAAGAGTAGAAACAAGCAAAAAACTTTTAGCAATGTAAGAATAGATGACAGTTGATAAGCATGACAAATTATGTCTATCAAAACAGCAAACGCCATAATCAGTGTTGAAATATTGGAAGTATCTCCATTAAAATGAGAAAGACAGCTAGAATGCCCGTTAAATGCTCTTTTAAAATGATCTTATGGATATTCTATCCAATGAAATATGCCAAGGAAAAGAAATTAGAAATAAAAGTATTGGAAAAGAAAATCCAATTACTCATATTAGAAGATGTTATTATTGTCCACTTGGACCTAAGTGAATCAACAACAATGACCCCCATTCAGTCATATAACTGGTAAAGAAAACAGAAATAATTAGATATTAGTTATATGCAAGCTTTCCTACGACCTTGTAGAAAATCAAAGCTCTCATTCTCCACAGTAGCGGTTCAAAATGTGAAATTATTGTGAATTTATTTAGCATGTTATTTGAAGATATACAAAACTTTACTGAAAAACATAAAAGGATAGTTGAGTACGTGGACAGATATATCTACTATTTCTTGATGAGAAGTTTAATATTTCGGACATATAATTTCTCCCCAAAGTAACCTAAGGTGTATTAGAAACACATCAAAATTAAGTTGGAGAGGGGCCTGGGAGGGCTTAGGATGTAACAAAGATTACTCTAAAGTTCATCTGGCAGCAATATAGATGAGATTTAATTAGAAAATGTTAAAAAACTTATATGAAAGTTCATCTGCCCGTCTCCATATTAAAATATATAATAAAACTTATACTAAAAGAACATACAGATTAGTAAAGGAGAAAGTCCCCCAATATACTCAAGTATATGTCATAAAAATGACATTTCAAATTAGTGGGTAAAGATGGATTGTGAAAGAAATGGTTTTGGTAGTCATATAAAAAGTCAGAACCCTGCTTTACATAATGCAATAAATTAAATTTCAGCTAGATAAAATATTCAAATATAAAGAATCTTAAGCCCAAAGAATAGAAGAACAATAAGTAAATGTTTCTACAGTTAGGTAATGGAAAATAGTTCTCTGGAAGTGAAAACAGAATCAAAATTTTAAATGGAAAACACAAATATTTTAAGAAATCTGTATGTTAAAAACAAGCTGAAATTGAATCTTACAAATCAATTAAGAAAAAGAAATGCACTGCCTAATGAAAAAATATATGGAGGAAAGAATTTATATAAAATTCAAATGCATATGAAGAAATGTTCAAACTTACTTGTAATCAAATAAATTAAAAATAACTTTTTTACATTGTACACTGACAGGAGACTGAGTTGGTATATCTCAGGACAGCTATTTTGTAATATCCATCAGAATCCTTAATGGTATGAATCCATTTGACTGAGGAACTGCATTTCTAGATAATTATCTAAAGGAATATTCAAGTCTATGTACAAAGATTGAGTTCTACAAATGTTTATTATTTTTACAATGAAAAATGAAAGTAATACAAATATTCATCAGTAGGGGACATTTTTTAAAAAAGAGATAGTATATCTCTAAAGAAAAGAAATTTAAAGTAAAGTTTTAGAAGTAATTGCATTGAGATTAAAAGTATTCCAAATACATAAATGAAAAAAACACAGACTATAATATGTAATATGCATATGTATAATGCTACAATATGATCTCATTTATATAGGAGTATATCAAAATATAAATCTTTGTTATCTCTGTGAAGTGGATTTATACATAATTTTAATTCTTTCCTTTTTGCCTGTCAGGATTTTCAAAAATGTATACAATGAATATTAACGTGAAGTTTTTGAAGCAATGTTTTAAATTTTAATCAAATTATTATCTATACATGATTAAAGTACTTTTAGGGGCTGGCCCCGTGGCCGAGTGGTTAAGTTTGCACGCTCCGCTGCAGGCGGCCCAGTGTTTCGTTGATTCGAATCCTGGGCACAGACATGGCACTGCTCATCAAACCATGCTGAGGCAGCGTCCCACATGCCACAAGTAGAAGGACCCACAACGAAGAATATACAACTATGTGCTAGGGGGCTTCGGGGAGAAAAAGGAAAAAAATAAAATCTTTAAAGTACTTTTAATTTCACAAGTTGTTTTATTTAAACATACTGTGTCCCTCTCCCATTCATCACTCCTCAGAGTAAGATACTTTGAGTCATTTTATTTTTCGAATGCTTACCTTTTTTAAATCTTTAATAACATATTCGTTTCCCTAATTTTTTATTTTCTCATTTTTTCATGAGATGAAGAAAAATTAACTCATTTTCATATATTCCACATACGTCTTCTACTGATTACTTCTTCATTTAAAATGCAATCCATAAATCTTTTGTTCCTTCTTCTTTAAACCATCGACAATATCTCTCATTCCTCACATGGTAAATGGAGATTTTAATGGCCCTACATGTTTCTTCACTTCTCCTGACTTTCTTCTCCCAAATTCTATAAACTCTACTTTTAATTTTATGTTGAGTTGCATTTTTTCTTTGTTCTCTAACTATAATTAGGTCTCTTGTGTTTTGTCAAAGATTCCTTCTGAAAATGGAAAACATATAAACAGCGTACACATTATTATGGCACCATAAATATATTTTATTATCGAGCCAACTGTGGTCTTGGGCTTGCTTTTCCCTTCCTGCAGTTTCAATGACAGGTTACCTCTGCTACTTTAAAGAGGATGTCCCAGTCTTTAAGTTCAAGTGAATTCTATTTTCCTTGCTCCACTAATCTCTCAAATTCAAACAACAATGCAGAGGTTACTCCAGAGTCTTTCTCTCTCGCGTTTGTTTCTCTCTTTCTCCCTCCCTCCCTCCCTCCCTCCCTCCCTCCCTCTCTCTCTCTCTCTCTCTCTCTCTCTCTGTCCCTCCCTCTCTCTCTCTCTCTCTCTCTCTCTCTCTCTCTATCTCTCTGGCGCATGCCCACTCACAGACCTCTCAAGAGGTAGAACAGGAGTCTGTTTAGTGGGCAGGAAACTTCTTTGGGAACACTCAAATTTTAATAATGTCTTATATTTCTTTTGGAGGAATTTTTTGTTTTGTAGTTTTTGGTTTTAATATTTATTTATAATGCTCTTATTTAAAACAAATTAGACTATTTTTTAGAGCAGTTTTTGTTTCATAGCAAAATTAAGGGGAAGGTTTCCCCTATACCCCCTGCCCCCACACATGCATAACCTCTCCCGTTATCAACATCCTCTGCCAGAGTGGTATATTGGTTACAATTGATGATCCTACGTTGACACTTTGTAATCACTCAACATGCATAGTCTACGTTATGGTTCACTCTTGGTGTTAGACATTCAATGGGTTTGGACAAATGTATAATGATGTATATCCATCATTATAGTATCATACAGAGTATTTTTAATGTCCCGAAAATCCTCTATGCTCTGTCTAGTCATCCCTCCACCCCCTACCCCTCAAACTCTGGCAACCGCTAATGTTTTCACTGTTTCCACAATTTTATCTTTTCCAGAATGCCATATAGTTGGAATCATACAGTGCGTAGCCTTTTTAGATTGGCTTCTGTCACTTAGTAATATGCATTTAAGCTTCCTCTGTGTCATTTTATGATAGCTCACTTCTTTTTAGCACTGAATAATAGTCCATTGTCTGGATGTACCACAGTTTAGCCATTCACCTACTGAAGGACGTCTTGGTTGCTTCCAAGTTTTAGCAATTATGAATAAAGCTGCTATAAGCATCCACATGCAGGCTTTTATGTGGACATAAGTTTTCAACTTCTTGGGGTAAATGCCAAGGAGCATGATTGCTGGATCACATTGTAAAAGTATGTTTAGTTGTGTAAGAAACTGCCAAACTGTTTTCCAAAGTAGCTGTATCATTTTGCATTTCCACCAGCAATGAGTAAAAGTTTCTGTTGCTCCACATCCTGATCAGCATTTGGTGTTTGTGTTACAGATTTTGGATCACTTGCCCTTTAATAATGTCTTCTTGCATCATATTCCTTCGGGGGGATTTTGTTGTTTTTTTCGTTAGAGAGGGTTTTTCTTTTTTCTGGTGGGCTACAGAATAGGGAAGGAAGAGGTCAAACACCTCGTTGGGAAGCTGGAGTCTAGATCAAAAGACATATTGGAATGATGTTTTAAAAAGAGATATGTATAATGTTAAATTTAAGTTAACGATATGGCGCTGCAATGTAGACTTCTTGCTGTTAACAACCAAATCCTCAGTAAATGTCTACCACAGTGTAAAAAACGGACTCAGAGACATATACAGTTACTAGCCAATTATTTTATGTGTATACAACAGAAACCAATAATAGATCAAGTCCATCTAACAAAGACAAAGACAGAATTTATCTAGGAGAAAGAAGAGAGAGAAGAAAAATCACAAAAATTTGAAAATGATGAGGTTTGTTTTCTTAGGAAAGGTGCTTATTAGCTGGCAGCAAGTGAAGAGGCCAGTATCAGTGTCTAGTAACCAAAATTACCAGGAATATGTCTGTTGGCCACCCCTGCCACACACACACCTACACACATCCCAAAGAAAGATCAGCTTCGTTTAGCTTGCTGCAGGAAGTAAGAATTCGCTCCGTAGGAACCACGGGGAATTTCAGTAAGAGAGAAGGGGGATGGGGAGGGATTATTACAGGGTTTAGGTAGGTGTTGAGGGATTCTAAGGACAGTTTTTAGAAGCATAAACGAGTTCTGAACTGTATGTTGTCAAGAGGTAGAGGCAATAGTGTATTGGATATTTTAATTTGAGAGGTTGGGGAGATTAAGAAGGGGCTAGAATTGAGCTTGGTAAATGAGCTACAGTGAGTCCTGTTAGTCAAGTGAGGGGATGGACCATTTAATCATTTTTCTTGTTGGGGAGTGGCCTCGTCTCTGTCTAGTTCCAAACACTGTCACAGAGTGGCCTTCTCTGAGCATTACTTATTTCCCATGAGTGCTATTTATCTTCAGCTGGGAACATCGTGATCTAGGTGCCAGCAGGGCTGTTTTTCACTTCATCAGTCCCTCCTTTTGACCAAGGGCAGAAAAAGTGAGCCCAAAGAACATTGATCTGTGGGGTCCAGGTCCACACAAGTCAGAATATTCTGCCCTTGAACAGTTGGATCTGTCATAAAGGGAATAAGTTTGATTGTTCATGGATGCACCAAGAGATCATGGGAGTTTACTCAGATGTGTTTGGGACAAACTGTTTCTGCTTTGTGTCTGCCATTGTCATTTGATAACACTTATATTTCACTTACGTCTTTTCCCTCATCCAGTTTTCCTGAACAGGTGCTCATGTTGGGTCTTAGCTTCAGTTCCCTCCAAATAAAGATCTCAAGGCAACAACCTATGTATAGGTAGTTCACTGTGGAATTCTTCCTTTTAGCAAGAATGGCTCAACTGCCCTGGGGCCCACCTGAGGGCCTATAGAAGATCCACCTCAGAATGGTCCACCAGAGACCTGGAAGAGGGGAGTCTTTATCCACCGGCCCATCTCTCATGGCCAAGGGTCACCCCTGAGCATTAACCACCTTGCCCTTCCAAGTGTGTGATTTGCCATAATGACTGAGCAGCTCCCATAAGTGTCTCCTCCCTGGAAGATGTCAAGAATTTCACCAATATGTGAAGGGACGAATGGATAAATGGGGGGAAAAAAAGCTTCCAGCATTTTGTGAGATTTCCAAAGACTTACATGGCAACCATATTAGCAGGACTATGTCCCATAGAAGTTGCCCCATATTGATACAGCAAAAAACCTTAGACCTGACAAGCCTTGCATGGCTTTACCTAGATGCCCCTCACTTCTTAGACCTTCTTTTAGTAATTTCAACATTTGAATAAGTTCCAAACATCATAGCTTTTCCTCCTATTGTTACGAATATCAAAGATGGATAGGTCTGTGAGAAAATGAGATACTGTTCCTGGCAACACTCTGCAGGATTTCTCTCCTGTGTCCCAAGCTTTGAGGGTGGGGGCTGAGCTGGAGTTCTGGCTGGTTCTCTCAGGCTACAAAACCTGAAAACTCTTTCTGACATTGTGGGTGAAGACTCTCAACAAGTGCATCTCCCTACAGATCAAAACCATTCTCAGCCCAGTAATGACAATCAAAGAAAAAAGGAAGAGAGACTAGCTTGATCTCGCTACTATGCCGTTGAATTGGCTGCACATCTTCTCAGGGAGCTCCATCTGGATAATATACCACTATTTTTAGCAGTATAACTCCCAGAAAAACTCTGGACAGTAAAGCTTAAGCATTCAGCAGGTTAAGAAAGATCGGCCAGAAGTGGAAAGGAGCCGAAAATATAATGATTGAAACTCACAATGTACATCATGGCTGGACCAGTTTTTCTCTTGTTCAAAATACTATTCTATTTTCTTGAGCAAGTTTCTTCCATTTCACACTCTCTCATAATATACTCTTTTATTCAAAATGTTAACTCTCTCTCCTATTGTAATTTAGCCATCTACTAATCGTTTCTGAGATGGAAATACATATTCCTAAGTGAAACACTTCTGAAGAGGTGAATTAAGCAGAGAGTGGATTTGTTTCTCTAATTTCTTGTCTAATGGTTAATAGAATTGCCAGGGAAGAACTTTTTCAAAGTCTTAAAAACTATCCATGAAAGTTTTTTTTGTGAAAACTAAACTTTTTTGGCCAGAGGCTTACATCTCAGTAATTAAAGTGAAAAAAAAAGTACAACAGAATACACATATGTTGCCCCAAAATGATATTTACATAAATGACTTAACAGTCAAAAAATTCAATGAAACGCATTTCAAGTAAAGGGGAAGTTTTGGAGATATGAGTTCTAGCCTTGGGTTTTCTGGTTTCCAGCTTAGTGACCATGGGTGAATCATACGTATCTGCATCTTCCATCAAATATGAGTCCATTTATAGCAAAACTCATAGAAATCAGATCAAGGAACACAAAGAAGGTAATAGCAAAGAAGTTTTATTTGAAGAAGAGAATATTAATGTGAATGGGACATTGAAGAAGTCAGATATTCTCTAGCTGGTTTTCTCTACCATTGCTTCTCTCTAGCCTCCTCTACAGCTCAACAGATTATCTAGTCAGTGTAATTTGTGGTCTCCTTAGCAAAAACAACACTCATAAGGAGTCGGTAGTGAGCAAGACCAGCAAAGACTTTCCTATCTTTGAGGTTGAGAGATAAACCAGCAACTGGCTCCAAATTACATCTCATTTATAAATTTAAAATAGAATCTACATGTGGTCAACCATTCTTACTGAATCTAATCTCGCCCCTTAATATTAAGCTTTGTCCTTTCCTAGTTTCTCTCTGGACTTGTCATGGTGTTTTTTAATTTGTTGTTTAATGTCATTCTAAGCTAAAACAAATTTGAACATTTATTATGAATTTTACGGTGCGTCTTTATATTGTTCGATGCCATTTTTAGATGCGAATAAAAGAGTGTTTAACTCACTGAAATTACACAATTTGTATTTCACACCTCATTCATGCATATGGATTCTGTTGTTACCATAATAATGGAAATGCTGCACAAAACTAACTCAACTATTTTCGTTTCACTTCTTCATATGCGCACATTTTATCGACACTCTCTACTTTTTTGCTTACTGCTGAGTAAGGAAGGTCTGAAAGGAAAGAAAGGGAAATGAAAGTTGGATTACCCTGTTTTTGCCTTTTTTTCTGTGTCGTCATTTTCACTGTGAATGGTTAGCTAATACAAGTAAGGAACACAAATAAGAAAGGATATGGTAGGGTTTCTTGGTCATTAGTGTTTCTTAGAATGCCATTGCCTTCTTTCTGCATTCAAAGCAAGCTTTGGTTCACGTGAGAAGCATGACCTTTCATGGCTGTCTATGTACCTACTTACTACACACTTGCCTTGTACTAGCTTGGAGTCTCATTGAACTCCTATGTGTTGTGGTTCCTTGATAATTTTGTACTCACAGGGTGTTGCAAATGCCAAATTTGAATGGAGCACCAAGGAATGATGGACTCATATGCTTCTCCTCTCCTCGTGCACATGCTCCATTGCCCCACGTGACTTCACACATAAAACACAAGATCAAAGATAAAATTATTAAAAATTTCAGGATGGCAATAGCAAAACATGAACCAAGACTGGAGCTCTTCTGAATGCAGGGCCCTGTTGAAGTGTCAAAATTTTGTGTGCAATGTTGTGATCAGTAAAATGAAGTGACCTTTTTCAGACCTTCTCAGAGGCCTTACTATTCCTGTATGCTTCAGAATCTCCAAAAGTGATGGAAAATTTTGCTGTCACAATCTTCAGAAGGGAGAAAGATGAGCAGAACTTCTGGAGACAGAACCTGAGGAAGATCATCTTATTCCCTACTGAACTTCTTGACTTTGTTCAATATGTGCTCCAGGAGTGACCACAGACTACTTCATAGTAATCAAATTTCCCAAAGATTTATGGATGTATCAGCCAAGTGCCAATGTGATAATGGACAATGAAAAATATGACTGCCTACTGGTTCAAATTTGCGTATTGCATATCAATAGATACTCACCCCAACCCACACACACACATTGAGCCATCTAATTGGGAAGCTAAATTATAATTGGAAGGTTATTTGGTGAGTAGCAATTTGAGCAAAGGGAGAGAAATATCAATGAACTCACAGAGTTTTTTTCCAACACAGGTAAACTATACCTGCTAGTGGACTGGCTATTTGTGATTATAAATATATACACTCATATTATACATTGTAAAAAACATGAAACCACCCATAACCTGACACCTGTTTGTTCTGGGCACATGGCGCCTACCCTTTCTCTACTCTTTAATAACCACTTGGTGTTTGGGGGAGTATTTTTAAAGTTACCAGTATTGTCAGATTTTGCCAGAGGTTACGTCTTCTTAAGTGTGATAAATTTCTTAACCAATCATTTCAAATTATTTTTGTATAATTTATTTTTTTAAGTATCAAAAAATTGACCATTTTAGGAGGCGTATTATTATTTGATCTATGGACTTCTCAGAAACTGTATTCTACATATGGAAAGATGTTCTAGTTTTAAATATAATAGACTGGGTTGACAGATAGAGCAAAGACAAAAAATAAATTGTGCCTACTCATTTTTGAAATAGCTAAGTACAGTTAAAAATAAAAAACAGCCTTAATGATTTTTTAAACTCTCATGTAATTGACTAATTCTACAGTAACTGGGGTTGGTAGTAACTAAAACCTGTTACATTCCTAATGACACCCAATGAGCCATGGGAAATGAATAGGTGGATACAGTCCAGTTGCTAGAAAATAGCTGTTTGTTACTGACTTCTCAGAGAGGAAATGAATACTTTCATTTATCAGGGACAGAGTATAAAGTGTTCCTCGCGGAACCATTTCTAAAAGCTCTATGCTCCTTTGAATACTGATAAGGGCTCTGAAATTAAATGTAAAATATACAAGTAATCTGGACTATCACAGATTATTTTGTGAGATGCTGGTATTTTGTATTCCTTTTATGATTTTCCCAGACCCCAAACCCAATAAATTCTTTAATCTCTATTTGATAAAAAATTATCAGCAAAGTAATATACAGTTTCCTGTAAAAATGTAAATTACTCAGAAAATCAGAATTAGTGTGGGGTTCATAAGAGTAGGTCTTAAACAGAGCCACAAAACGAGTAGTTCTCAAACTTGGCTACACATTGGAGCTCTTACAAATGTTGATGCCTGGGTCCTATGTCCAGAGATTCCGACTTAAGTGGTCTGTGGTCCCAGCATCTGGATTTAGAAAGTTACCCAGTTGATTCTAATAAGCATGTAAGATTAAGAACCACTGTAAAATGGAAGGAATTCAGGGCTCACAGAAAAGCGACACCACTACTTTCCCCAGCTTCTTTAATCATACCCCCCAAATTCAAATTATCAGTAGTCATAGAGGCGATGGGTAGCTATTTTACTACAAGAAATCAGTATAATATTGATTACCTCAGTGTTCACTGTTAGCTGCCATAATGAGAAGAGAAAGAGAGACTCTTCACGTTCAGATATGGGTTGTGTAAAATGTGTCTGTAAAACAGTGGTGTGGTGACTTCCTCCATCCATCCATCCATCCATCCATCCATCCATCCATTCAGTGGCTCTGTCTAGGCACCAGGACTGGTGCTTTACGGGTGTTTACTTTAGCAAATCCCTGGTAGTATTAGTTATCTCCTGGCTTTAGAAACAAGAGAATTCATAAAAGAACCACTAACACAACATACTAGATTAATTTGGGGGAAAAAGTTTCACGTAACTGTGTAGAATATTTCCTACTGACCTTTCAGATCCACTCTCCATTCTTTACCACTCTACTTTGTGCCCTGGAGGCCTCCCTTTAAGGACTGCACCAAAGCATCCCCTTGCCCTCTGGCTTCCTTTTGAGAGAGGCCAAGGAGGAGCTCAATGGGTAGGAAAACAGCGGAGTATTTGTTTTCCCGGCACCTATAAGATCTTCATAGGTGAGCTACAACCCTGTACCAAAGAACCTCCTTCTCCTTAACCCATTAGGGCGAAGGTCAACTCTGGGGTTTTTCATCATCCTTTGTTGATTTTTCTAATGATGCCCACGTCTCTGTTGCTAACTCCTTTATTAAACTCTCCTCAGACACTCCCTGATTGGGAAACCCATTCTTTTCCTCCCGGCACCCTGATTAAGTCTTTTGGAGAGAATTTGCACACACTACCCTCTTATAAAGTCACTATGTACATTAGCATATTAACTCTTCTGAGAATGGCCATTTCTCTTTGTTATTATAGCATTTCACATTTTCAACAATGTAAATCTTTGTGTGAAACACCTAAACATCTAGTGATTGTAGAACTCAGTTTTGCAAACCCTCGCGTAGCTCTGTTATGGGGAAGTAGGAGGGTCAAATTATCATAGACAAAAAATGTCTCAGACACAAGCACCTGCAATGATTCCTTCATATATGGTTTTCTCCCACAAGAAACTGGGATTAGGTGCAAGTCTTCTAGGTAACACTTCAGGATTCTACTGTCATAAAGGTTGTTATGGCAGCAAAACTATTTGGGGAGAAGTATCCCCAACTTCTCCCTGCCTGCACTTTGGACCACACTCTCTTCCCTTATCCAGTTATCTGAGGAGGCTGATGTAGTGGCATACTAGCTTTTTGGGAAATTGTAATTCACGAAAGCAAAGAGGAAGGGGAAAAAAAGGTAAGAAGAAATGAGGAAAAGAAAAGGCCTGTGCACTAGGAGTGGGATAGAGTGTTTTTGGAAAGCTTTGGAGAGAGAGTTTCAGGAATAACAGTAGCTTGTGCTGAATGAAAATGAGAGGAAAAAGTTGTTGTTTAAAGAAATGTTCTATGCCCCTTTATGATGGGATTAAGAGATTCAAGTAGAGGTGTGGAAGTCACCTGTAGTTGGTGGACTGAGTTCTTTTGACAAATACTAAGAATAGAACACCCGTTAAAACTTTATGCATATTTCAGAAGCTCAGTAAGATTTCTTAAATCTTACCACTTCCTTTTGCTTGTCTATTACTACCTCCTGTCTCCACTCTCCCCACATGATTACATTTTATGCTTTCTAGTAAATCATTAAAATGAGATTTATGAACTACTCATAATAGGCAGGAACTAATAGGAAGGTGAGATGTTAGTGGTGCACCATAGCTGTTAACTGATGAGGAATTTCACAGCAAACGACGGCAAAAGGTATACCACTAAATAATAGTGGTTGTCTTGGAGGGGATGCAAATTTTTTTAAAAAAATTGTTTACACTCTACTGTTCTTTCCAAACGTTCCTCAATGAGGATATATGACTTTCATGTTCAGAAGAAAAATAAGGGTAAAAAATTAAATTGTAAAATCAATTTACACTGGACCAGGGAAGAGGTCCAGGAGATTCATAGCTGCACTCTTTATATAGCAAGTAATTGTGTTAAGGTCATACTGTGGAATATCATATAGCAATGTAAATGAATGCACTACAGCTACATGGAAGAACATGGAAGAATCCTAATATCATAATATAAACTAAGAAAAAGCACTTTCATTATCAGAGTTTGGCAAATATTTTCTTAAAGGGCCAGATAGTAAATATTTTAAGTTTGCAGGCCATATAGTATCTATTGCAAATACTTAACTGTGTTGTTGTAGCGCCAAAGCAGCCATAGAAAACATGTGAGCAAATGGGTGTGGATGAGTTTAGTAAAACTTTACAATAACTATTGGCTGGCCCATGGGCTGTAGTGTGCTGACCCCCGTATTAGACAACACTTAGGAAATCTCAAGCGTAGCAAGACCTAATCAAAACATTGTTTAGGCATGCATATGTAGGAGAGGAAAAATTTGCCTCTACCTTTCTAGGTTCTTGTCTGAGACCCCTTGTAATAAAAGACGTTAACAGGAAAAAAAACAAACAGAAGGGTAATAACACATATACTGCCTGTATATGTTATCACACGAAAATGGGGTTCTCCTACCCAATGCACATAAACAAGCCAGTTAATTATGGCATTAGCTTTTGGGAAAAGAGACCAGCTTTATTCTGTGAGATTGATCTGCAGGGGGACAGGGGGCGTGTGCCTTCAGATTTGTCTCCCCCATTCAGGATTTGGGGCAAAATTTAAGAGCTTAGGGAGAACAGGCTGGCACGCGGAAATGCTGGTGGGACAGGATTCGACTGGTGGGCTTCAGGCATTTATGATGAGGTTCTAAACATTTATGATAAGGTTCTAAACATTTATAATTGCATTCTAAACATTTTTGATGAGGTTCTTAATATTTATTATGGGGTTCTAAACATTTATGATGCGGTGGGTGATGCGGGCTCAGTGAGTCGAGGAGTTGAAAGATTTCTTGGACTCTCAAGGTCTGGCAGTAGTGCTCTTTTATTCAGAGAATAGCATGGAGTAGCATGGGGACAGGACCCACGGGCAGTAAAGAGCTGCAGGCATGGGGACAGGACCTATGGGCAGTACGAGCTGCAATGGGTTGAGGGCAGGGCTAAATTTATAAGGCACAGCTATGTAAGTTATTTCTTTACAAGACAAAGGAAAGATCACGAAAAAAAATCGTTAAAATGGTATCAGTGCCGGTGGGGACTGGTTATTGGGTGGTCCTATAACTTTAGATAAGAATCAGATCAGATTAAGTCAGGACATCCTATGCTTCCCTGAGGATGATATAGATCGGTATGTAGGGCAGGAGCCTTGGGCTTCTCTCCCTGGGGCAGCGTTGATCCTCACCAGTGGGGAAGGAATTTTGACACCAGATCATCCTGAATAATGGAGCTCTCACTTCTTATAAGGGTCCAACTTTTAAGTTCTGGTTGTGTCCTGGTCCTTTGGCTCTGCGGGGAGGAGAATCTTTCATTCCATGGTCATTTCAGGTCAAGATTTCTTCCTTTATGCATGCTATGGCTACGTGACTTTGCAAATGTTCGGAAAGAGAATTTCTGAATTACTCTGTTGATAAAATGGGGTCAATTGAATTGCTCCTAGAGGGTCCACAGTTGCATATACATGAGAGATACTCAGGAAAACTGAGTGACTTTCCAAAATAATCCAAGACACCACCTTAAATTCTATCTTCAGCTAAAGACAAAAGATATTGGAGGTGGGGACAGTTATGGGAGGTTATCAGGCATAGCACAGTAAACTGTTTACTGAGATTCTCCCGTGTCTGCAACCTCTCAAAAGTTATCAGCTCAAAATAATCCTTATGCCAAAAAGGCATATTTTGAGGTGGAATATTTTGCTCCCCTTCACATACATATGTGATAAATCTAAAAAGCCCAATACGAAACAAACAAACAACAGACCCCCCCCCCCCCCGGGTCGCGGGGGGCGGTGCACAACGCAGAGAAGAGGTAGTGTAGGAGCACTATTTTAGGTTCAGGTGCAAGTTATAGTTGATATTTCAGTTCTTGGGATGGGCATGTGTTTGTTATATTGTTATGCTTTGTAGCTTATATATTCTTTTTGATATATGATATTTGATGCATATATTCTTTTTATGGATGAAGCATCATATGATGAGAAGGGAAAGAATGAATAAAATTAGAAAAAATCAGAGGAAGCACAGAATTTGAGGCACAGTACAGCATGCTTTATTCAGCATTTTAAATACATCTTGGAAGCCTACTGTTTATTGCTTTGTTTCTAAAAGAGATGTATCAATTGAAGTCGTTTATAATGTACTTGTAAGTGCTTCTGATTAGTTTGACTAAAACTCTCAACTCGTTGTTTTGATGATAATTACCATCATTCATTGATTCACTAACATACTTTTTAATGTCCTTAACTTTTACACATCAGCTAACATTAAAATCTTATTGTGAAGTGCATTTCTTTATTTACCAAAGCCTTTAAATAGCTACAAAATTGGTCACAAGAACATTCCACTGAAGTAGAATAGTCAGAAAAGAAGCTGAGGGACCAGCCCCATGGCTGAGTGGTTAAGTTTGCATGCTCTGCATCAGAGGCCCAGGGTTCACCAGGTTGGATCCTGGGTGTGGACCTACACACTGCTCATCAAGCCATGCTGTGGCAGTGTCCCACATAGAAGAACTAGAATGACTTACAACTAGGATATACAACTACATACTGGGGCTTTGGGGAGAAAAAAAGAGGAAGATTGACAACATATATTAGCTCAGGGCCAATCTTCCTCACCAAAAAAAATAAATAAATAAAAAGAAAGGAAGCTGAATAATAGAGAAGTAAAGTAGGTTGAGCAAGACTTCACCTCATGCCGCTGGGACAAAGACCAAATCCTGACTCACCACTGCATGTCTTCTCTGAGTGGATGTGCATCTATCTCCTTAGGACCAAGGGGGTATTTATCCTGTAATGGGTTTTCCGGCAATGTGTCTGATTTTAGCTGCTTCACGAGTCAAGATAACACCCTCATCACTGCCTCTCTGATGCTTCCCAATTCAACAGCAGCCATTTACTCTCAGGACACTTTTCCTCACAGTCAACAGTTTTTCCTTTGTGTAATTAAGTCTCGTTTTTTCTGGATAGATCCATTTGTACCCGAACTCTTCTGCTGCCTTAAAGCTTGCACCATTCAGTTATTTTTAGTGTTATCTCTTTCCTTTCATTAGCACAGAGCTAAACTGCACATATTTTGTTCTTTCTACTTTACCCAGATTAAGATCTTCTAGCTCCTTAGTTATTCGTTTTAGCTGTTGCACTAAATTTCCGTCAGTTCATTTAAATCCTCCAGTTCAGTTTATTGTGCCTGGAATAAATAAAGCACCATTTTCTCATGTCTGATCACCAACCCAACCAGTGGTAGGTGTAAGACCTATATACCTCTGTGACTTTGTTTATTTGCTCCCTTAGTGAGTGGGCTCTGAGCCAAAATATAAATCCAGTAAAGTTTTTTTTTAATGTCCCCAGTCTCTACTTCTAGCTTCCTTTCCTCAGGGCAATATCCCCTTTACAGCTTTTAATTTTCAGTGTCTTTATGTTTTAATTTATTTTTGAAATATATATTCCTATCAAAATTGAAAAAGATCTATGGTCATATTTTCTTTCATTAAAACACATTTTCAATTTTCAGTACAGTTATCTTTAATTAAATACAAGGAATAAGTATTGCCTTTTGAAGGAATTTTAGTCATCTGAGTTTGAATAAGGTGGGCTTTCCATATTCTGGAGATGGTTTTAGAGTACTCAGGAGGCTGCATCAGAAGGGATCATAGTTGTTCTCTATCCTTGGAATCAACCTGATTCTCTTGATGAAAGAACAGAGAATGTGAATCCCCACCTCCAGAGGGGGAGATCACTTTGCTCAGAAGAAATTTGCATGTAAATTTGCATGCTGTCTGGCATCACTGATTTCTTTCAGCTGTAGCCTCGGAACTGGGAGCCAGACATATCTTCTGACCAGCAGACCCAATAACCGGGAGCATTCTTGGGCTGCTTCTTCCATCATTCGGATTACACTATAGTGCGGATCATTCACCAGAGCTCATTGCCTTTCTCTCTTAGGAACACCTTTATATATTTGCGTTTCTTTCACTATGTACCCACAAGTCTTGTTTCTTTGCCCCTATGAGATTTATTAAAATATTTTTAAAATAAATTAAAAAATAAATTAAATAAATTAAAATAAAAAATAAAATATTAAATATTGTCCCCTTATTTCTATATATATTCCAAATGCCTTAGAGGCCTTGTATAGACTATATTGCTATTGTTTTTTACTCTGTATGCAGGAAATACATTGATGAATTTTGTATAAAGTTGGAATTTTCCCTGAAATTGAAATCTACCCAGTCTATCAGAGAAGTGGAGGAAACTATATATGATGTGACACACATCATCATTCCTTTTACAATACATACTTATTATTAATTGTACAGGTATTCAAATATAAGTTCTATACATGTGACTTTCACAAAAGAGCAGCATTCATGTTAAATTAATTGGTGCTAACTACACATGGATTTCTGATCACAACTTACAAAATCAAATTCTTTCTTCCAATGGGACCTCGTTCAAACATTATATTGTAGCTATATCAGTAAGGAAACTGTGTTCCATCAGCCAAGATAGAAAATAGCCTTGATATAGTAAAGTGATTGTTATGATGTCATTTTACGGGCATGCACAGAAGTTTGGTTATTATTTTTACTTATATTAGCAGATAGTTGGTCCTTAGCATAATGTGTGAGATATGTGTGTGTGTGTGTGTGTGTGTATCAGTTATTTCTTGCTGATTATTAGTTAAGAACATTTAAAAATTGAAATATTAAAAAATCAAAATTCCTGCTTTTCTTTATGAAAAACTTGGAGGTCTAGAAACTCTAGGCCCTCATTTTAGCTTGGTAACAATTAGCTGGTCCTTAATAGGGACTTCCTCCTTTAGAGGAGCAAGCACAATCTAATTTATCACAGCTACCACTGGACCTATTTGCCTTATGAACTGTATCTGCCTGGATACTATAGATATTTGACTTTCAAACCTGAATGTGAAATAAAGCTTTATGATGCAATATAAGTTGGTATAAATAATTTCACTGTATCTATGTGAACAAAAATAATTTATCAATTGGCTAATTGTTCTATGTTATATTCAGTTAGCTGGTACTTGGTCTTCACTCTTGTATGTTTTCAATACTCATACATTCATTAACATTTGATAATATGACAAATCTATTTCCTTTAAAATTAAATTTAAATTAAGTTATTGTAGTGTGTAAGTATATGTGTATGTCTATGTATACATACTTACACACTTAGACTTTTGTTTAATTCTCTCAATCACCTTAACAGTAAAAGTACCTTTATTTTGTAGTTTATTATTTATAGCTCAGACTAAACTTGAGCAAAAAATTCAGCAAATCAGAATGATATAGTTACTGTGTTTTTCCATTTATTTGTAATAAATATGCATTATCTACACAATCTGCATATCAACATACGCATATATTACTTATACAATGCAATAATCAAAAATAAATCAATAATGAACAGTAAGCATGCATTTTCCCCATACCAACTAGACAACAGTTTCTCGATTGGGCCACATGACTGTGTAGGGGAGGAAAAATAATTTTCCCTCTATATTTCCAGGTTCTTGGCTGAGATACCCCTGTAATAAAAGACAGATTAACAGGAGAAAAACAAACAAGTTTAATAACATGTGTACCTCCCGTATACATGGGAGAGACCCAGGAAAACTGAGTAACTCCCCAAAATGGCACAAGCTACCGACATAAATACCATCTTCAGCTAAAGACAAAAGAAGGTTGGGGAGTAATAGGGGGAGCCACCTATGGGAAGTTACCAGGAAAAGCACAGTAAAGGAGGGTACAGTTGTTATGTTAAGTCTTTGCCATCTCCATCGATAAGAGTCTTGAGAGATTTAGTCATCCTTCTCCTCTTGGTACAGAGAGGGAGACATCCTTATAAATGGAGATTTCCCTTATGAATGTAAATATCCTTTACAAAAGGGTAACTTCTACTAGGTTTTCAGAGCTTTTCCTGTGTCTTTTCTTTTTTGAAAATAACCTGCTGAAAATAATCCTTATGCCAAAGAGGCATAATCCGGGGTGGTGTATTCTGTGTCTCTTCAACTGACTACAGTAATTTTAGAATTATCTCCTTATGTGGACTCCATTTCTACTCTTAATTCAGCATATTTATGTTAAAGCAAGTTATCAGTAAAACTGACCGCTTAAGTAGGCAATAAATACAGTTCCCTACAAAACAGAGGCTTTCACAATTTGTTGAACACACCTGTACTAATCACGTATTGTATGTCTAGGATTGGATTAGGTGTAGAGGGTAGAAAAATGGAGAAACAGATAAAGCCCTTAATAAGTTAACCATCTAGTGCAGTGCATAGTAGGATAAATTAATATAATATAGCAGGTTGCATATTCAGTAGTAAAGATATATTTTAAATGGTGTAAAAGCCAAAGGAAGTGAATGATTCTGCTTAGGGTAGGGGTAATATTTGAAATGCATTTCAAAAAATGTAAGGATTTACAAGATGGTGTAGGGAAGCAGAATATGCTACCCCAAAATCTGTCTCTTTGGCTTGATTATTTTTATTTTTTATTTTTTTTGGTGAGGAAGATTCGCCCTGAACCAAAATCTGTTGCCAATATTCCTCTTTTTTTGCTTGAGGAAGATTCACCCTGCGCAGACATCTGTGCCAATCTTTCTCTATCTTGTATGTGGGATGCCTCCACAGCATGGCTGATGAGTGGAGTAGGTCCATGCTTGGGATCCAAATCCATGAACCCAGGCTGCAGAAGTGGAGCACATGGAACTTTAACCACTTGGCCATAGAGCCAGCCCCATCTTTGGATTAATTATTTTTAAGAACAAAAGACTCAGGAAGAAACTTTGACCTTCCTCCTAACTGCCTAAAAGAATTTTAGAAAGCCTGTAACAGGAAGGAGCTATCACCATACGTAAATGTAGTGTAATATAAAGTAGGTGTGGTGGACAGGGAGGAACCTAGCAAGGCCCATTTGATCAAAGTGCTCTCCTTGCCCCATTGTCTCTGCATGGTATGGCAAACATTTGTTTACCAAACATTTGCTTTTCTATCTCCACGTGAATTGCCTTCTTCCCCTTTGAAGTCTCAAACCACTATGCCCAACATCCTCCTTTGTCTTTAACTGAAGATGGGTATTTAAGGTGGTTGCTAAGGCCTTTTTGGAAAGTTACTCAGTTTTCCTGGGCCTCTCCCATGTACACATGTTATTAAACTTGTTTGATTTTCTCCTGTTATGTTTCATGGCAATTTAATTCTTAGACCAGCCAGAAGAACTTAGAAGGGTAGAGGAAAATTTCTTCCACCTCTACAATAGTGAATTGGCAGTATGGAGGAGTAGGGGTTGCCTTCCATAAGAGAGGAACCAGCAATACAAAAGCTTACAGCAATGTTATTTCAGGTGTCTTGGGTGAGCAGAGGGTAGTTACATGCTTCTGAAAGGTTCGTGCTTGAGGGAAGTGCCAAAAATGAGGCTAGAAAAGCAGGTTATAATTAGTTTGTGAAGACATTTAAAAGCATCTTAAGCAGCTGGGCAATAATTTCTACGAAATTTTAATTATACAAGTAATAAAAGCTCCTTTTAACGCGGGTACTTAGTACAAGTTCCTACTTCTCTAAATAAAACAATAGACTTAATAATACACTGTCATACATTTCTATAACACATTTTGGTTTTCCAGTTACCCTCAGTAACCCTGATCATTTGGTTGAACTTGAACTTGGCACAGTATTATCAATTTGCGGTAGAAGAAACAGAGAAGTCAAAGGAACAATGAGAGAAAGCTGCTGGACTCATGCTCTATCTGCTCTGTCACCCTCCATATTCTTCATCAAATCCAAGAATGTAAAGCTGAAGGGGAGCTTAGTAGCATTCAGTGCTGCAATGCTGCACACCAGCTATACACACAGGCAATCAATATGTTTTGGACACAGCTGATATAATTTGGTGGAGCTCTAATTGAATTTTTTCCCCTTCTAATATCATTACACCTACAGAACATCTCCAATTAAGTGTCCCCCCATCAGTCTCAAAATTAAATATCCCAAATGGAACTCATTATCTACTCCCACATAAACCAGCTCCTCATGACTATTTCCCCTTTCTATTATAGGCACCACTGCTCCCAGGCTCCTACATTGGAAATCCCTGGACTCATTTCGTTTTTTGCTCCTTTTCCATTCCTAAATCCATTCCTTCACTGAATGCTATTGACTATTCTCTCAAATTACTTCTATGCATAACTTTCTTTAGTTTATGGGTAAATGTTTTGGAGTACATTTAAACAAATCAAGGAATCAGTGAACAAGAGAATAAAGACACGAATAAACAAATAAATATTCACTCTTCCCAATATCTTTTATCTGTAGTTCTACAACCTCAAGTTTGCAATGTGTGAAAGTATATGAGTGTAAGCAGCTGCCCCCACCCCACATAAATTAATCCTGTGATGAAGTATTCTCCTTACATGTGCATTCTTTCAAAGTCTCATATTAAAATGTCTCATATTCAAAGCCACTCTCAATTGCTTTATTTTGAACAATACTGTTTAGAAGACACATGGTTGATAAGGTGGTTTAGATCCATAAGGTGGTTACCTGATGAAATTGATATTTAAAATGAAGGCAAACATTGAGTAAGTATTAAATTATTCCCAGGGATATGACTTCATCTTGTTACCAGCTAGGTGTCATTGTTAATGAGTCTTTTAAGGATCACACATACATACACACTCATATACACCTTAAACAGTACCATAAACCTAAATATACACCTAAAAGGCAAGTGGGGAAATAAAAACAACAGCTTTCTTACTAGCAAGAAAATGAGTGTGGTGTGAGAGAAAATTTTCATGATGAATAATACAAATATTCAAGTACTAGATCTTAAACTGTGTAGCTGTAAATGGAGATGATGTGTTCTAGGAAAAAAGTTGCTAGATGACATAAAAAAGTGGTTCTTAGGTTAAAGAAAACAATGACATCAAATCTGCCTGCAAAGAGATCGAATAAAATTGCTTCATGAAATGTGAGACTGAGGAAAAAAGCAGCAGTTCTAATTATCTAATATGTGTTTTATCATAATATATAATTAATAAAATGTAATTTCTTGTTAATATTATAGAAGTACATTTGGTTATTCTGTCTAAAGCTCTAAAAGTTTATATATCCATGTTGGCCTAAAACCTTTTTGTGTGGGATAAGGGACGTATTTCTCTTGGGAAAATGTAGACTTCTTAATACGTGGTAAAGTTCTGGATCCAATTCCACCATGCATGGCTAGAGGGTAAGGTTCACCATACCCATAAGCAATGCTCCAACATCAGCTGTGTGTCATACAATTCAACTCAATTCTGGCACTATCTACCCGGAGATAGCATGAAATCCCACACGTTAAGGGTTCAGTCCCACAAGACTGCCCTCCATCCTCCCACACTTCAGGAGCCAGTTGCGACGTCCGGGTTATTACCTGTACTTCTGACCAACTGGGTGTAAATTGGAGGTTCCAGCGAGCTCCACTTTAGGTTTGATTAATTTGCTGAAGCAGCTCACAGAACTCAGAGAAACATTTTACTTACTAGATTACCGGTTTATGATAAAAGCATATAACTCAGGGACAGCCGGATGTATAGGGCAAGGTAGGGCATGGAGCTTCCATGCCCTCTGAGCATGCCACTCTCCCCAAATCTCCACATGTCAACCCAGAAGCTCTCTGAACCCTGTCCTTCTGGGTTTTTATGGAGGCTTTATTACATAGGCAGGAGTGATTCAATCATTGGCTATTGGCGATTGATATCAACTCAGTCTCCAGCCCCTTTCCCCTCCTGGGAGGTCAGGGAATGAGACTGAAAGTTCTACCTCTCTATTTATGGTTGGTTCCCCTGGCAAGTAGCCCCCAAACTTAGGCAGATCCAAAAGTCACCTCATTAACATAACGAGACACCTTTATAGCTCTCATCACGGGAAATTACAAGGGTTTTTAGGAGTTCTGTGCCAGAAAAGTGGACCAAAACCATATATTTCTTACTATAAATCACAATATCACATATGGGATGGTTTTATATTTGAGCACCCCTGATACCTTTTACAAGGGAGCAGGGAAAACATATGCCTGTTGTTTCAAAGCCAAATAATCTTGTCTCTGCAGCATGCTGCCTTGAATCTCAGATTTAGAGTACTTACTAGGAACATGAAGGTTCCAGAAGGATGTAAAAGCAAAATTTTAGGAAGATTAACATGGAAGTTAAGGATTGAAGGGACTGGGTGATTAAACCCTAAATCTGCTTCAGGGAATTTATAGCCTAATTGAGAAATCAGCCTAAATATCTGAAAACTTAAAAAAAAAAAACCCAGAAGTTTCTATTTACTTGGCTAACAGATTTTTTGCCTATTATTTGTTTGTGTATAGTAAGATGACAAAGGCTTGTCACTCTTCAGGAAACGAGTTGTATTTCCTTCATAACTTTCTTCATATATGCAATAACCTAATATTTATTGAGCACCTATCATGTGCCAAGTAAAGGAAACGTACTCGGTGTCAAAAGGAGTTAGTTTCGGAGTGGGCTGGAATGATTTGGAAAGGAGGGATTTGAGAAAGGGTAGATACGAGGAGATTTTTCTCACAGAGGCAAGCCTTTGTAGTAGGAGGAATAGAGACCTATATAATTTATCCGAATGATACACCTTATGGCATAAATGTCAATAAATGCACTTCAGTAATAATTATGGCTAGTATTTGTTGAGCAGTTAATATGTGCCAGACACTAAGCCAAGACCTTTTTAAAAGATATCATATTTAAATCTTTTAGCAACCTACTGAATTTGACATGATAATCACCTCCATTTTAAAGATAGGAAAACCATGGTTTAAATATTTATATCAATCAAGATCCAACAGCTAGTCAGTAACCAAATCACGCTAAACTATCTAATGGCTATTCTTTGTTTCCACTACTCTGATGTTTCATGGAACTTAATGTATTCTCCAATACCCTTTCCCATAGTGTGACTGTTTCTTAAAGATTACAATGTTTTGCAGTTTAGGTTGTTATGTAGGCATGTGGTGATTAAAATGACCCCCACAATTAATTTAACTAAGTTTAGTTGCTATCATATATGATCCTTTTATATGTTATCCCACTCAAAAGAAGTTTAATTGCTTTTCTTAAACCCTTTCCAGAAATGCCTACTTTTTTTTTCAAGTTACTCTGTCTTTCATCAGTTGCATTAGATTAGTGACAGTTTCATGTACTTCATTTACTGGATTCAAGGTATGGTTCACTTACTCAGGAAGCCCAAAAGTTAATGACTTCTGAAAGTGCATGAATCTCTTCTACCCACTGGTGCATCCAAAGCATTCAGATTTTATTTGCTAAATCAGAGGTTCTATGCGTTCAAGTTCCTTGGAGGACGCTATCAGAATGAAAAGACTCAAAATAGCAGCCTTCAGAATACAACGTTGTGGTTTTGAATTTAAAAGTATTCCCAATATAATATTAGTATCTGCTGATGTGGTCACCCTGATTCCAACAAGTCACATTCTTACAAGTGCATAGGCTATACATAGCATGCCAAAATAGCTTGCAAATTTAGTCAATTAATTGATTTTCTTTAAAAAAAATAGGTACATTTTTTGAAAAACCTACTTTGTCATTTGGAAAAATTTGGACTATGACATTGAATATTGTGTTCCTAGAAGCTCTAAATATTGCCAAACCCACTAGCCTTGGAGCCACTTTGTGCTTTTCCTCCAACCCTCCGAATTAATTCAAGCTTTTCATTCTAAATATTCAGGTTATGCTTAATGTTTCATCATATCATTTCATTTTATAATTGCATTTTGATGCTAAAAAAGTTGCACATATAACAATAATTTTCTTTCTTTCTCAATATGAGGATTCTACTGCTGACCTGCACTTTTCAGTATTTCAATGTGTGTAGTAATGGATTTGGGCTGTTGCTCATGTCCCAGCCAGTCGCCAACTTTACACACATTTTCCATTGCCAAACCTTTCAAATCCATTCATTAATGTTTGGAATGTAAACTGTATCTCTGAAAAATAATTTCCTTATTGTCCCAGAGAAAGAAAATCCATTTTTTAAAACATAAAGCTAATCAACGCCCTCACATAGGAATTATACCTGCAATATGGGCTATGATTTGAATATGCTTTAACCTATTGAACTAACTCAGCTAAAACTGGTAGATTGTTTCTATATTCTAATTCCTTACTTCATAAAGATGAGATTCACTTTGCAACCATAGGCTTATGAGAAATATTTGAATCCAGATGTCTGAGGGATTTACTGTTTTCCAATATCAATAAATCTTGCGTAAACGAAAAGAAGAATAATTCCTCGATCATTTCTGTATTTCCATCTTGACATTTCCTCGATCTTATCATGCCAACATAGTCTAAAGTTGATATTTACTTAGGATTACTCAGGTACTTAGATGGATATTTAAATTTGGTAGTTTTTATGTGTCTATAAACTTACAACTAATTTTTTGAAAGCTTCACTTTCTATAATTAACAATGATTATCTTATTTTTAATGTGTTTCTGCCTTGGGTATCTCTTCACAATTCAAATTTAAAGTCTTATTTTCTAGAGATACATAGCTTTATGTTTCATTAAGCAAATAAAACAAGCTCTGAAAAACCTATGAAAAATTATTTTTAAAAACTACAGCAAATCCATGTGATAAAAACCAACTGCTCTTTACATAACCACTATAGTGAAAGGTTTGGACTTTTTAAAAGTTTAATGACTATTTATAAATTTGTCCATGCAGGACCAAAGGCAATTATTGTAAACATCAATAACAAAGCATAGACAGTTACATTTACTTTATCCTAGCCTCATCCCTGTAGTGGGCTTTGATCATGACATCTAATAGTGATCACTTAAAATTATTAGTAGTATTAGAATTAGTATTTTGTATGTGTGGAAAAGGTGTTATGTAGCCATCAAGGTAAAGTTCTGTTTGCATTAGTAAAACTGGTTGTGAAAATGTAGCTATTCATGTCTGAAAATAAGAGAAACTGAAATCTATGCCTCCCTTAAGTGGAATTCTGCCAAAATATAGTGACAAATGGGGAAAGTCATATTTGTTTTATATGCAAGTTATGTAGTAGCACACCTATTTTACTTTTGTAATTTAATTATGTGAAATTTATTTTTTAATTGCTCAGTTAGTAACATTATTGAGACTCTAGGATACAGTTTAAGCTTTAGATGCCAATACCATAATTATTTTATTGACAGAAGGAAGTCTGGAGCAAGCTCAGAAATGCTTTCGTCCTCTGCTCTTCTCCCTCAAGCTCAGGGACAGGTCTAAATATTTTCTCAAGACTCTTCTAAATAGATATGTAAAAGTATGATTGTTATAAAATCATTGGTAATCACCTGCAAATATGAGAACTGAACTTTTGTTTATTTGCTTATTTGTGTGTTAGTTTTTGAGAACACAATTGTTCTAATTATTTTGAAAGTATACACTAAAGGAATTTTGTCACTCTAAAGGGCCAAAGGGAAATGAAATAGAAAGAGCTAAAAAGCGAATCATAGCCAGGCTTTTGAATTTTAGCCTTCAGGATGCCTTTCAAGTTTCAATCCCTTTGGGTAGACTTTTAGCTCTCGCCACCCTCTCCTGCTTTCATGTGCCTTGATGGTGCATCTACTAGACCCTTCATATCTATAATCAAGCAATAGGTTTTCTCCAACTTGATTGTACATATTTAAGGAAAGTAGAAACCGTCTTATTCAATCTTGTATCCCTAATGTACTCTCTATGTACCATACATAGAGTCTAGGAGTTCCACAAATGTTTATATAAATGAAACATGGAATAGATGAATGATGGATGAAAGGATGGGTGGATAGATGGTTGGATAGGTATATTTATAATCCTTTCCATGTAAACTATTTTTTTCAAGACAAAGTAACCTCTAAAGTGCCCTTAAAGCTCTAATTATCTGACTAGTTGCATATAATACAAATTTCATAAAGGTAAACAAAAAAGGATATACAATTACAATTATTTCTCCTATCCTGTCACCCAGCCATCTACTTCTCCTTCTTCACTCTTACCAGTGTGAACTGAAATTACTTACGTATTTCTTATGTATCCTTCCAGAGATATGCTACGCACATGAAGGCATGTGTGCACGTACACACACACACACACCCATACAGCAATTCACACCTTTCAACCAGGTATGAGAGTACCTGTCTTCTCATACCATCAACACAATACAACACAGTGTATTGTCAAACTTTTTGATCTTTGCTCATCTGATTGGTCAAAAATTGTGTCTTTAGTTTGCATTTATCTAATAATGAGTGAGGGTGACTATATTTTCAAATGTTTAAAAACTATTTTGTTACTTTTTCTACGAACTAATTCCTTCTAAAATTTTTAAAGCCAATTGATTGATGAGAACTAGTCTGTTTACTTTTGATCAGAAGCAGTATTATCCAACATATTCAAACCTACTAATTCATTTGATTTAGCACTATTGCTAACTATCTAATTGTCTCAAAAGATAAACTACACTGTCAAGGAGGACAGCTTCAATATCTTTGACCATATTAAAAAATGTCATTTAGTCTATGAAGGCAGCTCTGAAAAGGGGTTCCAAAAACAGTAATGGAGGACTCTTTCCCACCTCAGGAACTTTGCACAGGCTCTTCCCTGGAAAAATCTTTGCTATTATTTTGCATGGTGGGATCTTTCTCATTCTTTAGATCTCAGTTTAATTGTACTTCCTCAAAGACAACTTGCTTGATTATTATATCTAGATAAACCTCTCCTGACTATTTTGTGTCTTAATGTCTTATTTGTTCCTTCCATAACATTTATCATATTTTGTAGTGCTGGGGAGGAAAATTTTTTCCTCTACTCTTCTAGGTTCTTCTAGCTTCTAAGTATTAAATTGAGATGAGACAGATTAAAAGGAGAAAAATAAAATTTAATTTCATACGTATGGGGAGCTCTGTAAGAATATGAGGCCCAAAGACAGTCAGGCAGTTGAGGCTTATATGCCTGTCCTGAGCTAGGGAGAAGAGGGTAGGGGTGTGGGACTTCAAAGGGAAGAAAGACAATTCACAGGAAGATGAGAAGAGCAAATGTTTGGTAAACAAATGTTTGCCATGTCTTTCACAGGCAAAGGGACACAGAGAAGAATGTGAACAAACAGGCCTTGCTAAGTTCTACCCCAGTTCACCAAACCTAGTTCATATTCTTTGTAGTTCTGTCTGGTGATAGCTCTCTTCCTGCTACGTTCTTTTAGACAGTTAAGGTAGAGATAAAAAGGAAAACTTCCTGAGTCTTCTGTTTCTTAAAAATAATCAGCTCCAAATAATCCTTGTGCCAAAGAGACACATTTTGGGGTGGCAAATTTTGCCCCCCTTCAGTAGTTATATTATTTTGTCATTTACTTGCTATTCCCTGAAATAAGCTGGAAGTTCCATGAGAGCAGTCTCCATGTCTGTCTTGTTTATTGTTTTCGCTCCACTGCCTGATGTATGATGTGGCATAAAATAAACATTCAACAAATATTTGTAGAAGGAATAAGTGAATAGATTCATCTAAGTTCTGATTTGTTTCTCAAAAATTCAATTGTTACTTTAGAACTATTACCACATATATACTTCCAATGGGCTGAATTTAATTCAGTTGACTTCTACTATGTGCAAGCTATGAGATAGAGGGATAGGGAGAGAGAGGGAGGAAGAGAACGAGAGAGGGAAAGAGAGCAAGAGAGCATGGACTCTTCAAGGAGCTTATAGTTTTTACTCCTGCATTTATTCATAATTTACTGCAAATGGATTTCACAAATAAAGAAACTACAAGGTCAGACATCATCATTGCTCTGAGACAAATGCAACCAGGATACTTTGAGGTTCAGATATAATTGATGGATAAATGCAGAGCTGGGAGAAATTTATTAAAAATGATTTTTAAACCTCATCTTTCTATCAACTCTCAGGGCGGTAAAACAAAAAAATGTACATAATCCTTGGGCTTTACATTCTGTCTCTTAATTAAAATTCACTAGAATATGTATTTCAATAGATCATATATGCCAGGAGCCACCTGGATATATTGACTATTACATGATAATGATCGTATTAAGGCGGTTTTTATCCACCTAGTATTTCATTAGGGATAGAGTTTGATGTATAAAGTTAAATTAATTGCAATCTAAGAATGACTCCAATAAATAAAATACCAAGCTTCAACCTTTCTTTTTGTACATGCACTGATTTAATCTTTCAGCCATTAATCACCAGTCCTGTTTTCGAGGAACAAATCTAGGCTTTCCTTTACAGAGAGATTTAACTTACCCTTTGAATCATGAGTTGGTGCTTTGAGTTTTGGTGTTTGGTTCCCCTAAAGCCCTCTGAGAGGAAGAAGAGTATATTGGGTGAGATGTCTCCAAAGAAACTGACTATTAAAGTCGATGTAAAATGTAATTTATCAATGGTTATTAACTCATGAATAGTGTGACTACCTGTATTTGGCTCTGGAGAAAATGTAGAAAAGTAGATGATTAGAATAGGGAACATAGGAAATAGAGATTATTAAGTAGATCATCTATAGAATAATGAATATCTTCTCTTACTTCGCTTGTCATTAGGAGAATTTTTTTGAAGTAAATAAAACACCAAAAATTTGCACTTAAAATTTGTTAGCATAAACTGAAAATCGATAAATATAGGAAATGTAAAAGTTAAAAGAAACCTTAATAGGTGTAGGTTTATGTTCTGACACTTGTGGAATGAGTGCAAGGAAAGGATCAACACTCAAGCATTTATTTATTTTATGGTTGAATAGTGAAAAAAAATAATGCAGAGAAAAAAGATTATTCCATAGGGATGCCCTGAACATGGAACCTTATTGTGGGACACTGTCTCCGGAATCTCCTTCCCATTAACATCACCACTGCTTTATCTTTGACCAAGATTTTTTGCATGTCTTCTTAATTCTATCTGGCTCCTTGATTGTGGTCTTTCTAAAGCCAATCCTTCCTCACACTACTCTCAGAGTTATTCATGTAAAGGTCTTCGATGATCCCCAACGTCCTAAATTTCAACCCCTTAGCTTGCCCTACAAGCTTCTCTATCTTTTGTCATTGTTCTACTTTTATCTCCTCGTTGCCTCCACTCCTTCCTTGACTGTCCTACTTACACTTTAAGGCGGTCTCCTTAGACCTTGAATGATATTTCCCACTCTTTCAACCTGATAAGCTTCTGATCATCCTTTGGGACCCAGACAAAATCTGATCTTCTGGGTGGTACATTTCATTAATTCTCTGAGGTGGAATTACTCTCCCTCTCTCCTTTGATGTTCCTATAGCACTTCATACTAACCTCTATTGCAGCAGATATTGTATTGCATGCTAATTATTTTTCTAAATGCTCTTCTCCTCAATCCAACTATGAGTACCCAAAGGGCTAGGACTTTGTATTATTGTGTATATCCTGTATTAGAAATGTACTAAACTTCCAGAAGACATTTCAAATGAATTATCATGATACATTATTTTGTTTTTAATAGACTTTATTTTGAGTAGTTTTAGGTCCACAGCAAAATTGAGTAGAAGGTACAGAGATGTCCCACATACCGCCTGTCCTAATACATGCACACCCTCCCCAATTATCAACATCTCCCACCAGGGCGGTACATCTGTTAACAGTTAATGAACCTACATTGACACATCTTTATCACCCAGAGTCTATAGTTTACCCTAGGGTTTACTTTTGGTATTTGAGATACATTCTTAATGCTCTGAAAATAGTATTTTAATTCTCTTTAAGAATATATGTTGAAATTTTGAGGGTATGATGATGCAAGTTTAAGTAGGCCTTATATTTTGAGTCAACTTTATCTTTAGTGGACTCTTACATTTTCCATGTAATAAAATTCTTTAATATACAGTAATACCAATAATATAGACCTTTGTAATAGATAGTAAGGTCCTTGTGTGTGTGTGTCTGCCAGCGAAATCCTATGGTCATGTATGTTTTACTGATGAAATAAGAAAACTGAATAAGCATCATTGTCTTAATTAGACTACAACACAATAGGTGGAACCTGCATTTTAATTTGACTAGTGATTGCCTGGAATCTGGATCTGGATTGCATTTAGTTCTCCTAAAATCTCTAATCTCTACCAAGGGCTGATAACAGAAGTGCTCACTTCTTTTTTTTCCACTGTCAGTGGGATTTTATATAATCTTCATTTGGGATCTGGTGATATCTGTAGAGAAGCTTCCTTTCTCAGAATTATTCAGAAAGCTGTCATAAGCTTTGTTCCTTCTCAGCAGGGCAAATCCTGGAGTGACATGACACACTGGGACTCTCCTTTAAGTGGGAAATGACAAAGGGAGATGCCTCTAGCACTCCCACAAAGCTAGGCTGTGTTTCTGGAAATTAGGAGAATTTATTCAGGAAATCTAAGTATAAACCAGAAAACCCAACATGTACAAATCCGTATAATAAGGATCACCCATGAAATTTTTTATATTATAAAGGGTGAACACAGCCAGATGATGCAATTTACTTTCTTTCTTTTTTTTTTTAACTATTGCTGACAATATAAGGGTAGAGAGAAATTGTAAGGGAAGGAGTTTGGAATTTAGTTTCCTTGCTGACTAGCAGTTGAAACAGCACAGCTTTAGGAATTGTTCTCATTTGATTTTCTATGTTTGACACTGTTTTGTGTTTGTGATTTTGAGTATGATGTATGGTAAAGGTGATTGCAAAGTATCTAAGATATATGGTAAACAAACAAACAAACATTTCTTTTAACCCCCATCACAATACTTGCTAAATTCTCTTTCTATGTGCTTCTGACAAAATAAACAAAAATCACATGTACTAATGAGTTTTGTTTGAAAATAGATAAAAATACTTCATTTTTTAACTTTTAGCTAATTATATCTTGAACACATAACAGTACTAATATCAGATCTAAAAAATTGTTACAGATCTCAATAAGGAATATAAAGCAATAAAATGTATTATCCAGAGAGACAAAATATTGACATTTGAAATAATTTTTTACTCATTTGTGGTATCAGCTACTATCAGAGAAAGAATAAACTTAATGAGGTCTAATGGGATATACGGTTGGTTAAATTAGTTAGAATGTTGTCTGATTTATGTTTTCACTCTCTCCTGGACTTTGGAATCAAGTAGTAAATTATGAAATTGTGTATATTACTTTTGTTTGTCATTTATATTTATGATATCACAGCTGATCCTATTTAGAGTAGATAATATTTCTAGTTGCTTTTCCTTAGAGAATAAACATCTGTTCAAATGCATTTCAGCATTTTAATTGTATTAATAGGAATAATTCAAAATTATAGTACAAAGCTCAGCATATTCCATTTCAGAGAGAATGAGGACAGTGGTTGTTGACTCTGACTGATATTTTCCCATTGCAAGAAGAGTGGGTTTTTTAAATCTTTGTAATAGTTCATTTCATTTTATATGGCACTCTACAAAAAAGGCAAAATATACTTTTACCTCTATTATGAGGATTAGAAGTGAAAGTAAATGGTTTTATTATTGTTAATATTATTAATAAGAGTATGTTAACGTTAATGTGCTTTACAGTTTACAAATCATTTTCATATATTTTAATTGATTTAATCATAATAGCTACCACCACCTCTCAGAATAGGCTAAGCAAAAGAGGGTGAAAAGAAATAATACAAGTCGGGCTGGCCTGGTGGCGCAGCGGTTAAGTGTGCATGTTCCACTTCGGAGGCCCGGGGTTCACTGGTTCGGATCCCGGGTACGGACATGGCACCGCCTGACACACCATACTGTGGTAGGCATCCCACATATAAAGTAGAGGAAGGTAGGCACGGATGTTAGCTCAGGGCTAATCTTCCTCAAAAAAAAAAAAAAAAAGGAAAGAAAGAAAAGAAAAAATGTAAAAAATAAAAAAAACAATACAAATGATACATGGAGTTTAAGAATTTATGGCACTTGAAATATGTGCCCTTAGACCATGTACTTAATATCTCTGAGCCTCAATTTTCTTTTCCATAAAATGGGAATATAAATGCTGACTTTATAGAGTGATTGGAAGGATTAAATGAGGAATGGTGTCTAAAGCCCCAGCACAGTATAGATGCTCAATACCCATAATTCCATTTCTCTTTTTAAATTTATTAACTAGAGAGCAGGGACTTTGGTGGTGGTATTAAGGAGAGAGGGGGTAACTTAGCCTTCATTTAATATTGATCAGCCCCCACACCAAGCCACCCGATGCAAGCATACAATCTGTGAAATAGAGAAAACCATTCGTAAGGCAAGTACTGTGTTTTCTCCCTCCCCTTCCTCTCCTAGCAAGATGGCCACATCTGAACCAGAGCTAGAAACAGGATAAGGCTAATGAGACACTTGCCTCCAGTGTGAAACTTAACAGAGTATGTAAAAATTGAGGAACTAAGATAAATAACATTTGAGTTCAATATTCAAAAAATCAAAATTAATGCAAAACATTTCATGGTGAGCAAAATATCAACATTTTCTTTTTAAAGATTTTACTCTTTTCCTTTTTCTCCCAAAGCCCCCCTGGTACACAGTTGTGTATTTTTAGCTGTGGGTCCTTCTAGTTGTGCCATGTGGGGCGCCACCTCAGCATGGCCTGACGAGCAGTACCATGTCTGCGGCCAGGATTCAAACCTGGGAAACCCTGGGCCACCAAAGCAGAGTGCGGGAACTTAACCACTCGACCATGGGGCCGGCCCAAAATACCAACATTTTAAAATGCAGGATCTGACCCTGCATTTCACCATTCACCACACTGGCCTCATCCTAACCTCCACCTCACACTCAACTCAAGGACTAAGACATTGGCAATTAGATTTACCTCTGTGCTCTTTCCTTGTCCCATCCTCCATTGTCCCCCAACCTGGGATAATAAACAAACCCTGAATCTATTATTCCAAGCTTCTTAAAAATACTTTACCAGATAAATATGCCTAAACAATATTTCTTTGAATTTTAGTGTAGTGGTTAAAAGTGTGGAGTTCTACAGCCTGGCTATGAATTCTGTCTCTACTCGTTCCTGGATATCTGATCTTGGGCAAGTTATTTAGGTTCTCTGAGCCTCAGTTTTCTCATCCATAAAGTGGGAATAATAGTAGATATGCCACAGGGCCATTATGCAAATATTTGATTTGGTGCGTGACACGTAATGTTTTGTATTTTTGAATGTTATTAAAAAGATATTTGAGACTTGATTTCTTTCACACAACATCCTATCCCTAAAATTCATCCTGCTTGTCTTGTGTAGCAGTAGTTCCCTTGTTTTCGCTACTGTATATGCAATTTAATTATTCATTCTCCTGCCAGAGGGTTTTTGGACTGCTTGAAGATTTGCTTGTTTGCTTATTTTGTTATTTTGAACAGTGCTGCTATGAACATTCTTGTACATGTTTCCTGGTGCAAATACTGCTCAGTCTTTCATGCCACAAATGGATATCTTAAGATATTATCAAACTATGCAATGAAATCCAGTCTATACCCATCGATTCCCATACTTGTCTCTTGTTGAGCCAGAAACAACTGTTACATATTCCCACGTGGTGAAGTCACTGTGCTGGTCCCTACTGAATCTTTTTCTATGAGTCCCTCAGTGCTCTTGCTCCCAGAGTCTGGTCTGTACTCAGTTGATTTCTTTTTTGTTTCTAGGACTTTATTTTTAGTTTTAAAGTCTTTCCACTTTGAATCCTTACCTATTCATTCCAACATTAGTTGTATCACTGTTTGTGTCTAACCTGAGAGTCCAGCATCTGGGTTTGCTCAGTGAGGACAAATATCCTTGTACTCTCTCGTCTGTGTTCATTTTGATAATGACATCTGATGGGGATTTATACATCCCCTTTGAAAGAAAGAATCTCTTTTTGCTTGTAGTTTTTCATGGTCTGTCTTAGTTTGGGTTTCTTTAAAGTCAAGTCTGAGATAAGGACTAGAGAGCAGGTGGTTCAATTTGGTAGCTGATCAGAGGAAGCACAAGTGGGAGAGCAGGGGAAGCGAGGAAATAGGGAACGAACAATACTGAATGAGTTATTGAGCTGGCTACTGCTGTGCAAAACTTTTGCTTAATCCACTGAGACCTCTGAGGAATGTTGGAGAATGCACTTATAGTTGTCCTTCTGAAGGACTGTGTCTGTGGTTCCTGTGCCTCCTTGATTGAGGGCTGCTCAGGCACATCAGGTCCCCTGCTCTGTGGAAGCTGAGTAAGTTTCCATGACTTGGGAGAAAGTCTTGAGGCAGAAACACTGAGAGACGCAGTGGGTGCTTGACCTGGCGAGCCTTTAGTGTGCCTGGGGACTGTCTCTCACAGGCCTAACCAAAGTAGGCCAACAGAATGGAGTGCGTGGTATCTGCTACATAGCTCAAACTGGATTTCCCAATTATCTAGTGCCATGATCCTTCACAATACAGGCATACTTCGTTTTATTGTGCTTTGCTTTATTGAGCTTCACTGGTATTTTGTTTTTTACAAGACCCTCCACCAGCAAAAAGATTATGGCTCGCTGAAGGCTCAGATGATGGTTAGTATTTTTTAGCAATAAAGTATTTTTTAATTAAGATGTGCATTTTTTCTAGACATAATGCTGTTGCACACTTAATAGACTATAGTGCAAACATAACTTTTATATGCACTGGGAAACCAAAAACTTTGTGTGATTCACTTTATTGTGATATTTACTTTATTGTGTTGTTCTGGAACTCAACTCACAGTATCTCTGAGATGTGCCTGTACAGTCATGCACTGCATAATGACATTTCAGTCCACGATGGACTACAATGCACCACATATGGAACGGTGGTCCCATAAGATTAGAACCATATAGCCTAGGTGTGTACTAGGCTATACCATCCAGGTTTGTGTAAGTACACTCTATGATGTTCACACAAGGATGAAATCACCTGACAATGCATTTTTCAGAATGTATCCCCATCCTTACGTGATAGGTGACTGTACATCACACAATGTACCTCTGGCCCACTGCTGTGTAATTCTTCATGCCTAGGATCATGTGGCTTACAGTTGTTCTCTTTTATTTTTCGGATATTCTTTTAGTATCTGAAAGCCCTATAGCCTGTTTTCCATGATATAAATGATGATTAAATCATGCAGTTCATTTTAAATTCATGGTTTGATGTTATTCACATAGCAAGCACTCAGTAAATACTTCTTAAAGGAATGATTTTGAAATGCCTTTCTATATTCTGGAGACACATATTAACTGTAATAGAGCCTTTAGCAGGAAGACTGTTTCCTCAAAGTTGCAAGGTGACTGACAATAATATATAAAGCTAGAAGCTCCAAGGAAAAATGTTACCAGAGGTCACTTTTAAACTAGGGGAACAATCATTTTTCATTTCCCCTACCTCCTCCCCACTGAAGCCTCTGGTCTGCTACGATTATTAAACACCCATTTTTTCAGTTCAAAAAAACTGCAAACTGAAAGAGGAAGTGTTTTCAGAGAAAACAGCCACTTTCCTTTTAGTTCACAGTTGTGTAGGGGAGGAAAACTTTCTGTTTCCTCCCTTCTAGGTTCTTCGGCTGGCCTAATAATTAAATTGGCATACGACAGATTAGCAGGAGGAAAAAAAAACAAATTTAATTTTGTATGTGTGGGAGATCATAAAAACATGAGACTCAAAGAAGTGACCAAAGCAGGCAGTTTTTATACCTTTTAGACAAAGAAACAATAAATATGTGAAGAATTGACTAGACAAAGGGGTTTGAGCTCGGAGTAGTAAATTAGTGAAGAAGTAACAAGGTTTGTTTCTACAGCCTTCTTGGCCCAAAATTCCATATCTCTGGTGATAACGATGCTTATATCCTCCTGGTACAGGCAGGGTGCCTTTCACATGGGAGATTTATTTCCTGCTTTCAGGGGACAAAGGTGGTCAGAGTGTCCTTCTTGCACCAGCTGTTTCTTAAGTAACTTTAATTCAAAATAATCAATATGCCAAAGTGGCATATTTTGTCGTGGCATATTCTGCTCCCCTTCAGTTGTTATGTTAATTGGTCAATCAAACATATTTGTCTTTTTAAAATATTTCTATTACATAGGGATAAAAGAATATTTGTAATATATATGGTTTAAATAATAAAAATAAACAACTAATTAATTTAGAATATCCTCAGCAGTTTGAACCCACCTATTTAAAGACAGATTAACAGGAAAGAAACAATCAGAAGTTTAATAACATGTGTACCTCCTGTACACAGGACAACTGAGTAATTCCCCAACATAACCCACGCCACCACCAAAAATACCATCTCCCAGCTAAAGACAAAAGATGTTGGCTCCCCAATTCCATCACTTCCCCTGCTATCACCAGAAATATTCATTCTTCTGAATTTTGCTTGGCTTTATAGTCTTGCCACATATGTATGTTTTCCTAAGTAATAAATTGTTTTGTTCTGCCTGCTTTTGAACTTCATATAATTAGAATCATTGCCACTGGTCTTGTGTGACTGCTTTTTCCAATCAGCATTATGTTGCTGAGATTCATCCATGTCGGTGAATATAGCTGTAGTTCATTCATTTTCAATGTCATGTTCCATCATGGAAATAAACCACAATTTATTTATACATTCTGCTGTTGATGGATATTTGTGTTGTTTCCAGTTTTATCCCTTTTCCTGTTAGAAACAATGCTCCTTATATTCCGTACTGAGGAGAGGGATTGATGTGTTGTAGGGTTCATATATGTGCCCTCAGATATACTCCTTATCCTGCTCTTCTGGGTACCACTGGGACGTTGACCTTGCAGGCTCTGAGTGCCAGGCTTCCATGTCACTCAGCTTCCAGCTCTGTTTGGCTAATGGTGGAGGATTGGAGTGTCGGAGAAGACCCCAGGGTACTTCTCTCCCTCCCTTTGTGCCTCAAGCAGTGTCTTTGGCAGAAGCTGCCTATGCTTTGAGGTTCCAGCTCCAGTTTCCACTGAATGAACTCATGACCCTGTCAGGGAGGAAAGGTAATTCTCCTTCTACCCGTATAGGTTCTTGGCTGAGACTCATAATAGAAAGACAGATTAACAGGAAAGAAACAAACAGAAGTTTAATAACTTGTGTACCTCCTGTACACAGGAAAACTAACTCCCCAAAATGACCCAAGCCACCACCTAAACTACCATCTCCCAGCAAAAGACAAAAGATGTTGGCTGTGGGGAGGCCAGTTATGGGGTTATAGGAGGTTATCAGACGAAGCACAGTAAATAAGGATAAGGTTGTCATATGGATTTAGGTCATTGCCTTCTCCATTGATAAGAGTTTCTATTTTTAAAAAATTATTTTATTGAGCTCACATTGGTTTATAACATTGTCTAAATTTCAAGTGTACATCATTGTATTTTGGCTTCTGTATAGATTGCATTGTGTCCACCACCAATAGTCTAGCTTCCATCTGTCACCTTCACTCCTTTTGCCCTCCCACCACCACCTTCTACTCTGGTAACCACCATTCTGTTCTCCTTATCTATCTGTTTATTTATATTCAACATATGAGTGAAATCATGTGGTATTTGTCTTTCTCTAACTTACTTTGCTTGGCATTATACCCTCAAGGTCCATCCATGTTGTCAAAAATGACACAGTAATCGTGGCTCCATGTGGTTGCTAAACTTTGAGTTACTTCACCCTCCACAGTTTGCCAAATCAGTTCTTCGATCACCTGTTTAAATTCCATAAGTTAAGGTTTCTGTTTAAAATATCAAAAAGCTTTGATTTCTACTTAGACGCTGACTGACATGATGCGTCTACAACTTTACAAGATTATGTCATTCTTTTCTAAACTGGTTACACAAATTTAAATTCCCATCAATTCAATAAAAATTTTGCTTGCTTCAAATTCTCTCCCACACTTGACAATGTCAAAATTTAATTTTTGGCGACTATAAAGGATATAAAATTGTTTCTGACTCTGGTTTTAACTTTTATTTCACTAATTAAAAATGAAGTTGAACATTTTTCATAGTTCCATTGGCAAGCTTTAAATGCAGACAATTGTCCAATATAAAATATAACTTTCCTTTAATAAGATTTATTTTATTTTGAACTGTACCATACAAAATTTATCTCAATAAGTTTTGATTTAATATCCTACAAAATTTATCTAAATTTTTCCATTTTATTTATTCATTCATTTAATTTAACACATGTAAGTTAAGTTCCACTATATACCAGACACAGTTCTATGTGTAACTGAGAAATTGGAATATGTTATAGAAATAGGATAATTGGGGAGCACAATCTTTTGAAAATGGCTTAGTGTTAGGACACACTTTATCATGTTTACTCCTATTCTGATCCCTTTCAGCATCTTCTATAAGATCAATTACTGTGGTGTCATTAAGAATAGGAGGATTGTTTATAAAATTGAGTGTCAAGGTTTGTCCATTTTGTAGGCACCATATAGAAATTTCAGTATCAAGAGAAGATTTTTGTTACGAAAGGTTCTAGAAAATTTTGGACTATAGGCAATTGCAGACTATATCATGCCTTTTAGAAGTATGATCTAACAACAAAAATCTAGAAAACTTTTAGGATGTAAAGTAATTCCTAAAATGTTCCAGCTTAAAATATTGAAATGGTGAAGATGGCTTTTCCTTCACAATCTGTTACTAAAGAGGACAGACCGGACAAAAGATGTGTTCTGTGTGGACACGGCATTGTCTACTACCTGGAATGTTGGTCATGCTAGTCACTGCTACTGCTGCTAGTTAGAGAACCCTAAAAACATGACTTTGTGGAGGGAGGAATAAACTGCTTGAAAGAAGGCAACATCTTGTTTTATCTTACTGGTAAATGTTCAGAGTCCTAAAAAACTGCAACAACAAAAAGATATTTTGAACCTTTCTAAGAAAACACATTCTAGGACTGTACATCCACAGTGTACATGGGATCAGTACCTCCACAGTCACATATTCACATCATTATCTTACCCCTAAATCATCAAGAAAATATTATGTTAAATATACTGTAGTTAAGAAGGCAGGAAGCTACCCTACACAAACATTTTCATTTAAACCTTTCATCCAGAAGATAGTGTTCTGTCATTCAACGGACTAACTCTCAGCTCTCTGGAAAAACCATTTATCCAGAGTAACTCTTGCCCTGGTTTGGTTTAGCTTGGGTGTTAATGTGGTTCTTGTGTGTGTCTATGTGTGTATGTGCGCAATTCTATGATTGATTAAATCATTATATAACTTCAAAACATTTACGTCAGTGATTATAAATTTTAGAAACAGCTTATTTCTCTTTTTCTGATTAATGTGTCATGTGCATGTATTTCTGTCTTTGTGCAGACAACAAGACCGAAACACAGGTTAGGTGCATGGGTATAGAATTCAGCGTTGTAAACCAAAATTCAAAATGAAAGAAAGAGATGGTATTGGGGGAGTGCAGTGTTATCATAGTTGGAAAGAGAAGGATAACAGAAGGCTTGCAGAGATCTGTAAAGTTTTCTGCTTTGTTAGTTAAAAATAGTAAAAATGTACTGGAGTGCATTACATTATTTTTCAGTTCCCCACCTTTTTCTTTACTATTGTTAGATAATGAGTTAGTTTTTGAACTTAAAGTATTTGGCCAAGCTTTACTAGTTATTGAATTCAATGTCTTACTGAATGTGTGTAGTGCTATTCTTGTTGCATACATAGCATAAACTTTGTGGTCAATATTGCTACAGAAACTATATGAATTAAGCTTGTAGTAAGGTAACATGGTGAGAAACTTGAATAAAAGACTAAGCTGAGACTTGATAGAAAATATCTGTTGTCCTACAAAAGCTTGACTCTCTACTGTTGAGTGGTAAAATATTCTTCATTATCCACATGGAAATAATATCTAGGTTGTGAGCTCATGCATAGAATGACCACGTATTATTCATTTTGTGGTTTCCCTAATACATATTGACTTCAAACTACATTTAATTCCCTGGAACTTGACCAGAAGGTTGATTGTCCAGTAGAGTTTCTTGTAAGAAATTCTTATAGCAGTCAACAATTCTTTTATGGCTTAAAAATCCTATCTACATATGCTGAGACCATTTTTAAGTTATACTCAGGGTACTCCTTTTCTGTGCATATAGGCAAGACTATACAACATTTTTAGAACGAGTCAAACCCTATTTAAAATAAAAACAGAACTGTTAGATGGTACCAGGGTCACCTTAAATTAATTAACCAGACTGCCAATCAAAACAAGATTTCAGATGTAATTAACCCATTAACCTAATGAGATGCAAAAATGCCTGTTACCAAAAATTTCCTGAGCACTTTTCTCACTTATGTAACAAATATCAACCTGATACTTTTGTAGTCAATTCACATACCATGCCAATACATCCGAAATTTGCAGATGTAATCTAACTAGCATAGATTCACGTAATTGGCATGACACAGAATTTTTAAACATCAGCTATCTCAGGAACTTTATTCACATGAATCTGGAAGATTCTTTGTGATGTTTGAGCTCTTTACTCTCAGAAATTCAGATGTCAAAGTATTTTTAGAATGGGTCTGCAAGGCATCATTATTTTGTAATTATAATCCTGTCGATTGACAGCAAATGTGTTGGATGAAAATGTTGCCATATTAAAGTGATCTTGGTTAGTGCTGGAGACAGACTGCTTACATCTAAACTCTCATGAGGGGGAAGAAAGAACTTAAAGTGATTTTACTTTTTTAAAGTTTTTAAAATTACTTTTTATTGTGGTAACATTGGTTTATAACATTACATAAATTTCAGGTATATATCATTATATTTCAAGTTCTGTGTAGGTTATATCATGTTCACCACCCAAAGACTGATTACAATCCATCACCATACACATGTGCCTAATCACTCCATTTGCCCTCCTCTCTCCCCATCTCCCCTCTGGTAACATCAATCCAATCTCTGTTTCTTTGTATTTGTTTGTCATTGTTTTTATCTTCTACTTATGAGTGAAAGCATACATTATTTGACTTTCTGCCTCTGACTTATTTTACTTAGCATGACACTCTCAAGGTCCATCCATGTTGCCACAAATGCCCAGATGTCATCATTTCTTATGGCTGAGTAGTATTGCCTTGTGTATATAAACCACATCTTCTTTATCCATTTGTCCCTTGATGAACACCTAGGTTGCTTCCAAGTCTTGGCTATTGTGAATAATGCTGCAGTGAACATAGGGGTGCATGTATCTTTACACATTTGTATTTTCATGTTCTTTGGATAAATACCGAGCAGTGGGACAGCTGGATCATATGGTAGTTCTATTCTTAATTTTTTGATGAATCTCTATGCTGTTTTCCAAAATGGCTGCATCAGTTTGCACTCCCACCAGCAGTGTGTGAGGGTTCCCTTCTCTCCACATCCTCTCCAATACTTATTGTTTCCTGGCTTGTTAATTATAGACATTCCGACAGGAGTGAGGTGATATCTCATTGTAGGTTTAATTTGCATATCCCTCATAGTTAACGATGTTGAACGTCCTTTCATGTGCCTGTTGGCCATCTGTATATCTTCTTCGGAGAAATGTCTGTTCAGATCTTTTGCCCATTTTTTAAATGTGTTGTTGTTTTTGTTGTTGTTGAGATGTATGAGTTCTTTGCATATTTTGGATAGTAACCTTTTATCAGATATATGGTTTGCAAATATCTTCTCCCAATTGTTGGGTTGTCTTTTTGTTTTGTTGTTGATTTTCTTTCTTGTGCAGAAGCTTTTTAGTTTGATATAGTCCCATTTGTTTATTTTTCTATTGTTTCCCTTGCCCAGTCAGACATGGTACTTGAAAAGATGCTGCTAAGACCAATGTCAAAGAGTGTACTGCCTATGTTTTCTTCTAGAAGTTTAATGGTTCCAGCTCTTAAATTCAAGTCTTTAATCCATTTTTAGTTAATTTTTGTCTATGGTGTGAGATAATGGTCTACTTTCATTCTTTTGCATGTGGCTGTCCGGTTTCCCAACACCGTTTACTGAAGAGACTTTCCTTTCTCCATTGGATGTTCTTGGCTCCCTTTTCAAAAATTAGCTGTCCATAGATGTGCGTGTTTATTTCTGGGCTCTCGATTCTGTTCCATTCACCTGTGTGTCTGTTTTTGTGCCAGTACCATGCTGTTTTGGTTACTATTGGCTTTGTAGTGTAATTTGAAATCAGGGAGTGTGATACCTTCAGCTTTGTTCTTTTTTCTCAGGATCCCTTTGGCTATTTGGGGTCTTTTGTTGTTCCAGATAAATTTTAGGATTCTTTGTTCTATTTCTGTGAAAAATGTTGTTGGAACTTTGAGAGGGATTGCATTGAATCTGTAGATTGCTTTAGGAAGTATGGACATTTTAACTATGTTAATTCTTCCAATCCAAGAGCACAGAATATCTTTCCATTTCTTTGCATCTTCTTCAACTTCTTTCAACAATGTTTTATAGTTTTCAGTGTACAGGTCTTTCACCTCTTTGGCTAAGTTTATACCTAGGCATTTTATTCTTTTTGTTGCACTTGTTAATGGGATTGTATTCTTAATTTCTTTTTCAGCTACTTTGCTTTTAGTGTATAGAAATGCAGCTGATTTTTGTTTTGTATCCTGCAACTTTACCATATTCACTTTTTATTTCTAAAAGTTTTTTAGTGGATTCTTTAGGGTTTTCTTATATAAAATCGTGTCATGTCACCTGCAAATAGGGACAGTTTCACTTCTTGCTTTCCAGTTTGGATCATTTTTATTTCTTTCTCTTGCCTGATTGCTCTAAGACTTCCAATACTATGTTAAATAAGAGTCGTAAAAGTGAGCATCCTTGTCTGGTTCCTGTTCTTAGAGGGATAGCTTTCATTTGTTCTCCATTGAGAATATTAGCTGTGGGTTTGTCATCTATGGCCTTTATTATATTGAGGTACTCTCCTTCTATACCCATTTTATTCATATTTTTTTAAATCATAAATGGGTTCTGTATCTTGTCAAATGCTTTCTCTGCATCTATTGAGATGATTATGTGATTTTTACTTCATTTTGTTAATGTGGTGTATCACGTTGATTGATTTGCAGATGTTGAACCATCCCTGCATCCCTGGAATGAAACCAACCTGCTCATGGTGTATGATCTTTTTAATGTATTGTTGTAGTCGACTTGCTAGTATTTTGTTGGGATTTTTGCATCAATGTTCATCAGTGATATTGGCCTTTAATTTTCTTTTTTTGTAATGTCTTTGTCTGGTTTTGGTATCAAGTTGATATTGTCTTCGTAGAATGAGTTAGAAGCATCTCCTCCTCTTCAGTTTTTTTGAAGAGTGTGAGAAGGATAGGTATCCAGTCTTCTTTGAATGTTTGGTGGAAGTGACCAGGGAAGCTGTCTGGTCCTGGACTTTTATTTTTTGGGAGATTTTTGATTACTGTTTCAATCTCCTTACTGCTGATTTGTCTTTTCAAATTCTCTATTTCTTCTTAATTCAGTTTTGGAAGGCTGTATGTTTCTAAGAATTTATTCATTTCTTCTAGATTGTCCAATTTGTTGCAATATAGCTTTTCATAGTATTCTCTTATAATCCTTTGTATTTTTGAGGTGTCCATTGTAATTTCTCCTCTTTCATTTCTGATTTTATTTATTTGAGCCTTCTCTCTTTTTTTCTTGGTGAGTCTAGCTAAAGGTTTGTCAGGTTTTTTTATCTTTTCAAAGAACCAGCTCTCGGTTTCATTGATTTTGTCTATTGTTTTTTCAGTCTCTAGTTCATTGATTTCTGCTCTGATTTTTATTATTTCCTTCCTTCTGCTGATTTTGGGCTTTGGTTTTGTTTTTCCAGTACCTTTACGTGCACTGTTAGATTGCTTATTTGGGATTTCTCATGTTTGTTGAGGTAGACCTGTATTGTTATAAAATTCCCTCTTAGAACCACTTTTGCTGTATACCACAGAGGTTGGCATGTTGTGTTTTCATTTTCATTTGCCTCCAGGAATATTTTGATGTCTCCTTTGATTTCCTCGTTGACCTAATCGTTGTTCAGTAGCATTTTATTTAATCTCCACATATTTATGGCTTTTCTGATTTTCTTCCTGTAGTTGATTTCCAGTTTTATACCTTTGTGGTCAGAAAACATGTTTGGTATTTTTTCAATCTTCTTAAATTTATTGAGACTTTTTCGTGGCCTAATATATGATCAGTCCTGGAGAATGTTCCATGTACATTTGAAAGGAATGTATATTCTGTGGTTTTTGGATGGAATCTTCTGTATATGTCTACTAATTTCATCTGGTCTAATGTGTTATTTAAGGCTAATGTTTCCCTATTGATCTGTTTGGGTGATCTATCTGTTGGTGTAAGTGAAGTGTTAAATTCCCCTAATGTTATTGTGTTGCTTTCTATTTCTCCTTTTATGTTTGTTAATAATTGCTTTATATATTTAGATGCCCCTCTGTTGTGTGCATAGATATTTACCAGTGTTATATCCTCTTGTTGGTTTGTTCCCTTTATCATTATGAAGTGCCCTTCTTTGTCTCTTGTTACACGTTTTGTTTTAAAGTCTATTTTACCTGATATAAGTTTTGCTACCCCGCTTTCTTTTCTTTGCCATTTGCATGGAGTATCTTTTTCATCCCTCCACTTTCAGTTTGTGAGTTTCTTTAGGTCTGAAGTGTGTCTCTTGTATTCAGCATATATGGGTCTTGTTTTTTAATCCAATTGGCCACCCTATGCCTTTTGATTGGACCATTTAGTCCATTGACAAGTAAAGTAGCTATTGATTAGCATGTACTTACTGCCATGTTGTTCCTTTTTTCTGCTTGTTTTAGTAGTTCTTCTCTGTCCCTTTCTTCTTCTCTTGCTCTCTTCCCTTGTTGTTTGATAGCTTTCTTTAGTACTGTGTTTGGGTTCCTTATTCTTAATTATGTGTGTATTTATTGTAGGTTTCTGGTTTGTGGTTACCATGAGGTTCATATATAATAATCTACTTATATAGCAGTCAATATTGAGTGGATGGTCTCTTCAGTTTGACCTCTTTCTAAAACCTTTACTCTTTTACTCCCCTCCTCCAACATTTTGGGTTTTTGTTATCATATCTAACCTCTTATTTTATGTGTTTGTATGCATTACTCTTCTATCATTGAAATAAGTAATTTTAGTACTTTTTTCTTTTACCTCCATATTCTCTTCATAGGTGGTTGATGTGCTACCTTTACTGTATTTTTGTCTTTACCAGTGATTTTATTGATTTTTTGGGATAATTTTCTTATCCCTGTTTGTGGTCTTCTCTTTCCTACTTAAATAAGTCCCTTTAACATTTTTTGTAAGACTAGTTTTTTGGTGATCAACTCCTTTAATTTTTGTTTGTATGGGAAACTCTTTCTCTCTCCTTCCATTCTGAATGATAACCTTGCTGGGTAGAGTATTCTTGGCTGTAGTTTTTGTGCTTTCAGCACTTTAAATATATCATGCCACTCCCATATAGCCTGTAAGGTTTCTGCTGAGAAGTCAGCTGATAGCCTTATGGGGTTTCCTTTGTATGTCACTTGTTGCTTTTCTCTTGCAGCTTTTAGGTTTCTCTCTTTATCTTTAGTTTTTGCCATTTTAATTATAATGTGTCTTGATGTGGGCCTCTTTGGATTTATCTTTTTTGGTGCTCTCTGTGCTTCCTGTACCTGTATGTCTGTTTTCTTCTATAGATTAGGAAAGTTTTCAGCTATTGTTTCTTCAAATATATTCTCTGCCCTTTTGTCTCTCTCTTCTCCTTCTGGGACACCTATAATAGGAATGTTAGTGCACTTGATGTTGTCCCAGAGTTTTCTTAGGCTGTTCTCATTCTTTTTTCTTTTATCTGTTCAGCTTGGGCGATTTCCTGTTGTCTTTCATCCAGCTTGCTGATCTGTTCTTCTGTATCATCTACTCTGCTATTGAGTCCCTCTAGTGAATTTTTCATTTCCAGTATTGTATTCTTCATTTCTGATTGGTTCTTTTTTATATTTTCCAATTCTTTGTTGACATTCTCACTGAGTTCATCCATTCTTCTCCCAAGATCAATGAGCATCCTTGTGACTTTTTGTTTGAACTCTTTTGTTAGTTGGATTGTTTATTTCTGTTTCATTTAGTTCGTTTTCTGGGGTTTTGTCCTGTTCTCTTTTTTGGAACATATTCCTCTGCCTCCTCACTTTGTCTCTTTCTCTGTGCTTATATCTATGTATTAGGAGAGTCATCTATGTCTCCTGATCTTGGAGAAGTGGCCTTATGTAAGAGATGCCTTATGGGGCCCAGCAGTGTGCTTCCCTCTTGTCACCAGTTCCAAATGTTCCAGGAGTGACTGCTGTGTAGGCTATGTGTGTCCTGTTGTGGCAAGGGTGCTCTTGCTGCAGGTGTCCAGGGAGGCTAGGCTGTCCTCCTGGCCAGCTGGTTTTAATGCTGAGCTGGGTGTGCCTGCTATGCACTCTTCAGTCAGTTTATTGGATTTAGGGAGCTCCAGCATGGTTGGCTGCAAGATCTAATAGCATATTCCTGTTGCAGTTTTTCTGTTAAGTGAGTAGGCCCCCAGCATGGCTGTTTGCTAGGCTCAGGGGCTTACAGTTGCTGGAGGCCTCTGGCCTTTAAGGCTGTTGTCAGCTCTCTCAGGATTGCAGCTGAGGTGGGCTGGCCCCCAGGCATGTGATCTCCCAGTTGTTTCAGGCTTTGGAAGGTGGGGCCAATCCCCTATGTGGCTGTTTGAGAAGCACAGGTCTTCTGCCTCTGATAAGCCCTATGACCCACAGGTCCACACCCACTGTCAACACCATCCTGGCCCATGCACACATCATGACCCCCTGAAGTGGACACTTTTGCCCAACTGCAGAGGCTCCCACACACTCCACCAACACCCCCTCACAATCTACCCACTTCTCATGCACACCCTGCCCCACAGAGGTGGACCCATTGCCTGCCTGAAGAGGGTCTAGGCACTTAGTCTACATAGGCAGACAAGTTGCCTGAAGGCTTACTATTGGGTGGGGCTGGTGGCTTACCTAGGGCAGCCTGCCTTCCCTGGCTGAGCTAGATTAAATTGGCACTCTAGTGGGCAGGGAAGACCCTGGGCTAACAGGCCAGTGGAAGAACTCCAATGGTGTCTACCAGTGTCTGTGTCGGCATGCCTGTACTGGGTCACAATAATGGATGCCACCAACGTCTCAGTCCCTAGAGAGGTCTCACCTCTCACTGAGATGCACCCAGACCCTATCATGTGAGTTTCTTTTCAAGAAAGGACTGTGCACCTTTCTTTCTGGTGATTTTAGGTTGCTTTCCAAAATAGGTGAACTTGTGCACAGGCCCTTTAAGAGCTGACTTTTTCCCACTTATGTCCAATAGCTTTTCTGGGGGTGTTCCCCGTTGTAGTTAATAGCCAGCAAAGCTAGATATTATGAGACTCATCTCAGTTGTGCTGAGTCCAAAGGATGCTTATAGCAGTAATACTCCCAGACTCAAGTCCCCCGCTCCTCTAGGGAAGGCTGTGTGCCATAGGATTGCTCCTGGCTGGCCATGAAGTGCTCTGGCTCATGATAGTGGCTTTTTTTCTCTCCAGAAAGGAATTTCTGCCTCTTCTACTTCAGTCAGGACTGTCCCTTGTTGCAGAGGTTCTTTTTATCCAGTTTTCAGTTCTCTCTCAGGGGTAATTGTTCCAAGAATAGTTGCAACTTGGTTGTGTTCATGGGAGGAGGTGATTTAGAGTCTTGCCTTCACTGTCATTTTGACACCAATCTCTTAAAGTGATTTTGAATTCACCAACATGAAGATGCAAGATTGCTCATAAAATGCTAAAGGGTTCTTTTCGCTCCTATCTTTTAGCATTTCCATTACACATCCCAAATGTTTAGAAATTTGATTATTGACAGGTTAAAACCTTTTGTGCAAAAGGTACTTTTAAATATTATCTCAGTGTGGTTTATTGAAATGTGTTTGTTGTTTACAGATATTTTCTTTTTAAAAGGAGGCAGAAATTAAAGAAGTTGAGAGCCATTTGATAGTTAATATTTCCCATAGGAAAGACAATATGCAACTATGCTCTGCTGACTGGTAGAAGAGGAGATTAAAATTTTGGAAATTGTAATAGCCTTTGATGATGATGTTAATGTCATTAAATAGAATTATATAATATGTTATAACTTAACAGAAAGCATTATTATTGATTAAGACCTACATTTTAAATTATTGGCATGTTTAGTCTTGCAAAGGACCACAAGTGATTCATATCTATAGGGTTGTTTTTCTGTTCTTAGAATGTTAACAGCAAGTTAATATCAAATTCTATGAGGTAGAGAGGTCTTTGGGCTGAGGCAATGCAGAAGGGATGTGAAGAGTTGTATAATGTATAAGGGGTGAGCTGTGAGTCTCTCCAAGTCTGAGTTTATGCCTAACTGTATTTGCAACCAAGATGAGTTGATGAGCAGTTTGCTAGTTCTTTAGTTTCAATGGTTTTATGAAGCCTAGGTTTATTTTTCTAAAGTCAGTTAGAAAATTCAAATTAAGCTACATAGTGTTGCAAATTTCAAGTCTCTGAGGGGTGTGCATTAATAAGTATTCCAAAATATTTTGTCATTTAAACATTATTATGTTAATTTTTGCATAATTGGATTCTTCTTGAATGTTTGAAAACTTTCTTTACTAGGGTAAATATTCCCTCAGTGATCTTGTTAAACAGTTCCTTTATGTTGAGCTATCAATGTCTGAATTGTCACCAGTGTGTGCAGTCCAAATATTAAAAAGATAAGCTTTACCAGAATTATGATGATTTTGAAGGAGTACAGTTACAGCAAATTTTGATCAATTTTCCTTCATTAATAATTAATTCAAATAAACACTTGTATTTCTCATTTCCTCATAGAGCTTTTTGTACATGAAGATAGATACAATATTTAGTATAATCTATTGTGGGCAGTGAAGGGAAGGAGATTATGATGAGAAAACGAGACAACCTGATTATAAAAATGCTTGTTAGTCAAGATTTGACAAAAAAGCAAGATGAAAAGTATCCCAAAAATCAAACAACAAATTTCATATGAAACCTTAAATTGGTAAAGCAGTTATATAAATAGCACTACAATTTTTCAAATTAAAATCTAAAATGAAGCATTTTGAAGTGGTTTTGCAAATAAAAATTCACTCAAGATGCTTCACAAAATGAGTAGAATATCACAGTGAGGGAATTATCCCAGTAATGGTATAGTTAACTGAAACTTTCATTATAAGGTCCGATAATACTCAGTAGGGTACTTGCTCATGAATTTAAAGTAGAATGTTTTTGTTCTGAAGTGTCAAGGATATCGCAGTTATTGAAGAAATGCATAGAGTAAGGGATTTTTAAAATCTTCTGAAAAATTAGTGCCTTAGTTTCATTGGCATATGTGTAAAATAACCAAACCTAAATCTTATATATATAATGCCATTCTAATAAATTGTTCCTGACCATAATATTTATATAGAATCCATCTTGCTTGGCAGATTGATTTGGCCTAACCTACAAATTAGTATGGTCTCTCTCAACCTCTACGCTTCTGTGTGGCACCATCATCTCCTTCCTGGAGTAACAAAATAGCATCCTAATAGGTTTCCCTCATCCACTCTTGCCCCCTTCTGTCATCCTAGTGGCAGCACTCAGAGCAACCTTTTAAAAGGTCAATTAAATCATCTCACCTCTTCATTAAAACTCTTCTCATCCTACCAAGAGGAAATTCCAAATCTTTTATGTTGACCTATATAAGTGAACTGTGCCTCCCTCTCCAGTTTCAACTCCATTTTGTTCTTGTAGCTTTAGACGATTTTGTTCTTGTAGCTTCAGACGAGCTAGCTCCCTCTCAGCTCTTGAATGTAATAAACTTTTGCCCCCCTTGGTGTCTACTTATTTACAATTTTCTCTGACTAGAATCCTCTTTTCCCGTTTCTGTTTCCTGAGCAATCAAGCATTTATTCATTTACTCATTCATTCATTCATTTTTTTTCATTTACTCAATAATTCAATGACTCTCAACTAGGAACAATTTGGCCTCCTAGGGGACATATGACAATGTCTGGAGACATGTGTAGTTGTCACAACTGAGGAGGAGGGATGGTACTACTGACATCTAGTGGGTAGAGGCCAGGGATGCTGATAAACATGCTACGGTGTATAGGACAGCCCATCATAACAAAGAATTAACTGGCTGGAAATGTCTATACTGAGATTGAGAATCCATGCAAGTAATTCAACATCTCTTCTGGGTGTCAAGAATATGGTGATGAACTAAATGAATATGGCCGAAACTTTCATAAGCTAATACATTAGAGGGAGACAGTCCATAAGCTGGTTAACAAACAACTAAATAATTACTTTTAAGTCATGTTGAGATCTCGCAAGGAAGAGAGGACAAGAGAGTGACCTGTGAAATTTACTTTAGAGCAGGTGGTGTTTGAGGAGGTGGTGCTAATTCTAAGACCAGAGGAATGAAAGGCAGACAGCGATAGCTTATACTAAATATTTCTTGAACATTAACAATAAAATATTGCATTTTTCTCAACCGTGTTCTTTTATTGTAACTGAGGATACTTCAGATTAATTTTTAGAACCTTTTCATCACAGATTCTTTAGCAAGGGGACTAGCCTAGCATTTGTCTCCTGTAAACAATTAAATCCTCACAAATTTGGTGAATCCCCAACTTCATGTGCCTCCTGTCCATTCTATAAAATTACCTGAAAAAATGTATGTAGGGCTCCTAACTTGGTCAGAAAGCAAAACGTTGCTATATCTCTAATCAGTAACAAAATTTGTCATTCTATAGCACGAAAACATAGACTGTTATAATACTTTTACGTATTTATTTTTAAAAAATTCAAATCATATTGTTTCTCTGTGGAAGATCCCATGGTCCCAGTAGAGGAATGTTTTCAGAAATAAATAAGAAATTAAATAGCAACAGGTACACAACATGATTTTAAACCTGACAAAAGATTGGGATCTCTTTCTTTTCTCTTTCTTACTTTTGGAACAATGTGACCAGCAACATATGATGCCTAATCATTTGAATTACGCACCTTTAAAAAATTATAAGAAGGCCTGTTTTTAATGTCAACTACCACTTAAATGTGAAAATCTATCAACTCGGTGTCTATACCCTTACCCTCTATTCTGCTCAAAACCTTCTTGACATTTCTATTTGAATATCCCAGAGGCCCCTGACCACATTTGTAGAAAGCTACACCTATCATCATCTCTATTGTACCTCTTCTTATAATATTTCTCTTGGTAAAGGATATTTCTAAATACTTAGTGAACCAAATAAAAAACCTAGGAGTGATGATTTGAAGGGAGCATGAGGTTGTGACAGTGTTTGCTTCTTGATCTGAGTGCTGGTTAAATAGGTGCATTAAGTGTGTGAAAATTCATTGAGCTGTGCGCTTATGACTTCTACAATTTTCTCTATGATATGTCATATTTGAACAAAAATATTACAGAGAAATTCTAGAAGCCAAGCTGCACCTTTCCCTCTCACTCATCCGGCACATCTAATCTGACAGCAAAAGTTCCATAATGGCTGTTAGTTCTTGAGTGCTTGCTATATCTTTGATGTTGTGATGAGCTTTTACAAGGTCTGCTGCTCAAAAATGTCTATAATGCAGGTATTATTATCTCCATTTCACATGTGAGGAAACAGAGACTTAGGGAGGCTAAATTACTTGTCTAAGGGCACACAGCAACAAAATGGCAGAAGTAGAGTTTGAATCTGAACCAATATTTGTAATCACCATGCTATCTTACCTCTCTCATGTGTTTCTGTGTTCCATCTTCATAAAAACTGAATATTCTATTTCTTTCTTTCTTTCTTTCTTTCTTTTCTTTCTTTTCTTTCTTCTTTCTTTTTTTGAGGAAGATTAGCCCTGAGCTAACATCTGAGGCCAATATTCCCCTTTTTTTTTCTATTTTTTGATGAGGAAGACTGGCTCTGAGCTAACGTCCATGCACATCTTCCTCTACTTTATATGTGGGATGCCTGCTACAGCATGGCTTGATGAGTGGTGCGCAGGTCCGCACCCGGGATCTGGACCGGCGAACCCTGGGCCACCAAATTGGAACGTGCAAACTTAAGCACTGTGCCACTGGGCCAGCCCCTGAATATTCCATTTCTTATCCATCCTTACTACCTGTCTTAAGTTAAGGTTTTGAAATCTTCATTCCTGTATTATAAGGATACTATCTTAAGGAATCTTGTACACTTTAGCCTACCCCAAATTGAATCTAAACACTGCCAGGGTTAGTGGTCTTTCTACAATGTAAACGTGTATGTGTAGTTTATTTAAAATCCATTAATGCAGCAGTTTGCAATGTTGGCTATGTATTAGAATCACAAGGCCCCACTGAAGATCAGTTAAATCAGAATCTCTGGAGGTGGGAACCTGGGGGTGTGTATTTTTAAAAAGCTCCCTGGATGACTATAATGTACAGCCAGGCTTGGGAACCATTGTTTTAATGTCTCTCTCCAGCTTTTATGCTAAAAATAAACTCCTGATCAGTGCCCAAAAGGCCCTTCATAATCTGATCCCTGCCTCCCTCTCTTTTGCTTCCTCTGCTATAACTCCCTTCTTCCCCAACTGAATCTTCCCCAACAATATATACTTTATTCTAATTATACGAAATTTTGTTTTTTTCCCCCAGGCATCTTTTTTTTTATTGAGATCACATTGGTTTATTACACTATATAAATTTCAGGTGTACATCATTATATTTCAACTTCTGTCTAGACTGCATCATGTCCCCCCCCCAAAAGTCTACGACTTCCATCCGCTACCATGCACACGTGCCCTTTTACCCCTTTCACCCTCCCCCCACCCCCTTCCCCTCTGGTAACTACCAATCTGCTCTCTGTATCTATGTGTGTATTTGTTTGTTTGTTTATCTTCCACATATGAGTGAAACCGTACAGTATTTGTCTTTCTCTGTCTGAATTATTTCACTTAGCATAATACCCTCAAGGTCCATCCATGTTGTCACAAATGGCACAATTTTGTCTTTCTTTATGACTGGGTAGTATTCCATTGTGTACATACATGTATATATCACATTTTCTTTATCCAGTCATCCTTTGATGGGCACTTAGGTTGCTTCCATGTCTTGGCTATTGTGAATAATGCTGCAGTGAACATAAGGGTGCATGTAATTTATTGTGCTATTACACAGACCAGTCCTTCTCTCTGAGTGCTCTTCTCTTGGTTCTCAATTTAATTGAACTTTCATGCATCTTTCAAACAGCAAGTCTGGCATCACCTTCTCTTGGGACATTGCTCTAACTTCTATTTGTTTGGTTGTTTAGCTATTTGTTATTGATTTATTTCTTATTTTATGTTAATACATCCATGTGGTAAAGAATTCATAATGTATAAGTGCATATATATATAAGTCTCACTGATACTCCAGTTCCAAAATTAAGTCTCCCAGAGGCAATCAGTATTTCTAGATGTTTAATGTATCATTCTAGAAATATACTATGCTTATACAAATATACATATATATATATGTGTGTATACACTTTTGTACGCATGGTGACATATTGTATACATTCTTCTGCTCCTTTTATCTTTTCAGTTAACAATATAGTTCACCACGTCTTATCTCAACACGAGGAGCTTAATCAGTCTAATATTTGCATAGTATTCTGTGATACGGATATATAGTAATTTATTCAGCTAGATTCCAACCTATGTCATTTAGGTTGTTTCCTATCTTTGCTATTACAAAGAATACTTTAGTATAAAGAATATTACAGTACAGAGAACTTATATTTCTTTGTATTAGTAACTCAATTCTTGAAGTGGAATGATTATGTCAGAGACTACGTACATTTAAAAACTTGATAGAATGAGTTATATCTCTCTCAGAATCATCGTGTCTCTTTATTTGTTTTAGCAACACTACCACTTTATTCATACAGCTCTCTGTGCATACCACTAGAGTGGAAATTATCATTTTAGCCTGCAGACATTTCATTCATTCATTCATTCACTCATTTATCAGATCCCTCATCTATTTCAAAAATATTTATTACGAATATACTATATAATAGGTACTGCACCCTGGGCCCTAGACATGGACTTTTCAAATAATATAAAGTGTCCATAACCCTGAAAGAACTTATTATCTAGTGAAGGATAGATAAATAGGCAATGAGCAATGAGCGCTGTAGTAGAGGTGGTGGGGGAGGAGCATCTAATCCTATTATGGAGTATTGGGATGGTAACTATGAGAAGTGTTTTCTGTGTTTATGAGAGTTAGTCAAGGCAATTGTCCTAGGAATAGCTGCAAAGCTCAGTGACAAGAGAAGACATTATGCCATTTGAGAACTGAGAATGCTAAGTATAGTTATAAAGTATGTGGTTTAATGTGGAGATGGTCGTAACTCACCTGTCTTCTTCCTCATTTGATTGTAAGTTCCTTGAGTAATAGAGCTGTTTTATTTTTACTTCTTACCCATAAGCTTGTGCCGGTCACATAGACTTTAGATAAATGAATAAATGAATGAATGACTTAGACTACTTTGTAGGAGAGGTTGACCATATTAGAAAACTTCTTTGTTTTGCCATAGCACCGTCAATGAGCAGGTATTTAACTAGGAGTAATTTTATATTTTTCTCCTGAAGAAATAATATCATGGATCATTCTGTTTTCTCAGTGGCTGTATATTACCTTCTTTATGTAATGCCCAAAGAAACACACCCGTAATGAGCTCAGTATCCATGCCTCTCTGTAATGTAATTTCACAGTGTTATTACTCCTTCATCAGAGACTTACACGTACATTCTGCTTTGGTCTAGATGTTGTGATGAATGCTCTTATTTTAAAAGATTTATCTGTTCTCAGTTATATTTTTTTGCACTTAATCCTTTTAATTGCTGCTAATAAATGGAATTTCTTTAGTAATCTTTTCTCAGCTTGTTTGTAATTTAGGAAATTTCCCTGGTATATAGACACCATATAATTTATAATTTAAAATTGTTTTCCTGCATCAATCATGCTTTACACTTTTTTTCTTTCTCCAGTCTATGCTGCTTCTTAGAATGTATGCCTAGGGGCTGACAGAGTGTCTCTTTCACTTTCTTGAAAATCTAATCTTTCTGCCATTCTGGAGTTTTTTTCCCCAGAAGTGAAAGCTGTTATTTGCCTCTCTTTTGCATATTAAGGATAGCTTATTATTATTATTTTCTGTAAGGCCATTTAATGAGTTATATTGAGCTGTGTGCTTTATGCAGTTCAGACTAGTACTTTGGGAAACTCCTAGGACAAGGATAGAGTAATGTATCTAACCATTTATGTACAGGGAAACGTATGTTGCCCACTTCTGATTTAGAGAATGCTTAGTTTAATTATCAGTGCCTAGGATATTTTTTGTATGTGCTCAATACTTGCTGAGTTAAACTGAATGACCACTCGTTATATCAAAATTTGGTCTCTTTCTAAAAATATCATGAATATTTCTCCTCTAATGTACTTTACTCTCTGCCAGAACTATATAAACATTTCTGTAAATTTTTCACTTGTGTCTGTTTGAGCACTTGCAAGACATTTTAGGTGAAAATTGATTCTGTGCAAGCAAAGAAAATATCAGTGTGTGGTTGTGTGGAGGAATTTATTTTGGTTATGGTTCTTTATTTTGCTATTGCATTTTAATAACTTGCATGATATCTATTATTGTTCTATAAATTCTTACATAATATATTACAAAAATTGGCACAGAGATTGGCCAAAATACAATAACATATGTCTTTATAAACAAAATATTCATACATTGCCATTTAATACTGAAGAGCTTACTTATGGTTTTTTATAAGGTGAAAGATTGAGTTGAATGACTGTGTATAATTTACTAGGAAAATATAAAATAGATAAAAGTAGATAAAAGCATAATATAAATATCTTAATAAATCATCCTTCATACCTGACCCCTTTCCTGTATCCATGTTCAGATCTTCTATACTGATCTCTAAGCTTATTTTTCTGTATGATTGTGATTTTAGCATTTCTTATATTATCAGTAGTGGTACCAGTAGGTGTTAAACATTTATGGAAATTTTTTAAATGGCATATGGTACATTAAAAGAACCACGTTTTGAAATAGCTACTCATAATACTGATATTTAACACAGGACTATGTGGAATACAGATTTCTAATGAATGTTGTCTCAAAATTAGGCAATTTGTCATTAGGCAGTTTCAAAAGTAAGGTTAAAATTAGTATTTCAAAAGAGTGGCTATCCTTGGAAATTGTAGTTAATAATATCTTTTGAAAGTTCTAAGCATCAAACTGTCTGGCAGAGCTTGTCATGTAAGAAGTGATACATTTGAAGATAATTTTTATCAAAATTTAATGCAGATAGTTTAAAAGTTACCACATTTTTAAGGAAGACAACCTCGTCAAACCACACACTGATTCACCCTTAAAATTCTTTTTCCTTTAAAAAATAATTGTAGCAACAAGAGAGATTATCTTCTGACATTGATATAAATGTTTAACTGTATAAATTCTGTTCACATATTTGGAATATGCATTTTTCCATCAATTAAAAAAATTAAAGTTTAACTCAGTATTTAACTCTGACTTAATTACACAAAAATATGTAGTAAGAATTCACTCCTTCATAAAAATTAAAAACTATTGCTTGACTTTTTTTCAAAATATACCACTGACTACTTTATATTTTTTTTATATAACAAATCTGTTTTCATCTTTTAGTCTTATTGAAAGAGCAGCTGCTGACTACCTTACATTTTATATATCTTATTACAACAAGCATTCTCCTATTTGGGGCTTATTAAGAGAACTGTTAGTGAATAAATAATAAAATATTTTAAATTAAAATGTTATTTACAATTTTAACATCATTTTACAATTTTAATAATATATCTTTACTTTGGGTTGTTTTGAATTTTCGTATCTGAGACATTTTGGTCTGCCTGGAAACATGGGCTTTATTCAAAGGAAATATAGATGTAAATTTCCTTTTTTTATTTGTAATATATGTACATGTAAAATTTATATATGTAAGGCATATAGAACACTAGTGACTTGAAGTATTCCTTATGTCCACTTTGCTTAAGGAATAGAATATTACCAATATTCTGGAGGCCCCCCATGCACCCCTTCCCAAACGCACTACCATTCCCTCCTCCAAATCTTCATTCTGTATTTGTTATTTCCATTCTTGCCTATATAGTTTTACCAGATGTGTACCTATTTTCAGTGAATATTATTAGTTTATTATGCATTAGACTAAATACGATGGAAGAATAGCCTATAAGACATTATTCCAACTTAAGGAATTTAAATAACTTGAATAAATAAGACGTTTATACATAAAAAGTTAAATAAGAATACAAAGTTGCTTTTGATTAATGTCAAATCATATAAGCATAAGATTGTAAGGGATCATAGAGATCATATATCCTAATGGTTTCCAAACATTTTTCTTCTTTAGCAATAAAATCTCTTTAAGAAAATCTAACCTAAGGTAGACCCAAACATAAAACCAAAATTAGAGCTGCCCAGTTGAAGCATGGGGTTCCTATAACTCAGTTTCAAATTCACTGATAAGTCAAAACCCTTATTTATGATATAACGGGGTCACACAGAGTTTAAGCGAGTTGTTCAAATTTACTCGACTTATTTATGTCATAGCCAATTTAAGAATCCAGAACATTCTACTTTAGAATTGAGTATAAAGCTTTTCTATATTATACTGGATAAAAAGCAGGAACCGAAAATGAAATAAAATAAAATGAAGCAGTGGATAGATCAGGAGTTCAAAACTAAAATGCATACATGAACCTGAGAGGTAATGGAAATGAGTAAAGCATGTGGATCCAAATGCATGTGGACATTGTGTGAGTTAGAAATCCTGGAAAATGGAATTCCCATGGCTAGTTTAAAATGGGCACCTGCTGTTCAATTAAACCCAGTGGTGGGTGTGCCAGAATTTAGAGCTACTTTTTGCCAGATATTCCATTTTTCAGAAGGAACTAAGAGTCTGGATTTTTCTGTGGACTCTCCTAGTGTACTGCATATTTGCCTCATAAGATGGGAGTTTTGTTGTTGTTGTTGTATTTTGTCTATTGATGAAACCCAAGCATCTGGAACAGTACCTAGCATACAGTAGGTGATCAACGCTTATTTGATGACTAATTTGAAAAGATTTCTTCAGTTAAAAATTCTGTACAAGTCCCACAAAATATATCTCGGGATCTGAGTTAGCTCAGCAACTTCCAGTTCAAATCTTTTGTTTTAGATATTAGAGAGATAGGAGGTGACTTTCTAGAGGGTAACATGATGCTAGGAGCCCAGGAACTTCCTCAAATCGGCCAGAATCACAGTCCGACTTCTCAAACTCCAGTGTCGTACTCTTGCGGGTGGCAGTACGGGAAGGGAGCATATCTCTGTAGCAAAAACGAACATCTTGTGAAAACGTGGTCCTTAACACAAACTGTTTTTTAAAAAAGCCCACATGGAGGCTTAAATTTAGAGCCAAAGCATAAACATACAACAATTATTCATCAAAGCAATTTTATTCCTGGCTTCTGGGAAAAAAAAAATTCCTTAAAAATAAAATGACAGTTCTACATATGGGATTTGTGATTATATTTAACAGGGATATGCTTTATTGCCTGACAGCTCCTTTGTTTTGGAAGAATGCTGTGAGGTCTTGGTACATTTTCATTTGTTGCTTAAAGTGGAGAGAAGTTCAGCAAGGAAGACTAATTAAAAAACTGGTTGCCTGCTAATCCATTGAACTGAGCCTACTAAACACCTTCATGCTCTTCTTAATATTATGAACACACATTTTATATTGATTGCCTAGAATAAAGAAAAAATGACTTGTCTTGAACTTTAAAATAGGAAAAATGAAGACAAAACCTAGATAAGCTTTTGGGTGTGTCTATCAACCTCTTTAACGTGAAATATACAACACTAGTTGGCAGATGATTTAAAGTTGCTAAAGGACATTAACTGGTAGCTACTATGTGAAAGCCAGCCCTGGTGGCCTAGTGGTTAAGATTTGCCACTCTCACCACTGTGGCCCAGGTTTACTTCCTGGTCAGGGAACCACACCACTTGTCTGTCAGTTTTCATACTGTGGAGGCTTACCAGTATTTCAAATACCGGCAGGGTGACCCATGGGGGACAGGCTTTCTGTTCCAGAATAAGACAGAGTAGGAAGAAGGATGTGGCCACTGACTTCTGAAAAAAGTTGGCCATGAAAACCCTATGAATATCAGCAGACCACTGTCTGATATAGCGCTTGAAGGTGAGAGGATGGTGCAGAAAGACCAGGCAGGGTTCCGCTCTGCTGTACTCAGGGTCCTTAGAAGTTGGAATCCACTCAACAGCACTAACAACAACAAACTGCATGAAAGCTGGTAAATCAGATGCAACAGTAAAAGGATAATTTTGATTGGCCAAATACTAAAGATTCTGGAAATTAGAACGCTCTAACCTAAAACTGTGTGTGTGTGTGTTTTCTTGTGAAAGACTTCATAGTGTCGGAAACTTTACCTATACTTCAATTTACCTGATAATAAGCAAAATCACTGTTTTTCTCTTCACCTCTCTCTTCCCCTCTCCTCCCATCAACTCCCCTTACCTTCTCCTCTCTCTTTATTCTTGTTTTATTCCTCATTTTATGATTATTACTGAGATATTTTCTTAAAAGATTAAAATTTGAGTCACCATTAATATTTTTTTACACTGATTTAAAAAATTTTCTCAGGAACTAGAGTTTAATCAAAGCCTTGTTATGAATTTCTAAGAAGTAAACTGAAGCACAAGAACTATTTTGAGGACATATTTAACGTGCAAAATAAAAACACATAAAATGCCCAGTCATTAATGTAAAAGCAATTTGCTTTTGTAATGACTGTTATTTAGATACTTGAAGGCACATTTTAAAGTATCATTGGAGAAGATGAAAAACCCTCAATACAAAAACCCTCGAAAGAAAAGGCTATAAACATTTTATCCTGAATATTGGCTGTTTCACTTGCTTACATGTTTAACTTTTCATCATAAAACAATTCAAATTCTGTACACCACAATGTTCTTGAATCTAAAAAATATTTTCACATACAGATGTATAAAACTTATCTTTTGATAATGCATTTAATGTAGCGAAGACACTTTTCTTAAACTCAGAGAAAACTAAGGGTTCATTTCCTCATTGTAAAATGGGAGATGTTCAGTTGCTCCAAATTTTACGTTGGATAACCTTGAAAAATAGTTCTCCATTTAACACCCTGTGTTTCGTTTGTCTTGCAGTCAAGTGAATTATCTTAGTTTCTGGAGTGTTATGTGACACCAATTGTTCTGTTACCACTGCCTTAAAAATAACTCTATCCCTAAACCCCTTCAATAGGGTTTCTTTTAGGATCCTGATTTTTTCTAATCTATAGCTTAGCCCTCAAAGCAATGTGGCCTCTTGCTGTTTCCATCTCATTATCCCTGCAGTTTCAATTATATATGCGACTCTTGGCTTTATTTTAAAACAGTTGTGCATTGCTGATGAGCCCTGAAGTCACCAGGGGTGGCTGGTGTCAATAGTGAGTCTATGCAGAGCTATTTTTATCTGTGAAACAGTTTACTTCCTGTATGATGAAAGGTGCTAAAGTGAAACCTGCCTCCTATTATGCCCTAGGGGTATAATCAAGAGGGCTGTGATCACAGCATACCAATTAAGCAGGCTAGAGCTTGGGGTTGTACGAAGGAGTAGGGTGTTCTCCACATATCTTTGAACTCTTCATAGGAAAAGCATCAGGCCACAGCACATCTAACTCTTTTGATAGCACAGCTGTGTACATAAACCCCTGTATCATGGTTTCTGCACAGAGGCTATACTCTTAGATTTAATTTTCTTATAAGTCATTACAGCCGTTATAGTTCATTTAAACCTTGGCAAGAAAAGTATTACTAGTTCCCAGTGTACTAGATTACCCCTTTCTTTAAACTGTGCCTTATCTCATGGACAATTATAAGGGTTATAAGAAAAGAAGACTAGCAATATTGCTTATTTATACTGTAGAGGATAAAAAACTTTTCTCTTCTCCCCTTCTAGGTTCTTTGGCCAACCTAATAAGTAAACTGACATAAGACAGAGTAACAGGAGAAAATCAAATTTAATTTTGTATGTATGGGGGCTCATAGAAATATGATGGTCAAAGAAGTGACCAAAGCAGACAGTTTTTATACCTTTTAGACAAAGAAACAATAACTTTGTGAAGAAGTGACAAGACAAAAGGCTTTGGGCTTTGGGTAGTAAATTAGAAAAGAAGTAACAAGGTTTGTTTCTACAGGCTTCTTGGCCCTGAATTCCCTGTCTCTGGAGATAAGGATGTCTCTCTTTCTCCTGGCACAGGGAGGATACCTTCCACATGGAAGATTTATTTCCTGCTTTCAGGAGGGTAAAGGAGGGTCAGAGCGTCCGTCTTGCCCTGACTGTTTCTTAAGTAACTTTAATTCAAAATAATCGCTACACCAAAGTGGCATATTTTGGAGTGGACTGCCCTGAACCCCATCAATACTATATATATGTATATATACTATATATATAGTACATATTCATTCGTTCCTATATATATATTCGTTCCAAGCTATTTCAGCATCCTTAGTATCTCCTTGCCCATAGGCAAATATTTAAGTGTCTTATCAGAAATCCCTCTATGGCTCTCAGATAGGGACCTTTACAGTTCTGCTTTTAAACTTCCAGTTGGAATCTTTGCTATGGCCTGAAACCCCCAATGTTTCTTTTCTCTCCTTGTACCTGCCTGGCTTCTGGCTCTCTGACTATTGGAGACTATGTCCCATTGGAATGGGGGTTTCTGAATGGCTGTTGCCTCAGAATGCTTTCCAAAAACGATCTTCCACAAGCCAAAGCCATGATCCCGACCAAGCCTGAAGCCGCAAACCCCAGGCTTAGATTAGTACAGCACCCCACACTCCACTCCTATGTGAGGGAAGAATGAATTGTTTTTTTTTTTTTTGGAACAACTGCAGCTCTCCTTTTATAGTCCTGGAGAATTCAGTTATGGTGAATTGAAACACGAGTATAAAATATTTGCTCTTGTTTTGTTTTTAATCTTTGTCATGGTATTTCATCACTGTACTAATTGCATTGTCATTTTCATGTAGCTCATAAAACAAAACAAAATATTACCAGATAAAATAAATTTTGTAGTTCTTTATTTGTTGTTATAGACTGAATGTTTGTGTCCTCACAAAGTTCCTATGTTGAAACCCTAGCCCTCAACGTGATGGTATTTGGAGAGAGGGCCTTTGGGAGGTAATTATGGTTTGATGAGGTCATGAGGGTGGGGCCTCCTGAAGGGATTAGTGCTTTTATAAGAAGAGACACCAGAGAGCTTGTTTTTTCCCTCTCTGCTTTGTGAGGACACAGCAAGAGGGTGATCTGCAAGCCAGGAAGAGAGCTCTCACCAGAACCTGACCATGCTGGTGCTGATCTCGGACTTTCAGCCTTCAGAACTGTGAAAAAATAAATTCTATTGTTTGAGCCACTCAGTCTATGGTATTTTGTTATGCAGCCCAAGATAACTAAGACACTTGTCTTGTCCCTAGAGCTGATATCTGATTTTGTTAAAACACACCCACGAAAACAACCATGACAAAACCAGTGAGGCACATAATTAGGATATCAAAAAGCAAGTTTATCTGGATACAGGTATTGGTCGGTTCTTACCACAATAATGCTGTGTAAGAATCCTTCTCCCAACTTAGTGGCTCTGAGCAAGCATTTATTCTCATGGGCAGGCAGGATTAGCTGCCCTTGGTGTGCTGGACTTGGTGGCTCTGCTTCATGTGGCAGGTCTGCTGGGCTTGGCTTCAAGCTGCAGGTTGAGTTTGGATTTGTTCAATGTGTCACATACTGAGGCCCAAGCTGAAGTGGCACTAGCTACCCAGTGCATGTTATTCTCATGGAGGATCACTGGATTACAAGGTAGCAAGCCCAAATTTCAAGGCTCTGTTTGTGTCATGTTTGTTAACATCCCAGTGACCACAGGAGATCATTTGTTGCACCATAGGCCAGAGATATAATTTTATTATCTAGGAGTGAAAAATAGGACCAATAAACCAATTTGCTGCAGTAGGAATAGTAGGGGATTATTTATTAGTACAAAGAATTTAGTTTCAGTGGATATGCTGCTTTTCTTTGTGAATACGGAAAAATATCCAAAATATATTTCATTTTTCCAACTTAACCAGAATAATGGGTCAGTGGTAAATTTATGAGCTCACTATTTGGCTTAACAACCCTACTGTTTGCCATAATACATTTAATCACCGCTGAAGGCCTTTTTAAATGCCTTTGATTATGATAACAATTACTGGGGAGGATGTGGTCACTATTGTATCCAAAAGAGTGCATACCATACAAGGCAATTTACACACATCACACACACCATGTAAACACGTTCACAACCACAAACATAAGAGGTAGGTGATATTATTCTCCTAATTTTCTAGGGAAGGAAATGGAGGACAAGAACAAATGGATAACAAACATGCTCAAGAAGACATTGCTGAGAATTGTGGTATAATCTGGCTTAAATATGGTCTTTGATGTTACAAGGAACAGAGACAAAATCACCTTATTTTAAGGATGCATAGGAATGTAAGGAAGGTCAGGAAACTGTCTCAACAGCTGACTAACCAAACATTAAGGAGACTGTAATGTCACTTCAGAGCACTGCAATCACAGAGTCTAATTTCATGAACAATTAGACCATTGAAGTGGACACAAAGCAGCAGTTGATTTAACATTATAGGTGTTGTTCCACCATTCTTAGGAATTAACTACTTTCAGATCCTGCTTCCTCTATTACCTCCACTCCCTACTAATAGATGATTTTCACTCTAATATAAACTTTCCAAGAGAAAGTGTCCAATAAAGGCAGCCAGTCACCATCATGTATGGGAGACCCAAATTCCTAACTCTTCCTATGCCTTTAAGTTGGCTTTAGTCTTTGATGCTCATGCCTAAAAGAACATGGTGGCCAGGGGGACGGGATGTGCTGATTGTCTAGGCCCGAACTGGAAACAATGCCAGATAAACGCACAGAGTATAGAAGAGAATTTTCACAAATTATGTTTGGTATAGTATTACACAAGGAAGGAAGCATAGAAACTGGACTGCTAAAATACGGTACATAACAAGCTATGATCTCATCTAGCCATTTCCACCTTGATTGCATATTAGCATTACTGGCTCAGCTTTGTAAACCTGCCTTGTCCCAGGTCACATCCCAGACCAATTGAATCAGGTCTTCTTTCTATTTGGCTCCCACTGATATGTTTTTAAAAGCTCCTCAGGTGATGTTAATGTACAGCCAGGGCTGAAAGCCGACCTAAAACATAAATATGCATTACTGTTGCCAGTGCTAGAGGTAAGTGTCTGAGTGGTATAAGAGTTTGATGAGTTCTAGAGACTGCTAGGAGGCTATGAAAAACTGGATCAGAGTGTGAGGGGTTGAGTGTTAACCAGAGGACAGGCCATGTGCAAACTGTAGGTAAAGTTTAGAGCTATGTGTTCTGTGATCCCACCACTGGAGAATCTCTCTGCTGTTCAGGAAATCGCTTGAAGTCTAGTGCTCAATGCTTTCCAAGTTGTCAACTAGCAAATGTAATAACTGATGAGTCAGGGTTCTGTGGCTTTCGTTTCTATGTCACATGGCTCTACCAACCATGGGCATGTGCAGGCAGTATCCCCAAAACTATGATCCGATTCAAAGGATGGCAAGATTCTAGGTCTGAGGAGGGGAAATTCAGTTACTAGTCTGGGGAAAAGAGATCTAAGGAACCACAAATCAGACTATGTCAGCACCTACTACACCTTTGTACTGGCCAGCTTTGAATTGTTATAGTTTTCTGTTATCTGCAAATCTTCATTAACAAGAAAAATACTGATGGTTACATCGCATACTGACTTAGAGATTGTAAACTGTCCTCACATATTCATTTTGTCTTCACAACAGCCTGGTGGGTCCTGCAGATTTAGTCCCAATTTATTGATAACAGAGCTGCAGACAGACAGTGAAGTTTGTGACAATAGGTGCTGGAGTCAGAGAAAAGCCTGATTTTCTCATTCCTGTCCTAGATCACTTTATCAGATCGTCTCCACCAGCCTTAATTTTTTTCCCTTATAATCCCTGATTCCCACGAAACCTATTAAAGAGAAAAAAATGGAAGAACAAGGAAATTAAATTAAATTTAGATCAATTTTTAAATTTACTTTGACTGAATCTCACACTGTTGTTGGAAGATGTATGCTCAAATCCTGATGATTTTTTTTTAAAGATTGGCACATGAGCTAACATCTGTTACCAATCTTCTTTTTTTTCTTCTTCTTCATCTCCCCAAAGCCCCCCAGTACATAGTTGTAGGTCCTTCTGGTTGTGCTGTGTGGGACACCACCTCAGCATGGCTTGACGAGCAGTGCCATGTCGGTACCCAGGATTCGAACCTGTGAAACCCTGGGCCACCAAAGTGAAGTGCGCAAACTTAACCACTGAGCCACGGGACTGGCCCCCGTGATGATTCTTATGTTGTTATTTTGTCTTAATTTATAGGATCTACTTACCTTTTAGTCTCTCTCTCTCTCTTTTAATCTTTCTTTTTAGCCTGTTATATATTTGATGGATTTGATGAGAAAAAAAGTCTCTGATTTTCATTAGTTATGTGCTAGATACCCAGACTGGTGTATCTGTAGCAGGAATGAATGTTGGTCTCAAAACTCAGATGTGGAAGAAATGTTACTCTGGTTTCTTGCCATGTTTTGGAGCTGTACTCCAGATCAGCACTGTCTAATAGAAATAAAATGTGAGCTACATATGTAACTTAACATTTTCTAATAGCCACTTGAAAAAGTAAAAAGAAACAGGTGAAATCAAATAATATCTTCTATTTAACCCAATATACCTAAAATCTAAAATATATCTGATTTTAACGTGCAATCAATATAAAAAATATTAATGAGACATTTTACATTCTTAATAAGAAAGTACTCAGTCTTCAAATTCCAGTGAGTATTTTACACTCAGAGCACATCTGAATTCAGATGCCACATTTTTGTAGGTTAAAGTGAACTGTTGTCCTACCAATCAAAGTTGTGTTTAATGAAAGATAGTTTATACTGCTTTGTTTTAAGTTAAAATGAAAGCTAAGCAAAATTATAATTGCACTAACAATTTGGGACTGTTCAGCCTTCTTACTACCGAAAGCCAAAGAAAGGTGTTGGTATTCTTTTTTCAGCAGTTGCCTTTGAAATGTCTTTCTCTTGGAGTTGGGTTGAAAACGCCTAGAATCTTCCTCCAAGACAATCTCTCACCTATGCCCCAGGAACCACATTTAGGACAGATTAAGGGTGTGCCTTTTCCCATATAGTGGGTTCTCCTGCCTTCATGTCTGCACTTGGTGCCAATAGATTTGCCTTTCCTGTTCTAGAAAAAGTTTTGGCCCTTCTTTATTTATGATCTTACGTATGTAATTATTTATTTACTTAATTACACATTTATGTTTGCATAAACATTAAAGACTTTTTATTTTGTTATAATTTTGAAATGATAATTGACTATATAAAATTAACAATGTAGATGTGTTTCTAACATAGATCTAGAAAAGTTTCAGTCCTTTCAGAAATTCAGAGATTGAGGTTGAGTCCATCTCCAAAATCCTGCAAGGAGTTCCGTATTTTCTTCTTCTGCCAGGACCGGCGGAACTACCCGGGACATTGAGAGCAGTCCACAGGACTTTTTCCAGCAGTCGCATCAAAGTGCACTGCTATTTCAGAAACTCACTGTGACTTCCGAGTGTCTGCTTCATGTCTCCTTGCTGCTTCTCTCTCAGAGTCTCAGGCTTTTGTCTCAAGATCACTTGACTCTAATTCTTGTCTGTGATTTCTTATCAGTTTGCATTGCAGTTCAAGTGCTGGGCGGAGATTCTTAGAAATCCCCAGATAAGTCCCTATGTGCAGTGGCCATGAATCCCAGTAATTGCATTTTTCTGTATCTGAACTTAATTTATATATTAAGCCTCCTTTCTGCCAGATTCCAAACTTTTAATCAGACAATTTAGGACTGATGTGCCCCACTTTTTCCCTGGGGTTTCATCTTAAATTTTTGGAAGGTGTTGATATAATGCCAAGATTTAAAGATGGGCGTGGGTTATCTGATCCTATGTGTGTTGATTCCATAGAGACTTTGTCCCAAGCCCTAGGCTCTTACATGTCTCTGTACAGACAGGAAACACATGGCTGCTAACTTGTCATTGTGGGTCCTCTGAAAACCTGTTAAGCACAGTGTTCTCTGGAGGCATATGGGAAATTGTTCTACTGCAGCCTCTGTCCTGCTGAAGCCCTTGGGTACTAGGTGGCCATCTCAGGCCCATCTGCTCAAATGCATTGCACGTACTTCTATCTCAGGCCTGGGGTAACTTTGGAGCCCTGTTGCATTGCTGGTAGGCTGCACTAGGGAATGAGACCCAGTTACTTCTGCACTTGGATTCCCCCAAATATTTCTGTTGATGTCATTGGTGGTGGTGATGGCATTTCTTTCAACATTTCTTTCTCTCAGGAACACACTCATGTCTAACCTCCTTGCTTCTCCTTCACTTTACTTCCTCCATCCCGTCCATGAAAATATTATCTAGACTCAGAGATGGGGGAAATGGCTTAGATGTTTCACTTTATATTTTACAAATATATTTTCAATGCCTGACCTTCAGATGTTGAAAAATCAAAAATCAGGATTTTGACTATTTCCATAAGGATAGAAGCTTGGGACACCCTCCCTATTGTCTGGTTAGGGGAAGTGGGGCAGGGTTTCGGCATACCAAAAAGTATTTTACGGAAAAATATTGGCTAATATCTCAAAATATTGTCCCATCATGAAGAAATTAAGAGCTGACTTATTTTCAAGAGCCCAAAGGATCCATCTGAAAACACTTTGTATTCAGACTGAAATTGACACACTGATTGGCTTATGTCTGAGCTTGACTACACTGTTAGGCTTTCTTCTGTTAAGAAAAATGCTCTTTTTTTCATATGTGATTCTCTCCCATGTAAAACTAGCTGAAATGTCAAGGAGGGGAAGAATTGAGAGAGAAAATTTTGGTTTCTGCTTAGAAATAATGAATTTCGCCAAAAATTTCTCCCAAGTGATTAGAAGTTTAAATATTATTTTACTTCATCTAACATTATTATTTCTACAATTAGACAAATAAAAACTTAAAAAATCCTGGGGCAATGTGAATAAGATTAAAATAAAACACTTGAAACTTGGATGATAATTGGATGTCAATGTGCAGCATGTATTTTTCCCTGATCTTAGAAATTATTGAGAAAGTGTAAGTCATGGATTAAGCAGCAAACCAAATGAAAACACTTCTGATATTGCAAAAATACCTTCAAAGTAAACAGAAAACACACAAGACTTTTCTCACTCTACTTTGCTTTGGTTATTGTCCAGCACTGAGATTTTTCTACCAAGTGGGGAAAATAAGTGGAGTTTTGTAGTAAAATTCAAAAGATTCTTGAAAAGTGCCTTGTAGCTATAGAGCTTGTTGACTTGGTAGGCAATTTATTTTGGTCTACATGAGTTGTCACAAGATATCAGTGTAAACACATATATGCAATGCCAAAATATCTCTGTTTTCAGAAAGGAATATTTCCCTTTGGTTTGTTATTTTAAGTTTTTCACCTAAATCTTGCACTTAGTTAAGAGTTTAAGTCCTCTTAAGGTGCCACGAAATAGTGATTTTGTAATTACTTTTGTATTTCTGTAAATTTAAGATATTTTAAATACACTATTCTTCTTAAACACCTGCGTGTTACAATTGACTTAGTAATATTGATTTTAAGTAAGATACAAAGTTTATGTTTGGTGATAATTTGAGGAATGTGTTCATACATTTTTAGCTGAAATGGTTATATGAAGGTGGATGAAGCACTTTTATTTGTGGATTGAATGGGAAGGTGGAAAAGAAGGCTAATAACCACATGTGTAAATTATCAGTCTGCAACACTGATCATTTTCCTCTACATCCAATCACGCTTACATGGATTTGGGGGAAAATGTAAAAGTTCAATACAGATCTTCCTCAATTTATGATGGGGTTACGCCCCTAGAAACCCGTCCTAAGTTGAAAATATCATAAATTGAAAATGCATTTAATATACCTAAATTACTGAACATCATAGCTTAGCCTAGCCTACCTTACACATGCTCAGAACACTTACATTAGCCTACAGTTGGGCAAAATCATCTAACGCAAAGCTTACTTTATAAAAAAGTATTGAACATCTCATGTAATTTATTGACTACCGTACTGAAAGTGAAGAACAGTATGTTTTTATGGGTACAGAATGGTTGAAAGTGTATTGGTTGTTTACACTTGTGATTGTGGGGCTAATGGGGAGCTGCGGCTTGCTACCACTGTCCAGCATCACGAGAGAGTATTGTACCGCATATCACTGTCCTGGAAAAAGACAGAAATTCGAAGTATGGTTTCTATTGAACGCATATTGCTTTTGCACCATCGTAAAGTCGAACCATCATAAAGTCGAACCACCATAAGTCAGGGACCAGTTTATTTAAACTTACTGAAGTACAATATTTTTCTCTTTGTAAAGGTGAAATAATTGCTTTCTCCAGTAATGTTTTGATTTCTTACCTTTTCAGCTAATTTCAGTTGGCATTTATTTAATGCTGATTGGATAAGAAAAGTTAACCTACATTCTAGGAATATGTAGGAGCAGGGCTGTTGACCTGTAGAAGTTAAATGGAAGCAGGAGAAGGCAGTAAACAACCATGATTTTTTTACATTTTATAGTAAAAACATGTGTGGTTCATTTTTTATAAACTTTAAGTAATAAAAGTAAGACATTTAAAATTGAGTGAGAGGAAGTACAAGTAGACGAAACACAAAATGAACCGTATTCTCACTTCCCAACAAAAGCCATCATTGCTATTTTGACATATTTGGTCAGATATCTTTCCATGTCCAATTAATTTTTTCTCTATTTTCTTATTTGTCTATTTAGCTCAATAGTGCTATTATTTATACCTTCTTATCCTTTTTATTTACTATTATGCACCTACTTTTATGTTACTAGAGACTCACTCTAAATGGTTACGGAATATCCCATTGTATGAACGTGTCATGATTTATCAAAAAATTCCACTAAGGTGAGACATTTAGGTTATTTTTTATTTCTTTATTATCTAACTCAGCTGACCATTATTTGCATGTCCTTTGGGCATCTTCTAGGACTTGAAATTATTATTGATATTAATTTTTTTAAAAAAGATCTTCATATGTATGATGAAAGTACTTATCGAAATGGTTTTACCAATTTATATTCCCCTCCAATAACATATGAGGACATCTAATTTGTACACAAAACTGTATAACTACTCTTATAAACTAATTTGCTTAACCAGTATTTTGCTTTAGAGATATTATAACTTGAAGATAACAATCCTAGCACATTCTAAAAGTAATGTTAACTTCATGAGCATAGTGATAAAAAAGGTTTTTATGTTCTAGGAAAGCTGCCATGTGTGACAGCATACATATGAGTATGTAATATATATTTTATATATACATATATAATGTAATATATATCTAAATATAGTATAGATCTATCTGTATCTATATATTGATATCCACTCACTTGTTTATTTTTACTATGTTAATTTTTTTACATCAGGTTTGATTGCAAACTAAAACATATACAACAAGAATTTGAGTTTTATTGAAAATAGTATGTTTTTGGAGTCTAGATTCTGAGAGAGAGAAAATGAGAGACTGTGTTTACATGTTACCTGAAATGAAATTTGTTTTCATCAAGGGAAACAATTATGAATTCTGCATAGACATTTAATATTTCCTAGGAAATATTACACGCATACCTCAGAGATGTCACGGATCCGATTCCTATCACCACCATAAAGCGAATATCGCAATAAAGTGAATATTGCAATGAAGCAAGTCACACAAATTGTTTGGTTTCCCAGTGCATATAGAAGTTATGTTTACACTATAGTCTATTAAGTGTGCAATAGCGTATGTCTAAAAAAACAATGTACATACTTTAATGAAAAAATATGGCTAAAAAATGCTAACTGTCATCTGAGCCTTCAGTGCATCTTAATCCTTTTGCTGTTGGAGGGTCTTGCCTCCATGTTGATGGCAGCTGACTGATCAGGGGGTGGTAGTTGTTGAAGTTTGGGGTGGCTGTAGAAATTTCTTAAAATAAGACAACGATGATGTTTGCCACATCAGTTGATTCTTCATTTCACGAACAGCTTCTCTGTAGCATGCAATGCTGTTTGATAGCATTTTACTCACAGTAGAACTTCTTTCAAAATTGGAATCAAGGGGCTGGTGGGGTTGCATGGTGGTTAAGTTCACACGTTCCACTTCAGTGGCCTGGGGTTTGTAGGTTCAGATCCCAGGCACAGACTTAGCATTGCTTGTCAAGCTGGGCTGTGGCAGCATCTCACATAAAATGGAGGAAGATTGGCACAGATGTTAGCTCAGCAACAATCTTCCTCAAGCAAAAAGAGGAAGATTGGTAACAGATGTTAGCTCAGAGCCAGTCTTCCTCACAAAAAAAGAAGAAATTGGAGTCAATCCCCTCAAGCTTTGCCACTGCTTTATCAGCTAAGTTTATGTCACATTCTAAATCCTTTGTTGTCATTTCAACATTCTTCACAGCCTCTTCACCAGGAGTAGATTCTTTGTCAAAAAATCACTTTCTTTGTTCATACATAAGAAACAACTACTCATCTGTTAAAGTTTTATCATGAGATTGCAGAAATTCAGTCACACGTCCAGGCTCCACTTCTAATTCCAGTCCCCTTGCTATTCATACCACATCTGCAGTTACTTCTTCCACTGAAGACTTGAACCCTTCAAAGTCAACTATGAGGGTTGTAATTAGCTTCTTCCAAACTCTTGTTAATGTTGATATTTTTACTTCTTCCCATGAATCAAGAATGTTCTTAATAGCATGTAGAATGGTGAATCTTTTCCAGAAAGTTTTCAACTTACTTTGTCCAGATCCATCAGAGGAATCACTATCTATGGTAGCTATAGCCTTACAAAATATATTTCTTAAATAGTAAGACTTGAAATTCAAAATGATTCCTTGATCCATGGCCTACAGAATGGATATTGCGTTAGCAGGCATGAAAACAGCGTTAACCTTGTACATCTCCATCAGAGCTCTTGACTGACCAGGTGCATTGTCACTGGACTGCAATATTTTGAGAGGAATCTTTTTTGCTGAGCAGTATATCTCAACAATGGGCTTACAATATTCAGTAAACCATGTTGTAAACAGATGTGCTATCATCTAGATTTGTTGTTTCATTTACAGAGCACAGGCAGAGTAGATTTAGCATAATTCTTAAGGGCCCTAGGATTTTTGGAATGGTAAATGAGCATTGGAGCATTGGCTTCAACTGAAAGTCACCAGCTGCATTGGCCCCGAACAAGAGAGCCAGCTTGTCCTTTGAAGCTTTGAAGCCAGGCATTGACTTCTCCTCTCTAGCTATGAAAGTCCTAGATGGCATCTTCTTCCAATAAGGCTGTTTTGTCTACATTGCAAATCTGTTGTTTAGTGTAACCACATTCATTACTTATGTTAGCTAGATTTTCTCAGTAAGTTGCTTTAGCTTCTACATCAGCACTTGCTGCTTCACCCTGCACTTTTATGTTATATAGGTGGCTTCTTTCCTTAAACCTCATGAACCAACCTCTGCTAGCTTCAAACTTTTTTTCTGCAGCTTCCTCACCTCTCTCAGCATTCACAGAACTGAAGAGACTTAGGGCCTTGCTCTGGATTAGGCTTTGGCTTAAGGGAACGTTATGGCTGCTTTGATCTTCTATCCAGACCACTAAAACTTTCTCCACATCAGCAATAAGGCTGTTTAGCCTTTCTTATCATTAGTGTGTTCATTGGAGTAGCACTTTTAATTTACTTCAAGAAATTTTCCTTTGCATTCACAGCTTGGCTAATTGTTTGGTGCAAGAGGCCTAGCTTTCGGCCTATCTCTGCTTTCAACATGCCTTCCTCACTGAGCTTAATCATTGCTAGCTTTTGATTTAAAGCGAGAGATGTGTGACTCTTCCCTTCACTTGAACACTTTCGAGGCCATTGTAGGGTTATTAGTAGGCCTAATTTCCATACTGTTGTGTCTCAGGGAATAGGTAGGCCTTAGGAGAGGGAGAAAGATGGGGGAATGGCCAATGGGTAGAGTAGTCAGAACATACACAACATTTATCTTTTAAGTTTGCCATCTTGTTTTTTTTTGGGGGGGAGGGGAAGATTAGCCCTGAGCTAACTACTGCCAATCCTCCTGTTTTTGCTGAGGAAACCTGTCCCTGAGCTAACATCCTTGCGCATCTTCCTCTACTTTATATGTGGGACACCTGCCACAGCATGGCGTGCCTAACGGTGCCATGTCTGCACCAGGGATCTGAACCGGCGAACGCCGGGCTGCCGAGAAGCAGAACATGCGAACTTAACCACTGCGCCACTGGGCCAGCCCCTAAGTTTGCCATCTTATATGGGCACCATTCATGGTGCCCCAAAACAATTACAGCAGTAACATCAAAGATCACCGATCATAGATAACCATAAAAAATATGATAATAATGAAAAAGTTTGAAATGTTGTGAGAATTACCAAAGTGTGACACAGAGACACGAAGTGAGCAAATGCCATTGGAAAAATTGTACTAATAGACTTGCTTGATGCAGGGTTGCCACAAACCTTCAATTTGTAAAAATTGCAATATCTGTGAAGTGCAAAAAAGCCAAGCTCAATAAAACGAGGTATGCCTGTAGATTATTTTATTCTAAACCCTCAATTTTTATTTCCACATTCTGTGTAATGTATCAGAAAGACAATATTATGTTTTTGTTTTACAATTCCTCAGTAGGGGAATCTCAACACATTTACATTTCTTTTGTTGGTTCCTTTCATTCAACAAAACTTTCCAGTTTTTAATTAATAATGTTGACTCATATAAATTTTTAAAAGCAGTCTAATTGTTTTAGCTTAATGCTGTTTGCATGAGTTTTGGTAATAATACGATTAGTTATACCAGTAATTTATTTCCTGAATCATCTTCAAATGCAATTTGTATATTTTCTTTATATTTATATACAATTGAGGAGTTTAATATTTATGAAAATAATGATTGACTGTTGGTTTTTCTAGTTTCTTTTAAAAGCCTTAGGCTTTGCAGTTATCAGTGGTGCAGCTCTGAGATGCAAAGTCATAAACTTACCTTCCATCCTCTTTAGTAGTTTGAATATTTTGCATACAGCCATAGGAAGCAGCCTGAAACCTCTAATCGAAATCAAAGGTTACGCCACAGGGGTGCAATATTTCTAATTTGTCTTGGAATGATGCAGTAGCTTCCCTTGACTGCTGTGATTAAATTCATCTAGTTTGTTCAGTTAATGAGAATAGCATATCTTAACCCGTAGAAGATATTCCCTTTTTATGGCCCCATGACTCTGAGCAGATTAGCATCATTATCAAGAAATAATATTTAGTAAATGAATGCATGTGAGTGGCACTAGGCTAGGATCCCTACAAATCAAGTGACAAGAGCATATCCCTTGACCTTCAGCTTATGACTTTCCAACACACAGCAGTTGCTCAAGCATGTATGTAAATACATTAAATATGTACTACAAAGCTAAAGGACAACCTGAAATTTAGGGGCAGCAACAAGAATTTGTCCTCGCCACTCAGCTGGAGATAAAATTAGGCAACATCCTGAAAAGATGCAAAGCCAGTAGTGATAGATACATTACTCCCGTTTGATGGGTTTGATGATTATTTTCACACTTTCTGCACTTGTAATTCTGAGGTGGTGAGTCACTTAAAAGAATGGTTTCTTATTGTACTTTTAAAACTAGTGTATTCCATGGCAGTAGACTGAGGAGAAAAAGTATACGAAATATGGGTTCCAAGGTGTGTTGGTGGAGTTTAGAGTTCTAAGGGTGGAATGTAGCTCAGTAGACAATTGACCAAGCTATGGTACCATGTAGACCTGGTTCAAATTCTGGCAACATCATCTCTCAGTTTTAGGACTTTGGGCAAAATACTCAAATTTTCCTTCAGACCTCTCATCTTTAAAATGAGTGTTGATAAATATCACTGTCTTCATGAGATTTTTTTTGATGAATTTTAAATGAGATAATGTTATGTAAAGTGCCTGGCACATAGTAAGGACTCAGTAAAGATAGCTGTGATGAGCTTTAATTGTTCAATTTATTGATTATTAGTTATTTTGATTAATTAATTATATATTTTCCTGCCACTCAACTGTCACTTGACATCTCTCCTTTGTTTTCTAATTACTTGATTGGAAATCATCAGGTTGAATGTGTCTATAATTGTCAGTGGGTCTGCTGCGTTCCCTGGATGGTGTGTCTGCAAAGGTTGAACGACTAAAGAGAGTCTCTTCAGTTGAGTCACTTCCCTATATGCCCCTGCTATATTCTGGACCAAGAATCTCATGCCTTTTCCTACCCTGTTTCCCACACGTGCATTACCAAGAATGCAATGCTCTCTCTTTTATTCCTAACTCCTTGGTTTTACATATGAAGATTGGTATAGTCAGGGTGCAAATGACAAAGGGATGGTCAGTACCCAGAGGATGCAAATGCAGATTGGGGGAGATCCCAAGAGAAGGAAGAAATCTAGGCAAGAGAGTAGTTGCTGAGACAGAAACTCAGAAGGAGATAAGTGCAGCCTCTAGCTGGTGAGGAAACACAAAATCAGGGGTGAAATAAGGAACAACTGGTCAGTGTAAAGTACTCTATACCAAGGATTCCAGTGGCAGGTGATAGGAGAACCAGCCATGGGCATTAGATTCAAGATTTTACTCTAGACTTTGAAAGGCATTGATGAAGCAACAGATGCCTTTGGGACAAAAACACAATGGTTTCAATTAAAGTATCAAGCTGAGTTTCCTTTATCCATCCAGACATCCAAACAACCTCTACTGATCACCTTCACAGAGATGGCCAGGCACTAAAGAACCAGTGAGTGCTGGAATTAAAGCAACAAACAAGACAGACAATGAAAGTCTCTGCCCGCTTTGTGGAACTTAATTCTAAAGACTTTGGTTAAGGTTCCCCAGTCTTAGAGTTGGGAGTACACTGAGTACAAAGAGTGAAGTTGTGTCATAAAATGAAGGCAAGAGTCTGGTTTAAGCAATGGGTGGCTGGAGAACTAGCAGTGTGGCCTTGGCTCAACTTATAAATATAAAGGAGTAGAGAACTTTAAATTCCTTCAGTCTGGGGCCAGGGCTAGTCCTAGGGTAGGGGACAGTGGGGATAGCATGTTTAAGTATGGTCAAGGAAAAACAGAGAGGAGTACAGCAGATCACAACCAAAAAACTATGTAGTTGTCTTTTATTTCCTTCTTTATTAGATATGCTGAATTTCTCTCAAGTGCCTCTACAGAAAAATAATATTAGAAATATTATGAAAATGGATAACATTCTAAGAGTATCAATTTAAGATACAATGAAGGCCATCTGCTAACAACAAATTTAATTTGTAAAAGCTAGTAGCATATTAACTCTAGAATGGTGATTTTTAAAAGGAAATTTTCAGAGTTAAAGTAAAAATTATTGAAATGGTGCCAGCTAGTATCAGGAATTATGCTTTAGAAATGCACAAGAAAGAGGCAATTACCGGTGTCCAAATAAGAAATGACAGTAATAGAAAATTCAGATTTGAGTGTATTGTAAATTTAATAAATAAGTTATAAAATTGCCTTTCACTGACTAAAATTGATTTTTGACATAAAACTTCAAGCACGGTAGGTATAATGTAATAACAACTTTCTAAGCAGAATTATCCTTTTGGATTTGTTCAGATCCCCTCAGTTCTTTAATTTGTGTGACTGAGACAGTGTGGCTAGGTTCACATTGCAGGAGACTCAGTTAATTTATGTGCTAACTTTAGGACTACACTATTCTATTTATTCTTTACAACAAGCATGTTTATTAAAAGTATTATGATGGAATATGTTTAGTTTTAAGACATACTGCAGAAAACCCTGCAGACAAACAAAACTCTTTGGAGCTTACCTTAGAAGCAGGAAGGGTTGCGTGTTAGGAAAGCTGTGTACGCATTTGCTTTTTGTTCTTTGAGTTTAGCTCAGTGGTCCCTACACTTTGGTGCACAGGAAATGACTGTATAGGATTTAAAATCCAATCATATATATCATATGGATGATATAGGGATTTTCCAGGCTCATTTAGACCATATTTTATTTTTCCTGTTCATGCTGACTTTGAAAAATAACTACAGAGCAAGATTCCATTCAAATGTCTATGATTGGAGTAAAAATGTTTGCTTGAGTGTAATACAACTGAGTCCCATCTACAAAGGGAATACATTTATACTTATGGCTGTCCAGATGCTTAAATATCTCTACACTAATAATAGAATCATTAGTGTATTTATATTATGAAAATAGTAAAAAACAATACTAGAAAGTAATATAAAATTAGGTGACATTTGAAGGAATATGAGAAATCCATCTTACCCATTAAACTCAGACCCAAAACTTGTTCTCTGTTTCCACTGTGATATTTACCAGGTTTGAGTTTGGCATGGTGTGTCATTCAGGGTCCAATTAACAGAGAGAAATCACTCCAGTTATTTTAACAGAAAAGAGTTTAACATAAGCACTTGTGACATAGGTATTGGAAAATTGAACAGAAGTACCAACTGTACAAGGTGGCTAGCACTCCTAGAACTGAGAAAACAGACAGAAAAGATTGGAGTTACTAAAACTTAGCAGCTTTGAGCACTTGGACTTTACTGAGCCAGAACTCAGACCTCCAAGGAGGGGTTGCTGATTGACTGGTGCTAGTATCTGTGAGATAAGAGAAGGGGCCCAATAGGACTGAGTCCCAGGCCTCTGCCAGCCAGTTGGTGCTGGTATTTCTACGGAAAAGGCACAATGAAGCTGATTCTGTAAGTATTAAAAAAAAGAAAAAAAAAGCAAGCTGGATTTAACACCTGCTACTGAAAATGAGTACAGCTGTTGGCATGAAGAAGCAAATAAAGGGTACTACTAATAGGAACAGTAAGTCCACAGGAAGTGAGTAGGAATGAGTAAGTCCTTTCTCCCTCCTCCAGTCCTGCAGTCTCCCTGTAATGTTCCCTATTGCCAGATCCTAACAGGTAGTCAGCCAACAAAATGGAAATATGGCTTGCAGAGACTGCCTCAGCATCACAAAGCAGAGTATAAAAGGATGAGTGGGTGTGAATCTGAGGAAAAAAAATTACTAAATACCTGGCACAGATGGTAATATTTCTCCGATAAGAAATTAGGAAAAGGAAGTAATTAAAATATTACTAAATTAGTAATTATTAAATAATTAGTAATTAAAATATTTTCACTGAATTTCAAGAATTAAAAAGTGAACAAGCACAGTGTTGAAGATAAGGCAATATGTAAACATCTTGTATTTCCATTACAGTGTGATTTTCCTTACAGCTTCTTCACTTTTGCAAAATTACTTTGCCCTCTTGAAAAAAATATTTTCCAAAGATGTGAGTTATGACCTAACAAGTAATAATTACTGCGTACTATTGAGTATTTGGACATTGTAGAAATGACATTACACAATATTTAACATTTCCCACTGAGGGTGCTAAAGACATCCTCTCTAGTGATGATAAAGGATATTTATTATTTTTGCAAGAGCAATAGTATAAATATTGAGCATCAAATTGTTTTAAAGATAGTCTTATTCTAACATTACATATAAAAGTTGTTCATAAATGGAGTCAGAAATAGTGACTATGTTCTCTCTACCAAAAAAAAGCTCAGTTCAGAATGCTTCAAGAACTATTTGGAATGTTAACTTCAAAATATTCTAGAGCCGAGGTAAAGCCAGTGAGCTAAAATTCCTTTTGCTTCAATTGTATTATTTAGAACTAGCTTCAAAGAAGAAGAGTTTTAGTAAAAGCGCCGAGTGTTTAATAGGCTCTCTTAGTTCACACTGTTCAAAGAAGTAGACTGACAGTGGCATCTACCATTCCTAGCTGTACGAATTCTAATATGTTTTACCCATTTCCTTCAAGATTTCAGCTTTATACCGGTTTGTATTCATAAGTAATTCACTCTAAGATCTTTAGCTATTTAAAAAAATGGAATAATTGCTTAGAACCATCAGATTTCAGGGTTGAAAGGAATCTTAGTCTATTTAACTCTACCAAATTTGACAGGGATTCTACCATGTAGCTAGCACTCTTGAGTTAGAAGGAGATGACATTTGAATGGGAAAAATAGATACGTAAGAAACGATTGCAAGACACTACCACAGGCATCTGTACGATGTGCTGTGGAGACAGAAGGAGGAAGAGACCACCTTTGCTTGGCTGAGGATGAGTTGGAGTTTGAATTGACATTGACTTTGGCCTTGAAAATAAAAGGAGTTTGCATGCCAACATGGATATGACAGGGCATTCAAGTCCAGCTCTCTCCAGACATTTATCAAATACCTGCTATATGCAGGCAGTCTGTTAGATGCTGAAAATACTAAGCTGAAAAAGACATGTTTTTGCCCTGTTGGAGCTTTTAGCCTATTGGCTGATAAGGCAAATGCTGGGTAGTGTGAAGTCATGGACCAATTGTGGTCAGGAACCAGTGAGTAGTTTGGTATGTCTGTAGTGTAGATTTTGGGGGATTGGCAATTGACAAGCAATTGAAGAAGAAGCAGGAAAGATAGACTGGGGATAGAATGTGGACAGACGATATGCTGCTCTATTGAGATGAATGTGTTTTAAAAAATGAAACAATGTATTTGGATTTATTTTTTGCATTTTTGGAACACACAATATGTAGCGTGGAATGTTGTTGGGGAGAATACAGTGAGAAGATCATCTATGAGGCTAATGTCTGTTCAAACAGGAGAAGAGGAATGCTTAAACAAAGGTAATGACTGTTAAGATACATGCAAGAGCCTACTGACGTTCTTTCTGTCTTTCTGTAGATGTGGAAATGAAGCCCTCAAAGAGTTAAATGACAAGATGGCATGGCTATTTGGTAGTGGAAACAGAAGTAGGAACTAGGGTCTTGATTTCCAGCTGAGCATTCTTTTTATGGTACCACACTTTTTGTCCAGCCTGTTGAACTGGAAAAGATTATCCACACCAGGAATTAAGCAACCAAAAAATAAAGGAAAGATGAAAACACTGAACTTCATCAAAGCATAATTTTCTTTCTAAATATGGAAAACGTATCAATTTATAGTAAACTAAAATGTTAGAGGCTCTTTAACTGCTATTCATTCATTCAATTATACCATAAATATTTGTTGAATGAACCCCTATCAGTTGTTACTAACTGGTATCAATAAAAGAGATCAGTATTGACTATCTTTGCATGGAATTTCATATAAAGAGAAGCAAGGAAAGTAATAATAACTTTGAGAGGGCAACAGAGGTTGTCTAACTTTCTGGGAAGGTCATAGTTAAACTGGCGAATTATAAACTGTGATGAGAGTCATGTGCCCATATGTAAATAGTGACCCTACCTCCCCCAATGGTCTTTCTTTATCACCACAGTTTCCCCCAGGCCCAAGGGGAGTCTGCCACAGTCACTGGCATTAATGCATATTCTTTCTACCTGAATGCCCCTTTGCTCTTAAAGTCTTTACCAAGAGGAAGGTGGCTGACTTTCACTTATCCCTCTGGCTGCAAGAGGTCTAGGGAGAAGAGCTGTAAGATATACAGGCGTTAAGAGACTTGATACACACAGATAACATGATATAAGGGAAAGATTCAGGAGTTTATATCAAATACAAATATTGCAGACTTATCCTGCCTCTGCCTCACCTCTTTCCTTTCATTATTGGAGACGAAAAGTAGCCTTTGATATTAAATTATTTAAAAATCACTAAGATTCTATCATGTAGTCGAACCACTGGTGTGGTAACTTACAACTTTATTAGAGATTTCCTAGAGTAATGAATAGAGATACGCGTTTGTTTTGTGATGCAGTTCCGTGAAAACCATAATATGCTCTGTAATACTATTTTAGTAATTTATTGTCTGAATGGATCATAATACTAATAAAAATCTCCATAGAGCTGCAGTTGTGCACCCTAACATTTTGTTGAAGTTAAAGATTCACTTAATCCTTTTAACATGGCATTATTAAAAACATAATGCAATAAACCTAGTAATTAAATTCTATTACTAAAATGATTTATTTCTTGATCATTTTTAGCGTAGTACTACTAAATGTGCTGTTAAGTTCAAATGCCTAATTAATTTGAACCCAAGCTTACTTTAAATATCTCACATTCATTAAGTATCTTACTTAAATTATGGGCCGGTAATGATAGATTTTTAAACACACTTTCATCAATCATATAAAATAAACTCTACATTTGCCGCATGGGAAAATGTCATTTTGGAAGCTTTTACTCCTCTAGTCAAATGTTCTTTCTACATCAAAACAGCCCCTATCTCTGATCATCATGGATGAAAGCAAGGCCAGAGAGGAAGTAGGTAAGTTGAAGAGTAACTTCAAATCATGGACAATAGGAAGAACATTATTGCTTATTTGTTGGTTCACAAAGTTGGTAGGAGGTGGGTGGTTCTATATCCCTGGGAGCATTTGGAAATATGTGTAGGCATTATTTTTGGTTGTCACTATAATTGGTTGTGAGGAAATGCTATGTATATCTAGCGAGGAGAGTGAGGTATGTTAAATATCCTGCCATGTAAAGTACAGTCCTGCACAAAAATGTCCCTTTAAAAATACTGATAGTGACCCCTGGAGAAATGCTGAGCCTATTTAGAGAGGAAACAGAAGAGATATGACAGAGAATTCGGGTCTTCTCTGTCCCCAGTAGATATTCTTTTTGACCGTTCTCCGGTAATAGGCAGAAGGTATTAGCCAAGATAAAGAATAGTAAACTGTTAAGGAAAATTAAATTCAAAGAGGAGGCAAAGAGGAGGAAGTTGTACAGCTGGGAGCTAAACAGTGGAAAGTGAATGCCAGATTCCTTACAGGAATGGACTGTTTGTAAGTGTGAGAGTAGGGAGGGGAAGCTAGTCGCCTTAGAAAATTCCCATCACTACTTGCTGGTGTGTTCTACCTCATTACTGTATGTCTGGTGTCTTTAAATAGAAATCTGATGCCCTTATTACTAGAATTGGGGGAAAGCCTCTGTTTCAGATTGGGTTTTCCTGAAGCCCATCTGGAAATGAGGATTTGCACGCAAGTGATTTATTAAGGAAATGTTCCCTAGGATGACAGGTAAGCAAGCAAAGGAAGTAGAATAGGACTAGGGAAGAATTCATGCAAGGGGCAATTGCAGGCAAAGTCCCAGCCTCAGGCTGATCCTATGGGAATACTCTGGGCCTAAATTATGCTTCAGAGTTTGTTCCAGCTTGAAGCAGAGGAGCTGGGCTTTCGTATTCCCGTACTAGTCAGTCATTGGCTTAAGACTACCCTGAGGTGACATAAACACCAAGGCACTGCCAGTTCTCTGGTCTTTTGGGCAAAGCAGCTTTAAAAGCCTGAAGACAGTCATCCAAAGAAATGCAGGTGCAGATTTTGGAAAAGCAAAGCCCGCGAAAGCCGGGGATGGGCACTCAGAAATGTTAGTGGAATCTTAGTGGACTTGGATAGAGCACCCACGATTTTTTCTATAACCTCTAAACTGCTAACTTTCACAAGATTATACAGACCCAAGCAAAGCTGAGGTCATTATCTGTATAATTAATTTTAAAATATTTCTAATTGTACTATAGCTGCAGTTAAAAGAGAAAAAATACTTCCTAATATAAACAGAACTGAATCAGAATTGTAACTTTATTAAAGATGCTATTTGTTCAAATGTTGTTGTACTTCTTAATTGTACATATTTTATATGACAAAATAGTTTTCCAAAGAGGATATTTAATTGTATGTGCAAATGAGTTCGAAGTGGTAACCACAGGCTCTCAGGCAAGGGATCTTTTAAATTTTGAGTTCCTCTCAGTCAGACATATTAATCCATTTGAATTTCCCAAGCTAGGGATGTCGGAAGTGTAGTTAAGTTGATTATAGTTTGTAATGATATTTCTCTGCTTACATCTGGCTGCGAGAATCTCCTAAGACTTATTCTGCAGCAGAACAATTGCTAGAGGGGAAAGGGAGGCTGTGATTACCAGATATCACCATTATCTACTGGCGTCCCCTTGTATTTCTCTTAGTCGAAGCTTTTATGGCATTTATGTGTATCTTAATTATTAGATTTTAATTGGCAATGTTATTGGTTATAGATCATTTTGACAGAAAGTACCTTTTATCTTAAAGTTTAAGTGTACCTAGAGGCTACTAAGAGATGCCTGTGTTCAATGAAAACATTAAAGTTATAGTGTAAGTAGTTGAAATGTGCCCCATTTGGTACAAATTAGTTTTCCTCATGGTACAACTCAGTCAAAAAAATGAATGTAGCTGAAAATTGATGAACTGTTCAGCAGCTTGAAATTCAACAAATGTGTATTGAGCATTCACTATGTGCAATATACAGTGGTAGTTGTAGTAGGGGATAAAAAGTTGAAATAATAACTGATTTCTGCCAGCTAGGAGTTCATAATATAGTGGGGACACACACACACAAAGACACAAACTTTAATTCAAGTAAGGTAAAATTATCATTCTTAAATCAAAGACATGAACAAATGATTGAGAGAACACAAGATCAGGGAAGATAAATTTTTTCTGGAGTTGGTGGTGAAGGCAGGGTAAGACAACTGGGCACTGAGGAAGAATTCATTGAAACAGAGCCTTGAAGAAGGGTGTTGGGGGAGAGGAAGAACACTAAAGATAGAGCACAAAAATGGAATCTGCAGAATAAGAAAGAAGAAGAACCAGTGGGCAACTGTAGTTGCAACAATTGTAAGCAGAGTTTAGGAATATGACTCTAATTGTACTGTGTAGACTGAATTGGATAGAGATCAAGGTTTGGGAATTTTAGAGTTTATTATATTTGACATTTTGGATCTAGAGTCCATAGGGCTTAGCACTGATGCAATTCAAGGATGTGAAAGAATGAGTTGAAAATGACACGTGTTATGTGACTAAAATATCTGAAGGATGGTGGCGTCATTGGATACAATTGGATATACGGATGAGGAGCAGGTTTATGAAGCTCTGAGAGGTGATGAGTTGTATTTGGGATATATTGGATTTGATGTGTTGACAGGACATCCAAGCACAGATTTCCAGCAATCTCTGGCAAACATATGTCTAAATCTGAGGTGGGATGTCAATGTGTAAATTTGATAGGTATGGCATTGAAAGAGTAACACAGGTAAGATGCCAAAATTAAAGATAATGAATTTGGAGTGATCCAGATGGAATTTAAGCCATTTGGGCAGGTGAGATGGCAAAAGGATATTGCATATAGTTAAAAGAAAAAGGGACCCAGAACCAAATCTTGAGAAGAGTTTACATTTAAAATATGGCAGATAAAGAGAAGACAATAAAGAAGTGTTCAGGAAAGCAGCAGGAAATTGTAAAGAATATGTGGTCCCAGAAACAGTGAAAAGTGAAGTAGTTTTCAAGAAGTAGGTGACTGCATTGACCAAAGGAAGTGATTAATAGAAATTAAATAAGGGCTGAGAAAAGGTCAGTTGGTTTTCTGATTGTGTTGAATAGTTTTAAAAGAACAATTTCAGTAGAGTGATAGATCATAAACTACAAATTCATTCATTCCTTCATCCAATAGTTATTCAATTGTTCTTTGGTGATTACACCTAGGCCTGGCACTGGATTAAAGTGAGATTAGAAGTAGATAGACTGGCAGAGATAACCAAAAACTTCTCTCTGTGAGGAAGGGAAGAGAGCCCAGAAAATTGCCACAGAAGAACTTTTTTTTTTTTTTGAGGAAGATTAGCTCTGAGCTAACTGCTGCCAATCCTCCTCTTTTTGCTGAGGAAGACTGGCCCTGAGCTCACATCTGTGCCCATCTTCCTCTACTTTATACGTGGGACGCCTGCCACAGCATGGCTTGCCAAGCGGAGCCATGTCCCCACCCAGGATCCGAACCGGCAAACCCTGGGCCGCCAAAGTGGAACATGGGAACTTAACTGCTGTGCCGTCAGTCCAGCCCCCATGGAAGAACTTTTGAGGGAATTTCTTAGAAGCAGGTTGAAAGGATCCTGAGATTTCAGCAGGGAAGACTGGAGGAAAGGAAGGAAAATCAGATTAGGCAGGATGGGGCCTAGGGAAATTCAAGCATGGCTAAGAGGAGTTTGAATGCTGGGAGACAGGGTAATCTGTTAAATAGAAACACAGGCAACAGTAAGTAGGGGAACCAGGAGAAGAGTCCATAACAAGAAGCAAATATCAGGGTCTTAGTCAAGAGGACTGAGAGCAATGTCTTCATTCCACATGGCTTCTAGAGTACTTTTCTGGCTTTCATTGAAATGTAACAAAATACTCCAAATTTAGTGGGTTAAAATAATTATTTTCTCTCAAGATTTTGTGGAACAGAAATTCAGCAGAGTTCAGCTCATTGATTCTTTTACTCTATGTGGTGTCAGTTGTCATCAGGTGATTGTCTTTAGCTAGTGGATGGGCTGGTCTGGAGGGTCCAAGATAACTTCCCTCCCAAGTGAACTTTGGGACTCACAACTTGGTGAGGATGGCTAAAAGGCTGAGGTCAGCAGGAACTGTCAACCAGAGCACTAAGACATGGCTTTTTCAGCATGATGGTTTCAGGGTAGTCACTGATCATACATGGCAGTTTAGGGCTCCCAGAAAGTGTGTTCCAAGGAGCCCAGAGGAAGCTAAAGACTACGATTAATGACGTAACCTTGGAAGATCCTTAACATCACATTGGTTACATTCTACTAGTCAGGCAAGTCACTAAGACCAGCCAAGCTTCAAGGGGAGGAGAGTTAGATGCTGCCTCTTGATGGCATCCTTCTAGCAGAGGATTTTCTGGTTGTCTCTAGTCCATCACAGCTGCTGTGAATAATTTCCTCATCTCATTTATAGTTTCCTCAGTATTAAGAAATCAGTATCTTGCAGGAGGAGAAAGTGTAAGTGACTCTGGCTGTGAGCGGCAGAAAAAGGAAGCACCTGACACCAATAAGCCAGGAGAGAAGGAAGAGTTGCAATTTTAGGAAGGAATGAGATAGAGCTTGGCAGGATACAATTGATGATAGAGAGTTCAAGGCTCATTCTGATCGTTTATTCTTCCACATTTTCTAAGTCCAAATTTTATATCAAGTGAAAACATCAGAAAACAACTTACTTGGGGTATCTTAGTTTACCTCCCTGTAAAAATGAACTCTGTTATAAAGTTCTACCCTCAGCAATGGGTGAAGGATGATTTAAGAAAAAGACACCTGAAGGGACCAGCCTGGTGGTGCAGTGGTTAAGGGCACATGTTCCGCTTCAGTGGCCCGAGGTTTGCCGGTTCGGATCCTGGGTGTGGACATGGCACTGCGTGGCAAGCCATGCTGTGGTAGGCATCCCACATACAATGTAGAGGCAGATGGGCACGGATGTTAGCTCAGGGACAGTCTTCCTCAGCAAAAAGAGAAGGATTGGCGGCAGATGTTAGCTCAGGGCTAATCTTCCTCAAAAAAAGAAAAGAAAAGAAAAAGACACATGAAGAGTTTATCTGCTCTTTTGTGAAACAGTGAAGATAATTTCTAAGTTTTATTTGTTATTAATTTGCAAATTAGCTATGAAAGCTGCTATAAGTGAAGAATAGACTAAGGCTTTTCAACTTGAATTTTGGTCTGCAGTCCTGTAGCATCACCATCACCTGAGATTTTGTTTGAAATGCGGATTTTCAGGCCTCACCCTAGACCTAGAATCAATCAGATTCTGCACTTGAACAATATTCTCAGATGTTTCCTGTGCACACTAATGTTGAGAAACTCTGGTTTAAGGGGTACTCAATTATTCAAATCATCACAATGGACTCAGGTTATCTTCCTCTGGATTTATTTGCCTTATAGCACTTCAACTATTTCTGTTTTTATTGTAAAAACTGCCATAGATTATAGTATTTATTGTACTAATTAATTCTACTTTGGCAAATACCTCAATAATATATTTATTTCATAGGTAAGACAAGTAAAAAAGTTAGATAATTTGTCTTACTGATAAATAATTATGCTTTCTATCAATGATATTTCCCAAGTCATGTTCAAAAGATTAAGTCTCTGGGATATTAATAGATACTATGTAAAAAAGAGTTTCATGGTAACGTCTTTTTGGAAATATTCATCATTGCTTTGGCTATACTAATTAAATATCTTTATACTGGCTATTCTCAAAGCAAGCCTAGAATTTGCAGCATGTCTTAGTCTGTTCAGACTTCTATTAGGGAATATCATAGATAGGGTGGCTTGTAAACAACAGAATTTTATTTCTCACAGTTCTTGAGGCTGGGAAGTCCAAGATCAAGGCACTGGCAGACTCAGTGTCTGGTGAGAGCCTGCTTCCTGGTTCAACGATGGCTGTCTTCTTGCTGTATCCCCACATGGCAGAAGGGTGAAGAATCTTTCTGGGGTCTCTTCCCATTCATGAGGGCTCCACCCTTATAACCTAATCACCTCCTAGAGGCCTCATCTTCTAACACCATCACACTGGAGATTAGAATTTCAACATTGAATCTTGAAAGACACAAACATTCAACCCATAACATGGAATATTCCTAAATTATTTGAATACTGAGCAAATTTTTTTAAACAAATGATATCTCAGGATATTTCTCCATAGAACATACCTTAAAAATATGCTTCTATAGATTAGGAAAGTGACATAAACCATCGTGTTTACCTTGTTTTCTGGATACCAGAGAACACAGAGTCTGTTCTTGAGCCTCATTCCAGTAGCTTTCTTCAGCCAGGAGTTTGCCATATAGATGACTTGTCTCTTACTTTCTGTTTTTTGATTTCACGATCATCACGTGTTATAGCTGAGCTTTATATACTTGTTTTTCATTGTAAGGATCTCAAATCCATTGTGAAGTTTGGAAAGGCACAGGTCATAACTAAACAAAATATAATAATAATAATAATGACGACAGCAACAATAATAGCTGACATTTATTGAGTGCTTACTTTGTGCCAGGCTCTGTGCTAAGTGCTTTATGTGGATGATTGACTCCACATAACAACTCTGTGAGGCATGTACTCTTATCTCCATTTTTCACATGGGCAAATTGAGGATCAATAAGGTTAGGTGACTTTTCCACTGCTAGGAAGTTAAGAGATTCACACATCAAACTCACATGTTGACCTCCCTCCTTAGATCTAGACTAAGATTTGAATGCATCAAAAAAAGACTCTAGAGCAGGAACTTTTTCTTTTTTAACTTATTAAAGTTCTTCTTGTGCTTTCAAGTTTAGATCATAACTCCTGATGAGTATACACATCTGGCAAATTGTAAAGCAATCACTTTTAAGGTCTTTGAACAATGCTTGTTCTTGATTTACAAATTAATATCTGACATTAAGTATTTCATACAGCATCCATAAATTCAGTAAATAGCTCTTTTCTTTGTAAAGACTATTTTATTTGTTTGACAAAACTTCTCAAGCAATAGTAAGAAGTTGAAGAAAAATTACATAGACCAGACTTATTTTATAAAACCCATATTAGCATCCTTAATACAAAAGCCCATAAATTCTCCATTACTGAAGAAATGAAAAATGCACAAAGAAAGGGAGAATCCGAGGTGATTTCTAAACTATTCTTGTGCCATGGATCCTTAAGTATTCTGGTGAAGCCTGTGGACCCCTTCTTAGAATACTGTTTTTAAATACGTAATATGAAGTGCATAAAGTTACAAAGAAAACCAATTGTATTGAAGTACAGTTATCAAAATATTACAGAAATTTGATTATTAGAAATAATAGATTATTTTTAATGCATTAATTAACTAGATATAGAAGAGGGTTTAATGGCTATTGTCATTTCCAAATAGTGATGAGAATAAGCAGTATATGGAGACATTTGCAACAGGTGCCATGTGATGTAAAAAAAATACGTGATTAATATTTGTGACAAAATCTCAAGTACTGCTAGTAATGCTTAATTGCCTAAAATAATAAAGAAAATGATAAATTTTGTTAGATATTACAGGAAATAAAGATGGAGTTTTTTTCCTATCTAAGTTCAAGGACCCCCTGAATTCATGAACCTCCTTCCTGTGCCCCTGTGACCCTCAGGTTGAGAACCTCTCAGACTTTAGTGCTAGGATGAAGGTCCTTTCCTTTTGTTTGATAACAACCATATAACACGCTATGATTTCATTTCTATCTCTACTTTTGGGAGGCCCAAGCACAAGAGTTTGGTAATTTGTAGTAGCTATTCTTAGCTTGTACAGTTTTATTATGTTGCATCTTTTCTCCCAGCCTTCTTTAGACTCTAGGCACAGAATAGGAGAATGTGAGTTCTGAGAATGTCCTTAGAGAATAACCAGTTTAGCCCACTTGGTTTTCATATGAGGGATGAATGTTCAGACAGGTGCTTTGATGTACTCTCGGTTATACAGTCAGTGAAAGAGCTGAGCCTAGAATAGAGTTTCTCAAATGTAATCCACTTTACACCTGCACCAGAATCACCTGGCAACCTGCGTTTTTTAACAAACTCATCCAGGTGGTCCTGATACACGCTAAAGTCTGAGAAACAGAGGCTCAAGTCCAGAATGTCTAGTTTTGGAAGTTGGTTCTTTCCTACTAAAGCATACTGCCTGATAGAGGTATATAAGTGAGGAAGGAAGAGGATGAATTAAAATCACAGAAAGGCTGGTAGCCAGTAACCCCAAGAGCCCACATTTAAGGATTGGTTTTTAAAAGGTGCAGGGGTACTCATACCCACGAAATTAGAAGGAAGCAGGAAAGAGTACATAATGGAATGTCATGTGCCCTGAGGACCCAGAGGGCATGGTTATATGACCGCTTCAGCAATTATACAGAACTTGAAAAGGAAACTAAAAGAATAAGAGACTGGATGAAATCAAGACTGATAATTGATAAGGCAAGTACGATGAACAGTTGAGAGAGAGAGGGAGATTCAACTGATGGTGAAGTCATAGCTACCACTAAAACAAGTTAGTTTAAAAGTACTGAGTTGAGGCACTGGAGTCTCCCCATTGACTCTCTTGCCCTCCTTCATATCTTCTCACTACAACCAGAGGGACCTTTTTAAAATGCAAATTAGATCATATCCCTTGTCTACTTAGAACCCATCAAAGCCTTTCCATTGCATTTAGAATATCATCTATACCATGGCTTACTCCTTATCCCTCTTTGGCCACTAACTTCATTTAATGCCATTCTCCGTATTTCCCCTTGTGCATACTGTTCTCTCTATCTGTAATTCTATTCCCATGGCTCTTCTTCAAGTCTGGCTCTATCTCATCTTTCACATCTTACCTTGAATGTCGCCTCTTCAGAAAGGACTTCCTATATATATAGCTTGGCCCTGTAATTCTCTTTCAGATAACTCTACTTTTGCCTTAGCATTTGAAATTTTATAATGCGTAATCATTTATTTGTTTGTTTGTTTCTTGTTCATCTCCCTAGGGAGACAGTAAGCTCTAGAAATGTAGAAACTAAATCATTATTCACTCAAACCTCATGTGGAACCTATCATATTGTAGATACTCAATAAATATTTGTTGACGGGCCGGCCCGGTGGTGCAGCAGTTAAGTGCGTATGTTCCGCTTTGGCTGCCAGGGCTTGCCCGTTTTGATCCTGGGTGCGGACGTGGCACCGCTTGGCAAAAGCCATGCTGTTGTAGGCATCCCACGTATAAAGTAGAGGAAGATGGGCACGGATGTGAGCTCAGGGCCAGTCTGCCTCAGCAAAAAGAGGAGGATTGGCAGCAGTTAGGTCAGGGCTAATCTTCCTCAAAAAAAAAAATTTGTTGAATTTTAAAATGGGGTGAGAAGGCTCAAGAATAGTAGGCTGTAGTTAGAGGGAATAATTCACTGTTGGTGATCCATGAGGCACCATAATTCAAGGGGGGTGAGGAGGCTTGAACTGGCTATGTGAATGGATGCAAAGTGACGATTAAAGCCATTGCAACTTAGCAGATCAAAGAGCTATGAGGTGAAGACATTAATTATTATAATGGTCAACATCATGTTGGTCATGATGACATGTCAACCTCTAAGTTTCAAGGGGCCTATGTCACACCGAGTTATCAGGGGTGACAGATCTATAGTTATCCTCACTTGGAGTCTTCTGCTGATACAATTAACTCATGCTGTCTGTTCTTGCCTGTTGGCCTCTCTGCCAAAACTACCACAAGAGATGATTGGGGTCTTGTCAAGCCCTCAGCTATCATTTCCTTTCCTGTGTCCTTTTCATACCAATTTAGGGATGTGTCACGTGCCCAGGAGCATCCCTTCAGTCTCACCTGCTTTGACGCCTGACTCATCCACTGCCTATTCTACTGCACTGGTGCTAGAGACGGGGCTGAGGGTGACTCGCTGAGTGATTTCAACCTCCAAGGCCGTATCCTAAAAAGCCAGGCACAGGTCTTCTCAGCTCTGGGATTGTCGCTGACATTTCTAGGGTTTCTGGGACTTGATCTCAGAATAGGAGCAAGATGATGCAATCCCTTCTCAGAAACTCACAATAATGGTTGTTTGTTTTACTCGCCATTATCCATTTCAGTCCTGTCCTTTTTCCAGCTGTTGAACTTTATCTCCTTTGGGATGAGGCAAACTGCTTCCATATCACCATGCAGTTTTCCCAACTCTTATTTATAGGATAGATAATATGTCCTCGGTGCTCAATATACTGAGGATTTTGCAATGCATATCTCTGGTCTTCACCATAGATTTCAGATGCCTGCTTGAAACACATTATTTAAGCCTTGGTGTCTTTTCCTTTGCATTTTCACAGTAACAAACTTACACGTGCACATGCATAGCTTCCAAGAATGGGGGGAAGCACCAGTTAATACATCAAAATATTAACCTGCCACATGATCTTAAATATAAGGGATATCTTTGTTTGTTCAGGCTGCTATACTGGTATAACAAAATACCAGACACTGTGTGGCTTATAAACAACAGACATTTATTTCTCATAGTTCTGGAGGCTGGAAGTCCAAGATCAGGGTGCCAGCATGGTCAGGTTCTGGTGAAGATCTTCTTCCAGGTTGCAGACTTCCAACTTCTTGTTGTATTCACACATGGTGGATGGGGCTAGGGAGCTCCGTGGGGCCTCTTTTATAAGGGCATTAATCCCAATCATGAGGGCTCCACCCTCATGACTTAAGTAACTCCCAACGGCCCCACCTCCTAATACCATCACATTGGGCATTAAAATTTCAACATAGGAATTTTACGGCACACAAACATTCAAACCATATTAAGGCAGAAAAAGAGGCAAGCCTTTAACCTGTTATGATTGCAGGTAAATGAAAATGAAGATTAATTTCTAAGTAAGGAGAGCTTGTGATGGAGTAGTTGAGACTGAGGGCATAAAGGCAACTGTTCAAAATACTTGAGGGTTTCAGAAGACACTGAGGAAAGAGTTAGGAGGTGGACCAATGGTAAGAGTGAGAGCAAAACTGGACCAAGACAGAAGAATAAAAATATGGAAAAAGATTACAGATTCAGGGAGGGTGGTTTTATTCAGGGTAGGGATTGAAGTTTACAGCAAGGATGCAAGGGAAGAAATTTTAATAATGATGGGATATGGTATGAAAAATCTTCAAAACATTGAACAAACAAGCAAACAAACAAAAAGCCATTGGGGCTGGACTTCATTATTGATTAGATTCTGGTTCCAAGTGGCAATTTTGCTCAATGTGGTGCTGTATATACTGTTATGACAGTTTCATCCCAGGTGTTCATGTGAGCTGTTGACAAGCTGTGTGATTTATTACTGCCATTAAATTTTGTAAAAGTGGGACGTTATGTTTCTGCATCATTTTTTTTGTTTTTCATTTTGATTACTATTGATATGTGTTGCCTGTTCTACATCAGTTGAACAAGTATTTATCCCTGAAACTTTAGAATTGTTATTATTCTTCTTCAACCAATTCATAATGGATCACGCATAAAAAGTACAAGAAGATTGCAGCACTTTACCATGGCTATTTTTCTCACGTTATGTCCAGTTGGTTTTTAAAGATTAATTTGTGGTCAAACTGGTTTTAGTCACTAAAGAATACACTAAGGAAGGCGAAGTCCGTTTTAATAATCATGCATATTTTTATGTGTCTCTAAGGAGTTGTTAAGATTGGTTATGAGAAGGTTGTTGGTAGTAGTCGAAGTGTTATTATACAAGATGATAATGAGAAGTTTTGAGAAGTAAAGCAGATAACAATATTTAGTATTCTGAATTATTTTTTCCATACATGCATTAATGAATCAATTCCTGTTGATCTATTCCTCATGGATTGCCAACACAATTATATTAGGGATAAAATAGGAAACGGGCAGAATTACCAAAGTTTGATAAATATAAATATCAAAGAATAGGCTTTTGACAAATTAGTTTCTAAATCCTTGTGCTCAAAACAATCATATCATGCTGAGTATATTGCATAAAATGAGGAAGTCAGGATAATTCTCAGTGCTACAGGATGATAAATACCCAGATGGTTGACTATGATTTGCAAACTTGCAAATTGACTAGATTTGAAGAGCCATCTTTTCCACCCTCTTTGATTAGTTATGGGCACATTTTAGCTTCTGCCCTTGAGGTGCAGTCTAAGAAAAACATGACTGTGAGCCCTTAATGGGACCATAGTTGGGAGGATGCCAACACAAGAGAGTCTATTTTTAATAGAACACGCAGGCAGGCTTCATCATGGTGCCTTTTCTTTGTTCAAAATAAATTTTTAACGATTTTGTTTAATTATGTAGGGAAATGTTTATCATAGGAGGTTCGATAAAATCAACAAACAAAAAATGAGAGAGTGGGGTAAAGCTATAGGCTACAGAGTCAAAGAGAATGGATTTGAGCCTGAGTTTAAATACCTTAGTGAATTTCCTTAAGACTTCTGAGTCTTAATTTTCTCATTTCTAAAAAGGTGGAAACAATATCTTCCTCACTAATTCCTTCTAATATCAAACAGAGTAAGTTTGACACTGTTGATAAAATTTGTAGAACATCTCAGTTTTAATTAAGAAACACTCTGGGCTGATGAAGGAAGAGAACAGGATGGCAAGGAGGAGGATTAGAAGAGGAAGAGAAAGAGAAAGACTAGAAATATAACATAATTCTAGTTTGAAAAAAATGTACTTATGTAGGAATAGAAAAATGTCTGTGCAAAAATATACCAACATGTTGACACTGGTTGAGTGGTGAGATTATACTTTTTTCTTTGTATTATTTTTCTGTATATCATTTTTTTTTCATAAAGTACATCTATTGGTTTTAAAATCAGAAAAAAACATTTTTAAAGCCAAGCAATTAAAATTAATATTTTTTCTATTTTAATTTTAAGTTTACGTTTAAACCTTCATTTCGGATCTTACAGTCTAAGTTCAATAAAAGATTGCTAATGCATTCCCAGCAATATTTAAATTTAAGAGGCCAAGAGATAGGTCATTCAACCAGGTAAGTGAGCACCAGCCTTTGAAAAAGTTGATAAGTATTTGGTGTTCTTTAAAAAAAAAAATCTGGTAATTATTATATCTTTAAAACAAGATAATTTAAATTTCCTTTTTGCTTGATAATATTTTTGGAAGTTGCTGTTTTAATGAAATAAAACATTTCGCACAGCAGTATTTTACAATTAGCAAATATTTGGTGTTGATAAAGAGGAATTACTGAATTAGGTATCTTTTACAGTTAAGTCATGTAATAGTAGAAAAATCCTGGTAAAACTTCTATTCAGAAAATTATTAAAGTAATCTTTCCTATTTTTGAAATAAACAAGTGCCTATTAAGATTTTCTAATTAATTTACAGGACAATTTAAAAATTTTCCCATGAGCTTTGTGAGGAAGAAAATGACAATCCTAACTACTTCCCTTTGGCAGTTATTTAGCTTAATTTATTTAAAAATGCATTATTTTAGAAACCCTAACTGAAAGTGACAGTTTAATTCATAGAGAATTCTTTTTGATTCACTATTTTTGTTTTGAAAATGTCTGAATGATAAACCACTGGAAATTAGAGCTTATAATGAAGAAACTTGGATAAACAGGAATTTTTTATCTAAAGTGACAACAAAGTAAAATATCTAGCAAATAGAATTAAAAAGTCTACCTTTTCTTTTTTTAACTTCTCATAAGATCCAAGTGAACTTCAAATGAACATGTTGAGCAAGAAATACAATCTTTGTTGTATTTACAATATATAACTACTGCAGAAGGATTAACAGACTACATTGTATGAAAGGTAGCTTTAGAAATCTTTTTCTTCTTTTGAGGAAGATTAGCCCTGAGCTAACTGTTGCCAATCCTCCTCTTTTTGCTGAGGAAGACTGGCCCTGAGCTCACATCCATGCCCATCTTCCTCTACTTTATATGTGGAACGCCTACCACAGCATGGAGTGCCAAGCGGTGCCATGTCCGCACCTGGGATCCGAACCAGCAAACCCTGGGCCACCGAGAAGTGGAACATGTGAACTTAACCACTGCACCACTGGGCCGGCCCCAGAAATCTTTTAAGGTTGACACTATTTTATTTGTTTTATTGTTCCATGAAGCTGAGAATTAAAAATAATAGGGCTTTGTTAAATTTGTTTTTGGCAAGATGGAATTGGAGGAGCTGTGTAGAGTATATTGACTGTGCACTTTTCCAGATAATTCACTGAGTCAAATCTCTTGAGACAGTGACTTTTTTGCCCATATTGAATTTTAGCAGCGAAATAATGTTTTCTAGCTTGAAGTTCTTTTTCCACAAAAATTCCAAGGGCTCTCTTAAAAATATTTCATAAATAATTTACCCATCTTTATAATACAGTTTAATTTTTCAGAAATCTTTCTCCGTGTAGAAACAAATATTCATATACAGACATCTATCAGTTAGCTATTGCTGTGTAACAAGCCACCTTGAAACTAAGTGGGTTAAAACAACAGCCATTTATTATTCTCTCAAATTTTCAGATCAGCCAGGTAGTCCCCAGCTCTGGGATTACTAGGGCAACTTGGCACTGCTTCACATGGCCCTTCTTTCAGCTTTCTGACTCAGGCATGTTCTTATGGTGAAGGTAGAAGCATGAACAAGAGAGCAAAAGCGTTCAAGCCCTTGTGAGGCCTACATTTGGAAGTGCAACACCATCATTTCCATTGCATTCTATTGGCCAAAGCAAGGCAATGACCAACCCAGATTCCAGAGACAGGGGAATAGGCACCACCTCTTCATGAGGAGAGCAGCAAAGTCCCATTGCAAAAGGCATGGAGTCAGGAAAAGATGAAATATTTGGCCCTGTTTTGCAGTTGATCTACCATAGATGGTGACCTCTGCTTCTGCGAAAACAGGTTCAGATGGAAAGGTAGATAATTGCTTAAGATTTTAAAGAGCTCATATTTAAAATTTAGAGCAGTTCCTCCTGAACAACATGACTCCCTAGCTAAGTAATATTTCCACACAAGAATAGTTCTCTTGAATTCTTAAGACCCCAAAGTTAGCGTCTAAACAATGTCAACATTGGTCTTTCCTAAACGATATTAACTACTTTGAAACATCAATCTTAATATTGATGTGAAAAATTTCAAAATTAGGTACATGTCCAAAAGAATGAAAATGAAAGACCATTAGACATTTGCCCAAGCTCCTTTGGGTGGCAAACCAAGTCTTCTCTGCTGTGGTCTCTCACACATGTCAGGACTCACCATCTCCCATCCCTCCATGTCCTGTGCCCTAAGAACTAATTTATCACCATTTCTTAAATAGTTTATGCAATTTAATATATCTGATCCTTAGCATCTGAAGTGTCCCTCTGCTTGGCACTCTCTTCTTCTTTCCACATCTACCTGTTGATTTCCTATTCAACCATGTAAATTCTGTTCAAGGATTTCTGCTTTCATCATTCTCTCAAGTGAGGGTGACATCTCTCTTATTTGTGCTGGCGCCATACTTCCAACACCACTATTGGCAGGATTCTAACACGGCACTAGAATTATATTTGCTTAAATGCATACCTCCTTCCTAGACTGTGACTAAAGCTGTGAAAACAATGACAATATCTTTTTTGTCTTTTATCTTCCTGATTATTTCCAGTGCCTGACACAATATAAAGCGTTTGAATAATATCTATTAAATTTAGTTGAGGACCGGCCTGGTGGTGCAGCGGTGAAGTTCGCACGTTCCGCTTCGGCGGCCCCAGGTTCGCCGGTTCAGATCCTGGGTGCGGACGTGGCACCGCTTGGCAAGCCATGCTGTGGTAGGCGTCCCACATAAAAAGTAGAGGAAGATGGGCACGGATGTTAGCTCAGGGCCAGTCTTCCTCAGTGAAAAGTGGAGGATTGGCAGCAGTTAGCTTAGAGCTAATCTTCCTCAAAAGAAAAAAATTTAGTTGAATAATTTAACAACCCCCCTCCTTTGACACATGAGGAAAATAAGTAAATTACTAAATAATTTATCCAAGTTCACACAGTTGGGAAAAACTAGAACTACAATGAAATAGAGGCCTATTTGGCCCCAGATGCTATATTCTTTGACATGAAACCACATGAATCTCCCATGGAAGACTTTCAATAATTAACTGGCATGTTTGAGTGGATCTCTCAAGAAATGGCTGTACTAAACGCAAGAGTAAAATTTTTCCTTCTATTTGTTACTATCTCATTTAATCCTCATCAACTGTAGGGATTATATTTGTTATATTTTGATTTATAACATTCTAGGTTCTTGGTGTGGGAGATTGCTTTAGTATTTTAACTTTATTAACATTAAAAAGTCAGATTTTCCATATGCTTTAGAGTGAATTCTGTATTTTAAAAATTTGTTTTCGTCTCTAGAGCAGTATTTACTAGATTTATTGAGTAACTCACTGCCTGGCATTCTGGACTCCTGAAGGAGTTAATAAACCCCCCCAAAAGAGTGATATAATAATAGAAATTTAGGACATTGAAGAATTTTCCTATGTACATATGTAGAATTATCACTGTGTTATTATCCTACAATTACTAATTCAACCTAAAATTGGAAGCAATTTTGTTTGTAGGCTATATAACTGTATCTGAACTCCAGAAACCTCAGGGGAAAGAAAAAGAATAAATTAGTTAAATTATCCCTACTTTATTGAAAGAGATTATGAAAGTGTACAAGTAAAATTTATCTAACACTGACCCTGAACGGCATTGTGGTCAAAGAAGCCCAGCTCAAACAGCACTTACAAAGTAGAGCATGGTTAAGAAATTGGACAATAGACTGCCTACATTTGAGTTTGTATCTAACACTTTTTTGCTGTGTGACCTTAGTCAAGTTGCTTATGTTCTCTCTGCCTCAGTTTTGTCATCTGTAAAATGGGAATGATTTTAATTGATGGTTGTGAGAATTAATTAAAATAATCCATGTACAGTGTAAAGAATTGTGGCTGACATAAACTAAGCACTCAATGTTTATTTTTCATGACTTTCTAAAACGTGAGGTTTAATCATAGGAAAGTGCCAATATTCAACCATATTTGACTGCAGAAGTAAAATTTTCATACGGTTCAAGCTATTAAAAGGAAATAGCGGTTAAGCAGTGACAGAAACTCTTATTTAATTATCCTGTCCTATGTGACTTTTGTCCTTTCTGTGTGTCTCCTGTTCCCTTGATTTGGCACTGCCTGTAGGCGGATCCTCCTCATAAGTGTGGAAGAAGGGACGATGAATAGTCTAAGGCTGACTTCCTAGTAGGGAGAGACAGGGAATGATTAGGAAGTGGCTGTGTCTTGTCACATAATTGTCCACACACAATTGCACTGCAGTGTAATTGAGAAATGATAAGAGCGTTCATTTTATAAATAAATTTTACATTTATTAAATAAAGGCATCTTCAGTTGTCCTTTGGCCATAAAGTCTACTTCTACTGGATTTGAAGAAACCTAAATAGCTTTCTCCCTCTGCATTTTGCCTGGAGCTAAGTGCTGATAGTTGGCATTTCTTTAGTGAGTGTGCCCATTGTGTCACAGTATTTTTTGTTTCTTTTTGAAGCATCAGAGTCTTATTTATATGCTTTGAAATGAAGTGCTTCATCTTGCAAACCTTATACTGTGCTTTTTCTGTGACAAAAGCCACTATTGGAATAGAATCTACCCAACCTCCATTTCCATCACGGGCTGTCTCGACCTTAAATCCCATACCTATGTGGTTCAATAGAGAAATTGAGTTTAACTTTCAGAATTTTAAATTTATAGGGGGTATTTAACGGTGGTATAAGAGAATTAGCTATAATCATAGTTTGTTAGGTTTCCACATATTTTAAAATAACTATTTGTGAATTATATTAAAGTTATATCTAGAAATGTAAGATAGGAAATTGCTTGCCATAATTTTACTACTTTTTGTTTTAGAATACCTAGTAATTGAATTAGCACTGACTTATCTAAATTACAGATAAGCAAACTCAGGCCTAGGTTAAGAATTCAGTTTTATTACAAAGCATGTTAAAGATGGACCTGATCAGAAAACAGAACATGATGGCTTTTGGTTAAGCGCACTTTACTTTTGGGTTTATAGTAGACCATTTACAGATAATGACTTGATTTCCATTAACTATTGTTGTGGCTCGTGTTGAAAGTTCTAATGTGCAATCTGGTTGAATCTTTTCTTGTGCACTTAATAGTATAACATACACATTGGGCCCTAGTGATTATGTTTTATAAAGACTTACTGCCAAGTAACTTTTTATATCTGGGGAGATTGTAAAACTACTATATGATCTAACTTAGCTCTTGAGCACTTCTTAGCTCCAAGGAATAACTTGGATTTTTCTTGATTATCTTTGTAGCCCAGATTTTAGTACTGTTCCTGGCCTACAGAAGTCTCTAAAAGTATTTGATGCTAAGGAATAATGAATAATATATGTTAATTTTCATCTGTTAAAGCCCATGAAACATTCCACTTCTTTGATACTCCTTTATAGAAGAGGAAGCGCCCTAGTGATGCATTGGGCTCTTTGACATGACATTACCAGTGATAGAAATAACATAAGAGGCATGGAGAGGAACACTTAGGCCTTCATTTATTTCCTGACCTGGGCATCCCTGACATGAATCCCTTGGATCAAAAGGAGTTTGCTTCCCTGTCTAGGGTGTTGAATGTCTTTGGTAAACCCTCTGGGTCCATTCTCCGCCTTTCACTTCCCTGGGAGGCTGACCTCTGTGGACTATATCAGCAGACTTCCTTGCCCTCTAGCTTCGAGTTGCATTTGGCTAATGGGAGCATTTACAGGAGATCAGAGGAAGGGAGGGAGGGAGGAAAGGAAGATCAGGGCAATTATTCACTGCAGAATGGCTGCATTCATCACCCAAATATCAAAACTCCTTTCAGATGACCCTCTCAGCTTCCTCTGTGTTCAGGGACCAGTAACCACTCACTTTCTCTTCGTTCCTATGAGTCTAGAAGTGATAATAACACTTCTCTGTTACCAGTTCTGGTGGTTTCTTTATACTCTGCACTCATCTTTGTAAATTGTCCCTTATTGAACTTTCCTCAAGCTACCCAAGCCCTGCTAGGACTCTGGGATCCTCAAAGGAGAGGCCTACTCTCCACCTCCAGATGATGACATTTAACAGGAAGAAGGAAGGAGGGAATGATTTCAGAGTTTGTGGAGCATTTTCTATGCTAGGCAACATTCTGGACACCTTATATTTATTAACCCTTTTAATCCCCATACTAATACTTTGAAGTTGATCCTTTCTTTACTTTGAAGCAAAAATTTCAAGGAGAATTGTAGAAAATATGGATTAGCGGCTTAAAAAATTTGGAATAAATTCATGATAGCCTACACTTATTGAGTGCATCTTAAAACAAAGCACTGTTCTAAGTGCATTTAAATTTTCACGGCAACACAACATAGGTAATAGTACATCCTTGTTTTACAGATGAAAAAGATGAGGCACAGAGAGGTTAAGTTATTTGCTCAATATCAGCTGAAATATGGCAGTGCTAGGATTTGAACCAAGGCATTCTGGATACAGAGAAAGAAATCTTATTCACTTATTCAGCTGTATTATACAACTTGCCTGTGCTTTGTAAAACATATTTCATCAATGCAACTTTCTTCTTTCCAAATTTTCTCTGGTTAAATCTGATGTCTTTCAATCATCAGTTTCCTAAAATGAAATATTAAGCCAGCATTATTTTTTTAATTGAGTTCATAATAGTTTACATCAATGTGAAATTTCAGTTGTACGTTATTTCTTGACTGTCACCACATAAGTGCTCCCCTTCATCCCCTGTGCCCACCCCCAAACCCCCTTCCCCTGGTATCCAATGAACTGTTTTCTTTGTCCATGTGCTTGTTTATATTCCACATATGAGTGAAATCCTCGGGTGTTTGTCTTTCTCAGTCTGGCTTATTTCACTTAGCATAATTCCCTCCAGGTCCATCCATGTTGTTGCAAATGGGATGATTTTGTCTTTTTTTCTGGCTGAGTAGTATTCCATTGTGTATATATACCACATCTTCTTTATCCAATCATCAGTCGATGGGCACTTGGATTGTTTCCATGTCATGGCTATTGTGAATAGTGCTGCAATGAACATAGGGGTGCATATGTTACTTTGGATTGTTGATTTCAAGTTGTTTGGGTAGATACCCAATAGTGGGATAGCTGGGTCATATGGTTGTTCTATTTTTAGTTTTTAAAGGAATCTCCATATTGTTTTGCATAGTGACTGCACCAGTTTGCTTTCCCACCAGCAGTGTATGAGGGTTCTCGTCTCTCCACACCCTCTCCAACATTTGTTATTTTTAGTCTTAGTGATTATAGCCATTTTAACAGGCGTAAGTTGGTATCTTAGTGTAGTTTTGATTTGCATTTCCCTGATGATTAGTGATGTTGAACATCTTTTCATGTGTTTGTTGGCCATCTATATATCTTCTTTGGAAAAATGTCTGTTCATATCCTCTGCCCATCTTTTGATCAGGCTGTTTGTTTTTTTTTATTGTTCAGTTGAGTGAGTTGCTTATGTATTAAGGAGATTAGACCTTTGTCACATAGATGATTTGCAAATATTTTCTCCCAATTTGTGGGTTGTCTCTTTGTTTTGATCCTCGTTTCTTTTGCCTTGCAGAAGCTCTTTAGTCTGATGAAATCCCACTTCTTTATTTTTTTCCTTTTGTTTCCTTGTCTGAGAAGACATGGTATTCAAAAAGATCCTTTTAAGTTCGATGTCAAAGAATGTACTACCTGTAGTATCTTCCAGGAGTTTTATGGTTTCAGGACTTATCTTCAAGTCTTTGATCCATTTTGAGTTTATTTTTGTATATGGCGTGAGATAACGGTCTACTTTCATTCTTTTGCATGTGGCTGTCTAGTTTTCACAACACCATTTATTGAAGAGACTATCTTTTCTCCATTGTATGTTCTTGGCACCTTTGTCAAAGATTAGCTGTCCGTAGATGTGTGTGTGTGTTTTTTTTAAAGATTTTATTTTTTTCCTTTTTCTCCCCAAAGCCCCCCAGTACATAGTTGTATATTCTTCGTTGTGCGTCCTTCTAGTTGTGGCATGTGGCACGCTGCCTCAGCGTGGTTTGATGAGCAGTGCCATGACCGTGCCCAGGATTTGAACCAACAAAACACTGGGCCACCTGCAGCGGAGTTTGCAAACTTAACCACTCGGCCACGGGGCCAGCCCCAGATGTGTGGTTTTATTTCTGGGCTTTCAGCTCTGTTCCATTTATCTGTGTGCTTGTTTTTGTACCAGTATCATGCTGTTTTGATCACTATGGCTTTGTACTACATTTTGAAGTCAGGGATTGTGATGCCTCCAGCTTTGTTCTTTCTTCTCAGTATTGCTTTAGCAATTCGGCGTCTTTGGTTGCCCCGTATGAATTTTAGGATTCTTTGTTCTATTTCCATGAAGAATGTCATGGAGATTCTGATTGGGATTGCATTGAATCTGTAGATTGCTTTGTGTAATATGGACATTTTAGCTATGTTTATTATTTCAATCCATGTGCATTGAATCTCTTTCCATCTCTGTATGTCATCATCTGTTTCTTTCAGTAATGTCTTATACTTTTCATTGGATAAGTCCTTCTCCTCCTTGGTTAAATTTATTCCTGTGTACTTTATTCTTTTAGTTGCGATTGTAAATGGCCTTGTATTCTTGAGTTCTCTTTCTGTAAGTTCGTTATTAGAGTATAAAAACGCAATAGATTTTTGTAAGTTGATTTTGTACCCTGAAACTTCACTGTAGTTGTTAATTATTTCCTCTTGTTTTCCAATGGATTCTTTAGGGTTTTCTATATATAAGATCATGTCATCTACAAACAGTGAGAGTTTCACTTCTTCACTCCCTATTTGGATTCCTTTTATTCCTTTGTCTTGCCTAATTGCTCTGGCCAAAATCTCCAGTACTACGTTGAATAAGAGTGGTGATAGTGGGCATCCTTGTCTTCTTCCTGTTCTCAGAGGGATGGTGGTTCAGTTTTTGCCCATTGAGGATGATGTTGGCTGTGGTTTTGTCATATATGGCCTTTATTATGTTGAGGTAATTTCCTTCTATCCACATTTTGCTAAGAGTTTTTAGCATAAATGGCTGTTGGATCTTGTCAAATGCTTTCTCTGCATCTATTGAGATGATCATGTGGTTTTTCTTCTTCAATTTGTTGACGTGGTGTATTTTGTTGATTGATCTGCGGAAGTTGAACCATCCCTGTGTCCCTGATATAAATCCCACTTGATCATGATATATGATCCTTTTGCTATATTGCTGTATTCAGGTTGCCAATATTTTGCTGAGGATTTTTACATCTATGTTCATCAGCGATATTGGCCTGTAGTTTTCCTTTATTGTGTTGTCCTTGTCAGGCTTTGGTATCAGAGTGATGTGGGTCTTGTAAAATGTGTTAGGAAGTGTTCCATCTTCCTTATTTTCTTGGAATAGCTTGAGAAGGTAGGCATTAAATCCTCTGAAAGTTTGGTAGAATTTCCCAGGGAAGCCATCTGGTCCTGGGCTTTTATTCTTTGTGACACTTTTGATTACAGTGTCAATCTGTTTACTCATGATTGGTCTATTCGGATTATTTGTTTCTTCTTGATTCAGTTTTGGGAGGTTATAAGAGTCTAAGAATTTTTCCATGTCCTCTAGATTATCCAATTTGCTGGCATAAAGATTTTCATAGTATTCTCTTATAATCCATTGTATTTCTGTGGTATCTGTTGTTATTTATCCTCTTTCATTTCTAATTTTGTTTATATGAGCTTTCTCTCTTTTTTTCTTTGTAGTTCTGGCTAGGAGATTGTCTATTTTATTTATCCTTTCAAAGAACCAGCTCTGTGTTTCATTGATCCTTTCTACTGCCTTTTTTGTTTCAATAGCATTTATTTCTGCTCGGATTTTTATTATTTCTCTCCTGCTGACTTTAGGCTTTGTTCTTCATTTTCTAATTCAGTTAGGTGTAATTTGAGATTGCTTATTTGGGATTTTTCTTGTTTGTTAAGGTGAACCTGTATTGTGATGAATTTTCCTCTTAATACAGCTTTTGCTGCATCCCATATGACTAGGCATGGTATGTTTTCATTTTCATTTGTCTCCAGATATGTTTTGATTTCTCCTTTAATTTCTTCAATGATCCATTGCTTGTTCAATAGTATGTTGTTTAGTCTCCACATTTTTGTCACTTTCTCAGCTTTTTTCTTGTAATTAATTTCTAGCTTTATAGCATTGTGATCGGAAATGATGCTTGCTATTATTTCTATTTTCTTAAATTTGTCGAGGCTTGCCTTGTTTCCCAACATATGATCTATCCTTGAGAATGTTCCATGTGCACTTGAGAAGAATGTGTATTCTGCTGTTTTGGGGTGGAGTGTTCTATATATGTCTATTAAGTCCAACTGGTTTAGCTTTTCATTTACTTCCACTGTTTCCTTGTTGATTTTCTCTCTGGATGATCTATCCATTGATGTGAGTGGACTGTTGAGATCCCCTACTATTATTGTGTTATTATTAATATCTTCTTTTAGCTTTGTTAATAGTCACTTTATGAACTTGGGTGCTCCTGTGTTGGGTGCATAGATATTTATAAGTGTTATTTCTTCTTGATGGAGTGTCCCTTTGATCATTATATACTGCCCCTCTTTGTCCATCTTTAAGTGTCTTATCCTGAAGTCTACTTTGTCGGTATAAGTATTGCAACACGCTTTCTTTTGTTTGCCATTAGCTTGGAGTATTGTCTCCTGTCCCTTCACTCTGAGCCTGTGTTTGTCATTGGAGCTGAAATGTGTTTCCTGAAGGTAGCATATTGTTGGGTCCTAGTCTTCAATTCATCTTGCCACTCTGTGTCTTTTTATTGGAGAATTCAATCCATTTAAGTTTAGGGTGATTATCAATACATGAGGGCTTACTGCTGCCATTTTATCACTCATTTTCTGGTTCTCCTGCATTTCCTTTGTTTCTCATCCTGTGTGTTTGAGTCTACCCATTGAATTATGTAGTTTTTTATGATGTGTTTCTTTGTTTTCTCCTTATTTATTATTTGTGTCTCTGTTCTTCTTTTTTGTTTAGTGGTTACTGTGAGGTTTGTATTCAGAATCTCATGTGTAAGATAGTCCATTTTCTGATGGCCTCTTATTTCCTTATTCTAAACCGATTCAGTCCCTTTCCTCCTCCCCTCCTAAGTTGTTTTTCTCACATCTTATTCCATCTTGTGTTGTGAGTTTGTGGTTAAAATAACAAGATTATCTTTGTTTTTGGTGTTTTCCTTCCCTTTACTTTTTTTTTTTTTGAGGAAGATTAGCCCTGAGCTAACATCCGCTGCCAATCCTCCTCTTTTTTGCTGAGGAAGACTGTCCCTGAGCTAACATCTGTGCCCGTCTTCCTCTACTTTATACGTGGGATGCCTGCCAAAGCATGGCTTTGCCAAGTGGTGCCATGTCTGCACCCGGGATCTGAACCAGTAAACCCTGGGCCACCGAAGCGGAACGTGCGAACTTAACCACTGCACCACCAGGGTGGCCCCATCCTTCCCTTTACTTTTAATGCCACACTTGAGTATTTGCTATCCTCTTCTGATTCTGTCTACCTATTTACCTCCTTACTCCATGCTTTGTAACCCTTTTCTCCCTGGTTTTTTTTTTTTTTTCTGGTATGAGGGCCTTCTTGAGGATTTCTTGTGGGGTGGGGGGGTCTTGTGGCTATGAACCCCCTTAGCTTTTGTTTATCTGGGAAAGTTTTTATTTCTCCATTGTATCTGAAGGATATTTTTGCTGGATAGAGTATTCTTGACTGAAAATTTTTGTCTTTCAAAGATTTGAATATGTCATTCCAGTCTCTCCTAGCCTGTAAGGTTTCTGCAGAGAAGTCCACTGAAAGCCTGATAGGGGTTCCTTTGTAGGTTATTTTCTTCTGCCTTGCTGCCCTTAGTATTCTTTCTTTGTCATTCATTTTTGCCAGTTTTACTACTATATGCTTTGCAGTAGGTCTTTTTGCATTGACATATGTAGGAGATCTGGAAACCTCTTCTACATGGATTTCCATCTCCTTCCCTAGGTTTGGGAAGTTCTCTGGTATTATTTCTTTAAACAAGCTTTCTGCTCCATTCTCCTTCTCTTCTCCCTCTTTAATACCTATAATTCTTATGTTGAATTTCCTAATTGACTTAGATATTTCTTGGAGACTTTCTTCATTTCCTTTTAGTCTTAGTTCTCTCTCCTCCTCAGTCTGGAACATTTCAACATGTCTATCTTTGATTATGCTGCTATGCTCCTCTATGATGTCAACTTGAATGTTCAGGGACTCCTTATTGTGTTTTAGTTCTTCCATTGTGTCTTCCATCTCTAATATTTCTGATCAATTCTTCTTTATAGTTTCAATCTCTTTTGTGAAGTAGCTGCTGAACTTGTTGAATTGTTTCTCTACATTCTCTTTTACCTCATTAAGTTTTCTGATGATAGGTATTTTGAATTCATTGTCATTTAGATGACATATTTCTGTGGCCTCAGTACTGAATTCTGGGTACTTGTTTTCTCTCTGGTCTGGAGAGTTTATATAATGTTTGATATTTCTAGAGGGGGTGGTTTTGTTTTTATGTATCCTGGTATTATTTGGTTGCGTTTACCTCCTATCGCTACTTGGCGGGGGTCAAAAGCCACGTATTCTGAACCCTCTGCCTTCAGCCGAGATCCCTGGCAGTGTAGCCACCCTGGGCAGGTGGGGGGAGGGGTGATTTCTCATGTGTGCTCTTGGGGTTTTCTTGCTCTGTTCTCACTATCTGCTCTCCTGTGATGTTGGCTTAATGATGTCACCCCCTGCAAAAGCTCTTGCTCTGGTCAAGGTCTTCCCTCTAGGCTGCAAGGGCCCTCTGGGATCCATGATGTTCCCATGAACATACATCTCCTCACCCATTCGTTCCATCTCGGAGTCCTCCTGCTGTCCCCGATTGCAGTCTTTAGGGGAGGGAGTGAAGTTTTCTGTTACCTCATTCCTCCTGCTCCAAGGGGTGCTGCAGCCTCTCCACCTGCATCATATGGCTGCATGTGTTTGGATGTCCTTTTTTGGAGTATGGATTTTTTTTGTTGTATTTTGGAGGGGGAAGATTAACTCCACCATGATGCTGACGTCACTCTCTCTCCCTCTTTTTTTTTAAGTATACTTTTTGGTGAGGAAGATTGGCCCAGAGCTAACAACTGTTGCCAATCTTCCTCATTCTTTTTTCTTTTCACCCCAAGGCCCAAGTACATAGTTGTATATGCTAGTTGTAGTTCATTCCAGTTCTTCTATGTGGGATGCCGCCACAGCATGGCTTGATGAGTGGTGCATAGGTCTCTGCCCAGGATCTGAACTGGCAAACCACAGGCCACCAAAGCAAAGCCCACAAATTTAACCACTTGGCCACAGGCCCAGCCCCCTTCTTCTGTTTTTAAGAGACTCCTTTCAAGGAAAAACTAATCTATGGTACTAAAAGTCAGTATAGTGGTCATCATTGAAGGGGCTATTACACAGAAGCGGGTGTGAGGAAGCTCCTAGGATGCTGGTAATATTCTCTCTCTCCATCTGGGTGCTAATAACATGAATATATTCAGAGTATGAATATTCATTGAGCTAACACTTAACATATGTGTATTTCCTGTATGTATATTATACCTCAATAAAATTCTCTTATAAAATACTTTTTACAATTCATACTTAAGAAAACAATCATCTATGAAAAGTGCCTATTTATACTACAGTGGGTTGCATTATTTTTATGGGAGCTGATCAGCAGCATTCACCAATAAGTTCTGAATCAATTTTGCCCTCCTTTTTGGTGTTTACAGTATTTAAAGATTTGTAATCACAGGGAAGTATCTTGACTTTCTGAGCAACAGAGATGTCCAGAGGCTGGCCTTTCTGTAGCCCGAAGGCCATGCTAAGTTATTCCTGTGCTCTTTACCTTTTCTTGGAACATTGTATTGATCTCTCTGTATTTTCAGGTTGAAAGATGGGCACAACTCTGAAGTTAGAAGCTATTTAAATATTTTCACAAATTCATTTCTGCCCCCTTCTCAGTTGTTTTCTCTTTATAAAGTTTTTTCACTTTGTTTATGCCACTTACCAATCAACTTGTCTGAATTTCTTTTTGAGCATTGTTTATATAAAGATATAAAGAAATTCTGGATTTCTTTATATCATACTGACAGTGATCTGAAAGGATTACTGTTTCATTTTATGGTCCGTTCATCTTCTTATTTGGGTTATCAAGGAAGAAGACACTATGTAAGTGAATACAGGAAATTGCTGAGTAATATCAAAAGGTCAAGCTTTAAAGAAAATATTAGTCATAAAAGAGATTGAGGACAGAGAGCCAAAGGGTCGTATGGCCCAAAGAGGGTTTAATGTTTTGTGTGTATGAAAAATAAATTTCATACACTTGAAAAGGAAGCTATTAAAGATAGGACTTCTAAGGAAATATTACTGTTTTCATGACATAAATGTCACTTACAATAAAAAGACATGGTTGATGTAGAAGAAGTGGGAGGAAAACAAAAGGTTTAATTAAAAGTAATCAGAAGAACAAGAAAAAAGAGAAAGAGCTTGAAGCCTCTGAATATTTCCCCTATGCCATCCACATTTACCGGTATTAGTAATTGAATATGGAATAACATCTTCCCTCTTTGACTTTCAGTTTTACGGGGGTACCAAACTAAGAGATACAGAACACATTATATGTGAGATATGCATTTTCTAGTAGATCCAATAATGTATCATAATTGTATTGATATCTAGAATTTGGTGAAAGAAAGAGAAGTCAAGGGATAATAGAATATAACAGAAAAATAATCCTATATTTATTGAGTGCCTACCATTTGCCAAGTCTATATAATATACCTACACTGATTCATTTAAACCTCAGAGAAATAATCTGAGGTATTATTTCAATTTCCATTTTACTAATGAGTAAATCGTGCCTCAGAAAGGCCAAGTCACAAATCACCGAGATAGCACAGCTAGTGAATAGGAGACTTGAGTTTAAAAGTGAGCTATTTTTGCCTCTGAAATATGCTCTACTTTTGCTACATCATATCTATAATGCTATGGAATGAAGAGTTGAATCTAGGAAAGAAATGAAAACCATCCAAAAGAAATTCAATGTTTTGCTTTCCATGGGGTATTCAAACTACAGGAGGAATAAGACTGAGCACCCGAGGATCCATCAAGTTACAGGCTAAACATTGTACGTTTCATTGAACATCACTTTAATTAGACCGTAGCAGGGGGAATATCACTCAAAAGTGCTTGAAATTACTTTTAAATTAAAACAAACATTAAGAGAGAAATGCAAAATCTCCATGAATTATTAATATAAAACATATGTAAATTCATTCAATCTCACCTGCTGGAAGGATGCTTTGGTGGAACATTCTGAGAAGCACTCTATTAGAGAATGTGGTGGATATAACAAATAGAAATTGGATTTCAATTGTGATCTTTTAATATATTATTGATTCATGAGTTTTGGAAATTATCTATGACACCAGGAGCTGTCTTTTTCTCTATCACCTCATTGCTTTCTAGGCACTCCAACTAAATCTGCCTGGTGGCCTCTGACTAGCCTACAATCCTTCACTGTCTCTCCATTTTGTTTGATTCCAGTTTAAAAGGGAGAATTATAAAATACCCTGGTCTGTGTGTATAAGTTTGGATCAAAGCAAGATCCTGTTTGCCTTGTCGACTTCTGTCTAGACTCCTTTCCCCAAAGCACAAGCTTTCTATAGTCCTCGTGTTTTGGATGCTAGATGATCCCTCTGGCCTTGGGGTTCATGCTTTATTCTGTGCCCCAAGACTTACCCCTTTCCTAGTCTCTGCTCTTCTTCTTGAATGAATATTTTGCCACCCACAGCTTTCCTGGTTTGACAGACATTGTTGTCTATCTATCTAGATAAATTGTTTTCATAAGAACAGGTATCTCTGTCAGCTAACTATATTTTATTTTCTTCAAAGCTTGACACATTTCAGTGTGCAATATTCTTTTGGTCGATAAGTTTAGAAGCCACACACTTCTCAAATGCATCTGTAAAATTTTGCTCCTGAAAAAAATCCAACATTTTCAAGCCACTGTAGAACTTCAACCACTTTGAAAATAAAACCTTAATACAATCCCCCAAATGCCAAGTTATTACAGGTTATATATGTGGTTCTCGACAAAATTATTATGAAGCATACATTCATTTTCTTTACTCATTAGTAGAAAGCTTTCCTTAAAGTTTCATAAAAACTGCACTGTTTTTTTAAGATTTACTTATACATTATGAGTAGTAAAGTTGCTTTTTAAAAATCCCAGCATGTTAGTGTTTTATGTTGTGTTCTTTTTGTCTTGAAATTTTTAAACAGAACTATTTGAGTAGAAATTCTAAAGAATAACTTGTAGTTATCTTTGTCAAAGGACATAGTATGTAGCTTGATTACCAATGCTGGGCATAAAAGGGCTGGTGGACTTCTTGCAGGGGTCAGTGTTCTCATTAAGTGAAACATCTGGGCATTAACAGGACTTGTCATTGACATGGCTCCCTGGCTGTAGGGAGAGCCTGAATTCTATGTCTTCAATCTTAGAGGCTTCAGGAATGTCTTTGCCTGTAAACCAGGGCTGTTCTTGATTTTCTTGACCTGTGTAAGATTCAAAGTTTGTGTGTGATCGAAGGAGTGGATGAAAAGAGCCCAATCACCTGTAGGTCCATGTTAGGCCCACCATCTGACATTTTGGGGAAAGGATTTCCTGATCCCCAGGCTATGGGACTTCCCACAGATGTGTGCTCCTGGGTCCCTTTTACTGCTTCTGTGTAATATTCCTTTTAGGAATATTTGTTTTCCCTGCTGGACTCAAAGTTCCACAAGGGCTGGGGTCATGTCCATCTGATTTACTATTGTATACTCCAGCACCCAGCTCAGGTTTATTGGTGCTCAATAAACACCTGTCACTGATAAATTATGACTTTCTAGATAGCTTGGGAGATAAAAAGAGTTGTGAATTATTTCATATGAAGGGATTATAGGCTTTAAACCAGAAAAAGAAAATATTTGGGGGCATGACAGAAGAAATAAAATATTTGAAAGATAATCAAATGGAAGGAGGAAAAGGCCAAGGAAGCAGCACAATAAAATAGAAAAAACAAGGCCCCCAGGAGTAAGACAGATCTGGGCTAAAATCTTGGCTTTACCACCTTCTGGTTTTGTGACAAAGGATCATGTGTTCAACCTCTTCATCTCATCTGTACGATAAGTATATTAATACTAACCTCACAGAAATGTCACAAAGATTATAAGATCCACTCATTTAGTAGAGTGTTTCTCATGAGTAGTTACTCAAAAAGTGTTAGATGTGATTAGTGGCTATTATTTTTCCTCAGTATGATTCTCAAGGAAAAAACTGAAAAAAACAGATGAAAAGTTTCACGGGCCTATTTCAACTCAATTTAAATCAGACCTTTCTAAAATTTGTGCCATCCATATGAGAATGGGTCATTCTGAGGCAGCATGCAAAATGTATATGCAGAGAAAGTGTGTCTTATGGGTGAAGGATGGTGAACTTTCTATGATTATGCATTATATTTCCAAGTAAACCAAACAGTTAAATTTTATGCACCTACCCAGGGCAAATTGTCTGCGGTCTTTGTGTGATTCTCTCCATACACCCAACTGCCTGATAACTTAAACATTTTTTCTTTCCTTCATAGAATCACCATTCAAAAAGTTGAGTTAGTTAGATGAATTAGGCTATAGATCTCCAACTCTTGTTTTTTTAAAAAACAATTTAAATAGATATGACCTAATGATGATATATTGCTTTTTGGTTTTTGTTTTTTACTTTTATCCATCACCCTTGGCAAATTAAGAATTAGGTACATTAAATATTCTTAAACATAGCTTTAAATTTTAAGGGCATAATCATGGAAATGGATCACTGGAAGTGTGCTTTGTTTAATTGGATATATTTTGTATTTCAGTTTGGGAAGCAGCATATAGAGAACCTCTTCAGTGACCTACAGGATGGGAGACGCCTCCTAGACCTTCTCGAAGGCCTGACAGGGCAACAACTGGTACGTAAGTGATGAAGTTCACATTAGCAGTAAAATTGCAGACCAGAAACAAACTCAGCATAGTTTTATGAGATCTAGTAAAATTCAATAATTTATGAATTATTGATTTAACTAGAAATACAAGACCTATTCCTAAATAAAATAATCTCACAACAGTGTTTTCATTTTGGTCTATTTCTATCATACGCAGAACAAGACGATGAAAATTCTAAGTAATATAAGTTAATTAATAGATATTTGCTTTTAATATTTGGTATCTTTGTCATTGAATGTATTTTTATAAAGTTTTTTATACAGAATGACTTTTTAAGTTTTATTTTTTATTGTGATAAGAACATTTAATATGAGATATATAAAATGGGGAGTTGCTGTTCAACAGGTATAAAGTTTCAGTTATGCAACATGAATAAATTTCTGCGATCTGCTGTACAACTTTGTGCCTATAGTTAACAGTACTTTACTGTACACTTAAAAACTTTATGAAGAGGGTAGATCTCATTTTAGGAGTAAATACAGCAGCATCATAATGGTGGAATTTCTAAAACTCCACAACTGAATAAATGAATTAATCCTTATATTGTAATGAACTAGGCAAATGTCAGCTTAAAAATTACGGGACAAGAGGGGCTGGCTTGGTGGCATAGTAGTTAAGTTCACACACTCCACTTTGGTGACCTGGGGTTCATAGGTTCGGATCCTGGGTGTGGACCTAGCACCACTCATCAAGCCATGTTGTGGTGGTGTATCACATAAAATAAAGGAAGATTGGCACAGATGTTAGCTCAGCAACAATCTTCCTCAAGCCAAAAGAGGAAGATTGGCAACAGATGTTAGCTCAGGGCCAATCTTCCTCACCAAAAAAAAAAAAGAAAAGAAAAGAAGAAAATTACAGGACAAGATATGACCTTTGGTATTGAAAGTGAGGCTTAGAGAACCAAAGATGATTAAGGTTTTGAGCTTCAGTGACTAAGACAATTAAGGCAATATTCACAGAAATAGTTTCCTATAACACTATTTGGCATTACTATGTAATTTTGCTAGGCTTAAATCTCTATTAAATTTTCCTAAAAAGTGTGGACATTAACTCACTTATCTATCCTACTAGCAGATGTCCTTGTGCATGCTGATGTTTCTCTTGGTGGTCATGCAGTTATTCCCAACTGGGCAGCAGAATGAAGGGGAGGTTGTAACCTAAATAGCTTTTGTGAAGAAAAAAATGCTAACATTCTTCTTGAGGACTGATCGAGTCATGTTAGGAAAGTCCTATAACGAGGACAGTTAGCCCAAAGCAGTTAAATTCATTATTTTTAAGGCGTCACAGCCTATGTTCATTTAAAATATTCAAACTTTGAAGTAAACATATAAATTGTTTCATTTCTACTAGATTGTTGCTTTCTCTGCTTGGCAGTAAACATTGTTTCATTTTGTTTTCAGCCAAAAGAAAAAGGATCCACAAGAGTTCATGCCCTGAACAATGTCAACAAGGCACTGCGAGTCTTGCAGAAAAATAATGTAAGTGGAGACCTGGACAGAGTCTGAATACTGTGAGACAGCATGCTTAATGTTTGAATGAAGGCTTTGGTCCCAAATGCAGGGAAAACATCTGAAGTTTTCTCGTAAATCAAAACAGTTTTTCTTAACAGCACATGTTCTAGTTCACGTGCGTCTGCTTGCGGTTAATGTGATTTGGGAAGCAAATGCATGCAGCCACTGGGGCCAGGGAAAGGCGTGACCCAGGCCTGATAGGCTCCTCTGTGCTGTTTTCAGATTTTACGTGATGCTGTTATGTTTGGTGGACACGTTCAGTTCTCTGGTGAACTCAGTTCCACATAGCAGTGTTTCCATGCAACAAATGGCTTTTACTAGGCTGAATAGTATTTTTTATGTATAAAGTGCGTTCACACATGTTGATAAAATTTGTTTGAATTAAGACATTTGTTAGACACCACATCCAAGTATGAAAGTTACACAGAAAAATCACTATTTCAACTCAGGGTAAGAGCTGCTAATTTGTTTTCTATTCCCATGTTTGATTTAGTTTAACTAGATGAAAGGACACATGTGGTATTAGAAAAAGTCGACAATCATACCTAAACAAGTGTGTAGATTAAAGGAACTCTTGTCTCCTCAAAGTGACTTTGAGATTCCTCCCCTCTATCATGACATTGGAGGCGGTCTGCCTTTCCTATTAACTTCCGACAATCTTTCTAATCGACCAATACATTTACCAGGCACTTTTAGTAGCTTCCTAATTACATTACATCTCTCTCTCAAGGATAAATTCAAATAAGTTGATCACATACTCTTAAAATAACCATAATCAGTGATAGATTAGTAATAATGTATACTCCCCCAAATGTTGCTCAGCTTGTCTGGCAGGGAGAGGACATCACAGGGAAATGGAAGTGAAGGCTGTGCAGCAATTGGTTGATTTTATGAATTTCGACTTATTGTCATATTTAGCCTATGAAAATTATTTTATAGAAACATTATATATTTTTATTATTTTATGAAGTGATTAACTCTATATTTTCACATTTTATGCAGCCAGAATAAGAGAGTCTATAGAATGTTTGCCTCATTATTAATCTGATAGAACCTTTTGAAAGATCAGTATCATATACATTAAGAAAATTGTTTAAAGATATTGGGAACTTACACAAAGAAAATGTCTTTTTAAGTATCAATTCCTCATAGGACATTATGAAATATAAAAACAAGGAAAACAGCAGAAAATTCAAAGAATTACTAGATTCAATCTATTTGATGTAGTTGATCTCATTCCACCAAGAAAATGTCATATTAAAAAATAGGCTGTTGGATGTCCTCTAAAATAGTAGATTAATGTAGCCATAGATTTTGTTTGATAAGAGTTTTTTTTCACATACTGATTATAGATTATGAATTTACAGGGTTTCCTCTGCATATTACAATTATTAACCTCACAGTTTTTAATATAGGCCCAGAAGAAATTCTGGCAATAAAACCAGAGAAACCATAAAAGAAAATCTCTATGACTTTAGGATACCCAAATATTTCTTAGATGTGAAACCAAAGACATGATTCAAACAGAGAAAAATTAACTTGAACGCCATCAAAATTATGACTTGCTCCTCTGTTCTGGATTTGAGTCCTTTGTTTGTTTTAGGTATTGCAAATATAATTTCTTTCTCTGTTGATTACATTTTTACTGACTCAATGGTATATTTTGATAAAGAGAACTTCTTCATCTCTATGTAGGTCATTTCCATAGACTCACTTTATAATTTTGTGTCCTGTTTAAGAAATAGCTGCCTGCCCAATGTCATTATGATATTACGTTTTGTTGTCATCTGTATAAACTCTATTATTTCACCACTTGAATTCGGGTCTATATTTCACCTGGAATTGATTATTTTATATAGTGTGAGGAATGGGTTAAGATTCAGTTTCTTTTTGTCATTTGGAATCTAGTTGCCATAAGACCATGTGTTTAAAAGAATGTTGCTTACCCATTTCTCTCCAATACTAGGTATGTCATAAAAATTTGGCAGTACATACGTCGTTCTGTTTCTGGACTTAAATTCACTTTCATTGTTCTATTTGTGTATACGTGCACAAATATCACGCCCCATGGATTACTGCAGTTTTATAATACATCTTGGTATCTGGTGAACTTAAGTTATTCCACTTTTTTCTTGTTCAATATTTTCTTACCTATATCAACCCTTTGTATTTCTATGTTCATTTTATAATCATCTTTTTAATTTCTACATAAATTGTGTTTCAAATATGATCAACATTAAGTAAAATCTATAGAGCACTTTAGGAAGAATTCACACCTTTATACTACTGAGTATATAAGTTTCTGCTATGATTTTCTTCTACAGTTTATTTTTTTTTTAATTTTAGGCTTTACAGAATGAGAAAAAAATCCATTAGAACAAAATGGGCAACAAACTTAAGCAAGAACTTCACCAAAGTGAATGTTCAGAAGTTCCAGAATAATATTAAAAAGTGTTCAACCTCAGCAGTAATTGGGAAAATTTAAATTAAAACTGCAATGAAATACCAATGCAAACTAACAAAAAATGTCTGAAATTAGAAAGACTCATAATACCAAGTGTACATGAGGGTATGGAATAACTTGAATTCTGATAACTAACTGGTGGAAATGTAATTCATATAATGATTGAAAATAGTTTGGCATTATATACTAAATATGATGAAAATGCACAATTTTATGACCCAACAATTTCATTCTTTGTCATATAACCATTTCAATGTTTGCCAAATGTGTATACACACACACGCATGTGCACACACACACACACACACATATATATTTGAGAATGTTCATAGCAGCTTAATTTGTAATAGCCAAAACAAGAATGAAAATCAACAAATAATAGTTACACACAATAAACAAGATGGATCAATTTCCTGAAAGAAATTTGAGCAAAAGAAGTGAGACACAAAAATATACCTACTGTAATTTCTTTTAATTAAACTTCAAAAACAGGCAAAATACTTCCATAGGTTTCAAAGTCAGGAGAGTGGTTCAATTTTGGAATGCATGATGGAATCTTTGGAGTTGTTGAAGATATTCCATATTTTGACCTGGTGGTTGTCACACAGGTGCATTTGCTTTGAGAAAATTTATCAAGCTGTACACTGAAGAACACTTTTCTGTATGTACGCTATAGTTCAAATTTTTTTAAAAGTTAAAAAAGAGGAACTTATGAAGGGAAAGTAAACCTGATCTTACAACCTCCCAAACTCCAAATGATAGTCATATTTTTATCAATCTGACCATAGACCATGTATTTTATCATGAAATTGGTTAATGAAATGTGATAAGCAAATGTACAAAATTAGAATGTGATTAACGCAGTTTATGGATCTTTTCTCTTAAGGTTGTATTTCTTACTGAAAATACAAAACCTTGAGAACCTTCCAATGTTTTATAAGAGTAGGACCCCAAAATGAAGGTTCAGTTTAAGAAGGAGCCCTTCAAGGCAGATTTCCACAATGCTCCCTTCTGAGCCAGGGCCTTAATGGGGAATGGCTTACAACTTAGGTCTCTGTATTAAAGGACAGAATCTCAAGTAAAACATTCTCAAGTGGAAACCAAAACCCAGAGGGAAATAATCTTTACCTGAGTTAGCCCCAGGCAGAAAGATATAGAATACAAATACTCAAAAGTAAATTTATTATCATTTTATATTTCTCCATTATTTTGTGATAAAAGAAAGTACAAAAGAAATGGAAAATATTCCAAGGGACATGTTTGGTAGTCTCTGATTATTGCCATAAACAATAAACACACAATTAAATCAAAGAGACTGTTCAAGAGCAGGATTTTTTTTAAAGATGGGCTTGGGTGTTCTATATGAGATGACTAAATGAGCCTGGGGCAGGATATAAATAAATCAGCATATTAAATAAAATAGTAGATAGGACTATTTCAAATTTCCTTTTAAAAGTCACAAATTATCAAATCAGGATGAACTATAGGAGGCATTGATTGGTGATTTTGAGTAATCACATCTCAAAGAGAATAATGTTAGTATATTTCCACTCAACACATTATTTACTGAGTGTCTACTATATGTCAGGTTGTATTCTAGGTGGTAGGGGCACTGCAGTTAGTGATTGGAACAAACATAATCCTTTACGTCGTGGAGTTTACAGTGACATACCAGGGGACATGAAATATGTATAACATATGTAGTGATAGCCAAGTGAATGAAGAAGAAATAAACAGAATAGGGGGTGTGGGAAGCCCTTTTGGTTAAGTTGTCATATAGGTAGAGACTGGAAGGAAGTGAGGGAGGGAGCCATGGGATTATCTATAGGAAAATGTCCAGGCAAAGGGATAAAAAGACCTTGAGGGGAAAAAGCTTTTGGAAATAGGACTCAGTAGGTAGAGAGGACTGAGTGTGGGAAAAAATGTAGTAGAGAAGAGGATCGGAGAGATAGTGGGGTGGTGCTGGGAAGGGGAAAACCTGAGGAGCCATGGTTAGGGTTTGAATTTAGTTCTGAATGAGATGACAATGACTAACAACAAAAATGGCAATTATCAATTAAACAGGTAATAAAACAAGTTCTGTTCAAAATCAGAGATAGAAATACTAGTAAAGAAACATAAGTATTTAAAATACCATTTTTTTATCTAAGAAAGTTATAATCAATAATTAAAACGTAATACAACTAGCTGCATAATGGAAATACTGCTAAAACCACAAATAAAAAATGATGGAAATATATTTTTATTCAGAGCCTTTACTTTCCCATTGGCAGATTACAACACATTTCACAGCCAAAAGAATTGAGAATACAAATAACATAAATAAACAGTAGATTTAACAGTGATCTTCTACCCATTAACACTCCAAAGCATAGATGATTCTATAAAGTATGTGTGCATTATATATAAACTTCCTCTCTCATAAAGTTGGATTTTCAAGAAAAAAAGTAGTTTATAATTTCATTTAAATGAACCAAATCCAAATCTGAGCTTTCAAACAGGCATTCAGAAAATTCTAACTTTGTCGTTATTAGGAATCTTCTTCCCTATCCCTAGGGAATGGCTAGAGATCAGTAGACCTATGTGGTGGCTTTCATAGGCAAGGAAAAAGCCTTTCGTCTACAGTCCACTGAAGTATCCACTGATACAGTCACCATCCACAGTCCAAGTCATATCGTTGAGCCAAGTGTGTCATTAACATTCCTGGTATGAAACAGAAAGCTTATACAAAGACAAAGTTGAGGAGACTGTAATGAAGAGAATATATAAAGAAGTGTGGGCAGGATTAAAGGAACTAACAATGAATAGTGAAGCACCTAGGGACTAACACGAGTTAATAGCCTTTACTACCTCTAAACCTAAAGAGACAAGGGGAGAGACCTGTTACCTTAAACCCGTGAAAGCTCTAACCTTGGGAGAGGGTCCACTGGACAGCAACTGCCACCATATGTACCTAAAAAGTGCAGTTACTCTCAAATTCTGTCCTGCTGGGGGTGTTGGGAGAAGATCCATACCTTAGACTCTCTATCCAATCCTCTAATATTCTGCCAGTGCTACTCATTGGTTGAACCCAACCAGAAGCCAGAAGGTAAGAGATCCCAGGTGATGGAATCATCTCATAGTAGATGGGTCATCTCAACCAAAGAAGGGATGAAGAACATGGGAGGGGGAACAGACAGAGAAAACCCAGCATTCTAGGTATCTCCATTTTTTTTCTGGTCGAAAGGGGACATGGGAATCTCTACATTGACAGCCCTGATGTTCGCTAGCACCCAACCTTGTTGAGTGTACCAGGAAGCCGTTTACTTTTGAGGCCATACCATCTCCTGCACTTGCTGACAGGGAGTAGAGGTAGTTTCTGGCTAGTTTTGGAACAGGTGATATCACACTCCTTCCTATGCTTCTGGGGAACACCAGAGTAAGAAGAGAAAGACAGACTAAGAGTTATTGCCAGCTTCTGCCCTGCTATACAAACTTACTAAAGGCATAGGAGAAGACAAATATTTAAAAATGTTTGTGCCATATGTATAAAAAAAGATAATATATTAGGATGCAGTGAAAATGTCATTAGGCACATAACAAAGAGCTTTTACAGTGCATACTTTGTGATAATAATAATATAACACCAGAAACTATTAGTACTTTAAAAAATTCAATTTGATTAATTAAAAACGTATAAGAAACCAAGAGTAAAATCCACACGTGTAGGAAAAAGTATTCCATGGAAAACCCATGAGAAATGGCCTTGGTTCTACCCTGAGGTTTCATTTTGGTCTTTGCTGTGATCCTCACTAAAAAAGAAAGAAAAGATAAATTAATTCAAGCTTTCAACCATAAATTTTACAAAAAGAAAAAATGCTCTAAGGAAAGTAGGAAATAAATAATAAATGAAGAAATAAATCAGTTAGAAAGAAGAAACACTAGATGAATTTAAGAACTTAGTTCTTTGTAATAAAATAATAAAATAGATTAGTCTCTTATAAACTTAATCAGGAAAAAGAGGAGGGAAAAAAGCAAATATATGTAATTTAAACATAGAAAGAAAAGATTAATCATAAGTACAAGAGATATTGAAACCAGAAATGGAATCTATACAGAACTATATGTTGATTATAAAAAATCTATTAAATTGGATTATAACCTATTTAAAATCATAAATTACAAAAATTAACACAATGGAATATAGAATACCTTAATCAATAACCAAGAGAACTTAAGAAATCATAAAACAAAACAAAGCTTTCACAAAGGCTTCTGAGTCTAAAGGAATCAGTGGTAAGTTCGTTCAAACTTTTAAGAAATTGATAATTGCTAATAGAAAATCATACTAATAGAAAACCAGTTCTACAAATCTATCCACAAACCTAAGTTTTAAAAGCACTCTAAAAAAATTAGCTCTCTCTTGTGAAAGAGGTATTAGAAGCTTCCTTTTGAGAGGATGCTCTGCGGTAGTTTCAAGATCCTCTTAGGTCAAGTTCTTTCTTCTTCTTCCTTCTTAGGGTCTCCTCTACTTTGGCCTCTTCCTCTGCCATAAGTGACTAGTTTTTAGCACATTCCCTAGTTCTAATCTAAGCAACTCAGTTTGACCCTGTGCCTCAGTTTTTCTTTCTCTGTCCCGACATCTAACTTGCTATCTTCACTCAAATGCCACTCAACAGCTTAGCTCTGTAGGGCTCAGACACCACATTTATGTTCTGATTTGCATTCTCTGGGTTAGCTGTTTTCGCACGAACTTATCCCTGCTATCAATAATTTATTTTCAAAAACCGCTTATTGAGAGGAAAGTACTTCTAAGTGCAATGATACCTTTATTACAATATTTGCTGAGGGCAAAGCTCATTTGTAATAAAGTTGGTCATGGTTTTAAAAAGCAAACGAAAGAAAGTACAACATCCTGGGAAACAGGAGATAAACCAAGTGGTTATGCTTATCTACACACTGGCTCAAGATAAAAATGTGTCCACAGCTTCCATTTATTTGTGATTTGTTGAAGGTAGATAGAGCAAATCACAGTTAATATGGAAGCATCTCTCATCTCTCATATTGCCATTCTCTCATTCCTTTACCCTTCTCCACTCTTGATTGTGGGTAGTCTCCTTCAGCAGGCATCTGAATTCAGTTCTATAGGTCTCCAACCTCATGTTTTCTCAAATGAAAAGAGCTATTTAATGGGTCTTTTAAATTTGTTTATTGATGCATTTTTTCTTAGATATAACTAAGTTTTGGTCAATGGCATTTTAACCATTTTATGTCTAGTTCAATAATGCTTGATCTTTTCCACTGGCAAAGGAATTTAGCCATTAAAAATCTAGTAGGGAGATTTAACCGTCTGTGGTGTTTTAAATTACCCTCCAGATGCATTATTATACCTGTCTTTCTTTTATTGGCTGATCTCACTTTGTTTCCTCTTCTTCCATCTCCAAATTTCCATGTTTTTGTTTTATGAATCCCAATGCCTTTTTGAAGTCATAGAATGCCCTCCATCATTATTTTAAAGATTACAAAAAATGTCATGTTGAAATATATCCTGGGTATATACCAGGACTTTACTGATTTAATATGATGTAATATTAGCTGACACAGTTGTAGATCTCATAAGTATGTTCAGTTTGCCACTCTCATCAATTGTCTATGACAAAATGGCAAATTTTTACCAAGTAATATGTACAATGTGAGATTGCACAAAGCAAATAAGACCATTATTGTACATTATTAAGCCACAAATCCAAAGTGAGTATTTAAAAAGCCTAGGGTGAACATTCAAATGTCAGTTATGTTCACATATTCACTTAATCACATCATTGAAAATTGTTACTGAATTAGATTGAGTGGTTGTCAAATGTCACTGATCTGAAAAATGATATAGTGTTCATTCTTCCTGGCATATGATCTCAGATAAAAAGGATTCTAAAGTGTTCTTTAAAACTAGTATTTTATGTGTCCTTTAAGTATTCAGAGACTTAAATAGCCATATAATATATATTTTGGAGTATGTCAGAACATAATATATTTGACTGAATATAAACTGCTTCCATTTATTACTCGTAAAATCCAGTGTTCAGATATAAATTTCAAATTTTAAGTTAATTTATGTTAGACAAGTATTATTTCTTACACTAAATTTTCAATCTAACAATAGGCCTGTAATATGTCTGCACCTTATATATATTCATTCCAAGGATCCAGAGGAAGTATATCCTTTTAACCCTGTCACTCACTAGCTGCAGGATATTTGCCAAATGAGTTCATGACTTTGGCTCTACTCTTTCATCTCATCTGTGAAATTTACTAATAGAATTATTTCAAAATATTCTTCTATGGAATATAAAAATATACACAAGCATATCTTGTAATCTTTAAATTTATATTCAGATGCAATATGAAATTATTACTCTTAAAATGAAGCTAGTTGTCATTTAAAATCATTTCACAAGGTGAATTGGTTATCCTTCCCCGCCAGTGTATTTCTTACATCGAGGGAAAACAGTATTTTTTTTCTTGCATATTAAATTTAAAATTGAGGTAGCCATTTACCTATGATTTTTTTTTTTTCTGAGGAAGATTAGCCCTGAGCTAACATCTGCCAATACTCCTCTTTTTGCTGAGGAAGACTGGCCCTGACCTAACATCTGTGCCCATCTTTCTCTACTTTATATGCGGGACGCCTGCCACAGCGTGGCTTGCCAAGCCGTGCCATGTCCGCACCTGGGATCCAAACCAGCGAACCCCGGGCCGCCAAAGCAGAACGTGTGCACTTAACCGCTGCGGCCCCGGGCTAGCCCCTATCTAGGATTTTTACACCTGGAGATCTTTGGGGATAATAATTATATGGCTACAAGTTGTATTGTAATTAAAAACTTTATTATTATTATTATGAATGTTAGTCATGTAACAAAATTTTTTGTGGTTGCTATTGCCAAGTTCTTTTCCTAAAATCAGTATACATGGCTCAAGATTAGAAAGCTGTGGCTATATAGGGTTCTTGATGTTGTCATTAAAGTGGCATTCTATATTGCCAGGTATAAGATACATAGTGTTTATAAAAATTCCAGTTAACTAATATTATCCTGAAAGTGTATACCCCTTTTATCTTATTCTGTGTTGTGAAATTATTCCTGATGACAGTGCCCATTTACTCAAATGATGCCCTCTAGTATATAATACTTCATATAAGAAATTTTACTTAGTTATAAAAGCTACTTTGCCAAAAGCTTGAGTTCTGCATTTTCTGTTCGGTGAGACTACCTGCATTGAAATTTCTATTTTGATCTATTTGTTTTAATTTTCTTTCACCCCTTTAACGTTTATATTTTCTTAACATGGGATTTTTAAAAGATTCACTGCTTCAAACCTTTATTGTCAAAAAGGCAGTGTATAAGCAAGTAAAACCATAGTTCCGTTAAAAAGAATTCCCTTGTGATATATGATTATAATCATAAAGACATCCAAAACATAGAGAAATTTTAACTTATTTCACTAGTCTTTAAACAATTTGATAAAATAGTCCATTTTTTAGTCAATCTCTGTCTTCGGTACTTAATATGTGGCATATGGTGGATGACGAAAATATTTAATGAATGACTAAACATGTGAAGACAAATCATTGAAGGTCGGGATAGGATCTTCATAGTGAGTCCCCAAAAGTAAGTCTTAGGATGTTTTCTTGGTCAAAATGTGCTTTAAAAAAGCATTTTGCAGTGCAAGTTTCTATATTTGTATAAAATAAAAAGTAATCTTTGGAATATAAAGATTTGGAATATAAAGAACATAAAGAAAACCTGTCAGTGCAGAGCCAAATCTACAATGGCCAACGCAGCCCACCCTGTAGGTTATATATATTGAACTATTCGTCATTTAATAATAAAAGATTCAATACTCCATCTCTCAGTGGAAAAAAGTGAGTATGATTTATGCCCATAAACCCTAAAATTTTACATAAATCGTAAACGCAGTATAAAAGCACATGCTGTAGAACAGTGAAACTACTTTGCTTTTCCTGCATTTTTGATGTTTTAAATGCATTATATTTGGAAGGATTATGTAAATACTTGAGGAGTTTCTTTTGAATATGGAGAAGTCTCTTTAGCTTGAGTACATGATGGCAGATGTTTTATAAAAGGCACTTAACATATTTAAAAACAACTCTTATTTGTCTAGAATGTTGGAAGGAACTTCTCAGTTATAAACAATTCATGAAAGAGAAATGTATTAAAGAACCAAACAAATAGAAGGTAGAAGTATGTGTATATGTAAGTCTCAGGGGGAATCTTTATATAATAAATTCCAATGCATGGCATTTCCATAACTGTTAGTTATTGTTTAAGATTCTGGTTAAGGAAATCCACCCAAACTTTTAAAGATGATATTTCATGGTTCCTGTCATAATCTTGTCATTCTATGTGAAGTTATTCTATAAGATTTAATTTACGGCATTATTCAGTTAAACTCACATACCAGGACTGATGAATAAAAGGGTGACTTACCCTTATTCCCTACCTCTTCCCTAATTCAAAACATACTCAGATTGTACTATTCTGCATATCAAGAAACAAAAGTGACTCCTCCTTAGGATAAATCTCAAAATCTGAAATAACCTGGGAGAACCACATCCTTTCAAACACATGTGAGGAGCCTCCTAGCCCTAACTTGATTTCAGTTGGCTGAATGATACAGGATGTGTTCTCATTAGTGCCTGTAGCTATGAAATGCCCTTCTCAGTGGTTGTATAAAAAGACAAGAAGTGGCAGATAGCATTTATTGGAAAGATGATGGTTCCCTATTGAAAGAGATATAACTTTCTACAACATCCAAGTCAGAACTGCAAATGCTTAAATGATTTACAAACTGGAATATCAGTCTCTTATTTTTTTCTTATTTTTTTCTTCTCTCTTTCCTTCTGCTCTGCTCTAAGAACTTCCATTTTCATTATTTGACCTGGTTATTGTAATTAATTTTTATGTCAAATGTTCCTCATTCTAAAGTCAGTGTGTACCATTTTATGTTTGATGAACTCATTCTTCTATTCTTCTTTCTCTAAGGCTGATTAAAATGATATAAATTTGTCCAGGTCAGTAATCTCCTTTCACTAAACCATTACATTTCAGGTTTGCTTTAAATCTTATAGTTTTCTTAAGTATTCTTAAATCTTAAATATATCAATATAATATATAAAAATCCTTTTATTATAACCACCATGGGATATCTAAATTTAGCTTGTAGAAAATATTATTGACAATACTAGATTGCATCCATGCCCTGAAGGAACCAGGTATAAAACAAAACCTAGGATCAAACAAACATTGCTCTCTTGACTAAGCAATGGAGAGAATTGCTCCTCATAGCCCAGTGGTTAGTCAACTCATTTAGCAGGTGGAGCACCAGGAAGTAACAGTGCTCTCTGAAATACTTATATATTAATCATACAATTACTAAATATATATTTTTGTACAAAATCATATATTTTAATCTAAGTACTAGTGTGGGGACAGAATAGGAATTCCCTTCAATCTGTGTCCTCACACCTATAAAATGGGTAACAATAGACTACTTTATTCCAAAAGCCAGTTCATTAGGTTTCCTAGGTGCATTTTTTGCAGCCTGTTCATCCTGAGTTGAGGGATGTTTTCCTAAGAAAACACATTTAAATATTCTGCTCGAGTCACAGTAAGGTTCCATTATGTCAAAGCAAATGATAAGAATTTTCTAACCTACAAAATTACATTCATATAAAGCATGTTCCACAGACAATGCTGCAAAACTCTGACCTAGAATCTACTATTACTTTAGGAGTAAAGTCTCAAGTCTGTTTGCAGGAACTCCTAAAGCCAGTTTCCATGTGTAGGTAAACTTGTTTCTGCAAAAATTCAATGCATGCTCTTTAATTTTCGCACACAATATCAATTTTCACACCTATTCATTTGGTATCAGATCCTTTCATTCTGCAAAACAGGAAAACGTAACTTTGGGCGTCCTTAGTGACTTCAATATTGAATTTCCTACTATCTAGTGCTTGTCACAACACTGATACACACACACACGTGCACACACACATACAGTGAGTCCATTTATTAACATTTATGTCACATAAATGTTTTTTTGCTTTGCTTAATTATTTGCTTAATTTATTTGCTTAATTATTTGCTTAATTATTCATTTAACACAGATATTAACATACTTTAATTTTCGTTTTCCCTTTTCACAGTTATTTAGAAATTACATTGAGAATCCATGAAAGATGTAATTCCAGAGCATATATTAAAAAAATATGCATAAAAGAAGCCATTCTTCACATTCATTCATACACATGGTGGTGTGCAATATTTATTAATTGAGAGAGTTTATTAAGGCACTTCCTGAAGAATTCTCTAAATTTAATTAATGGATTATCTTTCATATCTAGACCTGCTTTTAAATCCAACCTTGTGGAAGCTTCACGTATCTCCAATACTATGTTTCCCTCTTGGTAAAATGTACATAAAATAGTAACTGTCTCATATTTTTACTGTGATGATGATGTGGGTAGAGTGGGATCTGTATTCAGAGAGAACTTTATAGCCTTAATTTTGTTTTTTTTTTTTCTGAGGAAGATTTGCCCTGAGCTAAGATCTGTGCCAGTCTTCCTGTATTTTATATGTGGGTTGCTGCCACAGCATGGCTGCCAACCAACGAGTGGCGTAGGTCCACGCCTGGGAACCAAACCCAGGCCACCAAAGTGGAGCATGCTGAACTTAACCACTTGGTCATGGGGCTTGCCCCTAGCCTTAATGTTTTTTTAAAGATACAAATAAAAGTATCAAATACGTATCTTAAGAGATTATAAAAAATAATGAAAATGAATTCACAATAGAAAACTAAAAAAAATAGTTTGAATACATTCAAAAGCTGACTGTTTGAATAGAACACAAAATAGATAAAACTCTTCTAATCATAACAAAAGAAAATAAGAGGAAAATGGAAAATAGACGAGACTAGTAATGAGAAAGGACATGTAACCACAGATACAGAAGAAACTAAGACTATACTACACGCAATTTTGTAAAATTAATTTTGAAAATCCAGGACATGGATCATTTTCTAGTATGATGCAAATTACTAAAATTGACATAAGAATAGCAGAAAATTAAATAGATTATTACTTTAGAAAACATTGGTAAGTTATTAGAGATCTGCCACTGAAAAATATACCAGGACTCTTCACATATGAATTTAACCTAATCTTTAAAGAATGTATAAATTCTATATTTTAAGGTATTCCAGAGTACATAAAAAGATAAAACTCTGCAATTCCTTTTGTAATGTCAGAATAACCTTAGTACCAGAAGTCGATAAACATAAAATTAAATAATAAATGTATAAGACAATACCACTTTTGCATATAAATTTAAAAATTATGTAGAACTATATGAAACTGATTATAACCATATCTCACACATGTAAATACATTCAGTAAATGCTAGCTGTTAGTTGCAAAGAGCTCTTAAAGTTAAGTAGGAAAAGAAAAGTACCCTATAGAAAAATGAGCAAAGAATATTAACAGGCAATTCATAGATGAAATTGTAAAGGTCAGGCACACAAAAAGATATTCTAAATGCACTAGGAATCATGGAAATCAATTAAATTAACAATGCAGTATCTTTTTACTCATCAGACTGGCAAAATGAAAAAGCAGAAACACCCATTGCTGATAAGGGAAGAGGCTGCTCTTATGCATTGTTGGTTAAAATATTAAATGCTAAATCCTTTTTATAAAGAAACAGTTACTAAAATTCAAAGTATATATACCCTTTCATCTAGTAGATACATTCCTGGGAATAGCTATTATAACAATAGAAGCATCAGTATCTGAGGATGTATATACAAGATGTCCATTCCAGCATTGTATAAAGTGGCAAACCAAACCAAACAAATACCACAACCCTAGAAACAAAGTGAATGCCTACTAACAGGGGATTGGCTAAATGATTATACATCTAAACTATGATACATATAAACTATGAACTATTATGCAGCCATTAAAATAAGTGAATAAAAGGGATTATTGTTTGGTAAAAGCAATATTCAATAGAATCTGAATAATATGCCATTTTTTGTAGAATATAAAACACCATAGATTTGTGTCTATATGCTATCACACATGCACACTCACACATACAAGGATCATGCAAATAGGGAGAAAAATATGAAAGAAATTTTTCAGGTCAGATTAGGAAAAAAGGGGAAGAAAGTGGGGCAAACAAAATGGAAAAGAAGACTTGAAAGAGCATGTATGAGATCTCACTCATACATTTATATAAAATAATATATTTGTGCAGCAATAGTATAAAAAATATTTCTAAAAAGAACAAAAAAGTTCATTGTAAACACACACACGCACACACACATAGAAGACAGCACAAAGATTAACATAGAGTTTACCACTCAAAAAATGGTGATGGTTGTGTTTCTCACAACCCAACTACAGGATGAAAAAATACCCACTATGGCAACGTGCCTTGATCAATTATGGACCTTTAGAAAGGAATGATGATTAGTACTAATTGCAGTGTGTTAAGAGTAACCCTCTAAGGCACACATAATAGAGAATATATGAGTGAAACACCACTTGTAAACTGTGCTATAAACAAAGGTGGTCCCTGCCCTATTGGATCTGATGGTATAGTGAGTAATACAGGCAATAAAAAAGTAAAATATAATTGCAAATCAACAGAAAGTTACATAAATTGGATTGCATTGTTGTAACCATCTACAGAACATCTCCACAAAACTAAGATTCAATACTATGCTTTTACTGTTCATTGAAGGTTGACAAAAGAAATGACCATATGGTTTTTACCGTATCACTTGTAAAGTTGTAATTAAAGATGCAGTATGTTGTTATAAAATGTACATTTCTTAGAGTTTAGGATTGTAAAAAACTTTGTTGTCCCTGACAAAATATTCAAGCTTCCTTGTATTAATTTAGGAGACATCTATAATTGATCTTTGCTACTGTTTTTTCAGTACCTATAAGAATTAGCTGAGATGTGTTCAACTTTTCTGGTACTACTGTTTCTCTACTTCATAACGCCCTCATCCCTCCCTACTACTCAGCTCCTTGTAGTCTTTGAATTTTAAAGACTTCGTAATCCTGCCCCAGATGGTTGAACAACTTCACCCCATGCCACACTGAGCCTGAGTACAACACTTCTAATTCTCCATCAGGTAATATCCTTTACACCTGTCCCCATACCTTTAGTCATGTCGGCTCTTCTTGGTATGGCTTCCTCACCTGCCCCTTTCTTCCAGTCTTTATATTCCTTCTTTGCAGATTCAATCAATACCGAATATCTCCTCTTTCTTTTGCTTAACCTGCCACAATATTTCTTTTTTCCTTCACTGAGCCTCCATGAGACACAGTTGCCTACCTAATTTTTTCCAGTGTTATAGATAAGTTTTATTGGAACACATCCATGCACATTCCTTTAAATATTTTCTATGGCTTCTGTGTGTATGTGGGTGTGTTCCAATGGCTTCTTTTATTATTTATTTTTATTGTGATAAAATACACATAACATAAAATTTACTATGTAAATCGGTCATTTTTAACTATACACTTCAGTGGCATTAAGTACATTCCCATTGGTATGCAACCATCACTACTATCCATCTCTAGAACTTTTTCACCATCCCAAACTGAAATTCTTACCTATTAAACAGTAACTCCCATTCCCCTCTTCCCCAGCCCCTGATAACCTATATTCTACTTTCTTTCTCTATAAATGTGACTATTCTAGGTACCTGATATAAGTGGAATCATATAATATTTGTCATTTTGTGTCTGGCTAATTTTACTCAGAATAATGTTTTGAAGGCTCATAAGTGTTATAGCATGTATCAGAATTTCCTTCCTTTTTAAGGATGAAAAATATTCCACGGTATGGATATGCCACATTTTGTTTATCCATTCATCTGTCAATGGACATTTGGATTGTTTTTGCCTCTTGGCTGTTGTGAATAATGCTGCTATGAACATTGGTATATAAATATCTGATAGAGGCCCTGATTTCAATTCATTGGGTATATGCCTAGAAGTGGATTTCCTGGATCCTACCTAATTTTAATTAGTTTTTATTATGTGGCCTGCTGTTAGCTTTCTGACATTAGGGGTTCGCTTCACTCTTCTTTATTCAGAGTTGAGCACAATACCTGAACAGAATGGAGATTGGAGCTTAGCAGGGATTTTATGGGATAAGGAAATGGAGGAACCATTTCCCTGCTCACACAGTGAGAAGGCTTATGAGAGTGGATAGGAGCTGCTGCTGTCTCAGTGCTTGTTGCTTGCTCTAAGTCTCCCAGGATGATCCCTATGGCAAGTCCAAATGTAACAACCAGCAATGATTCCCCTAGTTTTAGGTATATTTCCTAAAAATCACATCTTCTCCATTTAAATAATTGCATTTTCAACAATGCATGGCCTGATTATCACTCTCACTCAATTAAGTTCAAGAAAGCAGGAACATTTTTTCCTTTTGTGCTCTAAGTACATCAGTGCCTGACACATGGTATTGTATGGTATACAATAAATACCAAAATGTATTTATTGAAGGAATGAATCAATGAATCATTTGATAAGTTTATAGTGGCTTTTCCATATGGAGGAGCTCCTCCTTCTACTGCCACATGAGAAATCTGCAAATGAAATGTAGATCATGGTGTCTTCTTGTTCTTGAGTTATTAATCTCCCCTGGGATCTCTATTTTTCCTTCTCTAATAAATTCTAGAAACTTGCTGTATTCTACTTTGTATAACTAAAACAAAAATATTCTAGCAAATTATTATCTGCCTGTGTAGAACAAATTTATGTGAATGCCCAGCAATTTTAAATATTCAAATTAACTATGGCATACTGAATTAGGGAGAATTTGCATGAGATACTCCTGAAATTCAGCTGTCCAATGAAAAGCACCTGCATTTCAGAAATAAGTAGACATGTAACGCCTTATTATGACAGTATCACCTTGACTTTCCTATACCCAAGAAAGTCAAAGTCTTTCATGTTAATCAGCTTGCAGGATTTCCGTTTATCCACTCCTCAATAGAGCCTTACTGAAATGTCCATTTACATGCAACTTCAGGCCGACTTCTCTGTAAAGTCCATGTGATACTATCCTCACATCTAACCTATGGCATAGATCAATATTATCCTCTACTGTAAATTACGTGTGGAATTAATCTATGAACTTGTATCTTGATCTTTTATTCTTATTCAAATGATTCTACATTTTTTCTGTATCATTTATTTGTTTTAAGCCAACTCACCAATGATTTTTATGTAGTTGGGACACAAAAATAAATTTAAGTATTTGATTATCTGCTGAACTTGCAAATAAGTTTATGTGGGGAGTGATTGGGAATGATTTGACAATTAGACCAAAGGGTAGCCTTTTTATTGTTTTCACCTGGATTTCCCAGCAAGCTTCATATTTTCAAGTTGTAACTAATAAAATTTAGAAATTAAGATGATGATAGGGATATATTTTAGCATTTAATGGGAGACTGGTGAGCCCATCTTACTGGAGGAAGAAACAAGTGAGAAAGATTAGAGTGAAACTTAAAGGTAAGGGTTCAGAGCCTGAGAAAATGAAAGCTTTAACCAAAATGAGTCTCAGCTATTTAGTGAAAATATTTATGGGAGGATGAATGGAGAACTCTTCCAGGTCACTGCTCTCAGGACAAGACAAAAATGGGAGGATCCTGGAGGCAGCCAAAAGAAAATACTACCCAAGGGACCAGTGAGCCAAGGATAGTAAATAGGGAGAGAAAATTGAGTTACTTCTCAACCCTTCCTCTTGACAATTTCTCCTTCTTGTACAGACCTTGATCTGAAGTTGCCTGTTTGCTTTACTGTGATATTTTCTCCTTTCAAAATATCCCTGGATGCTCATTTTTTAGTTAACCTTTTCATTTTGAGATAACTATAAGTTCACGTGTAGTTGTAAGCAATAATACAGAGATCCTGTGTACCCTTTACCTTGCTTTACCCAAATGGTGGCACACTGTAAAACTAGGGTCTTATATCACCATAGACATCAATATTGATACAAGCCTCCAATGGTATTCCTATTTCTCCAGTTTTACTTATACTTGTGTGGATATGTGTACATGCACATGTTTTTAGTTCTGTACATTATCATATATGAACGTCTGTGTATCCACCATCAGAGTCAAGATGTAGAACAGATCCATCACCACAAGGATCCCTTTGTATTGCCCTTTTCCAACCACATCCACCTACCCCACCCACCCCACCCTGGTCCCTAATCTCTGGCAATTGCTACTCTGTTCTCCATTTGTATAGTTTTGTCTTTTTAAAACTGTTATATAAATAGAATCATACTGTATGTAACCTTTGAGACTGGCTTTATTTTTTCACTCAGCATAATTCCCATGAGGTTCACACAAGTTGTTGTATCAACAGTTAGTTCCTTTTCATTGCAGAGTGGTATTCCATGGTATGGATGTATCACAGTTTGTTTAACTGTTCACCCTTGAAGGGCACTGGGTTGTTGCTGTTACAAATGAAGCTGGTATGAACACTTGTGTATAGGGTTTTGTGTAAATATAAGTTTCATTTCTTTGGAATAAATGCCCAAGAGTCCAATTGCTGGATTGTATGGTAAGCACACGTTCAGTTTGGTAAGAAACTGTCAAAATGTTTTCCAGAGTGGCTGTACTATTTACCTTTCTTCCAGCAATGTGTGAGTGATCCATTTTTTCCATATCCTCAGCAGCACTTGAAGTTGTCACTATTTTTTTTTATTTTAGCCATTATGATAAGTGTGTTGTGCTGGCTCATTGTGGTTATAATTTGTATTTCCCTAATGGCTAGTAATGTTGAACATCATTTCATGTGCTCATTGCCTGATGCTTGTGTCTAACCTGACTCCACCTAAGACTACTAGGAGCATGAAGGACAGGAGATGGGATTTGCCTTGAAAAATGAAATCCTGCCAGATTTTGATTCCCAAACCCAGTCCTGGATAAAGAAGAGAGAGCTGGCCATTAGCTCCTTTGTTTATTAGAGTTCTAATACGTGCTTCTAAAGCAACAGCGTTTTAGTCAAATATAGGCATCCCTAATTATAACAGCACTCCTCTGAGCTAGATAAAAGGACTATTATGTATTAGGAAGTGCATCGTAATTTTAGTCATGCTTTATGAGTTATCATTGTTATACATTTTATTTGGAGATACTTTGGCCTCTTTAATCCGCAGTAATCTATTTATATGCTAAAAGTACATTAATTTCCTATCTCTTTGTAAATGTGTTGGGGAGACACTTGTTTGTTACAGAAAGTGCATTTAAAAATATATGTTTTTTCATTTTTAGATTATTTTTAAAAAGCTGTAATGCTGCTTAGGCTCTGAAAATAGCTGAATGCAATTACCATTGTGTTTTGTTTTCTTTCCAAATAGACATTTTGTCTCCTTTCTTCAAATGTCTTCCCTTTATCTTTAACAGGTTGATTTAGTGAATATCGGAAGCACTGACATAGTAGATGGAAATCATAAACTGACTCTTGGTTTGATCTGGAATATAATCCTCCACTGGCAGGTAAGAATCTTGATGAATGTTTCCCTTTTGGGTAACATGTTGCTGATTCTTCTTTTCAATTTTACCCTTGACCTGCAAAACAAACATGTACATCTCTAACAATACAAAGCACATCTCCACAGTGCTGCCTTTTAGATTGGCACAACTAATGTCACCTGCGATGAGAAGGATCCGCAGATTATAAAACAAGTTCTAGTACACTTGCAGGAATATTTTTCCAAATGTTATTTCACTGGGTACAGATGGGCAAAAAAGATAAATATCCTCAATGTGTTAATAAAAATATTTTTTACAAATATGTGTCTTTTATAACTCATCTATAAGTGAATCTATATAGTTTTGTAAAAAGGAAGGTATTTTTTGCTGTTATTCACACTACCAAATGAATGAGAATTTGTGAATCTTGTGGATTCTCAATGTAAACTAATGCCAATAAAAGATTAGTGGGATATGATTATCTGTATGAGTATATGTGTTATACACACAAACTCATTTCATAATCCGACTTTATGAAAAAAAAATTGCATTTTTTTCTGAACCACCTCAGCATATGGTCTCTGAATGCCTTTATTTACTACTGGACCTCTGGAAAACACATCAAAGGTCATTTGGTTTAGTGAAAAGAGTACACACTTTTTTAGCCAGACCAACATGAACTTAAATTTCAACTCCCTCATTTACAGTCTTAGTAATACTGGGTATAACACCATCCCTTTCTGGGCCATAATTCCCACACTGTCAAAATAGAAGAAATACTAATTAACATGTATATTCCTTGTCAGCATTAAATGAGACTATCCATAAAGTACTTAGTACAGCGGTCCATTTTCATTAGAGGTGTATCATATGAATAACTTTGATTGCTTAGAATTTTCCACTCATATGTTAAGAATTTGGAGGATAATTGAGATGTCTGTTCTTTTTATTATCAGAGATTACTTTTTTATAAAACAGCTTTTTTGACATGTAATTTATATATTGTAAATTTAGCCATTCTAAGTGTAAAATTCAAAATATACCAAACTGGTTTAGTTCTGTTGCCTAGTGCTTCTCAAACTATTTTGAGGAAGAAACAGTTTCTCCCTGCCCTCCCAATCCGTCAAAGATTTTAAGATATTTACAGAGTTGTACAGCCATCACAACAATCTAATTTTAGCACATTTCTACCACCCTAAAAATAAATCTCATGTCCATTTACAGTCACTCCTCACACCCACCCCCAGCACTAGGCAACCATTAATCTATATTCTGTCTCTATATGTCTGCCTTTTGGACATTTCCTGTCAATGGAATCATATACTATGCGTTCTTTTATAGCTGGCTTCTTTCACCGAACATAATCCTTGGGGTTCATCCCTATTCTAGCAGGTATCACTACTTCATTTAGTAGGGTTGACTTTTAACTTGAATTGTCAATTGGTCCTGCTCAGAGTCAGACAGCATGCAGACAAGAGATATACCTATTCAACTCAGCAGCCATATTGTTCTCCCAATTGACCCCCATATCTTTGTATTCTAAACACTCTGAACACACTCAATAATATTTAACAGCAACATCGGAAGAGAGAGAGAACAACCATAGTGGTTGACAACAGAGAATAGCTCATAAGAGCCCAAATGAGCCCAAGATTCCCAATTCTGGGCCTTTTTCATATAGTGATGGTGTCGATAGAACCAGCAAGGCAACATATGGCCCCCCACCAAACTGGTTTACTTCTGTTGCTCAGTAGTTCTCCAAATATCTTGAGGAAAGAACATTTTGCCCTTTTCTATTACATGTAAATTACAATATAACTAAAGCATTACAAAAATGAAATAAAAAGATACAAAAAATCCAAGCTTCTTTTTTATCATTACATTCAATAGACATAAAGAGGACTCTGTAAAATTGCTACAGAAGTTTCTAGTGGACTATCAGTTGTTGCATTTATCTTATGGCCTGGTCACATATGGTTCATAGAGGGACCCCAGCTTGCAGAAAACGCTGAGTTGTGCACATGTTAGTCATGGCAAAGCTAGCAGGAGAACTTAGGCATTCACAGAGCCTCAAAAGGCTATTTTAACTGCATTTATCATCCAAACTGCATCTCATATGATCTCACCCTTTTTTATCTCCTCAAAACTGTTTCTAACTCCATCTCAACCCACCAAAAAGATAAAATTTCAAAACTGCTCCGTCTGATATTTTCTTCATTTGCTTGTGAGCTTGCTCATTTTTTATTATTAGCATGTGGAGGGGCTTTCACACCCAGGAATACCAGAAGAAATGCTTTTGTAGTCTCTCCTGGTCTGAGACCTCTCTTAGAGTCTGTCGTTTTCCATCTACGTCCTTGAATCACCATATCCTTTGTGACTGCAAGCATGTAGATACTCTTCCAACCCTCTGCCTCCCTCCTTATTTCTCTCTTCTATCACATTGCCCTGTTCCCCTAAAGCTACTAAATACATTTTTAAAAAATTCCTCCTGCTCAATACTCCTCATCATAATCCAATGTATCCCAAAAGATATTTTCACCAGGAGTACCTATTTGCCTTCCTACTAAATAGCTGAAGAAGCCCTTGAACCTCAGCAAAGATTAAAGGACGCTCTGGCCAACCTAATATACTTTCCAGATCTATCAGATTAAGGATGGCATTAAGAGATGGAAAGATATGAATCTTTTGTTCCAGTGCCACATACTGTGTTATTAATAGTGTCGTAGAGGACTTCTCTTTGAACTTGTAAAAACTCAGGAATCCCAGCCCTATTTCCTCTGTCACTGTTTTTCCAGTTTCCACTTAAATAAAATTGTTAGCCTGAAAAACAATACCTATATTGAGGAATAAGCAGCTTTGAGCAAAATTGTGAAGTGGGCAACGTGCATTTGTCATCTTTTCTTGCCTGCTTTTTAAAGTGCAAACAATCCTTTTTAGGATGGTCAACTCAGTTCTGGTAACCAGCTGGAGATAAAAACATATCCTGCAAACAGTGGTGTGCTAGCCCCACCTTTGTTGGCTAACTCAAAGGAAATACTCAATTCCAGGGCTACTTCACACTGGAGTGTTTATAGTATTTATTATTTGCACAACATACAAGAGAAAGATGGTTTTTGCACTGCTAGACGCCCTTACTATAAACTCCTGCCTACCTAGTGCCTTCTGTGCAAGACAGTTCTTCCTCTGGTCTTCTTCAGGCCTTTTATACACCATTCTCCTTTCTTTGTGGAAGACTATTCCTACCCCTCTTCACTTCTACCCCTCTGCTGCAACTCCTGTTAGTCACAGAATGGATTCTTGGAAGCAGACTTTGAGTTCAGCAGGTAGGATGTTGAGTAAGGCATGCCCTTGGAACCAACACCCGTGGAAGAGAGAGGGTAACTGGAGTGAGAAGGAGAGCTAGAGCTCTGATGCACACCCAACAACAGCCTTCTTCAAACCCATGGTGGGGAACTTGGAGTTAGAATGAGCCTTTAGAGTTGTCCTGAGGGGGACGACGTGGCTGAGTCTTTATACCATTTCTCTTCATCAGTCACTAGATGTGGGCTGCCCCAGGAAGAGCATGACCTTAGGTGATGACCCTGCAGTTCAGGTAGTCCCTGAGGGGACTCACAGCTGGAACAAGCCCTTCCCTGAAGGAGAATCTTGGTAGTGCATCTCCTTGTCTATCACACTTTCTTTGCCCAGTTAACTCCTCGTCATTTTTGAAATCACTGCTCAAAGACATTTCAATTTTTTTCCTTTTAAAAACAGATATATAGTTGTATGCACACACACATGCTCACATTTGTTTAAATTGATTCTTTCTCTCTTAGGGACAGTAAGACCTGAGGGTGGGAAATTTTTCTGCTTACAGACTCACCTTAGGACCAGCTCAGTGCCTAACTGAAGGTTGATTCTGAATAAAGATTTCTTGGTAACTGTCTTTTATGCAGGAAAAGAAGAACTGATTATTTCACATTGCCCTTTATTTTTTTTCTCAGCACCCAAGTAGAGGCAATACCAATGAGGCTGAGGCTGATAAGCTGAATTAGTGACATAATGATGCTAAAGGAGTTTTGGATTGAATACTGTGTTGTCCTTTAACATTATGTGCATAGAGGGCAGTCTGGCTGAGCATTTCACAAATGAATCCCATTCATCATGGAAGGGTTGTCTGATCAGTGCAAATCCATCACCACCACTGAGCCAGTATCTGCTGATTCCAACCCTGGTTCAGCACAGGACACAAAGTACACATCCTGCAGTTGCTGTACATGGAGTTTGTGCCCTTTATAACTTTATAATATGATGAGAAAAATTATATATCTTACATAAGTGTTTGGCCTATTTATTCGCTGACTAAATAAGCAGGTCAGGAAGGAATTAAGAAAACTGGATAATCCATCCCTAAATAATAGATTTAGCTATCAAGGGATGGTGACAAATATATGCAAAGATTTCACATATTGAAATCATTACCACATTTACAAAACATCATCTCAAATCCTTTTCAAGTGTTTTAAAGTTACATTTAATGGTCTATCCTAAAATTTGCATTGAATCTTTCATAAAACGATGACTAACATTGGCGATGTTAAAATATGTATTTTCCCCAAAGGCATTTGTCAGCTTCTACATGGATGAAGAAGCAAAATAAAATGTTATATTTAGAATACACAGTAAATATTCATCTTCTGATCAAATGTGGGTAGTACATGAACCTTATACTTCCCAAAAGGAAAGCCCTTGTGGGTAAAAACTAATCACATTTACTTATATACTTCCTCCAAGTATATGATAACGGGCCTGACATATTAAAGAAGTAGCCTAGTAATTATTCCTTTACTATGTAGACAGTTTGTTCTATAATGAGGTACCCCTGCATTCTTGAAACCTACAAAAAGACGTTTAGAATGGATTTCTGTATCAGAGTAGTTAGAATGAAACTTGAAAATACAGCCACCCGCTGAATGGCATGCGCACATGCACAAAGCCTAGTAGAGAATCAAATGTACAGAAAGCAATTAATAAAAAGAAAACCAAGAGTCTGGCCTTTTTCTCTTTCCACACAGTCTGGGTGTCTGCTTCTCTCCTGGTTGTGGGGATTTTGGGGGTGAGAGGGAGCGAGGGAAAGCCTCAGCCCCTGCTGCTGCGCCCAAGTGGACCCCATACCAGGGCCCCTCACCCCCAAGCCCGCTGGCTGCTTCTGCCGAGTTCTGCCCTGGCTCTTCGCCCTCCCGCGGCGCGCAGCTTCCTCTGCTGGCTCAAAGGCCACTTCCTGCTGGCGGAGTCAGGCCTCTTGTCCAATCACGTTTGTTTGCTATGGGGCGTTCATAGCATGCGCCTTCCTCAGGGCACCCCTGCTGGAGTTCCTGCTGGCCCTCTACTTCCTCCGTGCTGATGCCGTGCAAGCTGAACGACAAGTGGCAGGGCTTGTGCTGGCCATGATGGACTTCTGACGCTGGGTCACAGCGGTCTTCATCTGCTTTGCCCACTCCATCACAACTGTTGCCAAATACTTGGACGGGGCTTCCAAAGCATCTGGGGTGTTTAGCTTCTTTGCCACCATCGTATTTGCAGTTGACTTCTACCTGATCTTGAACGGCGCGGCTAAATTGCTCAAACAAGACAACTCCGCAGATGAGACTACAGCCATCAAAGCCAGAGAAGAGAATTCAGACTCCCATTCAGACTAAGGCCTGGCCACACCCTGGCAACTCGGAGCCACAGGGCCTTCACTCCTGCACGTTCTGACAGGGCTACCCGGAGCAGGGCCAGGAGACCCTGTGTTGGGAGGGAAGCTGTGACTTTTCAAGGAGCAGCAGAGAGAATTGTGACGAAACAAGCCTCCTCACAGCCCCAAAGTGAGGTTCCTGAGCCCAGCACACAAGATGGCACCCCTTGGCTTTGCACTAACCACTTTGCATGTGAGGGCATCTTGGATGTTTAACCTCTTCTCCACATGTCTGTTCCGCAGACCTTAAGCCTTTTAACCTCTCTGCCAAAAACAAGCACAAGGGGACAAAGCAGGTAGAGCCTTGTTAGCCCCGTCACGTCATGGGAAGCGCTTCTTGCTGCGGGGGAAGGGAGGGGAGACAAGTAAGACAGAAACCACCACAAGGCCAACCTCCCAGATCCCAGTGGTTTTCGTCTGCATTTGGTGCCCCTGTGCATGCCAGGCACTTTGTCAAGAATGATCCTTCCGGATTCTTTTGTTCAAGGAGTACCAGTTCCCTCTTCGTTCTTGAGGCAGAGAGAAAACTGACTTTTGCCCTCTCCTCTGGGGGAGAGTGGGTCTGTGTCCTTAACTGACACCTCACACTCTTGGAGACTACATCTTCTTTGAGCGACATGACTATTCTGGGTCTAAGACTGTTTCAAAGAAAAGCTCATAGACTGGCTTACCAGGTCTAAAAGATCGAGGGTACCAAACTATGAAATAATTGTGACAGCGTCCAGGGTAGCCGGGCAGGCCCAGCCAAACTCTCTCTTTCCCTGGGGACCCACCAGCAGGCAGAGGTCCTTGGGCAGCTCAGGACAATGTGCTTGTCAACACCAGAGCAGATCTGACCACCTCACAGAGGTGAGATGTGCCTTCTGTGGTCACCTAAGGACCTATGCTGTGTATGTAACTTCAATGAGATTCTGTTACTTTATATAATTTTTTTATACAAAAGCAGCTTCTTAAATGGCATTTCCTATGACCCGAGAGGCCTCATAAATGAGCCAGGGTTCTGGGCCCATGTTTTGGGAGTTTGTAATGTTTGTTCTTCTTTTGTGTGTGTGAATCTCACTCTGAAAAAAGCCATAATGGATTAAACCAGACTGACTACCAAAAAAAACCCCAAAAAACAAAAACCAAGGTGACATATCCACAGCTTTTAGTGATAAATCTTTCCTTTCTTTTGTTGATTTTTTGTTCTTTTGTTTAAATAGGCAAGTTCATTTCCATATTCTTTTTCTTCATTTTGATTAGTAAACATAATTTCTATTAAGTTATAAACCTGGGGTTTTATCTTACTGTAGTTTGTCTTTTGATTCTTATAACAACCTTCTATATATAGTTAAGGAAACAGAGACCTAAAAAAGTTGCCCAATTAACACAATTCATTCATAGCTTTCTATGAAATTTGAACCTAAACTTTAAAAAGTAAGCCCATTCTTTTAGCCACTGTCATTCTTTCTAGCCTAAAACCACTAATATGTCTTAAGTTTTTGGTTAACAACAAATCTAATGTTTTGTACACACTCTTCTCTAGCATATTCATTGAAAGTTAGAAGATGAGCAATTCTAAAAACACAAAATTAATAGTTTAACACAGAATCTAGGAGTGATAGTAATCATATTCAATAAATGGTGTATCACAGATAACCAACCAATCAGAATTGACTCCTAACTAATTAGAATGGACTCAGTCCTGGCAGAATTTATTCTTATTGCTAATCAACCCTAAAGTTTACATTATTTATTACTGAAGAGTAGGGTATTCAGATTTAAGCTTGTGTGGTTCTTGTTCAGGGAATGCATTTTCTTCTAAAAATTTCTTTCCATACATAGGTCAAAAATGTAATGAAAAATATCATGGCTGGATTGCAACAAACCAACAGTGAAAAGATTCTCCTGAGCTGGGTCCGACAATCAACTCGTAATTATCCACAGGTTAATGTCATTAACTTCACCACGAGCTGGTCTGATGGTCTGGCTTTGAATGCTCTCATCCACAGTCATAGGTAAGGATGACCACTGAGACATTGAATAATTGTTATAAGTATTGATTTAGAGACTATCTTTTTCTCCATTGTGGTTCCAGATAATTTCCTGCTGTGCAACATGTTATGTATGTTGACCATATTGATCTAACCATCCATTGGAATGCACTGAATAAAAATATTTATCCTGTTTTTTATGTGATATATCATTTAGTTGTTGAAATATTAAAATTACCCAAGCATGAATGTGATTAAGGTGGAGGGAGGAGAGCAGCATATTTGAAATTGGGACTCTGCCAGAAAATCAAGGTTATATTCTAACTTTGCTAAAAATGGAGTTGGTCTTTCTATACAAATAATGTGTTATTATGAGCCTAAACTGTAGAGCTAAAAATGGTTCCAAATCTCATGTGAGTGGCTGTACTAAAATTAATTACCATCATCAGATTAATAATGTGAAAAAGAAACATTTCTCTTGTCAGATACACACTTAGATAGCAAATACCATTAGGCTCTGTATTTTTATTTATATCTATTTCGGGGTTAAAAGAGGCTCTGAGCATCTTAGCATCCAAGCCAAAGAGCAGACCACAATTAATTTCTATGACTCAGTGCTCAGAATATCAAAAGAAAACAATTGTTCTGGAACAGCAAAGCAACTGCTATAAAGCATGAGAGAGTTCTTCTGTGGATCTTCATAAAAAGAACTCAGTATGATATAGTGAACCAAATGTCCTTAACTATATTCCATACGCTATTATATTTTCTAAGATAAAATAGATGGTTGCATTTTTTCGTATAAAGAAGCTCGGTAAATGAATTAATAACAGTTCAAGAAAAAGCAAAACAACATGGTAATACATTTATTATATTTAATGCATTCACATATATTATAGATAATATATAAATATATATTATATGTATAATACATTTACTTTAAGGAATCTCTGCTTTTGTTTTCCTATTACCCATCTCTTTTCCCCAGCTTAATCCCCAGGGTCAAATACATTGCCTTATTAACTGTGTTTGAAATGCCACTGGACTGCATCTTCCCTGATTTTCAATGCAGCTTATCTTTTCTCACTTTGATCTTTCTTTCTTGATGAATCTACCATTTTCCTATGCCAATCTTGCTTCTAGAAAAGTCCAGAATATAAATTTTCTTCATGGTAAAGCTCAATCCAAGAGTAAACGCTCTCTAAATAAGCATCTTTGTCAGGTGTCTTGCTCCAGCTGGGTTTAATTAACCCCATCCAGACTGAGTTTCCAGGTGAATGACTCAGCAACCTGATTTTCAAAAGGAGGCAGGTTCGCACTCAATCTGCATGTTAAACAACGTTAACACATTGTTTTTCATAAGTGTGACACAAAGAAAAATATTCCATAGCTTCAGTACAGCCAGATGAGAAGGGATAGAGATATTCATTCTGCATTCTAAGTCAGCGTTCATTTATGCAGCCACATGCTTCAGAATAAGGGTCTGAGCATATTGATCTTGCTGTTCATGTACACGTTTGCAGATGAACAGAAATATCGAGGGTCAGGTTATGAGGTCCTTGTTGGCTCTTTAACATTTTCTTTTCAAGTGGAAGACTTCAATTCTCTAAGCATGTTCACATACCACATTTGTTAGTATTCTATTTTATGATTTATGAATATATTTGTAAGTAATACAGTAAACATATCCAGATTGCCCTGCTGCATCTGTCCCTGACCCACTCTTTCTCTCTCAAAATATCTTCATTTATATATTCTTCTGTCATATTGAATGAATCATCAGTAGCTACCTTTTTATAGATAACATGGTTACTTTTCAAGAGGTTTCCCACAGCTGATAATGCTCTTTCATGAATCATCTCCCTCTTCTTTTTGTCTTTGACAGATGTTCATATTGTTTACGTAAAGAAAAAAAATGGTTTAACTTTATGTTCCAAGGTGATTGTCATTGGTACACTTAGGAATGTCATGAGGTGTCCTGATTTCAATAATTGAATGACTAAGCTATATAGAACAAAGGCATGCTCTTAATATAGAACATAGGGATTGACAAATAGCCTTGCCAAAGGTTAGGATATTAGTGGCTTTGTATCTATGTAAGGCTAAATTTTATCTTAATATGTAGGAAATTAAAAGTATTACATTGACACAAAGTCCACTACAGTGCAGTTAAAAAGAAGCCAGGTTCTACTTTTGTGGGAAAACCAAATGATAATGGATTAGAAATATACTCAAAATATGCAGATAAGTTGTAATAAGTATAAAGTTGCAGTGAAATTTTCTTCCTGATTTCTTATTTTAGTTTATTACCATAGAAGTAATACAGCACATGGTTTAAAAAAAATCAGACATTGGAGAGGGGGGCAAAGGAAAAGAAACAAAATGTGTCTTCATGACGCCAACCCTACCCCGTCACACTCGCCTTCCTAGAAGTAGTCACTGTCAACAACTTTTCTTACATCTAAACTCAAACCACCATTTAAGACTCCCCTCAGCCTCCAAAAACTTTCTTGGGGCCGGCCCAGTGGTGCAGCGGTTAAGTTCGAATGTTCCGCTTCTTGGCGGCCCGGGGTTCGCTGGTTCGGATCCTGGGTGTAAACATGGCACCGCTTGGCACGCCATGCTGTGGTAGGCATCCCACATATAAAGTGGAGGAAGATGGGCATGGATGTTAGCTCAGGGCCAGGCTTCCTCAGCAAAAAGAGGAGGACTGGCAGTAGTTAGCTCAGGACTAATCTTCCTCAAAAAAACAAAACAAAACAAAACAAAACTTTCTTGACTTCTTCTGATTTTAGAAAACCTTATATCTTATTATCTGTATTTTTCATGTTTAGAATTTATTTAACTTGTTATGATGTATGCATTTTTTTCCTCACTAGGTTTAAAATCTTTATCGGATAAGAACTACATCTTACCATCCTTTGTGTTTTCTCAATTACCAAGTAAAATGATATTCACATAGTATGTTCTCATCCATTCTCTGGTATAATCAACAAATATTTATTGAGCTTCTATGGATCAGGCTGAGTTTCTAGAGGTGAAAAAAACTGGCAAAAATATTTTATATTCTATATTCCAGTGACAGACAGATAAATAGACAAGATTAATTAAAATATATATTATGTTAAATAGTATCAACAGCTAATGAGAAAAATATAAAGCAATTAAGATGGATAGGAAATGAATATATGTAAGTAATTTGGGAGTGACTAATTTTAGATGGAGAGAGGGCAGGGAAGGACTCACCAATAATGTGACTTTTGGGTAAAGACCCAGAGGAAGTGGAGGAGTGAGCCATGTTGATGTCTGGGGGAAGAGAGTTCCAGGTAGAGGGAATAGCAACTGCAAATGCAGGAAACTATCTAACCTATTTGAGGAATATGAGGAGAGAGGCGAAAAATAAAATCGTAGAGTTAATGGGGGAGCCAGACCATGTAGGGCCTTGTAGGTCACAGTTAAATCAGTGAATTTTACTCCCCCGGTAGCAGGGATTTGAGAAGAAGATTATGATGAAATACTTTAACAGAGCACTCTGATAGCCCTGTGAGGATAGATCAACAAGGACAAGAGTGGGAGTAGGGGAGCAGTAGAAAGCTAAGGCAGTAATCCGTGCAAGAGAAAATGTTGGTTTGGATTAAGGTGATGGCAGTGAGAATAGTGTTAAGTGGTCAAATTCTGGATATATTTCCACCTGAGTGTGGTATGAGAGTGAAAGAGTCATCAAAGTTGACTCCAAAGTTTCTCATCTGAGCAACTGCCAAATTTGAAGTTGTCATTGATTATTGAGGAGGGGAGAACTACAAGAGAACTGAGTGGGTTTGGGGAGTGTGCTGGGGATGAATATCAGAAGCCCAGTTTTGGATACTTGAGGCTTGTGATGATTCTACATGGAGACACTGAGTAAGCAGATGAATCTAGAGTCTGGATTTCAGGGAAGAGGTCTGGGCTAGGCTTATAAAATTGGAAGTTTCCAGCAAATGACTGATATTCAAATCCATAAGATTGGATGAGATTAACACATTTTTGTTGCTTGGATAAGGTAGAATAACTTCTCCTTTGTTTTCTTCAGGGTTTTCAATTAAAATTGTGACTTGTTTAAATGAGAATGTTATGGAGGGGTAATGAAGAGTAAGACTCAGGTCTTAAGGACTATGGGCATCCGTTGTCAGTTAAAAATCAGAATTGAAGTGAATCTCATGAAACATTCTAGATTGATTTATATTTATCTTTATGTGTGTCTGTTTCAGGCCAGACCTGTTTGATTGGAATAGTGTGGTTTGCCAGCAGTCAGCCACACAACGACTGGAACATGCATTCAACATTGCCAAATATCAATTAGGCATAGAGAAACTACTCGATCCTGAAGGTTGGTACTTTTCTGGACTACCACTGTTTTTTGTATAGATTAGTGTTTGTCATCTCAGATTTAACATTTCCACAAACTAAGCGCAAAATAGAAACTATGCATTACATGTTTTTCTATATTCTAGGTATATTTAAAGTGTTCTGTCTTCTTGCAATATATTATGAATTGTCGTATATGATTTTAGTTCTCAAGATACCAATATCTAAAACTAAAGTATAAAACTTTAGGAAAAAACCCAAGCCTTTAGAATATATATGCCTCATGGATGAAGCATACTACATTTAGAGTGCGTTGACTCCAAATAATTATAACAAGTTCCTGTTTTGCTTGTTCTACCAAGAGATTTGATAGACTAATCAGCTATAATTAATTAGCCACTCTTGCCAATTTCATTCATATACTCTATAAAAGGCAACATGGTTTACTGTTTAAATCAGGAAATTTATTCCTGGCACTGCTACTGTTATAATGTCACTCTGGGGGAAGTCCTCTATTGGATGGTTATTCATTTTCTGCTTCTTTAGTTGAGAAGCAGCACTGTATTTATAATTTTATTATATTACACTTAAGTAAATTTCATCCTTATCTCTGGTGCTGCGTAGTCATACCTTCCAGACACATGGATTCGAGGGATAATGAATCCTGACCTCAACTTTTCTCTCTAGCCTATGAGGCACTTTTTTGTTTGCCAACTTCTTTGAAATTGCAGACTCTGTTCTCATGTTCTTGAGGTTACCACACTCTAAAACCACAGGTTGGAGGAGCAATGTCAGTGAAATTGATATCTGTGATATAATACAAGCTGATATTTGGGCAAGGGTATATAATTCAGTGGTCTTTGGAATATTGAATCAATTCCAAAAAAGGAGATCCTCGCGAGGTGGTGATAGGTCTCATCAGGAAAAACTCAGAAATAACTCAGAGAATAGCCTTTCACTAATGAATTTATCATCAGCCAGAATCTAATCCTCAGTATTGCAGACCCAGAAACCTGATTGCCTTATCTTATTGATAGCAGATCCATATGGTGGTGTGTGTGTATGGGGGCAGTTAACTTTAAACAAGTGCAAAAAATGATGCATTAATCAAAATGGAAATTCAGTCATTTTAAATGAGATATGTAAGTTTTGTAAGAACCAGAATACTCATATTTAATTGACCAATATATTGCTCTTGGTAAGCACACGTACTTGGGAAGGAAAATTATAACAACACAAATGTATTCGTGACGTTGGAATCAGATTAAGTTCATTAGAAATGTTTCTTCTCCTTTATGTAACGCATAGCTGAGCACTGACTCCTGTAACCTCTTTTTGTTGCTTCAGTAGACGATCAGCATCCCTCTTGCCCCAGGTTAGCTCTAAGGTAGAAATTGTATCAATCATATTTCCTTGTTTTGCACAATGAGGGACGGTTTCCTCACTATTGGCTCCTAGTACTGATTTACATGTTTTTCATACTCCAGTGAGATAGAGAGGGCAGACGTCATGAAAATATGAACGCCAACCCTTGAGGGTAAGAGCTACAGTGTATGAATTTGAGGGATAAGCCCATAATAGTTTCTTGTTTTTCATTAAACCCACATATGGTAGTCAGTTCCCATTATCTAGGATATGTGCTCTAGTTATTCTTCTGTGTGTCTTATCCTTTTATAAAATAGTAAGAGTATATTTAAAATAGATCTTTTTCTTGTTAAGTGATAAAATGGCTTTTGATCTCTAAGTCCGCCTTTGAATTGAAGTAGGAGTAGCTAAATAGGCATGCATATGATAATCAGAAAGTAGATTGATGAACCTGTAATCAGGTAAGGGCAGTTACATAAGTAATGCGGGTTTTTTGCATAAAATAGCTTGATATACCCGATTCCATATGCTCTCCTAAATGGAAAGTGTATGTTGAAATGCACATCATATAGGCTATAGGAACACCATTATAATATCTCAAACCTGACAATTCAATATAAACCAAATATAATATGAAATACAAGCTGAGTAATAGAGATCATACCACTGGTTATGGTTTCATTTTGCCAATAAAATCTTCGATCTGAAAATACTTTTTATTTATGGACTCCCTCCGATTCAAAGAACATTCTGTCTCCTAAAAGGGTTCATTAAAGTTTATTTATGGCTGTCAATAAGAAGAGGATTCAGCGTAAATCTTATGTTATATTTTTAGATATGTGTCGGTTCCTGCCAGTGTGTTGGGGAAATTCACAAATATGCATTTAAAAATTATTGCTCAGAATTTTTCAAGACATGATTTCAATGATAATTGAAAGGAAAAAATTAACTAAATTATAGGGATTTTTATTTACTGATTTGTTAATCGTAAAAGACAAAATAGCATCTCTCAGAATCTAAGACTTAGAACGCTCTCTTCAATGTATCTAACAGGGGAGATTCATGGACTTCTTTCATGCCCTGTATAGTAATTACCTTTGAGAAGTTCGTGTTTTTATTTAGCCAAATACTGGTTCTTTAGCTTATGCATGATGATGTCAGCTATTCTCCAAAGCAATTTTCATTTCATATCTATTATGCCCCTGAGGAGGTTAATGAAACATTTTGCTTTATGTTTGGGAAGATTTTTATTATTGGGGAATTGAAGTTATATTTGACTTAAGAAATACCTGCCAAAAATGTATTTAGAATTTTAAACTTATGCTTTATTGATTGAGTTGATTTATAAATTAAAAAGTCATTGAAATATAATTTGGAGGTTTTCACATCTTGCATGTATCGACTTTGGTGTGCTTTTTTTGGCCTTAACTGGTGTTTTGAGGCCTGAGGTTTGGTTTTAAGTGGAATTGCCTTTTAAAATGAGTAGCAATAGGCATTAGCATAAGCAATTTCAGGAGCTGTTTCTGATGTGTTTAAATGTTAACATATGCAAAAATAAGTACTACTAGGGTAAGATTATTTAATAATTGATGCATCTTTATGCCCATAGATATAAAAGGTTTCCCTCCTTTAAAATATATCCTAGTGTGAATTGGGCTATTCACTTTCTACCACGATTTCCCTATAAGACATGCATTGTACGTGCATTGTGGGTTTCATATATACATTGTTTGCTTCTCTGAGTTTCAAACTAATTGGTTTGTCAATCCACACAACACTTTATCCATTAAGAGAATGCTTTGTCAGCTTTGCCTTGTGAATAACAAAGTGAAGATGTTTTTCTTAAAGGAATCAAAAAGTCGAGGATAAAAAATTGTGCTGGTTCTAGATGACTTTTGCATATTACTGTAGTAAGTCATTTCCATTTGGATATGCAATATGATGTGGAAATGCCCTCACTTTTTTTACCAAGGTGACTTTAGAATGAAAAATGAATAAGAGTCGAATTTGGCAAACACGATGGTTTGCAAGAAATATTTGTAACCTCAAAATGACATTTACAAATCAATTAGTTTGGTTTTAATCCACTTCCTTTTAACTTCATGAGGATGGTGACACAGATTCTATTTTCTGCTTGACTAATCCCTGCATCACTCTTCCGTTGTTTTTCGAGCCTACTTTTCCAAGAATCAGCTCTGCCTTTTGGAGAGTTTTGCTTTTGAAATGAATGGTCTTAGGCTTTTAACTTTGCAGGCATACAGTTTATTAGTCTCTAAAAAAATATTCAAGGGAAAATATATAGCATTTGTTATAAAAGAGAAGAGTGTCTTTGAGGCCTCTTATTTTGGGTTTGACATCAATTGTTTGAGCAAGCGGTGCTGTTTTCTTCTATCTTTGTTCCAGAAATCACATTTTTTAATAGCTTTTTTTTTTTTTTAAAAGACAGGCAACTGAGCTAACATCTATTGCCAATCTTTTTTTTTTCCCTTCTTCTTCTTCTCCCCAAAGCTCCCCAGTACATAGTGGTATATTCTAGTTGTAGATGCTTCAGGTTGTGCTACGTGGGACGCCGCCGAAGCATGGCTTGATGAGCAGTGCCATGTCCACACCCAGGATACAAACCTGTGAAACCCTGGGCCACCGAAGCAGAGTGCTCGAACTTAACCACTTGGCCATGGGGCCGGCCCCCCAACCATCACATTTTGATACCATAACAATAAGAAATATTAATAAGTGGTTTACACTAAGTTAAAATAGAAAGAGTAAAACCATACCAACTCAGAAGGATGTTGTTAACTTAAATAACTAGAACTTTTTATGGACATGCACACTCATTTCATATAATTTAGATTGATTTTTTCTAGAACCCATTGTAGAATAGCTTTGTTTTCAGAAAATGTGATGAGATCAGAATATATTGATGTTCCTTATGTGTATATTTCAACTAGAGATTATTGTAAAAATCTCAGGCTCTTTAGAGAAAACTCTCTGTGGTACAAAATGTTCTTTTTTCCATATATTAAAAGGTGTTTTAATAGTACATATGTGAATAAAAAGTGGCCATTGCCTTTTTGATGACAAAGTACTTTTACAAAATATGTCTTCCTTTGTAACTTTTTGTGTTATTGATTTATATCATTATCTCTGGCAGAGATTCTTTAGAGATATTGCAAGTTGCTATCATCGAAAAGTGAATCCTGAGTGTCTTGGAAGAAGAGTTCTTAGTCTAGTTATTCTGCTATGGAAAATAGAAAGTATCATCATCTCCTTATGTAGACATAATAATAGCAAGATAATGTTCCTATCATATCAGCAGGAGACCATTTTTCCAGGGTTTCTTTTTTAAAGAAACATTGCAGTTTGATCATTAAAACCAAATTATGTCATTTAATAATGTTAAATGTAATAATGAAAATATTTAATTTTGAACTTCAGTGGATTGAAGTTGAAATGAGCAAAGTAAAGATGACAATATTGTATTAGCTAAAGAATTGGATACATTAGTAGATTTAGTGTTGCCTTTTCATTTGCTTAATGTATATTCAGTACGACCTTTTAGTAAAGGAATTTTGGAAACACTGTATTAAGTAATTTAAATATATACTTTTAATAGCATTGCATAAAACAGAGATTAGCATCTGTACATAATGAGGGTTTAGGAAATTGGATGGCTGAGGTAGAAGGCCAGAGAAATGTGATTAACATATTCCTAGCCTGCTTATCATTAGAGTAAAGGTCCTTATTAGAATATCCTTGACTATTTTTAGGTTTTTATCCTGAACCTTACTTTTTTTACACTTCTCTTCTCCATGGGAGGACATGTTGCATAACTAGTCTTGACTATCCACTGCCACTTTAATATACTTTAAAGCTTTTGAGTTAAAGATGACTTTACCAGAGTATCTGTAGGCATTCTCAGATTTATCATTGCTACTATAGAAAAAACATCTGTAAGGGACAATGAGGCAGTACTTTGTACATGAAAGTAACACATAGCAAAATGAATAAATGAATTTTCTACATGGGCAAAAGGTTACCAATAATAGTAAACAAATATTATATTAATGTAAAAATGAGGATAAAGATATTGTATTAATATGGTGATACAGATCATTATATTAACTTTAAGATGTTATAGTTGCAATCTCCTGTTTCCTGATGGAGAACTTTTAAATTGCTTGTCACAACAGAAATTTTAAAAAAATGTTAATGCATACTTCCTACTAACCTGAGAAGCTGACAAAGGCATATGAGACACAGAGAGACAGAGAATGAATTTAGTATCTCTTTTTGATATCCTTTCTTCCACATTATTCTCAGTTCAGATAACATAGAAAACTGAAGATTTTCAGGACAATTTGAACCAATCAGTAGTAAATTGAAGCAATTTTTGTTCTGCTGATCCATTTCAGTCGTTTGACTGAAATAATTGGATGTAACTGTCCCAAATTCACCCACTTAGACAACAAGGAGACCTACAAAACATTAAAAATGATATCTGCGTGTGTACATGGCCTGAATTTACCCTTTGTACCATAATTTGGCATTTTCTACTGATCTTTCATGTTCTTTTATAATTTATCACAATTTTGACTTCATGGAAATCAGTCAGCCAATTTATATGTTTTCTCTCTCCTAGGAGTGATTTGTTACAATAAAATGAATATTATTCTTTGCTATCGTTAAGTAGTGTAGTTTCTCGCTTGATTGTGGAACTTAAATAATGAAATATAGTCTAATCATGTGATTCAAGATTTGCATTGTGGATGAGGTTCTATACCAAACATGTTCAGAAGCATTTGAGTATAATCCTTGCCTGGATAAGCGGGAATCTCTTTTCAGTTACTTTACCAGGATGATTTTTACAACTGGTTTTTATTTAAGTGGGGGAAATGTAACATCCTAGGCCTATATAGTGGCAATAAATGTTATTGAATGACTGACAGGATCTCTATTGTTTAACATAAATATCTTTAAACACTTGGAAAATGCATCTCAATTATTACGTTTAACATAAATATTGCTTAAACAATTGAGAAGTGCATCCACCACGTTCCAATGCTGAACAATATATAATAGATATTTTGTGGAATGGTGTCCCCAGGTGTATCATCACTAGGAGTCCATTAGACTGTTAAGGAAAATATATTAGAAAAAATATTTGTTGCTCCTTTCTTATTGACTTCAATTAAACTCAGCTATGAAATAATAAATGAGATACTAGTAAGTTTGAATAAAGTGTTCCATAGTTGATCTCTGTGATATTTATTTATCATAGAAGGGTGTAGCCTTAAGCAAAAGCATTTTGAATATTTAAATAATGATAGAAAGTGATGGTGAAATGGCATAAATAGTTTCAAAATTTCTATGAGGTTTTAATTAAATCAATGGTAATGTTTGAAAGTAAAATATATATTACTTATAGTTGGGGCACTTTTATTCATTTCACTGTCTTCAAAATGGAATTAACTGTGTTTGATAAAAGTATAGGAGATATCACAGAACTTGAAAATGAACATCTGAAAACCTTAAAGCCGAGTACTAGGAAAATGGATATCCAGTTGGTACATATGTTTTCTGATTAAATAATTTCTCTATAAAAATGCATGGGCAATTTAGCAGCTGGAATAGAAATATGAGATGACAGTGTATTAGTTTACAATAATATTTGGGTAAAATAATAATGAACTGGGGTCTTGGTTGATACCATTTAATTCTTATAAGAGGATAGTTTAATTCTCATAAAAATGGGCTTTAATCCTTGTAAAAGAGACCAGAAGCTTTACAGTAGCCTTGTGATTATACTTAAAAATAATAAACCATACTCTTAGATTTATTGTCTTATGGCAAACTTGTGGAGTTAGTGGGTCATATGCTGTCCACTTGAGAGATGAGAAAACTGTTACAGCTATTAAGTGTTCAAGGTTATTGGGTATTATTAAAATTTAATAAGGTAGTTGAAAACTAGTGTTTTTACTTTTTAGAAATAATCAATTGTTCTACAGTATCATTCTTGTGAGATATTTTTTCATTGTTGCTAAATAAACTTCTACCTTAAATCAGAGGACAGTTTCCCCTAAAAATATTTTTCTACCCTTTTTTTTTGAGGAAGATTAGCCCTGAGCTAACTGCTGCCAATGCTCCTCTTTTTGCTGAGGAAGCCTAGCCCTGAACTAACATCCGTGCCCATCTTCCTCTACTTTCTATGTGGGATGCCTACCACAGCATGGCTTGCCAAGCGGTGCCATGTCCGCTCCTTGGATCCGAACGGGTGAATCCTGGGCCGCTGAGAAGCGGAACGTGTGAACTTAACCACTGCACCACCAGGCCGGCGACTATCATTAGTGATATCAACTCAAATGTACAAGGTTCCTTTGGTAAAATATAATTAAAATTTAAGTAGGACGACCATGCTCTAGGAACTTTACATAATTTAACCTATTTGTTTTACCCAATAAGTCTAGGGCAGTTTATCCTTATTTTATAGATGGGAAAACTGAGGCTTAGAGAGCTTTACTAAAACCGAGATCACCCAACCAATAGATAAATGAGCTGGAATCAAATCTGGGTTTCTCTCTTCTCAGAGTCCATGTTACTTTTAATAGGACTTCCCAATAAAATCACATGGGGAGCTTTATGAAAACATTGGGGTCAGAGCAGATATTCTGATTTCATTGGTCTGAAGTGGGGTCTTGACACCAGCAATTTTTGAAAACTCATCAGGTGAGGCTATCATATAGCCAAGGTAAAAATAGCTGCAGTAAAATAATTATTTCCATGAGATACGCCTTTTTAGAGGATGAAACGCAGAATCTGTTGTCCCACGGTTTGTTCAGGCCTCTAGCATTTTCTTCCTCAAGAGGTGACTAAGCCTGCTGTTCAAATCTTCAATTACTGGAGCATTGCTTATTGCTAACAGTCCTGTCGTTAATGAGAAATGGTTCATCCACCAGATAAAGTAGAAATAGACTAGCTGTCACGTAAGACTGGCTACCAAGACGTTCTCTTTAGGATTAAGGGACTTGCCTTATCTCCTCTCTGCACAGCTTTCTCTCTCTCCATCCCTTCTTCTGTTTATTACTTCGCAGACGTGTTTGTAATAGAATGATGCTCTCACTCAAACGCTGATTCCACCAAAGGGTTGTCCAGGACAAACTGTGTGCAGAGGTGGTCCCTGACTCTTTGTCCTTTTATTTGTTTTCCCTTTTTCACATCCTCTCTCACTTTGATCCTAATTAATATCGCTGTGCCCTGTCATCAGGGTTTTGATGATCCCTTTTTCAGCCAGTAAATATCTCTTTCATTGGGACAGCTGATAAAGCCTCTGATTCCAGAGGAATTTTTAAGAATAACTAAGGGATAATAAAATAAAAGTAAAGAAAAAAATTAAAATGACAGTAAAATAATTTTTTCAGAATACAAGTTTTGATCCTATAAATTCATTTAAAAGAAGCACATGGCTTTAGTTAGCTTCATTATCTCTGACATTAATGCCACAAATAGGTTGACTTTAATCACAAATCATTTATCTAGGATTAATTTTGTTAAACAGTCTGTATTTCAGCCAGATATATGACTTTTAGTGACTGGATATGATGGTCATTGGAGCCTGTGATATCACTGTAGTTGTGAATGGAGCAAATTGGCAGTTATACTCACAGATGCAATAGAATTTAATCTAATACTACATTTATTTCCCTGTATAGAAGGATACAAGGTAGGAGATGGTTGGCATGGAATCTTTATGTCATTGGATGGCCCACAAGTAACCGATATACATGTGTTTGCCCCTCGTCCAAACGCTAAGCATATGGATGTCGAGGACGAGAGCCAAGGTCAGTCAGTGTGGGCCACTTGACACAAAGAAGCTGCAGCCTTGATTTCCCGCCAGTATTTAATACCATTCTAGTTACAGAGAATAAAGACCTTCTTGTACTTCACAGCCCCACCCCCCACGCTTGTCTAAGAGTAGTTCTACCTGGCAAACAGAAGACACACAGCGTTCTACAATTTTCTTAACTCTGTGGTTCTAAGGAAACAAGATTCTCTGGTCATTTTCCCAGGCAAGCTTAGAGTAGCCTTGGCCTGATTTTAAGTTTTTATTCAAAGAGCCAACTAGCCTTGGGTTGAACTCCTGTTTTTGCCTGAAATTAGTTATATGGCACTGGGAAACTTTCTGAGCCTCAGTTTTGCTCATGTGCAAAGTAGAATCGATAATATCTACCTCATACAGTTACTGTGAGAATATTAAGTAGTACCAGTAAAGTGTTTAGCCTGTAATATGTGTACAGAAGCAGTAGCTAAAGTATGTGTCAAGTGCCTGGAATATTGCAGAAATTAAGTGTCACTTCCCTTTCTAGTCCTCTAAACTTATCTTAATTAGGGGGAGCTGATCTTCCAAATTATTTTGCCTGACTCTAGGATAAATGCAGACTCTCTCCAAATTAAATAATTCCCATTTTAAATCTTACCATTCTTCCTGTGACCTTCGTGCTCATTCCAGTTTCCTGATCTGAGGGATATTGCTGGTTTACAGCTGGATTTCTGGGTGGTAGTGCTTGACATCCTTGAGCTCCAGAGTATAATCTAATACTTCACAGCAGACTTGAACTACATCTTGAATTCCTCAATGGTGACGTGACACATACCCACAGAGTCACAGTTACACTCAAGATTTTTAACAAGTCTTCTGAAGGCTGGTTCATAATTGTAATAATTTTTTCCTGCAATTGTCACAGTATTTATAAGATACTAATTAGCACACTTGCAAAATATAAGGAGTTGTTCTTCTGCGACCATAACTTGATTTAACAACGTGTGGGTGGTTAAACTGGTTCCCAAACATTTCAGAAAAACTCTTGTCTTCTGAAACCAGGAGTAGCATTTGAATGGAAATGTTGATGTGATCTGGTGTAATATTTATTGAACGTTTGTAAGTACTGGGCACAGTAACACTCTATAAGTATAATTTAATTTTATTCCTACAACAATCCTAGGAGGTAGCACTATTATTATGCCATTTACAACTAAAGAGTTTAAGTGACTTGCCCATATCACTTAATGAGTTGAAGTTGAGATTCCCCGCTTGTGACGACTACAGAAAATAATTGTAATGTAGAATATTCTGTCCTCTTTCCTGAATTTTTTCCTTTGCATTCATTAAAAAGTTACTCTCTTTATTGCAAGGCTAATTGACTTTGTTTTAAAGTGGAGGGACATCAATCAGTTGATTCCAAATATGCTGGAAATAAATGCAAAAGTCTCACAAACTAGAGCCAGACTAAGAGAGAGACTGTATTCTGTCTTTTTTTACTATGATGTCTCCCTCAGAGGATAGTTAAATAATTAATCACAGTGGAAGATTGTTTATAAATCCTGCAAGTTTGTGATCCTATCCAAGCCACGCTAAAGTTATCAAAGGGAAACACTAACCAGTTATGAATATATTCCCTTCTGCTCTCTCTCTTGGTTAACTCTAGAAATAGAAAGAGATGGCAAAAACATCACTTATAGTATGCAAAAACATTTCACTATCTCAAATATTTCCTCAATCAGCTTGTGATGTGAACATCTCTTACCTAGATTGGAATCTCAAAAATATGGATTAACAAAAAAAGAGAGAGAGAGAGACAGGGTTATTATCCTAGGAAGGACTAAGTAAAATGTGTTTTACCTATCCTTGAATATCTAAGTTTCTCCGTATGACACATTTCTTTGCATGGATTTATTATTTGAACCAGTTGAGAACTTGGATCTGCGTAGAATTAGTTGGGCAAGTGAACACCTTGGAGAAGTATTTTAAAAGCTGTTTCATTAATGTTCTATCAGTAGAGACACTGTAGTGAAAGCATTTAAAGTGGAATGAATGCACACACATGCCTCAGGGAAAGGAGTGGATCTTTTGAGATCTCTTGAGAACTGTTTTAATTTATTTAAAGTTAATACTATTCAGTGGCACGAGTATATGGTGATGCCCTTGATAAATGCACCTCATGTCACCTGCAACGTAATAGTAGACTATGATCCTGTCGTAATTGTTAATCAATGGGAGTCTGAGCATAGATAGCAGAAGATAAGGAAAGACTGGCCTAGGACAATAAGAATCATCGAATACTTGGGTATTTGGAGAAACTTGATGCCGGAACCAGTTAAAAAAAGGCTAAAAAAAAAGGACAAATGCCACTCATTTCAAAATATTATGAATAAATTTTAAAATGAATAAGATATAAGCTCCTGGATAAAAATTAAATAATTGTGTGCAATTTTCTCTGTACTATCATATCTCCAATTTTTCTTCCACCAAAACATATAAGTACTGCATGCAAAAAATGAGAAAAAATAAAGAATAAAATACAGAATATTAAGGAACTAGGAGATAAGAAATTAGTCTTTAAATTTTCACAGCACAAGTAAATCTACTGTTTAAAATATTGTAGCAAGATTTCAGTAATATATGATATAAGTTTTCTATTAAATGATAGTATCTGTGTATTCATAGTAAGTGGAAACATATTTTAAGCAAAAAAAAAAGTTTTGCAAAAGGAGAAAATGATAGCTCCCCCATTCTTCTTCACCTTAATCTTAATGTTACTGGTGAAGAAAATGGCAGTCAGAGGTAACAAGTGCTTGAAGGAATGTCCTCATCCGTTTAATGTAATCTTTCCTCAGATTGATCTAGAGGCACTGAATAACCGTAATAATTCTGAGAACTCTAATCTTGCAGAAGGAATGGAAGCTTTTAAAATTAGAATTTATTATCAGGCCTAAACATTGGTTACTTATATAAGCCAATTCCATCATTATTATAGAGCAATATTATTTTAGTTAATGTGTCTTTTACTGCATTGAATGCATATGGATTAGTCTAAAAATAAAAAAGAATGATTTTGTAGAGCTCAAATGTTGGTCAGGTGGCTAGATAGACTTGGATTTTTTTTTCCAATGAGTGGATTTAACTACACCACTAATAAACTAGAAATTTTCGAGCCCCTGCTTCTAATTCTAACATTGTAATTTGTTTCAGACATTAAAAAAGCTTTTTAAATTTATTTGCTTCAGGGTCATTATTTTATCAAGTAGAAATTCATTTTAATTCATCAAACACTTATCGATTGACAATTTTGTGTAAGAGTGCTATATACTCCAAATGCGTAAAAAAGAAAAAGAGGTAGAATGTCCCGAGGAATTGACAATTCATTATGAGACAAAAGCAAGAACGTAGGTAACTATTATACCTGACTGAATGTGATCTAATCCCCACAAATTAATTAACATGTAGTAGAATATTTTTAAAATTGTGAAACATGTTTTTTGGGAACAGTGTCCCTGTCTAATAAGTGACCAAATGTTTATGCTGAGTGAAAATGTGGTTGCGTCATAATCTTTTAGATGGGGTGTTAAATAAAGCAGAACTCGCTGGATCTGTATAATTGTCTGTATTCGGCTTCCCTAGTTTTATTCACTGGATTTAAATGCATAAATCTATAAATAGTGAAGGTGATTTTGGAGCAGGAACCTAACCTGCTGTTCTATTTCCTTATTTCTTTCAAAGTCCATTGATTTCTTAAATAATAAAGTCCTTCACAATTTGGAATAAGGCTTAATAGGCATTGCTTTCCCTTTAACATATGTGATTTCTAGTAAGAAGTTCTGGATTTTTTCTCTCATGTTTAAAGCTGTTCATGAGGACTGGGGCATGAGATAACTTGGACAAAAGTCATAAATTCACACGTGCACACACACACGTACACGTGTGCACACACACAGACACACATAGGTTGAGCAGTGCATTTTTAAAAGTTAAACCCAGTGCTATCATTCACTTGCAACATGAGAAAAAGCTCTTTAAACTGTTTTAAGTCAACATTTATAAGAGAAATTGGCTTATAATACACCTCGGGTTCTTAACCTTTTTGAGAGCTGTAGAAAAGCTGCTTCTCTATAAAGGTAACATATATTGCCAATAAAATATATAAGGGAGGGCATCTACTTATAAAACTCAAAAAACGATTTAGTAGGAACAGTTGTTTTATTAGCCTTCTGCTCTTTAATGACTGAGACCATCCTGGGGCTGTTTAAAAGATGATTTAATTTGTCCTCTAAACACATGGTTGAGTTCAGGGTGTTTCCTTTTTTTCCATGAATCAACCATGTCTGCGTTGACATTAAGGGCATAGAGCAGGAATCTTTGTAATGATAAATCAGTCTTTTAAATTACTTCAAGTTGGTAATTTAACCAGCTTTAAACATGGATAAAATGAACTATGAGAACTATTTGTAATAAAATAGTCCATCAATTTACTGCTTCAAAATTAAAGCTTATTTCAAATGTAATTTTAATGTAAACTGTATCTGAATATAAAATTCTTATGCAATATTCTGTATCATTATCTTATGTTCCTCAAGAAAATGATCATTTGAACAAATATCTTCGTAGAGATAGCCTCTTCCACCTTTTCCTAGACCAGTAGGTGGTACCATCATCTACTCACTCAGTTGCTCAAAGCAAAACCTGCAAATCATCTTTGATTCCGTAATCCGTATCATCCCTAAATTTCAATCCATCATGATGTCTAGTAAGTTATACTTTCAGAATGTATCATTAAGTCTTTGGTACCACCGCACCTTTACAGCTACCACCCTAGTTCTAGTTTTCTCGTCTCTTTCCTTGACCACAGGAAGAGCTTGCTAACTGCTAGCCTTACTTTTACTCTGGCCCTACCTCCAATCCCTTTTATACACAGCATCCAGAGTGATATTACCACGATTCAGGGCCCTAGCACTTGCTGTTCCAATTGTCTGGAATGCTTTTCAGTCGCTCTGCATTTCACAGAATAAGACATTACTGCATTAGAATATGATATGTATGGTCTGAGGATTTTTGTCTTCAAAATTTGTTCTGTTGATGATTTTTATTCATTTATTTAATATTGTTTAGTACAATATTAACAAAGTAAACAAGAATATTGGTCCTTCACATGTTTAACTTTGATTGTATCAGTGATATTCAATGCAATAGAAAGCTCCACAACTTTCCAGGAAGAATTAATTCTGACTTACATTTCAATCAAGTTTATCCCTACCACAGTACTCCTGGGTTATCACAATATTGTTGGTAGTTGTAGACTTGTCCAGTTGTCTGATAGATGGCAACTTCCTCATGTGCAGGACTCATGCTTGTTCACAGCTGAACTCCAGGAGCCTAAAAGAGTTCCTGCTTTTTAGTAAGTGTACAATAAATGTTTATTGAAGCCATGAGTTTTAAATTAATAGATTACGTGATGGAGGGAGGGCTAGTAATGTGTCTGAAGACCAATTCAGGATTTTAAAGTTCTAAGTGGGATTGATCATATAAGCTATCATCAGGCTGATAGGTTAAATTCACTGATTAATATAAGGAATTAATAATATTAAGAAGCGACTAAATGGTCAGTATTCCAATATTGGAATTGTTATTTGAGTTCTACCTCATATTTTTCCTTCTTTTTATTGGCTCAATTGTTGTCTGCTAAAGCTGGAAAAAGGTCTTCCTGATTATCTTACTTCATTTAAATAAAAGAATACCGGTGAAGGTGATTTTTAAAATTAAAATATTAAGTATGCTAAATCGTAGAACTTAGGTTTGATTTACGAGAAGGTGCATATGGATCTTAAGAAATATGTAAAATAATTTATCCCTAAGTTAAGTGATAATCGTGTGTGTTATTGTGGAATAGGCTATCATAAAGTACCAAACTTTATCTAGAAAGAAATAATAGCACATCTCATAAAAGGGATTAAGTGATTCTGTTAGGCAGAAGAATGCTAGATTGTAGTTGGGAATTCCATATATGATAGAAAAGTTGATAGAGAGATGGAGATGCAGATTAGAGAGAGGACAGAAAGCTTTGTTTCTGGAGTAGTTTCTATGTGGATCATATAATATTATAAAAATCCTTTTGGTCATTTCTATAGTAAAAATCAATTGTTCCAATTAGAAACATAAAATGCATTTTGTCTCAATGGATTTCATTATTGCTGTTTACACTTAAACAATATACACTGCTCTAATTTTTAGGTAAGTGTATGCACTACGAGGAGAGAGCTATATAAATGTACAGATCATGATTTATGTGAAAAAATTATGTGGTGCTTGTAGAGGAGAAGATATATTACAAGTGATTTCTTAGATAAAATGTAAGTGACCGTATATTTAAACTGAAATACAAATTGGGATGTATAATTATAATTTAAATGTTTTCTCAAAATTATTTTTGAATGGGACATAAATAATCTATAAAACCTATGAATAATTTTATTTCAAAAGATAACTTTAAAGAGTGTCAGTTCTTATGCTAACAAAGTACTTGAACATGTAGATGATTTGTTAAACATTTTTAAAATTCCATGAAAATGGAATATGCAACAAAGAATACTTTGCAGCTATCAAAATATCTGAATGGAAAAAAAAAGCAAAAGCAAATGAATATAAATGTTATGTGTCACTGTGTCTGAGCAATATTTTTCATGGTTCCAAACCAGTAGTGATTTCCTTGTGTAGAGTTAAATCAAAAATAAATGGCGAGAATAGGATGACTTTCATTTGAAACTCAGTTTCTTGGAACTTTATGAGCTACTGTGCCACCTATCAGTGGAATAATAAAATAATTCATATATCACCAATTGGCTTAAAATATCCATTTTAGTTCAGTCAAATTTACTACAATAGCCATTTCACAAAAATAGTTTGTGGCCCTAAAGATATTGCATGCTTGGAGATACTAGAAAAGAATTACATCATAGACCAAGTGAAAACTAGGTACTAGATGCAACTTTTATTTTTATGTCTACAGATTTAAAACCCTCTGTGGTCGATAGAATAATCTCTCCCTGGAGATGTCCACATCCCAATTCCTAGAATCTGTGAATATGTTATGTTACATGGCAACAAAGAATTAAGGTTGCAGATGGAATTAAGGTTGTTAATTAGCTGACCTTAAAACAGGGAGATTATCCTGGGTTATCTAAGTGGGCCCTATGTAGTCACAGGGATACTTAAAAGTGGGAGAGAGAGGCAGAAGAGTAGGTCAGAGTGATGCAATCTGAGAAAGACTACACCCTCTGTTGCTAGCTTTGGAGATGGAGGAAGAGGACCATGAGCCAAGAGATACAGGAGGCCTCTAGAAGCTGGAAAAGGCAAAAAAAAAACACCCCGCTGATTCTCTCCTGGGCCCTCCAGAGAGGAACACAGCCCTGCAGACACTTGACTTTAGCCTAATGAGACCCATGTTGAAGTGACCTACTTAACTGTGAGATAAATTTGTGTTGTTTTAACACACTAAGTTTTAAGGAATTTATTACTGCAGCAATTGAAAATTAATACAGCTTCCGTAGGGGTTTCTGCTGTCCAAATCTTGGCTTAGCTGACCTGTTGCATTACCTGTTTGGCTTTGGGGCTGGCTGAATTCCCCTCAATTGGAGTAATCCAGCAGTGCTCATCTCTGCAGGGATCAGGACCTAAATCACAAGAGGTACCGAGGGAGAAGCTTCTCCCCTCACTCTAGACCCAAATTCTTATTTCTTTTGCCAGAACCTGCTATTTTGAAGGATGATTGACAGCAGGAATTCGTACTTTCTTCAGGGGAAACTATTCTGCACCTCTGAGCTTGCAGTGTCTTATGACAATTATATGAAAAAGCAATAGTCAGTATATCCCATATATTCTGTCATTCACTTTTAATTAACAATATCAACTACCAAGTGTATGCTGAATGGTGTTAAGCCCAGGTCTCTTCCATAGTCTCTTTTCCAGTAATGATCAAATGCATATCTCCTTCCAGAATTCTTGCTAGGATCACTTCTTGTATACTTACACAGGTGTGCACACGTACATGTGTGTGTAGTTACGTACACACACACACCCCTCAACACCCAAAATGGAGCAACAATATGCACAGGGCTTAAGGATATCTAATTCCATACTTGGAAAAAGCTTTCTAAAATAAAGCTAATCTGCAGAAAGTAACTGTTCTCACCCTTATGGTAGACTCTATATGACTCTGCAAAACACTTTGACTCTTTGGGGAAACATCTGAAATTTCTCCTTGGTGAAAAAATGACTTTGCTTTGTATTTGCATATCTAAATGCTGAATGGAAGGGTAAAATTTTTCCCAGTGAAAAGGGATAATCTGTCCCAAAGTTTAAAATATTTCCAATTCTTTTGGAGAACTGCTTTACTAAAGTCCTAAATTCAGAGTTCTTGGTTTTACTTATTGTAGTCTCCCCACCTGAAATGAAATGTCATTTCCCCCAAATGAATGAAAGAATAATAAGATTAACAAGAAGAATTAGAATGCATGAAGAAGAATATTTAATTCTTATCAGAAACAATCTTGAGTCTTCTTTATTTGAGAGTATGTTTTCTGAGATTCCATGCTTACTTAACATTTTTTGATAAAGTAATAACCATTAATATTTGTTGAGTCTTTAGAACACATTAGCCACTTTCCTGATTATTTAAAATGCATCCTACCATTACTTCCCTAGCTTGATAGGATTTTCTCCCTGAAAATATCAAACTTAACAACTAGGAACTCCCTGTCTAGTCCACAGTCCTGGTTGGAAGATTGTGACCTGGATAAATTAATAATGATGCAAAATAAAGTGACCTAGAAATCTAGCTAATCTTATCAGCATTCGCTTTTAATTGAGAAAGCCTAATTACTCAGATAATTGTGGGGCTTGTTGCTTACTTTTAATTACTATAAAAAATTAAAAAAGAGAAATTTATGCTGCTATATATGCTTCATGCCCTATAAAACTGGATATACATTTTTATGACCTATTTAGCTTCATTCACTTTATCAGTGAATAAGATGCAATATAACGTGTGTCTAATTTCATACTACTTTTGTCTGACTTTTTATAACCATAAAACATGAGCTTCATGCACAAGCATGTTTTTGGTTGAATGAGCTTATTTACTTTGTTTAGATAATTAAGCATTGCAGAAGATCAGTGGTTTAGCTTTGAGGTTTCATAAATAGGAAAGCTTGGGGAACAATTTCTCATTGTGCTTGAAACAATTTATTCTGCGTTAATCAGTACACTACCTCAAAGAACTCCTGTGAAAGAATAAATCCAGATTAACTTAAAATGTGCTTGGAATTAGTGTTTTAGTGTAATTTGCTGTGGACTTAAACAGCTTTAAAGGAGAAGTTGTGTCTTATGAATCGTTCTCTTTCCTTCAGGGCTTAGTCCCATGACTTGCATGAAGGGATACTCAGTAAATGTTGACTACATTATTAAAAATCATTTTAATAACTTATTCTAGCAAAATGGAGTAGATAACTATATTTTTGTCACAATCCTGGAACCCTTGCTTCCTAGCAGGCCATTTCTCCTGCTCAGGAATTTCAAATATCCTTAATCGTCACATATCTCTTTGTGATGGCCACTTTATCTTCAGTTGACCTTGCATATGTTGCAAGTGTAAACTGAAGCCCAGAAAGGTAATTAGGATGGAATTAAACTACAAATAGAAATATATAGGTCAGATATGGGGATATGGATAAATAGATTGTGGGAATAGACCAGATGCAGACTTCTTAAAAGTCAAGTTATTCAGAGAATATAACATTGAAAGCTAACAAACACCACTCATGAGGAGTTCAAAAAGAATAGAAAGGAACATGGACTCCATCTAATAATTGGACATTTGTCCTGCTTAGTACAAACTCCAAACTTTCAGTCAGTTCTAGTTTTAGCTTATGAATGCGTACTGTAGAAACGTCCAGAAAATCCTCCAGGAAAATGTGATTATCACCCAAAGCTGAGCTTGTTAAACTTATTGAGCAAGGGAGAATACCACTTTCGCAGTATCTTCATAGCCTCTCGAGAGAGGAGCATCAGGGAAGGGTACTTACAGAATTTTACAGGCTGCACTGGATGTTCTAAGACCGGTCTGGACAAGGATTGGTCAGAACTGGTTAACTAGATGAGTCGCTGTGACAGTCTTGTGGTGTTATCTTGGAACATATGGGTCTGAACAAGTTGCTGTGAAGCCGTTTGAACTTGAACAGTTAGGCTGTGTTGCAAGTGTGGGGTTTCCCTTCCCAAGGTGATTATGTTTGCCATCGTGGGAAATTATGCTAGGCCCCAGTACTGCTTTGACATAGGGGAATCTACTGGGTCTCAGTTTTTAGATCACTCTGTATTACGTCTTTAGGATACAGAGATGGATTGGAGAGTGATAACTTCGTTTACATACAGTGAGAAATTCTCATCTCAGACAATTAATGTCCATTTAAAATACCTACTTAGTAACGCTCTACATGTAGGAGTTAAGAGCATAGGCACTAAAGCCACACTATCTTTCTTAGAATCCTGGCTCTGCTGCTTACCAGCTGATATGAGCTTGAACTTTCAATTTATGCCTCACTTTTTTAATTTGCAAAATGTGGTCACTAATCATAAATGGATTAATGTATCTGAAATACTTATAATAGTATGGTACCCAGTAAGGGTTAGCTATTATTATTCATGCATTTACTGACGTTTTAAATGATGTTTATCTTTCTTTTAATTAAATTGCTATTTTCCCCCTTGTAAAAGCAGGGAGAAAAGGTTAAGAAATGGAGATGTATCATTTATTTCTATTATTAATGACTTATATTAAATTAGTAGTTGGGCCAATAGGCCATAAAAAGGAAATCTATCTTGTGGGATATAAGAAGTGCATATAGTAGAATATGCCATCAATTAATAATGGCATTAAAGAATGAACCAAAGACCTATTTAAATGACCTCAGGGAGGAATGAGAAACTTTTTGCAGTAGTATCTGCTTTAGGGAAGAGCTGGTGATTTACCATAGCAAATTATTAGTGGCCAAACCACTGCCCTCATCAGTTAGACTCTGACAGCCCACTCTTCTATTCCTGTCTTCTAGGCCAGTTTCAAGTTTTATTCTCCTACTAATCCCAGCTTTGGGTATGACATAATCAGTGGGAGTATCAGAGAATTACTGGCTTAGTTATGGCCTACTAGGACTTTAGATAAATGCATTGGTGTTCTCTTATCCGTTAGACCTGGAATTGTTTTATTTAACATCTAGGCTATATTTAGGTCTTGAGCTAATCCTTAAGAATAATGTATCAACCTTAGAGATGAAATGAAAGCCTCTCATTCCTGATAAACTAACTAATGCTTTTAATATGAGCTTGTTGCTTGGATTATTGTCTCTCTCTACTGCTAAAATAGACGACCACTGAAATAGCAAATGTAATTCAGAAACTCGTATAGATTGAAGGGTCATCACAGGGAACGTTATTTGGTTCCGTTCATCAGATTGTTATTATGCATCTTCTAGGAATCACGTTTTGAGAAGATTTGGAAGATATAATCACAACCCTTGATCTAATGGTACTATGAGTAAAGCCCTGTGGGAACATAGAAGGAGTGGGGGTTGGTTTAGGGGGGTTTGTATGAATGTGTGTGTGTGTGTCTTTGTGATGGAGGATGAGAATTAGGGAATTCTTCGTAGATGAGATGACATTTATAGTGTCATTAGCTAAAAACTTCAGAAATCTACTTAGATTGGTAGGTTTGTAATGGCTGTTCTTTTTCATCTGTAGCAGTTGGACCTTGTGTGTGACAAACTCTCATTTACCTAATCTGTTTTAGTCTTTCTAAGGATGGCACAATCACTAAATGGGAATAGCCCCATCTCCATTTTCACATGGCTTCACAATTACAGGAATATGAATCCCTCCAAAGAATGCTTAGATGTAGGCCAAAGGATTTGTGTTCTCTCAAAAGTGTTTCACTGGAGATAAAGCTAATTCGATTTACATAAAGTGACTTTTAGCCCAAATTAAAATTGCATGAGCTGATGATATGCTCTCTGTGACTCACTTCATACTCAGATCCAGCCTCACTGCGAGCCAAGTGCCAGGCAAGGTCCTGCCTCAGGGCGTTAGCACTTGCTGATCCTTTAGTAGGAAGTAATTTTTCTCCAGAGAGTTATCACAGAACTCAACTGCTCATTTCATTCAACTTTATTTTTAAATGTCACATTTGTTGAAAAGCCTTCACTCTAAATCCTCCCTGAAATAGAATCAACTCCTCTATCTCTTTCATTCTCTGTCTCTTTAGCCTGTTCTATTTTTCTTCATAGCACTTGCTATGGCCTGATGTTATATATTTATTTGTCTATTTTTATTTTTACTTGTAGTCCCCGATTTTAAGCCAGATGACCCAGGAAATTGCTGCCTGGACCATTGCAGTAGCCTCTTAGCTAGTCTCTCAGTCTCTAATTTCTTTCTGCTTCAAACTATTGTCCATATGCTACCATAGTTAGTGTTTGAAAATGACGGACTTAAGCATGTCATTCTCTTGTTTGTAAAATCTCCTTTTCCTACTAAATAAAATCTAGCTTTCTATGCCTCGCCTGTATTGCTTTAAAAATGTGTTCTGTACCGATTATCAAACTAAATTCCAGTTATGCCAACCTTGAGAACACACGTTCCTGAACCACATAAGAGTTTACTCCATTTTTGTATTCCACAAAAGTCACTTAGTGTGGTACTTTATACATAATTTTTACTAAGAGTTTATTGATAATGACTATATGTTCAACTATTTTTTTCAACTTTGCCACTGTTGTAGATTCTAAAGATGACCTTTCTAGGAAACTAATTTATATTTCAAATCTAAAATGCCACATTTATCATAAACCTCCTAATTCGTTTTCTAGTTTCAATTTACTAGTAAAACTAGAAATGTATCACTTGGTTGATATGCTGTAGTCCCACAGACTTTGAGGCGATGCAAACTGTTTAATTTTTCATCTTCTCTATCTCTCCCAAAGGATATACTTTGTACTGGATGACCTGATACAACCAAATTTTAATAATTTTATTTAAATCAACATGTACGACATGTGATCTCATGTTGTTATATTAGGATAACAGCTGCTGTAACTCATAAACACATATGGGGATATATCAGTGGCTTAAAACAATAGTTTCTATGTAACACAGATGTAAGTCCAATGTAGGTGTTCCTTGTTGGTGACTAATATTTTTCCAGAGATGGTCCAAGGACGTATCTCCCTTTATTGTGATTCTACCTTCTCCAAGGGCTGTGTCATCGTTTTCTTCTGCATCTAGCCAGCAAAGAGGGGAAGAAAAGGTAGAAAAGCCATACTGGCTTCTTAAAAGCCTTGTTGTAAAGTGATGCTCATCACCTTCTTTCACTTTCCAATGGACAAAACAAGCATATGGCCACAAATACAAGGAAAGCAAGTACAAGGAAAATGCAGTGCCTGGCTGAGCAGCTGCTTTTAAGTGAAAGTTCCATACTCTGAAAGGTGGAGTGTGCGTTTGGTTATCTGACTACCTGTTTCTGCCACAGTTAGGAATTACCAGCTTAAAAGGTAAAACTAACTAGTGACCTTATAAATGGGGAGATAAGGCTTAATTACTTGAATAAATAAGAGGAAAATATGAATCAAAGTCAATTCTATATTAAGAAAAATATGGCCATAAAGGAATTTTAATTCCAAAAATGAATCAAGGTCGGTAAATTTAATGGAGCCTTAGGTACACAATAAGTACAAAATATGATAAATTCTTATGTTGAATTTTATTGATTCTTTTAATTATTGTGATAACCATGTTGGTTCCTTTCACAACATATGAATGGGGAGTTAAATGCTAAAGACAATGTTTTGTTGACAAATATTCAATTTGAGTTAGAGAGATCAAATATACTTGTCTTGGTGACAAAATTGGCACAAAACTTCAGTAGCCCAAGAGTGAGAAAAGATCAGATCCAAAATATGTAACGGCATACATCAATTTTGTTTTTGATTGTCGTGATATTGACACTTGTCCCCAAACACTTTCAGGGATGACTAGCTCTAGTTCAAAAATTCTAAAGGCAGAACCTTCAGGAAATCTGTAATAATCAATATTCTTGTTATTGAACAAGTTTTCTGAGTGCCTGCCATGGTAGGAAGCATTTACAAGATAGAATATTCATTTTTAAAACTTTTTTTCATATGCTATAAATAAAATTAATGTGTCATTAAAAGATGTTCTATTAGGATGTACTGACTTTCCTCTTAGTTTTATTTTAACATCACCATTATGTAAATTTGAACTTAATGTAATATTTTATAAGTTGGTTCATTATTGGAAATGTAATAAAATTATTTTTGGATGTAATTCTTATGAGATACTCAAATAACAGTATATCTATGTCTTTTATCAACGTTTAAGCATGTATAAAAAATAATTCACTTTCTACATGGCATTTTGCAACCACCCAAAAACATATACAAAAAGATTTACAGGACACCTAGTTTTGTGTGTGTGTGTGTGTGTGTGTGTGTATGTCTGTGGGTATCAGATATATATATACATATTCATAATATATATGTAGGTATTCATAATATGTCTGTATATATTATATGTGTCAATGTCTGAATTAATTTGTTTTTAAATAGTATCTCTTCCGCTGACAATAAAGACTAATATTTACATAATACTTTTTGAAATACTTATTGTAATCCTCACAAAAATCCTATTGGTAAAATAGCATTGGCTTCATATTCTGGATGAGAAAACTTGGGTTCCACGTAATTAAATACTTTGTTCCTGATTAAATAACATGTGGAATCAACCCCAGCTTGCTGCAAACTTTTCTTGCTGCACTACATCAGGCTGCCTCTAAAAAGTAGGGGATAAGAAATAGCCTGATGCTTCAAATTGAATATGAGCATCAAAATTGAGAATATGAGCCTAGAAAAGAATAAATATGTTTAATGACACTTAATAGAATTTAGAGTCTAAACAAACTAAGATTTTTTACCAGCCAAAGTTTGGAATATGATCCTTCATAACAAGGAGAGTCATCCTGTATTTTTTTTGTGTGTGAAGAATTACATTCATGAAATGAGGTAGACTAAAGAAAAAATAACATAAAGGAGATAGCACAGAAAAATCTGGTTCCAACTGGCTGTAAGTTGGATATTTTACTACTTTTATATATCTCTTTTCTAAATTGTACACTAGGGTTCCCTTTAAACGGCTACATTTTTGGAAGAGAAATCTGAGCATGTATGTACATGCAAATGAGCTGAAAAACCCTCTAGATGCCTTTAGCGTCCATTAATATGACATTACTAATTCATGGTGAAGATTATTTTATTTTTATGTTAGTGGTGTTGCTTGGTTAGGAGCCAGGTGAAGTTAATCCTATTACTATGCCTATAATGTGGAGCAGTTTTGTTTAATGATATGTATTAATGCGGCAATGGAGAGCTTGATTTGAGTCAGAGAAATGGCTGTTGGCAAGCCCTGAAGACTTAAGAGAATTCAAGCTTTTCTGTGCCTTCTTAACTAACATTCCAAATTATCTTCAGGAAAATCATCATTTAAATAATGTACGCAAAAATCCTATCTTTACAGATGACATGATCTTATATGTAGAAAATCCTAAAGATTCTAACGACAACAAAATAACCTGTTAAAACTAATAAGAAATTCAGCAAAGTTGCAGTATATAAAATGAATATGCAAAAATAAGTTGTGTTTCTATACACTAACAATGAACAATCTGGAAAGGAAATTAACAAAAAATTCCTTTAAAAATAGCATCAAAAAGAGTAAAATACTTAGGAATTAACTTAATCAAGGAAGTGGAAAATTTGTATGCCGGAAACTACAAAATGCTGCTGAAAGAAATTAAAGGCGTAAATAAATGGAAAGGCATCCTGTGTTCATGAATTAGAAGACATTGTTGTTAAGATGTCAGAACTGCTGCAAATGATCTGTAAATTCAACACAATCCTTATGAAAACCCAAATGACATTTTTTTGCAGAAATGTAAAACTCCATACTAAAATTCATATGAAATCTTAAGGAACTCACAATAGCCCAACCATCTTTAAGAAGAAGAATAAAGTTGGAAGAATCCCACTTCCTGATTTCAAAACTTACTACAAAGCTATAGTAATCAAAACAGTGTGATACTGACATTAAGACGGGCATATAAACAAATGGAATAGAATAGAGAGCCCAGAAATAAGCTCTAGCATATATGGCCAAATAATTTTTGACTAGGCTACCAAGATTATTCAATGGAGATGTGATAGTGTTCAACAAATGGTGTTGGGAAAGCTGGATATTCACGTGCAAAAGAATGAAGTTAAAACTGACATTACACCATATGCAAATATTAACTGAAAATGGATTTAAAAAAACTAAAAAGCTAAAACTATAAAACTCTTAGAAGAAAACATAAGGATGAGACTTCATGACATTGGATTTAGTGATGAAATTTCTTATATGTGACACCAAAAACATAGTCAACAAAAGAAAAATTAGATCAGTTGGACTATATCAAAATTAAAAGTTTTGTTCATGAAAGGACACTATAAGAGTAAGAAGACAACCCACAGAATGGGAGAAACTTTGCAAATAATGTATCTGATAAGGGATTAATATCCAGGATATGTAAAGAACTGAACAATAGATAAACAACCCAATTCAAAAATGGGCAAAGGACTTTTTTTTTAATTGATATCAAGATGGTTTCTAACATTGTGACATTTCATTTGTACATTATTATATGTCAGTCACCATATATATGTGCCCCTTTACCCCTTATGCCCACCCCCGCAGCCCCCTTCCCCTCTGGTAACTGCTAATTTGTTCTCTTTGTCCATGTATTTGTTTATCTTCCACATATGAGTGAAATCATATGGTGTTTGTCTTTCTCTGTCTGGCTTATCTCACTTAACGTAATACTCTCAAGTTCCATCCATGTTGTTGCAAATGAAATGATTTTGTCTTTTTATGTCTGAGTAGTATTCCATTGTGTGTGTGCGTGTGTGTGTGTGTGTGTGTGAGTGTGTGTGTGTGTATGTGTGTATATATATCTTTTCATGTGCCTGTTGGCCATTGATATATCTTCTTTGGAAAAATGTCTGTTCATATCCTCTGCCCAGTTCTTGATCAGGTTGTTTTTTGTTGTTGTTGAGTTGTATGAGTTCTTTATATATTTTGGAGATTAACTCCTTGTTGGATATATGATTTGCAAATATTTTCTCCCAGTTGGTGGGTTGTCTTTTTGTTTTGTTCATGTTTCATTTGCCTTGCAGAAGCCCTTTAGTCTGATGAAGTCCCATTTGTTTATTTTTTCTTTTGTTTCTCTTGGGCAAAAGACTCTTAATAGACATTTGTCCAAAGAAATATATCTTTTGCCATATATTAAGTATGAAAAGATGCTCAACATTATTAATCATTAGAGAAATGCAAATCAGATCCATATCCTACCTTCAGGATGGTTGTTATTAAAAAACAACCATGAAAAGATGCTCAACATTATTAATCATTAGAGAAATGCAAATCAGATCCATAGCCTACCTTCAGGGTGGTTGTTCTTAAAAAACAACCATGAAAAGATGCTCAACATTATTAATCATTAGAGAAATGCAAATCAGATCCATAGCCTACCTTCAGGGTGGTTGTTATTAAAAAATATATAAAAAGAAAGAAATTAAGTTTTGGCAAGGATGTGGAGAAATTGGAACCCTTGTGCATTGCTGGTGGGAATGTCAAATGGTACAGCCTCTGTGAAAAACAACATGGCAGTTCCTCAAAATATTAAACAGAATTATCATCTGATCTAGCAATTCTAATACGTGGTATATATGCAAAATAATTGAGAAAAGGAACTCTAACAGATATTAGTACACTCATGTTCATAGCAGCATTATTCATAATAGCAAAATGCAAAAGCAACTCAAATGTCCATTGGCAGATGAATGGATAAACAAAATGCAGTGTATACGTGTAATAGAATATTATTCAGCCTTGAAAAGGAATGTAATTCTGACACATACCACAACATGGATGAACCTTGAAGACATTATGCTAAATGAAATAAGCCAGTCACAAAAGGACAAATATTGTACGATTCCACTTGAGTTACTTAGAGCAGTTGAATTCACAGAGACAGAAAGTACAACAGTTTCCAGGGGCTGGAGGAGGAGGGAATGGGGAGGTATTGTTTAATGGGTAGAGAGTTTCAGTTTGGGAAGATGAAAATTTCTGGAGATGGATGGAGGGAGGTTATGGTTGCACAACAATGTGGATGTACTTAATGCCACTGAATTGTACACTTAAAACTGATAAAAATTGTAAATTATATGTTATGTCTGTTTTACCACAATAAAAATTCCTATAAGCTTCCGTATAAAGTTTTGGAAAATGTTTGAATTTGTGAATGTTGGATGCAGCAGTTTCATAATGCAAGTGTAAATTAATGTAATTGTTTTCAATTGTCAGTTGAATATTTATTATCATTGTGTGTATATTTCCCAGGTTATCCTTAATATATTTATGGGATTTTTAGCCATTTGGTTAAAAAAAGAAACAGCTAGTTTACCCTAAAAGGTATTACATATTTTTTTCCAATGCTTGCTGTAAAATGTACTAGTAGCAAACACTTTATCCATTTTTAAAATATTAATTTGTGAGTTTGATAACTTTCTAGATCCATAGTGTACAGATGTTGTATACAGGCAATACTCAATATCGTTTAGAATCTTTTGAACTTAGGGACATTTAAAAAAAATTTCAGCAACAGCTAATATTTTCCTTATGCCACATAATACTCTTAGTATTTTGCCTTTCTTTAGTAATAGTGAAGGCCGAGGCGGGTGTTGGAGAGAATTTCCAAATGTTATGCAACGAGTGGATATATATACCTAGATTCTTCTTCCAAGAAAGATTTAGGGATGCTTTTGGAAAGACTCAGTAGAGACATGCTTTTATCACTATTTCTTGTTTTCTATATTGTTAATTAGAATTGGAGGTAAAAATTGATTCTGAGTGATATCAAGGTAGTCACGTGAAATATAGATTTGACAATAAGGAGGTCAGTAGATAATTACTGTGCTTTGAACTAGAGTCATTATTGTGATTGCAAAATTTTTTTTACTCTGTATGTTGTTCTTCACCTTTTCCTTTGGTGCTTTTTAGGGCATGATCAGTTATTACTGTACTGACAAGTATTAGTCTAGTAGTAATTTATCATAGGCTGACAAGTGCCAAAATTCATCCTCACATATGTATCCACTGAAGCAGACAAACACTATTTTCATCTCTGAAGCTATCTACAGTATATTGTGATATATTATTTTGGCCTGCAAGGTCACAGGCAAATTATATTTAATCACTGCTTCAAATTAAAACGTAAGTGTAAATATTTTTGCATCTCTTTAAATCAGTGTAATATTCCTACAGATTTTATATTCAAGATATTGAGATCATATTTAATAAGTGAAATATTAAAATGAAGATTTTAAAAATAAATTATCACTGCATCATATTTATTAATTTAAAATAAACAATAGTTTTGAATGAAGAAGATTAATTTGCATGATCATTATATAAATGGTCCTATTAATACAAGGAAAATAATGTCAAGAGATCATTTCTGGTTCAAATCAATTATGCTACATTTTAATTGAAAAAAGCTGTTCGTTGTATATGGAACTAACACTCCTGACATATCTTATAAATGACCCCATTAATGCAAGAGAAATAAGGTCAAGAGAGACATTTTTACTGAAGTCAATTATGTTACATTTTAATTGAAAAATAAAAGCTGCTTTTATTCAAAGGGACCACTGCTGACATTCCATCATATTCCATAGCCTCCTAATATTGGAGTAACTACCTAACCGATCTCTCAGTTCTCTACATTATATAAAGCGATCTTTTTACCACATTAGTAAGGTCATGTCTTCCTTACCACCTTCTGAAGATTCTTCACTTTACTTAAGAAAAAGTTCAAACGCTGAACGAGCCAACAAGACCCTCTGTGATCTGGTCCCTGCCTACTTCTTGACCTGGTCTCATACCAGTCCTCCTACTTCACTGTACTCCAGTCACACTTGTTCCTGCCTCAGTCCTTTTCACTTGTTCCCATTAGCTGAAACATTCTTCTCTCTCATTATATGGCTGACTCCTTTATGCCATTCAGTCTCTGCTGAAAGTTTTTGTCTTTAGAAGAATCCTTCCCAGATTACCACATCTAAAGTCCCTCTCCTGACTACCCCTCCCAGTCATTCTCTATTCCACTCACCTTTCTTGTTTCTTCACAATCAATATGATTATGTGAAATTATCTTGTTTGGTTGTCTAATTTTTGTTGGTGTTTGTTTCCCTGACTTGAACCTTTGATGCTACAGACTTTGTCCATTGGCTAGGTCAGTGCGTAGAACATGGTCGGCAATAAATATTTGTGGAAAAGACAAATAAATGAGTAGCAGTTGTACAGGTATAAGGCATTTTATTTATCAATATGCGATTATAGGTTGATAGGGTCTCATTTCTCCTGCTTGACAAGCCAACTCTTGCAGGACAACTAATCAGTTTGGACATGGGAGCAGATAGGATAAAATACATTACAAACTTTTGATGTGAAGTCTGGAAGGAGTCCAGAGATATGTTTTATATGACCTGCACTTCATTACAAATCTCGTTTATGTCCTTTCTCAGCATATCTAGCAGCCCTGGGGCCACATCCTGCAATGGCATCATCTTGCTAGTGTGAAGTAGTGAGAGGGCACATACCATCTAGTGTGTAGCAGTCCTCACCATTCACATAATTTATGTAACTCCACTTACAGACCCTGTCACTCCAGTCATATATGGAATTGGACTTCGTGATCTGACATATAAATCTACCTACACTTCAATCTACTGGGTGGACCAGCCACCTTTAAAACTGTCATCGTCATTTTGTATGTGTCTGTGTAACTTACCTTGGGCATTTTCTGGGAAGTTAATCTATCAACATGTCAAAGGAATCCATGACAATAGTAATGTAAGGGCGCAAGCCCAGCTGGGCTAGGGCGACAGGATATTGTGCCAAGAGACCGAAGAAATGACCTGGAGACTGCGAACGAGACATCTTACTTACAGGGAGAGTGTCCAGTGCTGAACAGCTGGATGGAAGTATGCGAATGCCTGCAACCACCCACTAAGCGAAGCTTGCTTAAGTAGGCAGAGGAACAAAGGCTGCATGCTTGCCAAAGGGCTGTCCTTGGTATGACCACCATTCCCCCGAACAGTAGCTCACATGGAGGGGCTCTGTGTCCCTGTAAGATGTAATGTTCTTCTCATGAGATAAGGGAGGATCCAGGCTGGCCAGGCCCAGATCGTTACAAATCCCCGTAGCTTGGCTGTCTGTCCAGAAGGGAGCCAGAAGGACACTTGGTTGCAATGGGCCTGGGGGCTTTTGCTGAGCAAGCAAGGCCCAGGCCCTACAAGTAGAGATTAAAAGTCCTTAGACTAGATGATTGTAGAATTTCTTTCTATTCTAGAAGTCTATAATTCTGAGACTTCTGAGTGTCTCTTTTCTTCAAACTTCTGTGAAGAGTATAATGGATATACCCCTGGATGTGCAGATTATATACTGGAGTTTTAGTCCAGAGTCTGCCATTCAGTAGCTGTGTTTCTTTAAGAAATCTCCAGAGAGACCCAATAGGTTTATGGTAAGAGAGAGAATTAAACAGACCCTACAAAAAAGGAAGGCAAGATTGGGAAAGTCACAGGGAGAAATGAGACTTGTGAATAACTCTATAAGTTGATGACATAAGTAGTGCAAAGAAAGAGTTCAAAGAAAAAGACATTGCAATCAGTTGGGTGACAGAAGTAATGCCTGGAGAGCGTGACATTTGTGCTACATTTTAGAGAAGGACCTTAATAGCTAGAAATAGAGGAGAATGGGATTCCAGGTAAATAGCTGGGCAAAGCACCAATAAGAGAAGAAAGAACAAGGCATATTCAAGGTATAGCAAATCATCTGATTTGGTGAGATCGAAAAAATAGTACTATCAAGTGTGCATTTATGTATGAGGTGTCATACTAGTAACTGAGGATATCTAGATCAAAAGGTATGCATTTAAAAATATAATAGATTCTGCCAAGTTGTTTTCCAGACTGATTGTGATTATTCCTGTCTTCAGCATCAATAACATTCCAATATCCCAACATCTCCAACATCCCAAGCCTTGCAAATAAACTTGAATGTATTTCACAGTTTACTACTCTGTACCTTCTTCCTATAACCATAATTTATAAATGAGTCTCACAAATTAGTTCATTCACCACATATTTATTGAGTACTTACTATGTATCAAGACTCTGATTGGCACTGAGGAACCAAATAACTGGCTAATCTCAAATAACATATAGGGTAATGCAAGAGATACACATTTTCTCCAAAATCTGGACCTTTCTATGTGTCTTCTATCTTCAATACAGCTTGAAGTCATGGAAAATGTATTCTCTGTGGCAACTCAGTAGGGGAAATGTTTGCAGTCAGAGGTGAAAAGGGGCCGAGAAAGCTTTCTGCATCTCAAATTTTTTCCTGAGGATAGTGAGATATTAACAAATCTGACAATTGAACAAATCTGTTAAACACTATGTGATATACTAATTTCATTTCCCTCATTATTAAGTAGAGCATGTCCCTTCTTTTTAATACAGGGTATTTTAGGAGCAAGTCCTGAGTTATAGTAATGTTTCTTTTACTGATTACCTAATTGATCTTAGATAAGTTATCTAATGTCTGGGTATCTACATCTCCACATATATATCGAGGGGATAAGAATAGTTACTTTGAGGGGTTTTTGTAAGAATTAGGAAAAATAATCAGTAGAGTGAAAAAGCATAATACAAACATAAAATGCAAATATACCTTTTAAAATGCAGTATTACGCACTTTCTTTACTTCCAATTACAGACATTTTTCTGTTTCAGAATCTCTTTTTCATAATCTATATTTTATTTCCCATTCTATAGCTTCCTATTGGCTACTTTCTGAGCGGCAAACTGTTAGAATCCTTAAGAAATGTATCATATTGGCCTGCCTGAGTCTATTTGATTGTGGAATCCCTGGCATCTGACTTAAACATAAGACCCAGTAATCAGCATGAAATTCATCAAGCTCCAGCTTATATTTTCTGCAGTCGTAGCTCTGAAATTTTAAAAAGGTGTTGTGAACTTTGTATATCTGAATTTCTCAGGTAGCATTAGATATAACCTACAAATGTATAAAACATAAACAAAGATAGTAGCCTACTTGCCATAGAGAAATTAATGTAAGGCATAAACAGAACAAGCAGTTTTGCAGTAGCTAACGTCCCTTATCCATGCTGCCGGGTATGCCCCACACTGGTTGCCAGTGTAAGGATTAAGAAATGAAGGAAAGGGGTGGGGGGAGTGCTACAGGAAATCAGAGTAAACATTGAATTTAAAAATGTATAGAACTGAGAGAGGGAGAATGAGAGGGAGAGAGAGCAGTAAATCTCCTTAAGTCCTTTCTTTCTTAGTTTCATGTTCTGTCTAAAAGATTAAGCATTCAATGCCTGATTACTTGTTTAGTATTGTGCCAGGGGAACTTCGAGAAAAATTAGAAATGATCCCTGCCTTCAAGCAACTTTCAGTGTAACCTGGGAGTCAAGACTAACGAAAATGGAGCAATAGGCCTGAAATAAAACTGTATATGAAGTAGTAAATTTCATTTTATAGTGTATGAGTGCTGTAGAAACCTATGAGAGAAATCAACAAGGGCTGCAATGGAAAACAGGAAACTAATCCAGAGGTGGGAGTTGAGCTGAAACTTAAAGGTGTTTAGAATCAGATGAGATAAAAAGTGGGGAGAGCATTCCTGGCTGCAAAACAAGATGAGGGGATGTTTGGGAGTATGGGCATAGGCAAAACATACAGCTTGAGTAAAAGAGGGCAATATATTCAGCTTTTCATTTCTTTATGTCTGTTTTATTTATAGACTTCTGTTAGGGACCACTGTTCTGCCTTGATAAGCTGGGGGATACAGCTTACTCAGGGCCCTTAGTTTTGCCCCTATTGAAAATAATAGCCACTTTTTTTTTTCTGAGGAAGATTAGCCCTGGGCTAACATCTGTGCCAGTCTTCCTCCACTTTATACGTGGGTTGCTGCCACAGCATGTCTGACGAGTGGTGTAGGTCTATGGCCGGGATCCAAACATGTGAACCTGGGCTGTCGAAACAGAACGTGTGAACTTAACCACTACACCATGGAGCTGGCCCCAGTAGCCACCCTTTATTGAGACCTTACTATGTTTCAGGTACTAGGCTAAGCTTTCACTTATTATCTCTTATAATCATTGGAATACCTGTGTGAGGGCAGGATGCAGAATAGTAAATGGGGAGTTCGTCTGGTACCCAAGTTTGAGATCCCCATCTTTATGCTCTGACATTTAAGGAGCTTCTTGTATAATTACAGGAAGTCAAGGAGCTAGGTCATTATAGAATAATGAGTCAAGTGCCATGATGTGAAAATTTATTTTGTCAAGTGTATAGGGTATAACATAACTTCTGTATTCATTTGGAAGAGTGAGAGAAAGCTGAATTCTCAAAGGTCACAGAAGACAAGCCTGTAGAGAAGTAGAACAGAATATAAAAGGAATGGTATGGGGCAACCTGCAAAGAGCAGAAAGACCTTAGTTTAAATGCTCCCTCTCCTATCTAGAGCTGTACAGTTTGTGGAAGCCGTGTCACCTCACCTCTCTAAACACCAGTTTCCTCATCTGCATATGGGTTTAATTAGAGATGATATAGGTATAATTATAGGACCTACGTAACTTATTTTTGCATCAGACACTGCACTGGCCCCTAAAGCCAAAAAGTTAAAAGCCATAGCCACTTCCCTGTAAGAGCTCCCAGTTTAAGTGATAGAGGTAGCTAAGAGTCTTATTTTGGGTTTCCTCAAAAACAAAACCTGATACAAAACCTTGATTGCTGGTAATTTATTTGAAAGCAAACTCAGGAACATGAGAGAGTTGCTAACTTGAGAAAGGGAAGGAGGAAAAGCTAATAAAGAGAACATTATTGAGCTGATTACTGTTAACTGAAGCTCAACCCTGCCAGGGACCTTCTGAGGAACCTTGTAGAATTCCCCTCAGAAATGTGCCTCCGAAGGACAATTTATCTTTCTCTCTCCTCCTTCTGTCAACTGAGAATCACTTTCTGGACATTAACCCTTTTGCTCCCTGGCCCTAAAGCAGAAAACAGGAGCTGCAGCTGAAATCAGAGGTGGACTCAGGGGATGTGGACACAAAGCATCTGCTATTGAAAATAAACATAAAGAAGAATCAAGAGACTGATGATGAGAAAGTAGGAATAGAACACACTCTGGAAGGCCTTGAAGGCTGGGCTAAAAATGTGTGGAATGTGTATGTCTCAACATTTTCTCCTACGTTTCCTGAATCATATGACTTGTTAATAATAAGGTTTACCTCTTTACTGTAAGAGTTGCAATTGTGAATTGTAGGGAGTTTCTTGTTAGTAAGGACTGGTTTCGTCATGAAGACAGCTCCATGTAACCAAGAATTTATTCCTTGATTTCAAACTCAGTGAACATCTGTGTAGCGATATAGGGCATGTTGCTTTCTATCAGATTCTTTCCCATGCTGTCTTTGGGTTGCTTAATCATAAATATAAAGTTGAAAAATGTAGATGGGGCAACGTTTTGATATATGTTTGATTGTATCCACAGGCACAGATCCTGCTTTTTTCTAGGTGCTGTGGAGTGCTTTCTGTCAAGGCTTTCTCCAGTTATCCAGAAGATTAAATGTTGAGTTAGTGATTGTCCTTGGAAAATCTGTCCATCTATAGATCTATGGGTTTATTCATTTATTTCCCAACTTGATCCATAAGGGGGTTAATATTATATATTTTTTTCCTGATGACCTTTTTAAACTAAGTGATAAGACATATAATATTGGAATCAAATAAACTTGCCCAGAGGATTGTTAGAATATTTGAAGATTTTTGTTGGTCTCTTACAATCTTTGCATGTTCTCGGTTTTCAATGACTTCACTGTCATCAAAAATCATATTCAACTGTCCATTTTTCTCCTTTGGACCTACTAGACGTTCGCATTTCACTTGTGCACTTTGTCATTGTAGAAGCAAGTATAAAGTAATGAAATTTATGATTTAATGAGAAAACAAGCATTGAAGCTGCTGAAATATGATATTCTCAGCTTTATTTCCACTATGAAAAGTCTAGGCTAATGTTTGTGAACTATTTTAAAACTTTCTTTCTGATTAGGGTTAAATTCCTTGTCAAATCAATATATTGAGATAATTCTTTCTTCTGTGGAACAAATGGATTTTAATAATAGTTACTTAATAAGAAAGTGTTACTAAGATTTAATTTATGCGCTTAATACTGCTTAAAATATGTATTCAATGAAAAACAGAGCCAATAGCTATAGAACATTAATAAGCTATTGGACTTTCTTAGTTACTGCAACTGAATGATAGGTAGTAAGACCTTTAATATTTGCAATAACAATTGCATTCTTCTTTTCCCTAGATTAAGCTTGCTGATTACATTACGTGAAGAAAAATTAATTAGTTTGCTCCAGTGGAGCAGTTAATGTAGCACTAGTGTAACCCACATCGTGTTTCCCTCTGTAACCAACTTATTTGTACTTCCTCTGTCTTTAAAGGCACAACATTTTCTTGATCACGTCCCAACCTATAAAAATGTTTAATTAAGTAGTTAATACTACTTAGAAAGTCTAATGCTAAGGGCAAAAACACATTATGAAATTCAAACCGTAGTTATTTTTATGGCTATTTAAATTTAACTAGTATTTTATACTCAGCAATCAGAGGACTGAGTATTATTTTAAAATTTTTGTAATTAAGAATTAACTAGCAATATAGAAGTATCATTGTGTTATAAAACATTTATTGCTCATCAAAGAGCCTATATTATTGTGCTTAGGTGATATGGGATTTAGTTTGAGAAAGCATGCCCTCAGGGAGCTTCCATCTGTTAGAATTCAGAAGACGTTTCAGAGAATCTGGACTGAAAAGATTTAGCATGCAGTTGGGTGAAATAATGGAAACATTTATTTTTATTTTAAAAGCAGTATGTGTTCACTTCCATATCTTCCTTTAAAATAAAGTTTTACTCATGTTGCATTTAAAATTTTTTTTCCTCTTCTTTAATGATCGTTGTCTGAAGACAAAATTTTTAGAGGAAAATTGTTCTCTAATTCAGCCCTTGGTTTAACATGCCTATTGATTATTTAATAAAGGAAGGCTTTCCCTACCCACTTCCCTCCCTCCTATCAAAGCTGTCCTGCCTACTTGAACCTACAGGGGCTGTACCCTTTTCATAATCTCCTGGCCAACACCAACTATATTTTGTTTTGGTCAAAAATTATTGAGCCCCAGAAAGATAAATATGTAAAAAGGACAGGCCTTATGTAGTCATCCTATAGAATGAAAGACAACAACAGCAAGCTTCAGTTGCTCATATCAAAATAATGAAGGAACTTGATTGATTATTCATGTCAAACATATTACGACTTTGTACTTCCTGAGATGCCTCCATTGTATTCATGTATACTACTGAGAAGTCATTGTCATAGGAGGAGTCAGAAACCCATGGTCTAGTCCTAGTTATTTTCTAAATCACTGAGTGGTTGTATATCTTATACAATTTGTTGAACTTCCCAGAACTTTAGATATCTCAACTTTAAAAGGGATGATATTGACCAGATGATTTCCAAATTAATTTGAGATTTATAATGTTCTTTTTCTACACACATTCTATTAGTATTTTGTTTATCATACCAGCTAGACGAGTTTTAGATTTAAACTTGTAGGTTAATCTGGACAGAAGTTTCTGCAGGAAATACAAGGAGAACCTATACCCCAAAGTGTCCGTGGCTCCAGATAGATGCCAATGGTATTGGACACTGGTAAATACTATGTGAATGCATATTCTTTACAGCTAAATGCTTGAGAATTGATATTAGATTTACTTAAGGTAAATATTCATTCACCAATGCAACAAATAATAATCAAGCTTCCATTATTGAGCTGTTCCAACTAACTACTATACAAAGAAAGCAAGACACCATCTCTATCCTCATGGGAGATGAATAGATACATAGACAAGTCTCCATATCAGTGTGATGAGTAAGGAAAAATATATATGCTGTGGGAGGTTGAGAATGCTTTGCAGTCAGGTTATACATTGAACCAAGATTCACACTGTCAGACAAGTTTTGAAAGAGTAGCATAGTTGACATTTGAAAGAGCAGATGAATGAGATGTTTCAGGCAGAGAAGATGTAATGTACGGAGTCCTGAAGGTAAAAGAAAATATCAGATTACTTCTGAGAAAATACTTACGGGGAAAGACGCACAGAAGAAGCCACAATGGTAGTAGGAGTCATCTGCACAATGATTTTATTGGCTACTTGGGAGTCTTAGGGGTGGTTATTTGTCTTCTAAATCGAATGTGTAGTTCCTATAACTTTTTTTAAAAAGGAATAGTACACATGATACCAAATATAAATTAGATACCCATTGGCCTCCTATCATACAGATTTGCCTTGAAGGTTTCTGTATGTTTATATCTGCAGTGAGCTCTTTAGTGAATCATTGACTTAAATTACCAGCTTGTTCAACAGAAAGGCAGATTCGTGACTGGTTGTGATATCATTATTTTACCGTGAGACCTACTTCTTTGGGAAAGGCTTTATTTCTGTTTTTATAAGACAGTGACCCAGGCTCTAAGGTATCAGGGGATAAGATGGTGAAATGTCACAAACGTGGGCAGGAGAATTGATACCGTATTGACTTTCTGTGACAGTGAGCCCTGTCCATAGAAGAATATGCTTTTTAGTAATAAGGGCAGAGTGCTAAGAGTATGGGCTCTTGAGACACACTGCCCGGTATATGCTAGCTGTACCACTTAGAAGCTGTGTGACCTTAAGCAAGTTATACTGGGCTTCAGTTTCCTCATCTGTAACATGGTGATGATAATAGTATCCTCCTGATAACATTGTTTTGAAGATTAAGTGAGTTCATGTACATAAAAGCATCAGGTGAGTACCTGCCTGGTAGATACTAAGTGCTCAGCAACTCTTAACTATTTTTATTATAATTAATAAGCTATCATAGGCTTTGTTTTGCTGAATAATTGATCAATAACTTGAATAACATCAGCAAAGTGCTGATTTTCAATTCTGCATATGGCACAAATCTGGGAGGGAGGATAAAATCAAGATGAAAAATTTTCATGATAGGCTAAATCACTGGGTCCAAACCCACAAAATAGAATTTAGCAGGGCTCGGTACCCTCTTAATTGCTTGCTTTATTACTTTTTTAATGGCTTGTTATTTAACGTAATGAATATGCTCTACATTCTAGATAATATAAAGGTGAGTAAGTCTTGGTTCCTTCCCTCTAGAACGTATTAACATACACAGACTCCAGAACAGAAAGGGAAAATTAACATCCTGTATGACAAGTATTCTAAAAATGCTAAATCAGCAGAAACGATGCACAGTATAGTACAGAGTGGTGTATTGTAGTGTAGTGTAATAGAGTACTGGATCTAGACTAGAGGAAGTAACAGTTGCACTCTCCTTTACACTGACCAGGGATAATCAAGAATCTTATGTTTAGTTCCTTGTGTCAGATTTTAAGAAAGGCATTGATAGGCTGTAGAATATTCACAGCCGAGTGAAGAGTCTGAACACATGCTTCATTGGAATACGCTCTGTGCTGGGCTTAGCAAGAGATGGGGGGAGGGTTTATGCTGGCCAAATAGGAGAACTAAGTCAGTATAAAAACCAAATTTCTAAAGTAGGTTCAATGCAAAATGGGATGAGATCTGGAAGAGTACAACTTCCATAAATGTTTGTTGAATATCTGCAATGGGTAAAGTGTTTTATTAGGCCTTGGTGAATTTAATGAAGAAATCAGAGAAGGTTTATGTCTTAGTATTTACTTTCCTTTGAGGAATATCAACTAAATTAGGATTGCATAATTAATAGTTAAATTTCCATTTTGATGCGTACTACAAAAGCATATTTCAGGGTACTATGAAAGTAGAAGATACGGAGTGTGGTTCTATTCGGGGGAATAAGGTATCAGGAAAGTCTTCTCTGAGGAAGTGATATTTAAACAGAGGTCTGAAGGATGAGTTGGTACTGGCTTGTTGTATAAAAGGAGAGAGTGTATTCATGAAGGAGGGGAATACAGGTAGGGGTGGAAAAGTGTGCCAGGCAGAGAGAAGCCTGAGCTTGCGGGCTCTGATCCTGGAATGTTAGGAAATTAAAGGAAGGCTTGGGTAACTGTAATGCCAACAACTAGAGGAACAATGGCAGAGATTGGGATGCTGAGGTCCATGAGGTCCAGAGCAAGTCATGTTGTTTTAGTCAACTTTAACAATAAGGAAAATCAAGACATGATTTAGTAGGCAAAATAGAAGAGAATGTTCTATTCTATATTTTAACTGTTTTCAATATGCATACATTTAGTGGCATTCTAATTATTAAATGCTTTGCTATATATTGAAGAAGGCAAAGTGTACTCATGAAAATTGGAGAACTCTTGAAGTTTAATTCTTTTTTACTCAGAATGCCTCCATATATATTAGTAGTACCTCACTTTGCCAAATTATCTCCTAAATGCTGTGTTCATAACCACTTTCTCATCTATTCCTTCTTTCCTCCCCTTCCCTATTATTCATATAACCATATCCATGTACTTCTCCATGTTTCCAAAACCTGACAGATGGAAGAATCATAATGCAGGTATCTGATTTTTAGCACTGTCATAAATTATCATATAAAATATCATGTTGTTAAAGACCATACGAGATAAATATTGTGTACATTTCTTGATTTACTTCTAAAATACATAGATTTCTCTTCTTTCTGAATGTAAATAAAACTTTACCTAACTTCATGCTAAACTAAAACATGGGAAGTTTTTCCTCACTTTTGTGCGAATTATATTTTATTTCTTATATTTAATTAAATTTATATTTTAATCAGCAGAAACTGTCTCTCTCAAGGGTAGATACAGGTTGAAAATGATGGAAATGATAGTATTTTCTTGCATCCAATGGCATCTTACTTTTCCTAGGGTCCATGATTAATATAAAAGTAGCAATATACATGACTTTCCTCTGGTAAGAAAAAAATCTGTAACTATTTTTCTTGTAAATCACAACTAGATCAATAGACATTTGTGCGTGTCTTCTACATATATAGCACTGCAGTAGGTTTCATGGAGTAAAAGTAACAAATAAGGCAGGGCCTTTGTCTTTTAATGTTGTAGAACGGGCTCGTAGTCATATTAAAAAAATCAGTAAACTGTATATAAATACCTATGTCTTAATGTGAATAAACTGTGATTTGTTGATTCAAATAACAATTATAATACCTAAGTCCTAGTGTCAAATATTTTTGGTGTGTGTGGTGCTAGACACAATTTTTTAAATTAATATTGCACATTTCCCTTTATGATCAACCACAAATATTCATAAATTCTCATTATTTAGTCAATAATGAGTGTTTTGGCCATCAATCGGTTGCCATTTCATTGTTTTTTTTAATAGATAAAATAAAGTTTTAGTTATTTTTGCCTTATTGTCTACTTCACTATCACGGCCTTGGCTAGATTAAATCAACTGGAAACCCAAAGGCTTCAGTTTAGCCAAGATCTTCAAATACTGTCCTAAAGGTTAAGAACTTGAAATATTGGCCATTTGCATTTCATTTCCTTTCATTCTCTTTCCATTTTCTTAAGAAAATGCTAATAAGAAATGTAATCTTTGCAGCAGAAAGCAGAGGGAAAAAAACGGGATAATTTACAAACTGTTTAATAGCCCTGTGAGCAGTTGAGTGTTGACCATATAAATTCTAGATAATATCATTATTATACCCAGGTTGGCTGTTAAAAAGTCATAAAGGAAAGAAATCTAGACATCTATTTTCTAGATAACTATTGGAATGGAGCTCTTATCATTGCATACCATTTAGTTGGGGAGACAGAATTTTATTTAATTAAATGACTCATTAGTTGTATTGGATTCCTGCCAAATTATTTCATCACAGTTTGTCGAATGATAATTTCGCAAGTGTCAGTGACAATCAAGATGTTGGACGTTTGTTTTTTCTTTTCTCTTCTGCTAAGTCACAATTCTCAAAAGAGGGATATTATGGAGATTCAGTCACACCTTAGACTTTGTCTTACATTTACTAATCAGCCTAGTTAATTTGGAAAAAAATCATGCCCAGAGTACGTAAAATAACAAGCATATTCCTTCCCTGCTTTGGCCTCTCGTGTTTGGATCCAAGAGGCACCTAGGACCTAATGGGGCCTTTGCTATGTAGGCCCCATGGGAGAAAAGTTTCTGTTAATCACTTCATTACGTCAGTCTAGTTAGACCCCATAGGGGGAGAAAGAAAGTGCTTGTGTGTTGTGCTTCAGGCAAAGTAGCTAATCAGAGCTCTGTGAATAATTCTAAGGAAGTGACTTGCTGCCTGGTCTCTGCAATGATTGACTTAATAGTCTTCTTGTGTCACAGAATATGTAAAATGTGTTCACATGTGTAAGCACTATCATTTAAGGGAGCAATTTTTAAATAAGAATTTGGTTGCCATATTACACTTGGTCAATCCCCCCCGCATTGATAGCCTGTTTTAAACCATGGGTCTATATGCTACTTGATTTACCTAACATCATCTTTAATGGTTTGAGTTACCACTCTTAATTTCCCTTAAATAATATGTATAATGCATGGGCTTACCTGGACCTAAGATTCTTTTCAACGTGCATTTTCTGAAGTTGTATAGATATAATTGTTAAAATCACAGCCATTGAACCTGGATTCAAATCCTGGCTGGTCCTGCTATTTTGTATAAATTAGTTGCATTCTTTGGTCTTCAGGGTGCTTTATCTGTATAAGAGGGTTAATAATCACCCTCAGAATTTTTTTTAAGGATAAAAATGAAACATACTATATTTACTATTGTGCTTGGCACATCATAACTTCCCAATAAATACTAGCTTTTACTAGTATTAAAAGCTATTCAAAGCTTAAGTGCAGGAATAGCTGTATGTTTTTGTCACCTAAACAGTCATCTATTCTGTTTTCTTTCTGCGCCACTACTCTGCTCTCAAACTTTAGCCTGCATGAGAATCATCCGGAGAGGTGGTTAAAACACAGATTCCCAGACCTCACCCTTAGAGATTTTGATTTAGTAGATCTGGAGGTGGCATCAATAGTCTGCCTTTCCAACAAGCTTGTAAATAAGGCTGATACTACTTGTTCTCCAACCACAGTTTGAGTAGCTCTGCCCTAGAGTAATGGAGGAAAACTGGCTAATTATCAGAATCTCCTGGGAAGCTTCTAAATATGTGTGAATGCCCCAAATATACTGAATCAAAATTTGAGGAGACTTTTAATAAAATCAAATTGAAAACTCTTGCCTAGACCGGTGGTTCTTAAACTTTAGCGAGCATCAGAATCATGTGGAGGGCTTGTTGAAACAGATTGCTAAGTCCCATCCCCAGAGTTACTGATCGATTAGGTTTGAGTAGGGACCTGAGATTCTATATTTCTAACGAGTTTCTAGGTAATGCTGACACTGTTCTGGATCCACACTTTGCGAACCGTGGCCTACCCTAGACCACTGCCTCTGAACTCATTTTTGAATCAAGGATCTGCTTGAGATTCTGCTAGATGTTGTATATCTTCTAAACAAAACAAAACCATGAACATAGTTTGCATACATTTTCCAGTGTTCATGCATCCTCTAAAGCCTATTCATGATCCTGATATTTAATCTTGTCTCCAGGTAAAACACCTTTGTGTAACATAGCCCAGGTTAGGAGTGCAGTCCTTTGTAGCTATTTGCAGCTGTGTCTGAACATGTCAGTATGCCAAAGACTTTTTACCCAGTTACCAATACACCAGGACCAAACCAGGTTGGTAACTATATAAAGAGAAATGCTTTTAAATCTAAGAATGAAGATTGAGTTTTATAATTTGTGAGAATATAATTTGCAGATTTGGTGAAGATGATAGTTAATTCCAAAAATATTTTTAAGTAATAATTTTAAAATTGTATAAATTCATGTTTGTGTTATCTACTGATTATATCTCTTATTTTTACTCTTTCAAGCTAGTTCCATGCTGTCTCTTTGTCCTGAATAAAAAACATTTTAATTAATAAAATTAATAGGCTGAAGAATTATACAGCCTGGTAAACAGAAAACATCCTTGAAAACCTTAGACTATATGACTATATTGCTTATACAGATCATGATCATAATGAAACTGTAGTTGCTTTGTAAATAACTACATGATTTATTACTGTAAAGGCATTTTTGAAATTATGAATATCTTGAGAAAACTTTTTTTAAAATTAGGAATAAAGAAGCAGCTGTCTCACCTGAGCCAATAATAGAAACACCAGTATATTCACATGCTTTTTATTTCTGAAAGCACATTTGTGGCTTGGAGCCAAGAATTCACTTCATTGAAAGGAGCATTTGACAGGTGGTATTGAAGTTGTAAACACTTTGAACTCATTACAGTGTCTCACCATAGGAACTACACTGTCATTGAAGACTCCCTGTCTGCAATACCATCATCCTGACAATTATTTTTACCTTTGCCTGAAAATATTTCTTTGTACTTTTTAAGGCATTTCAACAGACAAGAGAAAGATGGAAGCTAAAGTGGCTATAGGAATTTCCTTAGTTCTGTGACTGCTATGTTGATACAGAACAAGATCAGAAACTTGGATATATGTATTTCAACTTAAAATGTTGGTTGATCATCATGACAATGGTTTTAGAAAGAGTTTTCATGAGGGTGGATATTTGAAGTTATAAAAAATATCGTCAGGTTACTCGCTCATGGGCTGAATGAACATTTCTTCTTCTGTCTTTTTCTTTCTTGTCAACTACATTTTAGACCAAAGATGACTGAGATTGCCACCTCTAATACATTGTGAAGCATAGCTAACAAAGAGTGATTGTCAATCTACACTAGACATCTTAAACTCACATACATGTAGGGGTCACTCTGGTATCATCACTGCATGGAACAGTCAAGCATAAGGTTGTATCCCCATTGATCTGGAAATCTCGACCCACAATCACATATGGCACAGTGCATTGAAGAGCACCTCTCCATCACTGCCTTGCAGTTAATGAGCCAATGCTCTGGATTGGAATCTCTTCTAAATTCAGACATATTTGAGGAAGAAAAATATCTATTTGGAGACTGGTAATATTCAGATAAGAGATGATTATATCCTAAACTACGGTAGTGACAAGGTGGATGAAGAAGATTGAGAAGGCTACGATTGATAGATGGGACTTAACCAATGATTGGATATGGCAGAATAGGGAGGCAAAGTATACTAGGATGATTTCTGTGCTAACGTATTAGACAAGTGAATTGGAAATCTGGTAGGAATAACAAGGTTTGGGGAGCAGGTAGAAGGGATGGGTTCAGTTTTTGATAAGTCTCCTTTAATACGTTTATGATAAAATGTGTACTAGGCCGTTGTGTATATGAATATGAAGCTTAGAAGGGAGATTTCAGCTGATAAATAGATACAGAGTTGATAATATTTAGCATATTTAGCAGTTGAACCTATCGGAAGATGTGTCATCTGAGAAGAGGATGATATTAAGATCATACAGCCCAAGGGAGGACAAGGAGGAGGAAACAGAGAGGTAGGAAGTTGATCATGAGAGGAGTATTTAAGTACTAAATGCCAACGAAAAATTGAATAGGATTTGGATTAA